>NC_092335.1:451330000-452062500 GCF_046630445.1 Rutidosis leptorrhynchoides
GGGAAAATGGATGGTGGCTTTTGGGCGGGAAAATTCCTCATCTTTAATAACCCCACTAATCACAACACTATGTGACTGCAACAATATGAATCACGATTACCAGTATGGTCCAGAAGAAACTTTTGTTGTGAAATTTTGTCGAACATGTGGTTCAAAGATGGTGGTCAAAACTTGCTTGACAGATGAATACCAGTTCGGTCAAAGATATTATGGTGGTGGTAGGTCCGGGCATGTCTGAGCGTTGTAGAAGGTGCCTGATATGGATTGATCTGCCCTACCATGATAGGGCGCTTGAAGTGATATCAGAATTGTTAACATCCAAAAGAGCTCTAGAACGTTCACTCAAAACCGCAAATCGTCAAGCAAAAATGTTGAAACTGATTTTAATTTGTAGTTTTGTAGCATTTGTGTTGTGTTTCATTTTCAAGTAACTGGTGTAGTTTCTTTTGGAAGTATTGTGATGTAGTTTGGAAGTATCATGCCCTAAACACTAAACACCCTATCAATAATTGTAGTTTAAAAGTATTGTTCAATTAACTATGTTTTATATTATTTGCCCTAAACACTATTTAAACCCTATCAAGCCCTAATTAAACTATAAATCCTAATTAAACCCCGTTACATTTGGTGGGAAACTTTGGGCAGGCAATTTTTTGGCGCTAAATTAACTTTTGGTGAAAAATCACCTTCTATTTATACCTAGTTTTATTCCTTCTATTTTCACATTCAAGTAAGTCTTTCTTAATATTAACATTAAGAATCACCCTCATAATCCATATGCACCACCAATAAATCCAAGCAGACCTATTAGTGAAGGTCGTGAGGTCAATCTACAAGATCTTTAAGAAATCGAGCAAGAATTCGAAAGAATGGGTTGGCTTCCTTTCATTCAGGTTAATAAGTACTTGTTTCCCATACTCGTCCATCAATTCTATTCAAACTTTCAATTCATTAATGAACAAAAGTGAGGTTTCGAATCTTTGACGTTCCATATGAGTATACTTTTCAAGAATTCGGTTCACTATTGGGCGTTCCATTTGATGGTATAAATATCTATTATCCCAGTGTAGACCTTTAAGATCTTCCCGAGGGTATCGTACCACATGAAATGACCATACTTATATGTCGTACTTGTGTTCCATACAAGATCATAGTACGTAACGACATCCTTGACGATAATCTCAGTCCTGAAATTGCTACAAGAAATGCAATTATCTTGAGTAACATGTACCATCGTGAACCAAATGTTAGTCGTTTGTCAATGACTGAAGCTTTGATTCACTGGTGCATGACTCACAATATTAAAATTAATATTGTTCATTTAGTCGCTTCTCGAATGAATGAGCTTCATAATGAAGCAACACCTCTTCCATATGGAGCATTTTTGAGTCATTTATTTACTAATATCGGTGTAGTTAATAGTCTTATAGGACGACGTCTTTTAAGTACGGTTCCTATTGACACTTCCTTCGTTGCTGAAACTTCGGTAGCATCGGGCTCGGGTTTCGAAAATTCTTCCACTAGGTCGGATGCTCATAGTCATCCTCGTCGTCGTGGTTAGTAGTGTGATTTAACTTCAGTAACTTTGGTAGATCATCATTTAATAATTTCTGTTGAAGTGTGTGTTTAATTCAGTAACATTGTATGACCTCTATTTAATGTTTGTCATTTGTAGTGTTTAATTTACAATCTTTGTATAATATTCGATTGAATGTTTTTCGTTTGTCTGGTGTTGATTAGAGAGAAACGTGATTGGAATGCCAGTTCAGCATCTCTTGGTGTGTAATAGCTATCAATCGCCGAAATCGTTCGAAAATCGCCGGAGCTCTTTTTAGATTTGACTTGTGCGTGAATTCTATTCCAATGAACTTTAACACCTTTTTCTCCTCATCAAAATAGTAATACGAAACCTTAATTAAAGCTTAAATACAAACATAATCATAAGGTCACTTAAATTTAAAAACAGAATTATAATTAAAGCTTAAACGTTACTACATTTGGTTGGAAACTTTGGGCGTTAAAACTTTGGGTGGGTAAAATTTGGTCGGAAATCATCTTCTATTTATAACGATTTTTCTTCCTTCTATTTCCACATTCATAGATCACCTACTTCTCTCTCACTATTACACAATGAATCAACCTGGGATCGGTAGACCTATTAGTGTAGGTCATGAGGTCAATGTAGAAGATCTTCCAGAAATTGTCCATGAATTCGAAAGAATGGACTGGCTTCCTTTCATTCAGGCTGATGAGTACTTTTTTCCTCCACTCGTGCTTCAATTCTATACAAACTTTCAATTCACTAATGAAGATACAGCGAGGTTTTGAATCTATAACGCTCAACACGAGTATACTCTTCAAGAATTGGTACACTATTGGGCGTTCCATTTGATGGTAGAAATATCTATCATCCCGGTTTTGAACTTCTAGATCTTCTCGAATTTATTCCAAAATATGAAAGTAGGGCACTTCTATGCCGTACTGCTGTTCCATATAGGACCATAGTACATTAAGTACGGTAGAGTTAATATTGCCCATTTAGTCGCTTCCCGAATGAATGGGCTTTATAACTCAATAAGACCTCTTTCATATGGAGCATTTCTGAATCGTTTATTTACTAATATTGGTGCAGTTAATGGTCTTTTAGGATCTAGTATGTTAAGTACGGTACCTATTGCTGCTGAAACTACGACAGCATCGAGCTCAGGTTCTGGAAATTCGTCCACTAGG
The DNA here is from genome assembly GCF_046630445.1 of Rutidosis leptorrhynchoides. NCBI lineage: Eukaryota > Viridiplantae > Streptophyta > Magnoliopsida > Asterales > Asteraceae > Rutidosis > Rutidosis leptorrhynchoides. The sequence continues at coordinate 451,332,731 of NC_092335.1, forward strand.
TCGGATACTCGTAGTCATCCTCGTCGTCGTCGTTAGTAGTGTGATCTAATTTGGGCAACTTTTTAAGATCATCATTTAATAATTTTCGTTGAAGTGTGTGTTTAATTCAGTAACATTGTATGACCTTTATTTAATGTTTGCCGTTTGGAGTGTTTTAATTAACAATATTTGTATAATATTCGATTGAATGTTTGCCGTTTGTCCGATATTAACTATAGTAAACTGGAAAAAAAAACAAAATGACAATTTCATTCAACATAGCTTATAAAATGATACAATTAATACTTCAAAACTAGAAAATGACAATAACACAAACGATACAACATAAAAACGATACTAATAATACCATACTTAACTAAACTTAACAGTTTAGTTGACGGAAACTAAAATACATTTCTTAATCTTCAAAAACTAAATAGAGAGAAATGCGATTGGAATGCCAGTTCAGTGTCTATTTTATACCGTTCCACTGCTCTTCGGTACGGAGATATGTAGCGGACAATTCCGGAATATAGTCATCTTCGTAATATAACACGTCCGTGTGTTCGAACGGAACCATTTCTTTCAAAAAGCAAAACAGGTCCTCTAAACTTGCGTAGCGAACGTCAATTTCTCTGAATATAGACTGAGAACTACGGGCATAATCGTAAACTCTCCTATCAATACGGAATTCTCTTCCGTAATACACTTCCAATGAGACGATCATCGGCGCAAGGGTCAACATTTTCAATGTGTTTTTAGTGTGTTAAAAGTGTGAGTAATGTTTGAAATAATTATGTGCTTAAATAACAGAAAATCTGACCAAATTGTCGTCCCTAAAAGTTTTTAGGACGAAATGTCGTCCCCAAAGAAACGGCGCAAAATTTCTCACTTTTGGAGCCAAAATATTTCTGCTCCAAAAAACAATTAAATAATAATTTTTTTCTTGGGACGACTTTTAGGGGCGACATGTCGTCCCTAAAAATTTGGCGGGATTTTTTTCACTTTTTTGAGCCAGTTTTTGACCAAATAAAGTAAATAAAAAAAGGAAATTTCTTTGGGGACGACATGTCGTCCCTAAATGTTGTCCCAAAAAAACTGGTCAAACATATCAGAAAAAGCTGAGACATTTTTTGTCGTTTAATTTCCTTTCTTTTGGGTACGACTGGATGTCATCCCTAAAAGTGTCTAAGATGACCCGTCCCAATCCATAAAGACGAATACAATAACATATGGATACATTACGAGGTATTTGACCTCTATATGATACATTTTACAAACATTGCATTCGTTTTTAAAAGACAATTTTCATTACATCGAAAGATGACAGGCATGCATACCATTTCATAATATCCAAACTATAAATGACCTAATCTGTCATTTACTTAACAATAATATTTATCGAACTCAACAATTTGAATGCAACGTCTTTTGAAATATGCCATGAAAGACTCCAAGTAATATCTTTTAAATGAGCAAATGCACAGCGGAAGATTTCTGTAATACCTGAGAATAAACATGCTTTCAAGTGTCAACCAAAAGGTTGGTGAGTTCATTAGTTTATCGTAATCAATTATTTCCATAATTTTAATAGACCACAAGATTTCATTTATTCAATAATCATACACTCGCAAGTGTTTAAAATTCATTCATATGGATTGAACACCTGGTAACCGACATTAACAAAATGCATCAAGAATATCCCCAAATATATAAACATCAAAGTACTAAAGCAGTTCAAATTCTCTGACTGGGGCTTGTCAAGGCCCATAGATCTATCTTTAGGATTCGCGTCAATTGATGGCAATTATAATAAACACCAATTCTTAGGCTACCAAGTTCAACAAGGGCGATATCCGGTATAACAATTCAACCATAGAATGCAGTTTCGATTACTTGTGTCTATTTCGTAAAACATTTCTAAAAGTAGCGCATGTATTCTCAACCCCAAAAATATATATTGCAAAAGCATTTAAAAAGGGAGCAAATAAAACTCACAATACTGTATTTTGTAGTAAAAATACATATGACAGCATTGAACAAGTGTAGGGTTGGCCTCAGTTTCACGAACCTATATCAATTGTATATTTATTAAAACATATAATGGAAATCACGTAATTTCCTTTATTAATTATATATTATTTATGTGTTTGTAGTTTATATAAATTTTATACTAAATTCTATTAAAGCATATACTTCATTTATATATATTATATCTTAACTTATATGTTATATATATATTACCTTAAAATAATTATTATCTATTTATTTAGTTATTTTAAAATCTATATATATACGTATATGTTTAATGTTATATCTAAAATCAATAGTTTGTTATATGTAAGTATAATGTTAATAGGTTTGATATATATAGTTATGTGAAATATTAATATAATTATAGTATATGTAATAAGTATAGTTTATGTACAAACTATTTATTTGTAAAAAAAAATGATAGTTTTGATATTAATGATTTACTAATAGTAGTCCTACTAATAATAACTTTATTACTAACGATAATACTAATAATAAAAATGATAATGATAATAATGATAATACATATGTTAATAATGATTCTAATAATACTAATAAGTACATAGTGATACTAGTACTAATAATAATAATAATAATAATAGTTTGTGTTATTTCGATAATAATAATAATCCTAATCATAATAATAGTAATAATACATATATTAGTAATAATCATAGTGATAAAAATTATAATTTTAGTAACAATAACAATGATAATAATAATAATAATAATTTTGGTAATGAAGTCTACCTTCCAAAGCTTTTCTAAAAAAATATGTCCCGAACAAGGCTCGAACCCAAGACCTCTCGTTCACCCACAAACACACTTAACCATTCTGCCATTCTTGTTTTTCTGATTTATATTGCAACCCAACCATATATATCTAATATTTCATTCATACTAGTTCATCATCTTCTTCACCATAATTAAAATCAAACAGAGGCAATTTAACAACAACAATCGAAAGGGTTTTGAACTTGGGATTTATAAACAACATGAAACAAAAATAAAAGTGTTCTTGAAAAAAAAAATTTAAAAAAAACTGCATTTGAGCCTACTACTGAAGCTCGTAGCTTCAAAAAAAAAAAATATGTTCTTCCATTTCGAATACGTTTTGGACAATTCTTACAACACGAATTTAGTTTCAAATCATTCCTAAAAACTATTGGAATCGTCAATTGAACTTGAAACATCAAAACGAGCTCTAATTTCTTGATGAACAATTTGGTTGACTTTTGACAAAATAACTTTACTCGCAAATTCGAATTCGTTATTAAGAATTGGAACTTGAGATTTTACAGGAAGTTTAAGTAAATGATTCCTAACAACTCTGCATTTTTAGTTTTTGAAATTTGTTTCAAATTCAAGTTAGTGTATATCACTGTCAAGAACACATGAGCTCAAAAGTTGGTTTTTAATTTAAGACTGCTATAGATTATGATTACAACATGAATTGTGTTGCAAATCATTCATATAATCTTTATGGATTATTAAATTAACTGGAAACATCAAAACAAACTTGAATTTGATTCAAGAACACTTAGTTTACTTTTAAAACCCAAAACTTTGACTCTCAAATTAGAGATTAATAGAAAGAATTGAGGATTGAAAACTTACAGATAGTTTAGATAGACGATTCCTAACAAGACTGTATTATTACATTTTGAAAATTCATTCGAAATCAAAATATGACCAAAAAGTTAGAAAACAGAGGTGTCGATGTTCTTTGAAGGTTTTAAGTTAGTTTTTTGATGTTGTGAGAGGTGTATATGAAATAGTTTTTTGATGTTGTGAGAGGTGTATATGAAATAGCTTTATTTTTACAACTAAATACTATTAAATACGATACAATTTTACACAAGATATTTATTTATTTATAGAATGGATATACTTAAACCTTGCTACAACACTTATAGGCAGTGTACGTGATCGTACAGTAGTGTAGTTTTTAGTAAGTCCAGTTCGTTTCACAGGGAAAAATCTTTAAACAAAGCTTAACGCTATATTAGTTTTAATTTATAAAAATACAAATATACATATAAGTAATATTATTATTATAAAAGGGGGGTTTTTACCGTTTAATGACCGGTTTGTCAATTTTAAAACTTTAGTCGCAGTTAAAACCTAATGTAAAATATTAAATAAATAAAAGACTTAAATAAAAGTGCGATAAAATAAAATTGCGATAATTAAAAAGTACGATAATTAAAAGTGCGATAAAATACAATAACAATAAATAAAAGTACGATAATTAGAAGTGCAATTAAATATAAAAATAAAGGAATTATGCTTATTTAAACTTCCGTAATCATGATGTTTGACGTGTTGATTTTAGTTTATTCCCATGGGTTAATTGTTCTTTGTCCTGGATTATTTAATATGTCCATACGGATTTGTCTATAATAGTCCATCAGTCATAAATATAAAGAGCGAAAGCCTTCGTCAAATTATTCTTATTCCCGAAGTCAAATATTCCAACTAATTGGGGATTCGAATTGTAACAAGGTTTTAATACATTATTTAATGAATACACCAGGTTATCGACTGCGTGTAAACCAAGGTTTTACTACTTTGTTAACAATTACACCAATTACCCTTGAATGTAATTCACCCCTGTTTCAACAAGTCTATTAACTATTAATCCAGTTCCGTGTCCGATAAAATGAATAATTATTGGTATTTATAGATATCCCGCCCACCGTACCCAGTCAAGCGTATGTGGTTATATATAAATACGTCAAATTATAAGTTTGTATATTAAATTAACAAGGTATTGTTTAGTTAATATAAAACCCATTAATAGCCCATAGTCTAATTTCCACAAGTGTTGTTCTTTTATCCAAACCTCAATTATGGTACAAAGCCCAATTACCCAATTTTAATATTTTTAGCCCAAAATCATGATTACTTCGGTATTAAATAAGCATAATAATAACTTAGCTACGAGACATTAATGAAAATAATATAAACATAACTTACTATGATTAAAAATAGCGTAGCGTTACACGGACAGAATTTCGACTTACACCCTTACAACATTCGCTAACATACCCTTATTATTAGGATTTAAAATTAAAATTAAAATATAAATATAAATATTTACATATACATATATAGAGAGAGATTGATTTTATGGATATTTTTACGATCAGAATGCACGAGCTTTTATAGGCAGTTTCATATTTTGGGGCTCCGCGAGTCGCGGCCCTTTTCCCCTTCAAACTCCGCGAGTCGCGGAGTTCGTAAATCCAGCTCACAAAGGTTTGGCTCCTAGCTTGCCGACGGTTTATAATATATTATATAATATATAAATAATTATAAGAATTATTTAAATATTATATTATATTTATGTGCATAGTTGACTTGTAATTTTTAGTCCGTTGCGTCGAGCGTTGAGAGTTGGCTCAGGTCCCGGTTTCGGATTTTCGAACGTCCTTGCGTACAATTTAATATCTTGTACTTTGCGTTTTGAATCTTGTACTCTTGTAATTTCGAGACGTTTCTTATCAATAATTGGAACCTCTTTGAGTGTATTTTGTACTTTTGAGCTTTTTGGTCGTTTGCGTCTTCAATTCGTCAAATCTATCTTTTGTCTTCACCTTTTATTATTTAAACGAATATTACTTGTAAATAGGACAACTTCAACTAAAAGCTTGTCTTTCTTGAGGAATAATGCTATGAAATATATGTTCGTTTTTAGCATTATCAAATATTCCCACACTTGAGCGTTGCTTGTCCTCAAGCAATATAGTCTTGAAATACTAGAATCACTTCTTTATTCTTCACACTTTGTACATCAGTGATTTCTATACGGCGGTATAAACAATGGTAGTAACGATGTGGTTTACAGTCCCACATGACTTATGAAAATTTAGATCCTTTAGGAAATTGGATCTTTATGAAAACATTTGATCTTTTGAAAATTAAATCTAGTTTTTACCCTAGATAAGTTTTCCGGAATAACCCTTCACCGGTGTTTGCAAAATATTTTCGTGGGTTTTGTGGGTTTCAGATTTGAAAATTTTGGCTCAAAACTTATGGTTTTGTGTCACCTACTTGCTAACCTTGTATTAGGAAAGCAACATGTCCAGTATACTTGCTCCGTATATTACCTTTCGGTAAACTACCGTCCGGTTATAAAGGAAAGTGTTGAACAAGCAATTGTTAAGGCAATGTCCCCTGACATGCTTTTAATTATGGTCTATAAACGTGTCGGACGTAATTACTATCCTTTGTAGAAGCAATAGTAAAGCTCACCCTTATAATTTTTCGGTCTGGCACAAGGTCCTATCTTTGACCATGCTATGCAACCACCGTTCTTACGGTTGACACCCGATGGTTCAGGTGACCTAATGAATTCCAGGTGACTTCCTAGAATTTTACGTTCAGTGGTAATGGACGCATTGAAAATGGGTTTTCAGAAAACAAATCGGTTTATAATTTGATCAAAATATTTTCTCGTTCAAGTTCGAGTTTAGATATCATTGAATTCCATGAGTTTGAATTCTCAATCTTTAATGTAAATCTCAAGGATTGAGTAATATCAGTCTTAAAAGCTGATTTTTGATCTTTAAGGAGATTATCCTTTCTGGAGATCTGATTCATTAGTCTTATCCAGCTAATTTGCACGGCGTCCTCCCCATTTTACGAGACAGATCCTCTCATGGTTAGGATAAGTCTGACCACTTGGCGACCCTGTTTTATGCTGAGGTCCGTGGATTTCCTGCTGATTTTAGAGATGACTTTTCTAGATTTTTCGTCAACCTACAGCTGATCTGGACGACAACTTCATGACCTAAATCAAGAAGCGCGTTTCTTTTTCGGAAGACTTTACTTCCTTTTAATGATGGAATTGATTCATCGTGTAGATCCATCTTTCTTACAGTAAATCGGGTAAAATTTTTTAGTTTAGTCCAAAGCAAAAGTATCTTTAATATGTGACATATGTTTAAAATAACTTGGTAAATTTTCCCACACTTGGCTTTTATTTTTCCTTTTTATTGTCCTCTATTCTATTTTAAATGAATTTTAACATTTTGGTTTGTTTCTCAATTTATGTCCTTTCCGAGGTAACAATAATTTCGGTGTTAACACCTAGTTTTATCGTTCATAAATATGTATAAACATGATTTTGAGTTTATTTAATTGAAAATTTTGAAAATTTTTACTAGAATTGGGTAGTCAGTATATAAGACTAGGGCTGTTCTTTATTATCAGAGAGCACTAGATTCTAATACAACTACTGCTTTACTAGTATTTTTAATGGTAACCAAGTGTTTAAGATACAAATTTTAAAAATCTGAAAGAATTTAACCCCTTCCCATACTTAAGATCTTGCAATGCCCTCATTTGCAAGAAATCAGTAACAATTTAAATTATTGAGGGTGATTAGCGTATAAAAATGATTAAATTTTACCAAAGTTTCCAAACATATTGTTGTTTGTGTTGAATGATAAATGGTGCATATAATTTGTTCATTCCGTCTTGTCGTTATTTCACATATATTTTGCATCTTGTCGTCAAAATTAGTTGCTTTTGCTGAACTTAATGCCAGTCTTTGAAAATGCGTTGTTTTACCCTGTTGTGTACATAAGATAAACTGCAAACATATATACATATTTTTGAAGTTTGGTATATTACCCCACATTCAAAAATTATTAAAATCTAATAATAAAAGTTAGAAAATTATAAAAACTATTACAATATCAGCATAAGTGTTAAATGTAGTAACATTACAAAAATAAAATAAATAAAACTAAATAAACTAGGGTTGTTACTGATACCAGTAGGGGTTCCATGCATAACCGTATGTGTTATAGAATGCTTCAGCTGGGTTATAAGTAGGATACGGTGGTTGCATCTCTATAGACCAGGGAGGAAATATGGGCGTTGGAGTAGGAATATAGTTTCTACCTACATGTTGGCAATGAGCTATGATTTGGTTTTGATGAACTTGCCAATCTTCAAATGCTCGATGTCTAGCATTTTCATACTCTTGTGAAGCTATAAACCTTTGCATTTCTGTCATTTCATTTCCCCCTCGCACATTACCTGGCTGTTGATTTCTCTCAACATGTGGATGTCTTCCATTATATCTTACTGCGGCGTTATTTCGCCTCTTCAAAATCTTAGCACCATGATATACATTTAAACCAATTGTATCGTGCGGTTCTGGTTCTTCAATTAATAATCCCCCCGACTTATATCCACATCGAGATACTCAGCAATTAATGTAATAAATATACCACCTCCTATTATACTTTACGGTCTCATCCCCCGTACCATAGCTGATAAATAATAACCCACACAATAAGGTATACTTATGGCGCTTTGTGGGTCTCGAATACACATGTGGTAAAATAAATCTTGCTCATTTACCTTTTCCTTATTTTTACCTCGCTGTGTAATCGAGTTCGCTAGAAACCTGTGAATTACTCTTACCTCAGCTCTATCTATATCCAAATAAGAGTAATTTCCCCCTTTAAATCGGTGATGGCTAGTCATTTGACTTCATACACCATGCGTAGCAAAACTTTCGTCTATCCTCCTACCATTTAATATCAACCCTCGAAAATCGGCAGATGCTAGCTCCTCAGGCGTATATATACGTAAGGCCTGAGCCATGTCTAGTAGAGACATGTGGCGCATCGAACCTCCTGACAAAAATCTAATAAAAGATCGATCGGTTAAACTAGCTACCCGATCATTTATTTCTATACTACACAATAATTCTTCACACCATACTTTATATACAGGTCTACGCATGTTGAATAATCGTACCCAATCGTTAAAAGTAGAATTACCATACCTTTGAGTAAGTAATTCCCTAATTGGCTCGGCCAATTCTACGACTTCTAACGGTTCCCATTCTATTACCCTAGGTACTTCAACAGCTTTAGAATGAAGAGTGTGCAAGTTCCTTTGGTATTTTGGATAATCTATCCAACGTCTGTCTAATCTCAAGTTCGGGTGCAAATTTTCCACGTGCATATCTGAAAATGTCATAACTGGATGAGGTATATCTTGTTTGTAATAGTTATCAACATCCTGTTGTTCCGCATTCTCAGGAGGAGCAATGCGAGCTTGGGATGAAGATTCACCCCTTTCAGTCTGCAAAACACATCAAACACAATTTTTGTGCATCCAAATATGCATTAGTGTCAGCAAAATCATCAATCAAAATAATTACAATGACATGTTCAATTTATATCAAACTTATTCTTATTTTCATATTTTTATCAAATCTACACTTTTTCAAATAAGTATATATGAAAATGTTTGCCAAGTTCATAAGCATTCAACTCAAATAACATGTCAAAATAATCATTATTAGCAATTAAACAAGTTTCAAATGGCATTATCTCTCAAAAATCAAGTTCATGAATTTTAGACTTGAAAAAGTCCACTTTAATTCTCAAAAATTATGTTTAGGCTCAAAGTTTGGATCATTTAACTACTTAAACATGTTACACTACTTAATTTAGCAATAATTCATGACAAAAATCGGCCATAACCTGTTTATATCAAAAAGCCCCAAATTGCTCAAGAACACAAACCCTAAATTACTCAAAATTTGAAGTTTAAGGCTTCTAATCATGTTAAATAGCATCAATCTAGGTTATACAAGCATAATACATAAACAATTTAAGCATAATTACACTAAAAAGCATCAAAATCGAATTGGGTATAAATTTGCTCAAGAACACTAAATTTTCGGATTAAAGGGTGTTTTGGTGTAGAAATTTACCGTTTTTCTTGAGTAATTCCTTGATAGCATCCTTCTCAACATGATTTTGTGAAAGATTTGATGAAAAATGGCCAAAAATTGCGGATTTGTGTGTGTTTTCTCTGGTATTTTTCGCAGTTTGTGGGTGTTTTGTGTTGGGGACTGATCTGTTCAAGCGTTATATTTTTTTCTGGAATTTTGGTCCTCCGCGACTTGCGGTGTTTGCACATTACAAACTCCTCGAGTCGCGGTGTTTGTATTTTTTTTTTATAAAAACCTTAACTTATAAAACAATTAATTAATTAATTTTAAAATTTTGTTTCCCTTGTTATTTAGGACGAGGTCGTTTCGGAACGATGTCCTAGTCCGTCCCTCGACAAAATTTTAAAATTTGTCAATTCAAAACGCGGTTTTAAAAGAAAAGATTTTTGGGTTTTTTAATGTTTTTGGCATACTTTAATTCAATAAGATTAAAAATAATGATAATAAAAGTTCTCGTCCCTCCCTCGGGTAAAGCAATTTCGGCTCAACGACATAGTCTTCAACTTACGACGAATTTTAAAAGTCATATTTTTAACTTAGCGAAATAAAGTAAATTTTTGTTTTTAAATTCACACCAAACTTAAATTTAAAATGCATAAAATTAAAAATTCACACCAAACTTAATTTTAAAATGCATAAAATTAAAATTTAAAATTCACACCAAACTTATATTATATTTTTGTTTTTATACATTAAAAATATCAATTTTTCAAATATTTACAATTTTAAATATATTAATTTTAAAAAGTTTACAATATTATTTTAATTTTTATATATTAATTTTAAAACATGGTAAAAATAAAAATAAAAATCTTTTTGGCTTTTATCCTACTTTAATCAATCAAATATTATCAAAAATATGCGCCCCTCTTTTCGGTAAAGTAATTTCGGTTCCATGACCTAATTTAACTCATGACGAATTTTTGAAATATTTTGGGTTGATTGATTAAAGATATTTATACCTTAAGAATAAACGGTAAATTTCGCAGTGATGTAATAAATTTTTGTATGATATCAATAATTTTGGTCGCAAGACCTAATTTTATTGAATACCAATTTAATACTTTATAGCGAACAAATTAGCGTTTATTATCAAAAGGTTAAAAATAAAAATAAAAATAAAAATAAAAAAAAAACTGTACAGACTTACCTGTGAAATAGATTTCTTAGTGATATGCTCTAGCCCACTCATAAGATAGTCGGACTAATTGATTTTCCATGGCTACATAGGCGTAAACTCGAGCATTTAATGTTTTTTCTTCTAAACATATGAACGGTCCATCTCTGCATAAAGTAACAAATTCGTTGTCTGAATAGGTTTGATTATTTGAACATTTACCTTCGTGTGACCATTTTCCGCATTTGTGACATTTTTCAAGGTGTCGTGCTCTTCTTTTCACTGCGGATTTTGATTTTCCTTTACCAAATTGTAACTTATTATCTTCGCATCTGGATTCTTTTCTTACTCCGTCCAATTTACCTCTGATTAATGATACTATTTCACTTGGAAGTGTGTCATTATTATGTTTAGTGATCAAAGCGTGTAGCATTAGACCATGGTTCAGTTCACAGGAAGTCTTCATTTCGTAAAAACCTAAAAAATAAAAATTCAGAATGGGGGGAGAAGACTAGTTCTTTAGGGTCTGCTAGGGAAAGACCATTCGGGTTTCATTTTCGAGAACTACACGAAAACAGAAAATCTAACTCTAACAGAAATACATAAACCTCCCTACACTTAGTTGAAATTGTGATTAACATTATTTTCAATTGAATCATCAACAACTTGTATATCTTTGACTTTTACTTCAATCCATTTGTTGATTTCCTCAGTAACTTTCACAAATTCAACTAACATCGCCTTTTCTTTTGGCGATAAATTGGATACTAATCGGTTACATAACTTAAAGTTTCCTTTAATCTTAGCATCGTGAATCCGTTTATAAAGTTTCTTCGTTGAACTGTTAAAAACGGGTTCATCTAATTTCGTATCATCAACGGCATTCTTTGTGATTGGATCATCATTAAGTGTTTCTTCATCTTCCCCACACTTATGCGTTTTTATTGGTCTAACAGTTTTGGTTGGTGGAGATCTAAACTTTCGGTTCACAAAGGTGATCGATGTATCACCATCCTTAAGTGTCATTCTACCTTCTCTTACATCAATGAATGCCTCGGTGGTTGCTAAAAATGGGCGACCTAGAATTAGAGGAATATCAAGGTTTTCCTCCATATTAATCACTATGAAGTTTGCAACAAAGGTCAAACTTCCCACATTAACAAGTAAATTATTTGCTATTCCAACCGGGTGTTTAATGGTTTGGTCAAATAATTGAACACCTATTTTGGTTGGTTTTAATTTACCCATGCCTAATCTTTTCTATAAGGAAAGAGGCATAATATTTGCACTTGCTCCTAAATCTGCGAGTCCATTATATACAGCACCATCATTAGGCAAGCAAGAAATGATAAATTCACCTGGGTCTCCTGCTTTAGTAAGTCGAGTTGGTTTGTAAACCTTTTTCGGGTGTTCTTTTCTTGGTTCTTTCACTTCTATTTGAACTTCTTGTTCACATTTTTCTTCGTTTCTTGGAATGGGAGGTTTGTATAAGAATTCTTCTTCATCACTCAAATTTGACTCCTCCCTATATTCCAATTTTGATTTTTCATATGTTGTTGATAACATATTTATGTTTTCATTTTGAAGGTTTTCTTGGGTGGTGAAATTATGATTAACTTCATTGTCAACTTCCATCGGACCATGTATGTAATGTTTAACTCTGTGACCATTAACTTTAAATTCAATCCCATTTGAATTTATTAATTCTACTGTTCCGTATGGGAAAACTCTTTTGACTATGAATGATCCAGACCATCTTGATTTCAATTTTCCAGGAAATAGCTTGAATCGTGAATTGAAAAGAAGAACTCTGTCTCCTTCTTTGAATTCTTTTGAACTTCTGATTCTTTTATCATGCCATTTCTTCGTTCTTTCTTTATAGATTAACGAATTTTCATATGCTTCATGTCTTAATTCTTCTAATTCGTTTAATTGACTTAATCGTAGACGTCCGGCTTCATGTAAATCAAGATTACATGTCTTCAAAGCCCAAAATGCTTTGTGTTCAATTTCTACTGGAAGATGACATGCTTTTCCATAAACGAGTTTGAAAGGTGTGGTACCTGATGTCATGCGAGGTGTATATAAAATAGCTTTATATTTTACACGGAAATACTATTAAATACGTTACAATTTTACACAAGATATTTATTTATTTATAGAATGGATATACTTAAACCTTGCTACAATACTTATAGGCAGTGTACCTAATCGTACAGTAGTGTAGTTTTTAGTAAGTCCGGTTCGTTCCACAGGGAAAATCTTTAAACAAAGCTTAACGCTATATTAGTTTACTTTTATAAAAATACAAATATATATATATAAGTAATATTATTATTATAAAGGGGGGTTTTTACCGTTTAATGACCGGTTTGTCGATTTTAAAAACTTTAGTTGCAGTTAAAACAAAATGTAAAATATTAAATAAATAAAAGACTTAATTTAAAGTGTAAAGTAAATAACGATAATGAAATTGCGAATAATAAAAGTGCGATAAAATAAACTTGCGATAATTAAAAAGTACGATAATTAAAAGTGCAATTAAATATAATAACAATAAATAAAAATGCGATAATTAGAAGTGCAATTAAATATAAAATAAAGGAAATTAAATATGAAATAAAAGAATTATGCTTATTTAAACTTCCGTAATCATGATGTTTGACGTGTTGATTTTAGTTTTATGCCCATGGGTTAATTGTCCTTTGTCCTGGATTATTTAATATGTCCGTCTAGTTTTTATCCATAACAGTCCATCAGTCATAAATATAAAGTGCGAGTGTCCTCGTCAAATTATCCTTATACCCGAAGTCAAATATTCCAACTAATTGGGGACTTAAACTGTAACAAGATTTTAATACTTTGTTTAATAATTACACCAGGATGTTGACTGAGTGTAACCCAAGGTTTTAATACTTTGTTAACAATTATGCCAAGTGTCCTTGTACATAATTTCACCCCTGTTTTAATAATTCTAGTGGCTATTAATCCATTCCCGTGTCCGGTTAAATGAACGATTATTCGTACATATAAATATCCCGCCCATCGTGTCCGATCGAGTGTATATGGTTATTTATAGGGACGTCCAATTGTAAATCTTTATATTAAAATTAACAAACTATCATTTAGTTAAACAAATATAAAGCCCATTAATAGCCCATAGTCTAATTTCCACAAGTGTCGTTCTTTTGTCCAAACCCCAATTATGGTACAAAGCCCAATTACCCAATTTTAATATTTTTAGCCCAACATCATGATTACTTTGGATTAAATAAGCATAATAATAACTTAGCTACGAGACATTAATTTAAAAAGGAGAACATAGCTTACATTGATTATTTATCGCGTAGTGTTACACGGACAGAGCTTCGACTTTAAAACCCGTAAAATAACCTTTACATAACCCAAACTAATCTAATATAAAACTACCCTATACTATAATATATATGTATTTATTATTATTAGAGGAGTATTATTATTATTATGTTTTTTTTATGGCCAAAACTCGTTGCCTTTTATAGATGTGGTCTGATCCTGAGGCCCATGCGATCGCATGGGTTCTCAGTGTTAATCTCATGCGATCGCATGGCCAGTCTGGCCATGCCCAATTGCTTTTTTTTCTAGCTTATCGACGTTATATTTAATTATATAATATAATATAATATATATAATTTTATATAATTATATATATATTATATTATATTCTTGTGCATAGTAGACTCATAATTTTTGGCCCGTTGCGTCGGGCGTTGATAGTTGGCTCAGGTCCCGGTTCCGGATTTTTGAACGTCCTTTCGTATAATTTAATATCTTGTACTTTGCGTTTCGCAACTTGTACTTTTGTCATTTTTAGACGTTTCTCATCAATAAATTGAACCACTTGGATTGTATCTTGTACATTTGAGCTTTTTGGACATTTGCGTCTTCAATTCTTCGTTTTCGCCTTTTGTCTTTGCACTTATTTAATATAAACGATTACAACTTAAAATAGGACAATTACAACTAAATAATTTACATATTGGGAGGATATTGCTACTAAATATATGTTCATTTGGAGCACTATCAGTACCAATTGGAGTTTTGTAGCCTGTTCTAAAAGCCCAGAGTGCATCCTCCAATTTTATGGACCATTCTTTCGGATTTGATCCTACGGTTTTCTCTAGAATACGTTTTAAAGCTCGGTTGGTATTTTCAACTTGTCCACTTGTTTGTGGATGATAAGCGGTGGAGATTTTATGAGTTACTCCATATCTTTTAAGAACTTTCTCAAGTTGATTATTACAAAAATGAGTTCCCCGATTACTTATTAAAGCTTTTGGTGTTCCAAACCTTGCAAAAAGACGTTTTAAAAAGTTGACTACAACTCGTGCATCGTTAGTTGGGAGAGCTTGTGCTTCCGCCCATTTAGATACATAATCAATGGCTACGAGAATATAGAGATTATTATGAGATTTTGGAAATGGACCCATAAAGTCAATACCCCAAATGTCAAATACTTCACATATTTGAATGACATTTTATGGCATTTCATCACGTTGACTTATTTTTCCGACCCTTTGACAAGTATCACAGGATTTGCAAAGAAGGTGTGCGTCTTTGTAAATTGTTGGCCAATAAAATCCAGCATCATAAACTTTTCTTGCTGTGAGTTGAGGCCCATAATGCCCTCCCGTTGGTCCTGTGTGACAATGGTTTAAAATTTTACTAGCTTCATCTCCGAATACACATCGGCGTATTATTTCATCTGGACAACTTTTAAATAAATGTGGATCTTCCCAGAAATAGTGTTTTATATCACTAAAGAATTTCTTTCGTTTTTGGTACGATAATCCTTTTTCAAGGAATCCACATACTAAGTAGTTTGTATAGTTTGCAAACCATGGAATTTCATTATAATCTATCTTCAATAGATATTCATTAGGAAAGTTGTCTTGAATGGCCGATTCATTTAGAACTTCTAATTTGGGATTTTCAAGACGAGAAAGATGATCAGCGGCGAGATTTTCTGCTCCTCTTTTATCTCGAATTTCTATATCGAATTCTTGTAAGAGTAAGATCCAACGGATTAATCGTGGTTTGGCATCTTGTTTCGAAAATAGGTATTTAAGAGCAGAATGGTCGGTATAGACCACCGTTTTAGCTAGAACGAGATATGATCGAAATTTGTCAAAAGCAAAGACAATAGCAAGGAGTTCTTTTTCAGTAGTTGTATAATTCATTTGTGCTCCTTGTAATGTCTTACTAGTATAATAAATAGGTTGAAATCATTTTTCAATCCTTTGTCCTAAAACGGCTCCCATTGCAAAATCACTTGCATCGCACATTAGTTCAAACGGTAGATTCTAATTTGGAGTTATCATGATCGGCGCATTAGTGAGTTTCTCTTTAAGAATATTAAAAGATTTGATGCATTCATCTGAAAAGACAAATGGAGCATCCTTTTCTAGGAGTTTATTCATAGGAGTGGCAATTTTAGAAAAATATTTTATGAAACGTCGGTAAAAATCGGCATGCCCTAGAAAACTCCTAACTCCTCTAACATTGGTGGGATGTTGAAGTTTAGCAATTACATCTACTTTAGCTCTATCCACTTCAATTCCTTCCTTTGAGATTTTATGACCAAGAACGATGCCTTCTTTAACCATGAAATGGCATTTCTCCCAATTAAGTACTAGATTTGATTGTTCGCATCTAATAAGCATTCGTTCCAGATTAACAAGACATGTTTCAAATGTATCACCGAAGACTGAAAAGTCATCCATGAAAACTTCCATGCATTCTTCTATCATGTCGTAAAAAATCGCCATCATGCACCTTTGAAAGGTTGCAGGGGCGTTGCAAAGTCCAAATGGCATGCGTTTGTAAGCAAAAGTACCATAAGGGCACGTGAACGTGGTTTTCTCTTGATCCTCGGGTGCTACTGGAATTTGAAAATATCCGAAAAAACCATCAAGAAAACAATAGTAACTATTTCCGGCTAATCTTTCCAATATTTGATCAATGAAAGGTAAGGGAAAGTGATCTTTTCTGGTGACGTCATTTAATTTTCTATAATCAATACACACACGCCATCCTGTTACAGTCCTAGTAGGAATAAGCTCATTTTTTTCATTTGTAATGACAGTCATGCCACCCTTCTTAGGCACGCATTGAACTGGGCTTACCCATGGACTATCAGAAATTGGATAAATTAAACCTGCATCAAGCAGTTTAATAATTTCTTTCTTAACAACATATTGCATATTTGGATTTAGTCTTCGTTGGCGTTGCATATACGTTTTATGTCCTTCTTCCATAAGGATTTTATGTGTGCAATACGAAGGACTTATTCCTTTAATATCATGAATTTTCCATGCAATAGCTGGTTTATGAGCTTTCAACACAGAAATGAGTTGTGATTTCTCATTTTCAGTAAGAGAAGACGATATTATTACAGGTAATTCAGATTCACCATGTAAATAAGTGTATTCCAAATGGTTTGGAAGTGGTTTTAACTCTAGTGTCGGAGGTTCTTCTATCGATGATTTATATCGATATCTGTCTTCTTCTTTTAGCATTTGAATTTCTTTTGTTGTTGGTTCATATCCATTAGCTATTAGTGTAGCTAACATTTCAACTTCATCAATTGGTTCAGTTCCTTCTCCTAAAGAACATTCTCCTGTTCCTTGTAATTCTGGAAATTCTTCTAACAATTCTGCATGTGAATCTATAGTTTGAATATAATAGCATGTATCATCTGCAGATTGCGGTTGTTGCATTGCTCTATCAACTGAAAAGGTAACACTCTCGTTCTCTATACTTAGGGTCAGTTTCTTACCAAACACGTCTATCATTGCTTTAGCCGTGTTTAAGAATGGTCTTCCTAATATGAGAGGAACTTGAGAATCTTCTTCCATATCCAGAACAACAAAATCTACTGGAAATACTAAAGTACCAACTTTAACTAGCATGTTCTCCATTATCCCTCTAGGATATTTTATTGATCTATCGGCTAGTTGTATACTTATTCGTGTTGGTTTCAATTCTCCAAGGTCTAGTTTAGTGTATAGTGAATACGGCATTAAATTTATACTAGCATCTAAATCTGCCAATGCTTCTATTGAACTAAGACTACCCAGAAAACATGGAATTGTGAAACTTCCTGGATCTGATCATTTTTCTGGTATCTTATTCAACAGCACTGCTGAATAATTAGCATTCATAGTAACAGCCGAGAGTTCTTCCATTTTCTTTCTATTCGTGATCAAATCTTTTAAGAATTTAGCATATCTAGGCATTCCTGAAATCACATCAATGAAAGGAAGATTTACATTTATCTGTTTAAACATATCCAAGAATTTGGATTGCTCGGCTTCAAGTTTCTCTTTTTTCATTTTACTCGGGTAAGGAAGTGGTGGTTGGTATGGTTTAACATAAGGTTTAGCCTTAACTGTTTCATCTTCATTAACCTTTTCAACTACCGGTTCTTTTTCCTTATCTTGTTCAGGTTGTGGTTCTTGTGGAGTAGGAATAGCTTCATTAGAAGTTACAGGTATTTCAGGTGGTTTAAGTGTTATACCACTTCTTGTGGTAATGGCTTTAGCTGTTTCTTTCTAGGGGTTAGCATTTGTATCACTAGGTAGACTTCCCGGTTTTCTTTCACCTATTAACCTTGCTAGGTTACTTACTTCTTGTTCTAAATTTTGAATAGAAGCTTGTTGATTTCTAAATGCTTGAGCATTTTGTTCATTGGTTTGTTTTTGAGATGTGAAAAACTGTGTTTGAGTTTCAACTAGCTTCGTCATCATATCTTCTAAATTCGGCTTTTTATCATCGGGTTGTGGTGGTTTGTTTTGAAAATTAGGTCTTTGCTGGTTGTAAGTATTGTTGGATACTTGTTGATTACTAGGACCTTGTTGGTTGTTGTATGGAACATTTCGGTTATAATTCTGGTTTTGATTGTAAATTGGTCTTGGCGGCTGATAATTATTTTCAGGCCTTTAGTTTAGATATGAAACATTCTCTCTTTGTTCCATTGTTAGTTCAATACTGAGACAATCTTTTGTCAAATGTGGTCCTCCACACTGCTCACAACTAATTCGTATTGAGTGTATATCCTTAGTCATCTTTTCCATTCGTCTCTCTACAGTATCTATCTTTGCGGAAATGGAATCTAAGTCATGGCTAGAATCGGCTCTAGCTGCTTTAGATGATCTAACGATATCTTTTTCTTGGTGCCACTCATGTGAGTGGGAAGCAGTGTTATCAATAATTTTGTAAGCATCAGTTTCGGTTTTCTTCATAATAGAACCACCAGCTGCTATATCGATGTCTTTCCTTGTAGTGATGTCGCATCCTTGGTAGAATATTTGTACTATTTGACCGGTGTCTAAACCATGTTGCGGACATCCTCTTAATAACTTTCCAAATCTTGTCTACGCCTCATATAGAGTTTCATTCGGTTTCTGGGTGAACGTAACAATTTCTCCTTGAAGTCTTACGGCTTTAGATGCCGGAAAGAATTGTTTAAGAAATTTTTCAACTAAAACGTCCCATGTATCAATCGCCCCTTCAGGTAACGATTCCAACCAATCTTTGGCTTCTCCCTTTAAAGTCCAGGGAAATAACATGAGATATATCTGTTCATCTTCAACTTCTCTTATTTTAAATAGTGTGCAGATCCTATTAAAGGTACGAAGATGTTCATTTGGATCTTCCTTCGGCGCACCACTAAATTGGCATTGATTAGTCACCATGTGTAGAATTTGTCCTTTGATTTCATAATCTGGCGCATTAATGTCAGGATGAGTAATTGCGTGACCTTGGCCAGTACGTTTAGCTCTCATTCGGTCTTCCATACTTAAAGGTTCTGTTACTTCCATGATTAAATTTGTTGAATCTGAATCACTAGAGGATTCTGATTTAATGGTTCGTTCCTCAACAATATCTATTTGAATGATTGGTGGTTCCGGAGGAAAAATTAATGGTTCAGGATCTATGAATTGTCCCTGAATATTCTCCGGATTCTCAATTGTGAGGTCGGGTTCAAAAAATGGATTATCGGAAATTTGAATTGGAGTACTTGGTCGACTGGATGACGATTCTAAAGAAAAATCAACGGCGACAATATTTGCTAGATGTCTTGATCAAGTTACAGGTGGTGAACGTCTTGCTCGGTGCATTCACTGAATATCCTATTAGTTTTTAAAAGGAAAGAAAAATTATATAAGTTATCCAATTAATAGACTTTTCTGATTTTGCCCACGTTTTGAATAGCCAAAAGATGCAGCAGAGGGGCAGGATTCGTTTGGTCTCAATATAATTGAGTACTGTTTGGCTCCAATAACCCGGTCCACGTACAAATCCAACTATTACTACGAACCAGAAAATTTTGATGTCTATCAATTTAACCACTTAAAATAAATTTTCGTAATTTTAAAGAAATATAAAGAAGAAGTAGAATAAAAATCTATGTCCTAAAACTAGAATTGCGAGAAATAAGAAAGAAAAAGAGCGCGTCGAAAAAGGTCAAAAAAGAAAAGGGTTGAAAAATAAAAGGCGTCGAAAAATAAGAAAGAGAAAAAAAAATTAACTTATGAAACTTTAAAACACTCGACTAACCCAACCTTATTACTATTACTAACTTAAAATTAAAATTGCAAATTGAGATTACTAATTGGAGTGATAATTGATACATAGGTAAAATGTCATAACCCGACCTTAACCATAAGGACGAATACAATAACATATGATTTCATCGCAAGGTATTGACCTCTATATGCGACATTTTTCAAAAACTGCATTCGTTTTTACAATACAAACCATAGCTTTTATTACAAATACAAGGTTTAAACAACTTAATAATGATTATCGTTTAGTGATAATCTTAGACTTACAAACTTTACATGTGATAATAACAATACGACCTCCAACATATTTTACATTACAAATCCTCCGATATGCAGTTTTATTTTTGACACAAATATGCATACTCAAGATCTTGCTTAAATTCAACATGTTGCAGCGGAAGCTTTTAGTTATCACCTGAGAATAAACATGCTTAAAACATCAACATAAAGTTGGTGAGATATAGGTTTAATGCCGGCAGCGTTATAAATATAGACCACAAGATTTCATATATAAACGTTTTAATAAAAATATTCTAAGTTGTTGAGCACTTGATAACCATACTTAACATTTAATCAACGTCGCATATTCCCTTTATTATGAAATCTTACTACACCGTACCAAGTGTAGTCACCGAAACGAAGTACTGTGCAATCGTTGAATACTGGTCGTCCAGTCCGATTGGGGTTTCAGGCCCGATAGATCTATCAACAGGATTCGCGTTTACAATACCGCATGTAAATAGTAGTTACCAAGTTACAGGGAGATATGCCAGTGGTACAACTCAACGTAGAATATATAATTTTAATCACTTGTGTCCATAACGTAAATCATAAAATGCATGTATTCTCATCCCGAAATATTTAGAGTTTAAAAGTGGGACTATATACTCACTTTTGCCTTGAAGGTATTTATCACGACTTGGTCTCCGATAGATATCACGAACCTAACCATATATATAATATATCAACATATTTTCTTTTTAAGTAATCGTTATATATATATATATATGTATATATATATATATATATACATATACATATACATATACATATACATATATATATATATATATATATGTATATGTATATGTATATGTATATGTATATATATATATATATGTATATATATATATATATATATATATATATATATATATACTTTTAATACTTTTAATATTTTCTTAGTCCGTAGTTAGCAGTCCGATGTTAGTGGTCCACAATTAGTTGCTCAATAAAATAAATAAAGACCCCATCGTATTCGTATTGATCAGAATTAATCTTGACCCATGGTACCATGTTGTCAAATGACGTGTTGCGTACATAAAGTACCGTGTTGTCAAATGACGTGTTGCGTACAATCATGAGGTCTTATGATTAATCTTCTCGTGTTGTTTACGGGTGGTCCTGAAATATATAAAATCAAATCATAAGTAAATATATATGAAATATCATATTAATTAGAAATATATGATTAATTTAATTTTTCTCCAAATATTTTCGTAGCTAAACTAGCTTCGCATACCCGATCTTGTTTTAGTCGTAGTTTCTTCATTACAACTCCGTTTTTGTTGGTTCAACTTGCCACTTCCTTGGATCGAGTCAAATTTTAAGAATATGAACTGAAAATACCTTAGGTTGTATTCGAAATCACAGGTTATAGGTCAAACTTTGGCGAAACTTATGAAAGTGATCATATTTCCATCATAAAAACAACATTTAATGATCATTTTTCTAAAAATACTTACACTTTGAGTTAAACCATGAAATTTTTATGTGTTAACATATTCATAAGAAATATCATTTTTCCAGAATATGAACTTCCAATTCAAAGCTTAAGATGGTTTTTAATTATCCAACCCAAAACAGCCCCCGGTTGCACTCCGACGACGTAGATTCAGTTTTTAAGGTGTTCTTTGTAAAACTAAGTTATATCTTGTTAAGTTAGCATATCATTATGATATATTACAGGTCTTGAAGTGTTTTAAAAGTCAAGTTAGAAGGATCTATTTAGTTTGCGAACAAGTTTGAAATCATTCAAACTATGTTCTTGTTGTTAAAATTTTATACCACAAAATAAGATAGCTATATGAATATGAATTGAATAAAATTATGAATAAGGTTACTACCTCAAGTTACTTAGACAAAGTTACTTTAAGAGATGAGAAAAATCCTAGAATCAAAAGAGTGGTGAAGTTGGATTGAAAGGTTGGAAGTAAACTTGTTTACTTGGAAGGATTTTTGAAGTGTTCTTGAATGGATTTTCTTATGATGATTAAGGGTTGTTTTTGAAGCTAGATCTTCATGGTTATTTGCTGAGATTGTGAAGAACACTTAAGGTTCCTAAGAGTGTGTTTTTGGTTAGAGAAAATGTGCAGTAAAAATGAAAATGAAATGGAGTATAAATGGTGGTGAAAAGATGTATAAATTTGTAATATTGTGCAAAAGTCTTGTAATATGCCAAATTGATTAATCATGCATGCTAAGATCCAAAATTGGCTGACTCATGGCTGCTAATAAAGTGATTGTGATGTGTATATACCAATAGTAAATACGTATAGAAGCTGGGTATGATACGGGTACATATACCCTAGATATACGTATAAAAATCTTGAGAAAACGGAACGAGGATTCAAATATAGCTATCTTTTGTAAATATACTTATATTATTTTATGTATATAAATCCTTTAAAAGTGATAAAATACATATCTATACGATACATGTATAAGCATTATAAGTTTTAAGTATTTAAGTCGAAGAACATCACATATAGTTATCGTTTTGAAAACTTAAGTTAGTAGTCTCAAAATATACTTATAACTCATTGTTATTAGTACACAATGAGATGTTAAAACATTCTTAGATCATGTTAAATATATAAAAATACATATATATACACAAACGTATAATTATCGTATGTTATATAGTTCGTGATATCATCGATCAAATTGGACGGTCAAACGTTGTGTAAAACTCTTTTCAAAAACATAAGTCTCAACAATTTAGATTGCTTATCATGTTGGTAAGGTTTAATTTATGTAAATATTAATCTTATAAGTGTAAAACGATCGGAAAAATCCGGGTCGTTACAGTACCTACCCGTTAAATAAATTTCGTCCCGAAATTTTAAAGTTATACCTATTTTGCGTTCTCGGGAAACAAATGTGGGTACTTTTGTTTCATCTGATCCTCTCATTCCCAAGTAAACTCGGGACCTCTTCGAGCATTCCAACAAACCTTAACGATTGGTATGTTGCTCTGCTTGAGCCGTTTAACTTTACGGTCCATGATTTCGAGTGGTTCTTCTATGAATTGTAGTTTCTCATCGATTTGGATTTCTTCAAGAGGAATGGTGAGATCTTCCTTTGCAAGACATTTCTTGTGGTTTGAGACGTGAAATGAATTATGTACTCCGACGAGTTGTTGTGGCAACTCGAGTCGATAGGCTACCGGTCCGATGCGTTCGATGATCTTGAACGGGCCTACATACCTTGGGTTCAGTTTACCCCTTTTACCGAAACGTATTACACCTTTCCAAGGTGACACCTTTAACATAACCATGTCACCGATCTGAAACTCTAATGGTTTCCTTCGAACATCGGCGTAGCTCTTTTGGCGACTACGGGCTGTTTTCAATCTCTCCTTGATTTGTACTATCTTCTCAGTCTTTCGTGTATGTTCTCGGGACCAGTTAATTGTCGATCTCTAACTTCATTCCAACAGATAGGGGATCTACACTTCCTTCCATACAATGCTTCGAATGGTGCAGCTTTAATGCTCGCATGATAACTGTTATTATACGAGAATTCTGCTAATGGTAGATATTTATCCCATCCGTTTCCAAAATCGATCATACATGCCCTGAGCATGTCTTCAAGAGTTTGAATTGTTCTTTCACTCTGCCCGTCAGTTTGTGGATGATATGCGGTGCTCATATCCAAACGAGTTCCCAGGGCCTCCTGTATTGATTGCCAAAACTTTGATGTAAATCTACTATCAAGATCGGATATAATGGAAATAGGTATTCCATGCCTTGAAACAATTTCCTTTATGTATAATCGTAATAGTTTCTCCATTCTATCCGTTTCCTTTATAGGCAAGAAATGTGCAGATTTGGTGAGACGATCAACTATTACCCAAATGGTGTCATAACCCCAGGCAGTCTTAGGTAATTTTGTGATGAAATCCACGGTAATACCGTCCCATTTCCATTCTGGGATTTCTGGTTGTTGAAGTAACCCTGACGGCTTCTGGTGTTCTGCTTTGACTTTGGAACAAGTTAAACATTCCCCAACATATGTTGCAACATCTGTCTTTAAATTAGGCCACCAATAATGCGTCTTAAGATCTTGATACATCTTTCCAACTCCAGGATGTATCGAGTATCTTGTCTTATGTGCCTCGTTCAATATCAACTTCCTTAATCCACCCAACTTTGGTACCCAAATACGGTTTGCAAAATATCGAATTCTGTCTTCCCGTATAACGAGTTGTTTCCCATACTTCTTCATTATTTCATTTCCTATGTTTTCTTTAGTAAGAGCTTCTCGTTGAGCCTCTTTGATTTGTGAGTTGAGATTCATGCGAATTTTTATGTTCATCGCTTGTACTCGAATTGGTTCCCGTTCCTTTCTGCTTAGAGCGTCGGCCACTACATTCGCTTTCCCAGGATGATAGCGAATCTCACAATCATAGTCGTTTATCAGCTCGACCCACCTACGTTGCCTCATGTTCAGCTGTTTCTGATCAAAAATATGTTGAAGGCTTTTATGATCAGTAAACAAAGTGCATTTAACCCCATATAAATAGTGTCTCCATATCTTCAATGCAAACACTACTGCTCCCAATTCTAAATCATGCGTCGTATAATTCCGCTCGTGAATCTTCAATGGTCGAGATGCGTATGCTATAACTTTCTTCCGTTGCATAAGGACGCAACCAAAACCTTGTCGCGAAGCGTCACAATATATCTCAAAATCATCGTTCCCTTCAGGTAACGATAAAATAGGTGCTGTAGTCAACTTCTTCTTCGGTAATTGAAATGCACTTTCCTGCTCAGAAGTCCATTCGTACTTCTTCCCTTTTTGCGTTAATGCTGTTAATGGTTTAGCTATTCGGGAAAAATCTTAAATAAACCTTCTATAATAACCAGCTAAACCCAAAAATTGGCGTATCTGCGTTGGTGTCTTAGGAGTCTCCCATTTTTCAATGGCCTCAATTTTAGCTGGATCAACCTGAATTCCTTTGCTACTAACAACGTGGCCAAGAAATTGCACTTCTTTCAACCAAAATGCACACTTAGAAAATTTGGCGTATAACTGTTCTTTTCTTAACAATTCTAATACCAACCTTAAATGCTGCTCATGCTCTTGCTCACTCTTGGAATAGATAAGATTATCGTCAATGAAAACGATAACAAACTTATCTAAATACTGACTACAAACTCGATACATGAGGTCCATGAATACAGCTGGCGCATTAGTCAACCCAAACGGCATAACCAAAAATTCGTAATGACCAAAACGTGCCCGAAAAGCAGTTTTCGGAATATCTTCTTCTTTGACACGTAATTGATGATAGCCCGATCTTAAGTCGATTTTCGAGTACACACATGATCCTTGCAGTTGATCAAATAAGTCATCAATTCTCGGTAGTGGATACCGATTCTTGATAGTTAACTTATTTAATTCACGATAATCTATACACATCCTAAAAGATCCATCTTTCTTCTTGACGAATAAAATCGGAGCTCCCCACGGTGAAGTACTTGGTCGTATGAATCCACGGTCCAGTAATTTTTTTAACTGACTCTGAAGTTCTTTTAACTCAGATGGTGCAAGTCTATATGGAGCACGAGCCACTGGTGCAGCTCCTGGTACTAGATCTATTTGAAATTCTACAGATCTAAATGGAGGTAATCCCGGCAACTCTTCCGGAAAGACTTCAGGAAAATCTCTTGCCACAGGCACGCCATTGATGCTCTTCACTTTTTCCTTCGTTTCGACTTTATTAACATGTGCTAAGATAGCATAACACCCTTTCTTCAAGCACTTTTGAGCTTTCAAACAACTAATGAGTTTTAGCTTTGAGTTACCCTTCTCTCCATAAATCATTACTGGCGTTTTATCATTACGAGGAATGTGAATTGCCTTCTTGGCACACACAACTTCAGCTCTTATTTTGGACATCCAGTCCATGCCGACTATTACATCAAAACTTCCTAATTCTACTGGTATCAAATCAATCTTAAATATTTCTCCAGCTAAATTTATTTTACAATCACGGCAAATTTTATCGGCTTTAATTAGTTTACCATTAGCTAACTCAATCATGTACTTAGCATCTACAGGTAATGATGAACAATTCAATTTAGCGTAAAAGTCTCTACTCAAGTAACTTCTATCAGCACCAGTATCAAATATAATAGTTGCAGATAAGTTATTAATGGTAAACATACCCGTAACAAGCTCCGGGTCTTCACACGCCTCTCTAGCATTAATAAAAAATGCTCTTCCACGTGCAGATCCATTATTCTTCTCTGGATTCGGACACTGGCTCTTATAATGACCATGTTTCCCACACCCATAACAGGTAACAGTAGCCAAGGCAGTTCTATTTGCATTAGTGGCAGGAGTCTTGGTGCCATTTGTATTTGTAACAGGAATCCGACAATCTTCAGCAAGATGACCCCTTCGATTGCAATTTTCGCACACCACATTACAATAACCAGAGTGATGTTTGTGGCATCTGTTACATAAAGGATTTCGTCCTTTGTAACCTGAGTTCGAACTGCTACCCGCACCTTGCGTGGTTTCTTGTTTCTTGTTGGATTGTTGATGATTACCTTCCCACTTTCTTTTGTTTCCCGATGTCTTGACACCGGTGTTCTTATCCAGAATAATCTGGTCCATCAACTCGTTCGCCATGGTGATGGCTTCGTGAATAGTCTTGGGTTTTGATGCTGTAACATTTGCTTTGACATTTTAGGCAAACCATCTTTGTACAGTTCTATCTTCCGTTCTTCGGTTGGTACCAATTCGGGACATAGCAAAGCTAATTCCATGAATCGCTGATTGTAGTTGGTGAGTTTAGTACCAACAACTTTCAGGCTTCGTAATTCAGCTTCCAACTTCCTAACCTCGTTCCTTGGACAATACTCGTTGATTAGCATTGTTTTGAATTCTTCTCAGGGAGTATCATAAGCTACATCTCCTCCTACGGCCTTCACATAGTTTTTCCACCATGTGAGTGCACTATCTTGTAAGGTGCACGATGCATACTTGGTCATGTCCTTCTCAATACAACCACTGATTTTAAATACAGACTCAATCTTTTCGATCCACCGGGTTAAACCGACTGGTCCTTCTGTTCCACTGAATGATGAGGGCTTGCAACCTTGAAAAGTTTTGTAAGTACATCCCACACGAGGATTTGGGTTAACTGCAGCACCTCTCGCAGCCTCGACCCATAACATTCTGTCGTCCACTCGCTGATTGATGAGTTCCTCGATTTCTTGTTCCGTCATTCGATTCAATCGCGCCATAATCTTCAATCTTCAATAAGAATGAAAAAAAATAATTATTCACATGGAATATTATAGATGTAGTATGTATTTACAGTACATCGTAGCTTATTAATAATATGAACCAGTTATTATTATAAAAGCCTTTTCTTCTTATTAGCGTTTTATAATTATATCTAGGGTAGTACCTACCCGTTAAAGTTCATACTTAATAGCTTAATACAGAAATCAATTACTATCACCCAAATAATACTCAACCATGGAAAATTATTGCATTTCACACTTCACTATTTTACATATGCTTATCTTACATCAAACATTAAGCAAACCACACTAGTAATATTATACAAAACGTTATATGATCCCATGGTTTAAAACAACAGCGCATCATTTAACCCAAAACGTTTGTGTTCAAAGAAATCGCTTATAGGTTATCTTGACTGTCTCCCTGCATTTTGGCGGAGGGGCTGAAGAACTGGATGCCGGGATAGAACTAATAGGAATAGCGGGGAATAGGGGTGGAAGTGTCTGGTGGAGTTGGTGCCATAACATCCTCACTAAACTTGGGATTTGGATTTTCCAATTCAGTAGCCTTTCGTTTCTTTCCTCTTTCAAACTTGTCTTTCGTAATTTCCTGTATTTCTTCCTCCTCAGGATCACTTTCCGGTTCCTCTTCGATTGATTCATCCGAAAATTTTGAGTCTTCCCCAAAGGTATCATTTTTATCATCGGACAGGTTAATGACTGGAACACCATCTGAAGATTCTGGTTCGGAGTCGCTGAATGTGATAACAAGTTCTAAGCCAGACATCTATCACATAACAACTAGCACGTTAGTACCACATAATATTTACATATTAATTTTTTTTAACCAACAAGGATAAGCAATAGTTTTCGAAATCAAAAATGGTCAAAGTCCAGACTCACTAATGCATCCTAACAAACTCAATAAGACACACTAATGCAAATTTTCTGGTTCTCTAAGACCAACGCTCTGATACCACATGTCATAACCCGACCTTAACCATAAGGACGAATACAATAACATATGATTTCATCGCGAGGTATTGACCTCTATATGCGACATTTTTCAAAAACTGCATTCGTTTTTACAATACAAACCATAGCTTTTATTACAAATACAAGGTTTAAACAACTTAATAATAATTATCATTTAGCGATAATCTTAGACTTACAAACTTTACATGTGATAATAACAATACGACCTCCAACATATTTTACATTACAAATCCTCCGATATGCAGTTTTATTTTTGACACAAATATGCATACTCAAGATCTTGCTTAAATTCAACATGTTGCAGCGGAAGCTTTTAGTTATCACCTGAGAATAAACATGCTTAAAACGTCAACATAAAGTTGGTGAGATATAGGTTTAATGCCGGCAGCGTTATAAATATAGACCACAAGATTTCATATATAAACGTTTTAATAAAAATATTCTAAGTTGTTGAGCACTTGATAACCATACTTAACATTTAATCAACGTCGCATATTCCCTTTATTATGAAATCTTACTACACCGTACCAAGTGTAGTCACCGAAACGAAGTACTGTGCAACCGTTGAATACTGGTCGTCCAGTCCAGTTGGGGTTGTCGGGCCCGATAGATCTATCAACAGGATTCGCGTTTACAATACCGCATGTAAATAGTAGTTACCAAGTTACAGGGAGATATGCCAGTGGTACAACTCAACGTAGAATATATAATTTTAATCACTTGTGTCCATAACGTAAATCATAAAATGCATGTATTCTCATCCCGAAATATTTAGAGTTTAAAAGTGGGACTATATACTCACTTTTGCCTTGAAGGTATTTATCACGACTTGGTCTCCGATAGATATCACGAACCTAACCATATATATAATATATCAACATATTTTATTTTTAAGTAATCGTTATATATATATATATATATATATATATATATATATATATATATATATATATATATATATATATATATATATATATATATATATATATATATATATATATATATATATATATATATATATATATATATATATATATATATATATATATATACTTTTAATACTTTTAATATTTTCTTAGTCCGTAGTTAGCAGTCCGATGTTAGTGGTCCACAATTAGTTGCTCAAATAAAGACCCCATCGTATTCGTATTGATCAGAATTAATCTTGACCCATGGTACCATGTTGTCAAATGACGTGTTGCGTACATAAAGTACCGTGTTGTCAAATGACGTGTTGCGTACAATCATGAGGTCTTATGATTAATCTTCTCGTGTTGTTTACGGGTGGTCCTGAAATATATAAAATCAAATCATAAGTAAATATATATGAAATATCATATTAATTAGGAATATATGATTAATTTAATTTTTCTCCAAATATTTTCGTAGCTAAACTAGCTTCGCATACCCGATCTTGTTTTAGTCGTAGTTTCTTCATTACAACTCCGTTTTTGTTGGTTCAACTTGCCACTTTCTTGGATCGAGTCAAATTTTAAGAATATGAACTGAAAATACCTTAGGTTGTATTCGAAATCACAGGTTATAGGTCAAACTTTGGTGAAACTTATGAAAGTGATCATATTTCCATCATAAAAACAACATTTAATGATCATTTTTCTAAAAATACTTACACTTTGAGTTAAACCATGAAATTTTTATGTGTTAACATATTCATAAGAAATATCATTTTTCCAGAATATGAACTTCCAATTCAAAGCTTAAGATGGTTTTTAGTTATCCAACCCAAAACAGCCCCCGGTTGCACTCCGACGACGTAGATTCAGTTTTTAAGGTGTTCTTTATAAAACCAAGTTATATCTTGTTAAGTTAGAATATCATTATGATATATTAAAGGTCTTGAAGTGTTTTAAAAGTCAAGTTAGAAGGATCTATTTAGTTTGCAAACAAGTTTGAAATCATTCAAACTATGTTCTTGTTGTTAAAATTTTATACCACAAAATAAGATAGCTATATGAATATGAATTGAATAAGATTATGAATAAGGTTACTACCTCCAGTTACTTGGACAAAGTTACTTTAAGAGATGAGAAAAATCCTAGAATCAAAAGAGTGGTGGAGTTGAATTGAAAGGTTGGAAGTAAACTTGTTTACTTGGAAGGATTTTTGAAGTGTTCTTGAATGGATTTTCTTATGATGATTAAGGGTTGTTTTTGAAGCTAGATCTTCATGGTTATTTGCTAAGATTGTGAAGAACACTTAAGGTTCCTAAGAGTGTGTTTTTGGTTAGAGAAAATGTGTAGTAAAAATGAAAATGAAATGGGGTATAAATGGTGGTGAAAAGATGTATAAATTTGTAATATTGTGCAAAAGTCTTGTAATATGCCAAATTGATTAATCATGCATGCTAAGATCCAAAATTGGCTGACTCATGGCTGCTAATAAAGTGATTGTGATGTGTATATACCAATAGTAATTACGTATAGAAGCTGAGTATGATACGGGTACATATACCCTAGATATACGTATAAAAATCTTGAGAAAACGGAACGAGGATTCAAATATAGCTATCTTTTGTAAATATACTTATATTGTTTTATGTATATAAATCCTTTCAAAGTGATAAAATACATATCTATACGATACATGTATAAGCATTATAAGTTTTAAGTATTTAAGTCGAAGAACGTCACATATAGTTATCGTTTTGAAAACTTAAGTTAGTAGTCTCAAAATATACTTATAACTCATTGTTATTAGTACACAATGAGATGTTAAAAAATTCTTAGATCATGTTAAATATATAAAAATACATATATATACACAAACGTATAATTATCGTATGTTATATAGTTCGTGATATCATCGGTCAAATTGGACGGTCAAACGTTGTGTAAAACTCTTTTCAAAAACATAAATCTCAACAATTTAGATTGCTTATCATGTTGGTAAGGTTTAATTTATGTAAATATTAATCTTATAAGTGTAAAACGATCGGAAAAATCCGGGTCGTTACATAAAAGGCGTCGAAAAATAAAAATAAGAAAGTAATGCGTCAAAACTTAAAAAGGAACTAAAAACTAGACATTAAAAGTTGCGTCTAAAAATATTAAAGCTTACAAGTAAAACTATATCCCAAATGGCAATAACTTAAAAAGGTACTAAAACTTAAAAAGGCGTCGCAAAATTCTAAAGCACCTAGATCTTAGTCTAAGGAATAAGCACTTAAGGGATTTTACGGCAAAACCTAAAAATCTAGAAATAAAAAAAAAAAAAACTGAAACTGTCGAACGAAACCAGCCTGTCAAAAATACTTGATGTTGTGCGAGGTGTATATGAAATAGCTTTATTTTTACAACTAAATACTATTAAATACGATACAATTTTACACAAGATATTTATTTATTTATAGACTGGATATACTTAAACCTTGCTACAACACTTATAGGCAGTGTACCTAATCGTACAGTAGTGTAGTTTTTAGTAAGACCGGTTCGTTCCACAGGGAAAAATCTTTAAACAAAGCTTAACGCTATATTAGTTTTAATTTATAAAAATACAAATATACATATAACTAATATTATTATTATAAAAGGGGGGGTTTTTACCATTTAATGACCGGTTTGTCGATTTTAAAACTTTAGTCGCAGTTAAAACCTAATGTAAAATATTAAATAAATAAAAGACTTAAATAAAAGTGCGATAAAATAAAATTGCGATAATTAAAAAGTACGATAATTAAAAGTGCGATAAAATACAATAACAATAAATAAAAGTACGATAATTAGAAGTGCAATTAAATATAAAAATAAAGGAATTATGCTTATTTAAACTTCCGTAATCATGATGTTTGACGTGTTGATTTTAGTTTATTCCCATGGGTTAATTGTTCTTTGTCCTGGATTATTTAATATGTCCATACGGATTTGTCCATAATAGTCCATCAGTCATAAATATAAAGAGCGAAAGCCTTCGTCAAATTATTCTTATTCCCGAAGTCAAATATTCCAACTAATTGGGGATTCGAATTGTAACAAGGTTTTAATACTTTGTTTAATGAATACACCAGGTTATCGACTGCGCGTAAACCAAGGTTTTACTACTTTGTTAACAATTACACCAATTACCCTTGAATGTAATTCACCCCTGTTTCAATAAGTCTATTAACTATTAATCCAGTTCCGTGTCCGGTAAAATGAATAATTATTGGTATTTATAGATATCCCGCCCACCGTACCCAGTCAAGCGTATGTGGTTATATATAAATACGTCAAATTATAAGTTTGTATATTAAATTAACAAGGTATTGTTTAGTTAATATAAAACCCATTAATAGCCCATAGTCTAATTTCCACAAGTGTTGTTCTTTTATCCAAACCTCAATTATGGTACAAAGCCCAATTACCAAATTTTAATATTTTTAGCCCAACATCATGATTACTTCGGTATTAAATAAGCATAATAATAACTTAGCTACGAGACATTAATGAAAATAATATAAACATAACTTACAATGATTAAAAATAGCGTAGCGTTACATGGACAGAATTTCGACTTACACCCTTACAACATTCGCTAACATACCCTTATTATTAGGATTTAAAATTAAAATATAAATATAAATATTTACGTATACATATATAGAGAGAGATTGATTTTATGGATATTTTTACGATCAGAATGCACGAGCTTTTATATGCAGTTTCATATTTTGGGGCTCCGCGAGTCGCGGCCCTTTTCCCCTTCAAACTCCGCGAGTCGCGGAGTTCGTAAATCCAGCTCACAAAGGTTTGGCTCCTAGCTTGCCGACGGTTTATAATATATTATATAATATATAAATAATTATAAGAATTATTTAAATATTGTATTATATTTATGTGCATAGTTGACTTGTAATTTTTAGTCCGTTGCGTCGAGCGTTGAGATTTGGCTCAGGTCCCGGTTCCGGATTTTCGAACGTCCTTGCGTACAATTTAATATCTTGTACTTTGCGTTTTGAATCTTGTACTCTTGTAATTTCCAGACGTTTCTTATCAATAATTGAAACCTCTTTGATTGTATTTTGTACTTTTGAGCTTTTTGGTCGTTTGCGTCTTCAATTCGTCGAATCTATCTTTTGTCTTCACCTTTTATTATTTAAACGAATATTACTTGTAAATAGGACAACTTCAACTAAAAGCTTGTCTTTCTTGAGGAATAATGCTATGAAATATATGTTCGTTTTTAGCATTATCATTTTTCTGTTCTTGTTATATGAATTGTAGAAGTGGATACATATAATGGGATATGGAAAGATTATAACAGAGCCAAGATTTGATTGCCATTGTTTTGTAGTTAAGATTCGTCGACATGATTCAATCAGGAGAAGAAAAAAAACATAAAATACCAAAAGTGGTGATCTCTAATTGATTCTAATTGTACTATGATTTGGTATCAATTGATACAGCTTGCAGATATAAACAAAGATCAATTACAGTGTGAAAATGATAGAAAACTGAATACATAAATTATTTGTATTTATATATGTTTATACAGTATTTATATATCCGTATACATGTATTTATATATATATATATATATATATATATATATATATATATATATATATATATATATATATATATATAACTAAAATTCATATTTGTATATGTATTTATGTATATCTGAATATATATCAGTATTTATATGTTTATATTTATATCTTTATTTGTATTTCTCTTATATTCATATATTTATATTTATAGTTTATGATTAATCTTTTAATAAATATAATAATGTTAATTAAAAATGATTATGAAACATATAACTATGATAATAATAATAATAATTATTATTATAATACTAATAATAATAATATTACTAATAATCAATAAATGATACATGTATTAATCATATTAGCTAATAATATCTAATTTACAACTAAATAATAATTTTAATCATTCTTATAGTAATATTTATATTTTAAGTATTTATTTTGATAATCACTTCATTAAATTTATAAAACTTTTAATATTTAATATTTATTAATATTACTATTATTGATATTAATGAAAGTAGTAATAATAATATTTGTCATAATAATTATATTTTAACTCGCAGTTTCGTTTAATATATTTATACACATGTTTATTAACAAATGGTGGTTTATGAATTGAAGGTTTAAAGTCCAACGAATAAATAAACGTATGAAATTATTATAACACGTTAATTTGCTTAATTTATCAATATCCATCTTCTAAGTTATCTACATTTCATCATTTCACTTTTACATTAAATAATATGAAAGTTTAAATGATTAACTTATCAAAAGTCACGAGAAAATTAGTGTAAGACATGAATTAAAAAGGAATTTCCACTAACCCTTGTCCGGTTCTCGTTAATTGACACATTTATTCTTGTTTGTAAATCACTTTACCATTTTCCGAATGTTGTCAAAAAAATAGATTTCTTAAATCACAGTGGACCTCATAACAGAGACCCATAATCATATCACAATGTATCTAAGAATTCAATCATTTGATATTATCTTTTAATTTCGTCAATAATTATATTAAACATATATCGAAACAAATACGTTCATGTAAGGTATTATTCATCTAATACTTTGTTAACGTCTTTAATTAATATTTATATATAATTGCATATGCACATCTAGTTAAATATAATTGTTCGTGAATCGTTGGGAATAGTCGAAGGGTAATTGAATGCATAAATAAAATTCCAAAATTTTGAGATTCAACATTACAGATGTCATAACCCGACCTTAACCATAACGAAAATACAATAACATATGATTTCATCGCGAGGTATTGACCTCTATATGCGACATTTTTCAAAAACTGCATTCGTTTTTACAATACAAACCATAGCTTTTATTACAAATACAAGGTTTAAACAACTTAATAATGATTATCGTTTAGCGATAATCTTAGACTTACAAACTTTACATGTGATAATAACAATACGACTTCCAACATATTTTACATTACAAATCCTCCGATATGCAGTTTTATTTTTGACACAAATATGCATACTCAAGATCTTGCTTAAATTCAACATGTTGCAGCGGAAGCTTTTAGTTATCACCTGAGAATAAACATGCTTAAAACGTCAACATAAAGTTGGTGAGATATAGGTTTAATGCCGACAGCGTTATAAATATAGACCACAAGATTTCATATATAAACGTTTTAATAAAAATATTCTAAGTTGTTGAGCACTTGATAACCATACTTAACATTTAATCAACGTCGCATATTCCCTTTATTATGAAATCTTACTACACCTTACCAAGTGTAGTCACCGAAACGAAGTACTGTGCAACTGTTGAATACTGGTCGTCCAGTCCACTTGGGGTTGTCAGGCCCGATAGATCTATCAACAGGATTCGCGTTTACAATACCTCATGTAAATAGTAGTTACCAAGTTACAGGGAAGTATGCCAGTGGTACAACTCAACGTAGAATATATATTTTTAATCACTTGTGTCCATAACGTAAATCATAAAATGCATGTATTCTCATCCCGAAATATTTAGAGTTTAAAAGTGGGACTATATACTCACCTTTTCCTTGAAGGTATTTAACTCGACTTGGTCTCCGATAGATATCACGAACCTAACCATATATATAATATATCAACATATTTTCTTTTCAAGTAATCGTTACATATATATATATATATATATATATATATATATATATATATATATATATATATATATATATATATATATATATATATATATATATATATATATATATATATATATATATATATACTTATAATACTTTTAATATTTTCTTAGTCCGTAGTTAGCAGTCTGTTGTTAATGGTCCACAATTAGTTGCTCAATAAAATAAATAAAGACCCCATCGTATTCGTATTGATCAGAATTAATCTCGACCCATGGTACCATGTTGTCAAATGACGTGTTGCGTACATAAAGTACCATGTTGTCAGATGACGTGTTGCGTACAATCATGAGGTCTTATGATTAATCTTCTCGTGTTGTTTACGGGTGGTCCTGAAATATATAAAATCAAATCATAAGTAAATATATATTAAATATTATGTTAATTAGCCAAGATATGATTAATCCGATTTTGTCATAATATGATATATTACAGGTTTTGAAGTGTTTTAAAAATCAAATTAGAAGGATCTATTTAGTTTGCGAATAGGTTTGAAATCATTCAAACTATGTTCTTGTTGTTAAAAATTTTATAACACAAAATAAGATAGCTATATAAATATGAATCGAATAAGATTAGGAATAAGGTTACTACCTCAAGTTACTTGGATAAAGCTACGGGAAAAGATAGAAAATAATCTTGATCAAACTTTCTTATGATGATTATAGGTTGTTCATGAAGCTAGTTCTTCATGAGTATTTGCTGAGATTGTGAAGAACACTTAGAGTTCCTAAGAGTGTGTTTTTGGTTAGAGAAAGATGGTTGTAAGAATGAAATGAAAAACCAAGGTGATGGTGATACTTATAGGACAGTCTGGTTGTTGAGGGAACAAGGACAAATTATTGTGTTGAATTTTTGAGTAATAATGTATGCTAGCTTACAAATAAGATTCCCTCTTATCTAGGGCAGATCTAAGGCTGATAAGGATATTGATTTGATGTGTATTTACCAATAGTAATTACGTATAGATGATGGGTATGATACGGTAAAATAAGCTCAAAATCGGGCTTTTATTTTGGGTCCAACCGGGCCAAAAATAAAATTTTAAGACATTTTGGGTCCAGCCAGGGGCTCTGCCCCTTGGACCCCGCCAGGGGTTGCCACCCCTTGGACCCCGCTTATCGGGGGCGCTGCCCCCGAACCCCCATCATAATCAAGATAAGTTCAAACAAGTGTGCACTCCACACTTCCCCAAACTTGTTCGATATTTATCAAGATTATTTTTGTTACAAATTAATCCCATTACACTTAAATCATATTGGTGACATAAATCACAACACATTATAGATTGTAAGTATATATGTCAAAGAACGTTACATATAGTTATCGTTTTGAAAACTTAAGTTAGTGGTCTCAAAGTATACTTATAACTCATTGTTGTTAGTTCACAATGAAATGTTAAACCATCCTTAAATCATGTTAAATATGTATAGATATGTACATATACATAATCGTATAATTATCGTGTGTTATATAGTTCATGATATCATCGGTCAAATTGGACGGTCAAACGTTGTGTAAAACTCTTTTCAAAAATATAAGTCTCAACAGTTTGGATTGCTTATTATGTTGGTAAGGTTTAATTTATGTAAATATTAATCTCATAAGTATAGAACGATCGGAAAATTCCGGGTTGTTACAACAGACTTTGCTTATTGTGTCGGAAACATATAAAGATTAAAGTTTAAATTTGGTCGGAAATTTATGGATCATCACAGTTTCATCTCTAATTCATCATTTTCTTGTTGAGTGATGAAGATTATATATCAGAAACTCAAAATGAGAAAACTGTTGGAGTGCGAAGCGAGTTAAACAAGGATTCGAAAAAGGAAGAATTCGGTTCACCAGTGGAGGCACGCCGTGACCTATCCTAGGCGCGACGCGGCCTAGAGCGTGAAAAAGGGGTCAAGTCGAGAAAGCTACTGTTTTGGTTTTTTCCTTAGAGGCGCGGCGCGGCCCTCTATGGGTGTAGTGACCCGAACTTTTCCATGTTTATATATATTAATTGAGATTGATATTTACATGACTAAATATTTCCAACGTGTTAAGCAATCAAACTTGTTAAGACTTGATTAAATGAAATAAGTTTCATATAGACAATTGATCACCCAAGTTGACCGGCGATTCACGAACGTTACAAAATTGTAAAAACTACATGTTGTGGTATATATAGACATATATATATGGTTGACATAAGATTATGATGAGTAAGTATCTCACTAAATATATTAACAATGTGTGATATACATAAGAAATGAGATTACTAAGTTAAGAAACTCGAAATGATATATATAACGATTATCGTTATGATAACGTCTACTAAATACATATGTATCATATTAAGATATTGATACACTATATTTAACATGATAAAATGATATTTAAATATATCATTAAGTGTGTTAACAATGAACTACATATGTAAAAACAAGACTACTAACTCAAGAATTACGAAACGAGACTTATATGTAACGATTATCGTTGTAACGATATTTTAATGTATATATCATATTAAGAGATATTCATACATCATAATATCATGATAATATAATAATTTAACATCTCATTTGATATAATAAACATTGGGTTAACAACATTAATTGAGATTGTAAACTTAAAGGTTTCAAAACAACACTTACATGTAACGACTAATGAAGACTTAACGACTCCATTAGAATGTATATACATGTTGTGTTTTGATATGTATTCTTACACTTTTGAAAGACTTCAAGACACATATCAAAGTACTTCTACTTAACAAAAATGCTTACAATTACATTCTTGTTCAGTTTCATCAATAATTCTACTCGTATGCACCCGTATTCGTACTCGTACAATACACAGCTTTTAGATGTATGTACTATTGGTATATACACTCCAATGATCAGCTCTTAGCAGCCCATGTGAGTCACCTAACACATGTGGGAACCATCATTTGGCAACTAGCATGAAATATCTCATAAAATTACAAAAATATTAGTAATCATTCATGACTTATTTACATGAAAACAAAATTACATATCCTTTATATCTAATCCATATACCAACGACCAAAAATACCTAAAAACACTTTCATTCTTCAATTTTCTTCATCTAATTGATCTCTCTCAAGTTCCATCTTCAAGTTCTAAGTGTTCTTCATAAATTCCATAAGTATAGTTTCATAAAAATCAAGAATACTACCAAGTTTGCAAGTTTACTTCCAAGCTTTCTAATCCATTCCAAGTAATCATCTAAGATCAAGGAACCTTTGTTATTTATAGTATATTATCTTTCTAATTCAAGGTAATATTAATATTCAAACTTTGATTCAATTTCTACAACTATAACAATCTTATTTTGAGTGAAAATCTTACTTGAACTGTTTTCGTGTCATGATTCTGCTTCAAGAACTTTCAAGCCATCCAAGGATCCTTTGAAGCTAGATCTATTTTTATCATTTCAAATAGTTTTATCCAGAAAACTTGAGGTATAAATGATATTCATAACATCATTCGATTCATACATACAAAGCTATCTTATTCGAAGGTTTAAACTTGTAATCACTAGAACATAGTTTAGTTAATTCTAAACTTGTTCGCAAACAAAAGTTAATCTTTGTAAATTGACTATTAAAATCAACTAAACAAATGTTCTATATCTATATGATATGCTAACTTAATGATTTAAAACCTGGAAACACGATGAACACCATAAAATCGGATATACGCCGTCGTAGTGAAACCGGGGGCTGTTTTGGTTTGGATAATTAAAAACTATGATAAACTTTGATTTAAAAGTTGTTCTTCTGGGAAAATGATTTTTCATATGAACATGAAACTATATCCAAAAATCTTGGTTAAACTCAAAGTGAAAGTATGTTTTTCAAAATGGTCATCAAGATGTCGTTCTTTCGACGAAAATGACTACCTCTTTAGTAATTGACATGTAACTTAAATTTCCGACTATAAACCTATACGTTTTCTATTTGGATTCTTAAATTATATTTCAATATGAAACCATAGCAATTTGATTCACTCAAAATAGATTTAAAATGAAGAAGTTTTGGGTAAAACAAGATTGGATATTTTTGATCTTTTTAGCTACGGGAAATGTTTAACAAATCTATACAAATCATATCCTAGCAAACTTATATTGTATTATACATGTATTCTAATATATTATGTAATCTTGGGATACCATAGACACGTATGCAAATGTTTTGACATATCATATTGACCCATGTATATATATTATTTGGAACAAGCATAGACACTCTATATGCAGTAATATTGGAGTTAGCTATACAGGGTTGAGGTTGATTCCAAAAATATATATACTTTGAGTTGTGATCTAGCCTGAGACGTGTATATACTAGGTCGTGAATTGATTCAAGATAATATATATCAATTTATTTCTGTACATCTAACTGTGGACAACTAGTTGTAGGTTACTAACGAGGACAGCTGACTTAATACACTCAAATCTTTAAAACATAATAAAAATGGTTGTAATTATATTTTGATCATACTTTGATATATATGTACATATTTGTATAGGTTCGTAAATCGATCCGTGGCCAAGTCTTATTTCCGAGGAAGGAAATATCTGTGAAAGTGAGTTATAGTCCCACTTTTAAAATCTAATATTTTTGGGATGAGAATACATGCAGGTTTTATAAATGATTTACAAAATAGACACAAGTACGTGAAACTACAGTCTATGGTTGAATTATCGAAATCAAATATGCCCCATTTTATTAAGTCTGGTAATCTAAAAATTAGGGAACAGACACCCTAATTGACGCGAATCCTAAAGATAGATCTATTGGGCCTAACAAACCCCATCCAAAGTACCGGATGCTTTAGTACTTCGAAATTTATATCATATCCGAAGGGTGTCCTGGAATGATGGGGATATTCTTATATATGCATCTTGTTAATGTCGGTTACCAGGTGTTCACCATATGAATGATTTTTATCTATATGTATGGGATGTGTATTGAAATATGAAATCTTGTGGTCTATTGTTACGATTTGATATATAGAGGTTAAACCTATAACTCACCAACATTTTTGTTGACGTTTAAAGCATGTTTATTCTCAGGTGAATATTAAGAG
Organism: Rutidosis leptorrhynchoides; assembly: GCF_046630445.1. NCBI lineage: Eukaryota > Viridiplantae > Streptophyta > Magnoliopsida > Asterales > Asteraceae > Rutidosis > Rutidosis leptorrhynchoides. The sequence goes on from NC_092335.1 coordinate 451,374,528, forward strand.
CTTCCGCTGTTGCATACTAAAATAAGGACAAGATTTGGAGTCCATGTTTGTATGATATTGTGTAAAAACTGCATTCAAGAAACATATGTCGATGTAATATATTTCTATTGTAAACCATTATGTAATGGTCGTGTGTAAACAGTATATTTTAGATTATCATTATTTGATAATCTACGTAATGTTTTTAAAACCTTTATTGATAAAATAAAGGTTATGGTTGTTTTAAAAATGAATGCAGTCTTTGAAAAACGTCTCATATAGAGGTCAAAACCTCGCAAAGAAATCAATTAGTATGGAACGTTTATAATCAATATGAACGGGACATTTCAGTTGGTATTCGAGCGTTGGTCTTAGAGAACCAGAAAATTTGCATTAGTATGTCTTATCAAATTTGTTAGGATGCATTAGTGAGTCTGGACTTCGACCGTGTTTTCTTTAAAAATGATTGCTTAACATTTTTGTTGGAAACTATATATTATTAACATGTAAATATTATGTGATATATATTAATCTCTTAACATGTTTGATATTGTGTGATACATGTCTACCTCTAGCACAAATTCCATTGACTCACCTAATAATAACGAAGAGTCGAATATATATTGGCAAGATTCACAAGTTCCCGAAGAACCGGAAGAAGAGGAAACAGAAACGGAAGAAGAGGAACTGGAAGAAGAGGAACCAGAAGAAGAGGAACTGGAAGAAGAAGAAGAGGTTCCGGAGGGGGGAATAGTAGGAACCACAGAAAACTGGTCAAATAAAAGAAAATCCTCAACCAATGGACCAAAGTTAATAATGGTCAATGGTGTTTCCGCTAAGGAAGCAAAATATTGGGAAAATTACCAATTTTTCGATGAATCGGATCCTGATGAGGATTCCGATGATGTTATAGAAATTACCCCGACCCAATTTAATGAGGCAAAAGAAAATAATTAGGGAAAAGGCATCAAAATAGAGAAATCTGATTCCGACCCCGATGAACTTTATATGTACCGTCAACACTCGTATTTTCAATATCGTGACAATAAGCCGGGAACCTCTAAACCACCAGGTTTTTCTAAACCAATGTGAAAAATGACGACTCGTATTAGAGGAACATCATATATCCCTAGAAGATTAGGAAAAAGAACCAAGTCCGAAGAAGAAGAAACCAGTGATTCAGATTAGAGGGGTGTGAGCATGTTGTGTAATAAATGTATTGTAGTGTGCTTGTACTTTTATGTTCTATGTAAAAATTGCTTGTATTATTTGTTATTACGAATCTAATCCTTGTCTATTTTACAGTATAAAAATAAAATGGACGTTAAGGGTAGACAACCAAATATTTTAGAAGACCTACCAAAGGATATGATTGAGGAAATCTTGTCTAGAGTCGGTCAGAATTCATCAGCACATTTAGTTATGGCGAAATTAACTTGTCAAACATTTGAAAGACTTTCCAGAAATGCCTTAGTTTATAAAAGGCTTTCCTTTGATAGGTGGGGTATATCACATTGGGGAGACTTTAAGTTACGCCGTGTTTTCTTTAAAGCGTTAAATTCGGGGAACCCAAATGCAATTTTACGCTACGGGTTAAGAACCTATTTTGACTCAACATATCCCAACATAGGATTTCGTGAATTAGAAAGAGCTTCTAACATGCAACATAAAGAAGCATGTTATGCTTACGGGTTAGTGATGTTCGCTTCTTATCAAAGTGAGAAAAAGAACATCGGATTGCAGCTTTTAAATAAAACTTTCCCACAAGTGATGGATTCAGTAGTTGGGGTGAGAAACAAGGTTTTTAGATTATTACGGGGCTGTTGGACATTACGAAACCCTCATCCTTTTGACGACATTACAACATGCTGCCTAGCTAATGGTCATAACAGTTATTTTCCACAAGACCAAGGATGGGAAGTCATCTTAGTAAAACCAGAATGCATGACTTGTTTCCGGACGTATGAATTACTTGTCTTTATTTCCTTTGCTGAACAACTTGCGTATTAACTAGATTTATCTTCAAAACTGTCCTGTATCATAGTGTACTTACTATATTTCATGTTATATGTAATATAGCGAAGTTGTAAGTTTGAAGAATATTTGTATGTGATATATTATTATAATCAGTTTTTCATATGGAATTGTAGTAGTTGAATTGTATATTAGCTACTAAGTACCCGAATTTAAACTTATAAAATGCTAATATGAAGAAAAAGCTTTTATAAATGAGTTCATATTATGCTATGAGATACTATTGACTACTCTTAATATTCTGTATGATTAAATTGTTTCATTTGACTATTTTGAAGGAAATGGCACCGACTACTCGACACACCTTGAATATGAGCGAAGAGGAATTTCGTGCCTTTCTTGCTTCAAACATAGCCGCAGTACAGGCCGTGCTACATACCAACAATAACTCTGAATCTAGCAATACAGCTAACGGCGCAAGAAATCGTGTAGGATGCTCCTACAAGGAATTCACCGCCTGCAAACCTTCAGAATTTGATGGGACCGAAGGACCAATCGGATTGAAACGGTGGACCGAGAAAGTTGAATCGGTGTTTGCCATAATTAAGTGTGCTGAAGGAGACAAAGTGAAGTACGCTACGCATACCTTCACAGGTATTGCGTTAACATGGTGGAATACCTATCTAGAGCAAGTGGGGCAAGATACTGCTTACGCGCTACCGCGGTCAGCATTCAAGCACTTGATGAATGAGAAGTACCGTCCCAAAATCGAGGTCAATAAGCTCAAGTCAGAACTTAGAGGGTTACGAACACAGGGATTCGATATTACTTCGTACGAAAGACGATTCACAGAATTGTGCCTATTGTGTCCGAGAGCGTTCGAAGATGAGGAAGAGAAGATCGACGCGTTTGTGAAAGGGTTACCGGAGAGAATCCAAGAAGATATAAGTTCACACGAGCCTGCCTCCATACAAAAGGCATGTAGAATGGCTCAAAAACTAGTGAACCAGATTGAGGGAAGAATTAAAGAACAGGCGGCCGAAGAGGCCAACGTGAAGTTAGTCAAAAGAAAGTGGGAGGAAAACGGTGATAAGAGTCACCAAAACAACAACAACTATCCCAAAAATCTCAACATTAATCGTAACTACAACAAATGACACAACAACAACAACAACAACAACTACAAAAATCATCCCAACAACAATAACAACCGCAACAACAACAATAATCAGAAGCAGCTATGCCAAAGGTGTAAAAAGTATCACTCGGGGTTCTGCACCAAATTTTGTAACAAGTGTAAAAGAAATGGTCATAGCGCGGCGAAGTGTGAGGTCTATGGACCAGGGGTTAACAGAACGAAAGGAACAAATGGTGTCGGAACGAGTAATGGCAGAGCAAGTAGTGTCGGAGCAAGTTATGCCAATGTAGTTTGTTATAAATGTGAAAAACCGGGCCACATTATTAGAAATTACCCGAACCAGGAGAACACAAATGGACAAGGCCGCGGAAGAGTTTTCAATATTAATGCGGCAGAGGCACAAGAAGACCCGGAGCTTGTTACGGGTACGTTTCTTATTGACAATAAATCTGCTTACGTTTTATTTGATTCGGGTGCGGATAGAAGCTATATGAGTAGAGATTTTTGTGCTAGATTAAGTTATCCATTGATGCCGTTAGATAGTAAATTTTTACTCGAATTAGCAAACGGTAAATTAATTTCAGCAGATTATATATGCCGGAATCGAGAAATTAAACTGGGTAGCGAAATATTTAAGATTGATTTGATACCAGTAGATTTAGGGAGTTTTGATGTAATAGTTGGCATGGACTGGCTGAAGGAGATGAAAGCAGAGATCATATATTACAAAAATGAAATTCGCATTGTACGAGAAGAAGGAGAACCCTTAATGGTGTACGGAGAAAAGGGCAACACGAAGCTACATCTTATTAGTAATTTGAAGGCACAAAAACTAATAAGAAATAGTTGATATGCTGTTCTAACACACGTCGAGAAAGTACAAACTGAAGAAAAGAGCATCAATGATGTTTCCGTCGCAAAAGAATTTCCCGATGTATTTCCGAAAGAATTACCAGGACTACCTCCACATCGATCTGTTGAATTCCAAATAGATCTTGTACCAGGAGCTGCACCAATAGCTCGTGCTCCTTACAGACTCACACCCAGCAAGATGAAAGAATTGCAAAGTCAACTGCAAGAACTATTAGAACGTGGTTTCATTCGACCAAGCACATCACCATGGGGAGCTCCTGTTTTGTTTGTCAAGAAGAAGGATGGTACATTTAGGTTGTGTATTGACTACAGAGAGTTGAATAAACTTACCATTAAAAACTGTTATCCACTGCCGAGAATTGATGACTTATTTGATCAACTACAAGGCTCGTCAGTTTATTCGAAAATCGATTTACGTTCTACATATCATCAAATGCGAGTAAAGGAGGATGATATTCCAAAAACTGCTTTTAGGACGCGTTATGGTCATTACGAGTTTATGGTTATGCCGTTTGGATTGACTAACGCACCAGCTGTGTTCATGGACCTTATGAACCGAGTGTGTGGGCCATATCTTGACAAGTTTGTCATTGTTTTCATCGATGACATTCTTATTTACTTAAAGAATGATCAAGAGCACGAAGAACATTTGAGAAAAGTGCTAGAAGTATTGAGGAAAGAAAACCTGTACGCTAAGTTTTCAAAGTGTGCATTTTGGTTGGAAGAAGTTCAATTCCTCGGTCACATAGTGAACAAAGAAGGTATCCAGGTGGACCCAGCAAAGATCGAAATCGTTGAAAAGTGGGAAACCCAAAAACTCCGAAGCATATACGTCAATTTTTAGGATTGGCTAGTTACTACAGAAGATTCATCCAAGATTTCTCCAAAATAGCAAAACCCTTGACTGCATTATCGCATAAAGGGAAGAAATTTGAATGGAAGGATGAACAAGAGAAGGCGTTTCAGTTATTGAAGAAAAAGCTAACTACGGCACCTATATTGTCATTGCCTGAACAGAATGATGATTTTGTGATTTATTGTGACCCATCAAAGCAAGGTCTCGGTTGTGTATTAATGCAACGAACGAAGGTGATTGCTTATGCGTCTAGACAATTGAAGATTCACGAGCAAAATTATACAACTCACGATTTAGAATTGGGTGCTGTTGTTTTTGCATTAAAGACTTGGAGACATTATTTATATGGGGTCAAAAGTATTATATATACCGACCACAAAAGTCTCCAACATATATTTAATCAGAAGCAACTGAATATGAGACAACGCATGTGGATTGAACTGTTGAATAATTATGAATTTGAGATTCGATACCACCCGGGGAAGGCGAATTTAACACCCCGTCAAAAATCCCTTTAATGGAATGTTAACTCTGGTCCCAGTGCTTGGCTTGACTTCTACGTAACAGCAATATTCTACAGCGGAAGCAATTAATACCTGAGAATAAAACACGCAAAACGGATCAAAAACAATGTTGAGTGAATCTACAGGTTTTAGGTAAACAATACAATATGTTTAAGAAATACATTTCGAAAACGGTTATTAGTGGAAGACCACCAAGGTTCAATGTTAAAAGTTAGACAACTCCGTGTCCCATTTCAAAAGTTTGTTGACACTACCATGTCAAGTTTCAATCATTTGTAGACAATACCATGTCAAGTTTCAAATATTCGTAGACAATACCATGTCAAGTTTTATCTCATTTGTTCGTAAACCACAGTTTTAAATAACGTTGTATAGTATCTAAAAAATAGTTATCAGAAATATAGTTTAGTTTCCTTGACCACGAGATTTTACAAGTACAACTCCAAGTTGCGAAACGTTTGCATAATCTATGAGCACCTGAATACTAGCAATGACCCAAGTATAGAATCCACTATACCTGCCTTTACCTCATAAAAATGTTATACACTTGTACGAATGTATTATGTTCAAAGTAAATGCACCACAGTTTTTATAGCGGGTGAGGTTGTCAACCTAACGGATCCGTCCATCTAAATTGTGCCTACACCGATGGTATTTAAAGTATTCAAGCTAGAGGCTTTGTGTACAAACTCAATATGCAGATATAGTACTCGTGTCAATACAAAAAGCATTTGATAATATAAGTATAACAGCGTGTATTCTCATCCCTGAAAACATGTAAAAAGCGGGACTGTAGACTCACCTTTGAATAAAGCTCGGATTGAAAAGTGGACAATTTACTTGTGCGGTTTATAGCCGAGTAATGCAACCTAAGTATATGTATTTAGGTTGGTCAATAAATATGTCTTAAACAAGTGTGGTTTCATAGTATAAGTTGTCTTATTGCTCGAATCGACGCGTTTCAAAGTAGAAGTCAACATACAGTCAACTAATTCATGCAAGTCAAACAAAGTCAACCGAAGTCAAACCGAAAGTCAAACTTGGTCAAAGTAGTCAACTAAAGTCAAAATCAGTAGGTTCATGTCAAATGTTGGTCAACATATCAAACCTAAGTCAAACAACACGTTTTAGATCATAATTGGTCAATTTCACAATTTCAGTTTATCGTTGTGCACAAAGTTCATGTACATGTAGAAAACTTAGCATATTATCTCATAGTACAAAATTCAAGTAAACATGGAAAACTCCAGATCATAAGTATACTCAAAATCGATTCCAAAAAGTCCGGCCAGGGTCTCATACGATAATTAAAAGTCAGGAATCAGAAGGGGTACATTTGGGGTTCACCAAGTCAGTTTCTGACCGCGCACTGATTTGGTTTTAGCTATAACCGGAGTTAGGAACATGAAATCGATACAAGACCAGTGGCGATAGTTCAAAAACAAGTTAAACTAACACATATCAAAAATCGAGCAATTTTGGTTTAGCCAATTTGTACAGTTTATTCATGCAAATTGAACATTCAGTTTTTCAGCTCAAATCAGAATTTACATAAAGTATGGCCCTATTGTGCCCAATGCATAAGGTTTTAGAGATTGACATAAACTAACAATAAGTCAAATATCATGTTAAAATTTATATTACAGAAGCTTACATGCTCATTCAATAAACACAATCCACAGAGTATAAAACAGAGAGCAATTTACAGATTCGATTCTAGTTTTGCTAGTCACATTCGCACGCGATTAGCCGAAGATCTAGATACAATTAGCCTATGATATCTACATGAAAGATGAAGTAATTTTTGTGTAGATTTCAAATTTTCAAAGCTTTAATTACAGAAGCTAACACATTTTATCATACAAGGTCGTTTTCATGCAAGTGCTGTATAAAACTACTTTTACACTAATTCAAGCATATCTCGGGGTTTACATAAGCAAACGACATGATATCCTAGTGTAAACTGAGTGTTTTTAAATTACCTATCCAATGGTATAAATTTCACAATCCAATTCGTGGTTTATCAAACCCAGATTTCTGATCAATCACAAAAACACAACGTTAATTTCAATTGGTCATAACTTGATCATCCGGAAATGAAATCAAGCGAATCCAAAGCCTAAAATCAATAGTTTTTCGCAAGGAATCTAATTATAATATAATATCATACAATTTAAAAATTAAAATTACTGTACACATCAAATACAAATTCGGTTTTCGCATAAAACAATCAAGACGAGCAATTTATCGCATCTAGTATTCATCAAACATCAAGACTTGAGCAATAGACAACCTAATCCATGAAACCTTAATAAAAATCTGATTTTAGAGATTAGAGTTTATGTGTTTATACCTTTGATCACAAAATCGTTTATACTAACGCGTAGAGAACGATGCAAGCAACAATATTGATCAAAGAAGCAAAAATAAGAGATCAAAACTTGATGGAGAATTGTAGGGATGAAGGTATGGGATTATTTGGTGTGTATGGGGCTGCAATCATGGAGCAAGAATGATAGGAAAAAGAATGGGACATGTTCTCTTGTTACTTAGAAATTAAGAGAATATAGTTAGTGTCCTAAACAATCAAAAGTCAACAAACATGGGCCTAAACTAATAGTCAACATGCATTGGCTACTCATGGGACCAAGGATGATGAGGTATGAGGTTATGGCCATGTGGCCTCGGGCTCGGGTCTCGGGCTCTTTTTGTGTAAAAGCTCGTTCACGCGTGGTTCGTTTCGAGTGCCATTAACCGTACCGAATCTCCGGAACGTTAACTAGTCGTTGAAACAAAATCACCGTGTTTAATTCATTAAGTAAATAATAAATTAAATTTCTTTCATAAGTTCAATAATTATTAAGAATAATTATTCTATCGTTTTTCTGAGTTCCGTTAACTGAAAAGTTTTCAAGGCGATTAACTTTAATCGTATCGTTTCTAGTTTAATTCGTCAACCGAATTAAGTTCACTAATTAATATAACATATTAATTCAAGTAATCCACTAAGGATCAAGTACGCATTTAATTACTTTAAATACGAAAAAGTTTCACATAGCCACTGTTAACTATTCTGAAAAAAAAATTGGCGTATGAAAATTGTATGATTTAACTAACGATCGTCAAGTATTTAACGGAAGTTTTAACGGAAAAACTCGGGTTGTTACATTACCCACCTGTTATTGAAAATTTCGTCCCGGAATTTGGATGATGGCAGTTATTGATGAAAATAAAATATTTTCGTATCATTAGAAATCCACGTTTCAACGTGAGCTTGAATTCTATAACTAAGTTTGCAAATAAAGTTTATACTTGGCTTGAATAGTTTGTCTTTCCAGACTTAAGCCTTCATACGTTCTTTTAATAAAAGAATTTGGTCATATACGAGTGTTTCGTCAAATAATATAATAAGATTAAATAATCTTTCGAGATCTCTATACGGATGGACTTCTAAGGTACGTTCGGTTTCGTAATGAATGCGAGTTAAGTGTATAGAATTTCTTATCATCAAGAATATGAATGAAATGATTCGGTTACGTGTAAAAATACGACTGAAAATGTCACTAACGGATGTATTGAAGTAATAGTTGTCCGCCTTGACTTTTCGATGTGATCACTATTGAATCTCCTAAATTTAAAGGATTTGAATATAATCGTTTGAAATCTGTGAGATTTGGATCCGGTAATTAAGGAAATTAAAATCCTTTTCTTTTTGATTTAATACGATTATCTTAATCGGCTGACGCGTTGCTATGGTAAAAAGTTTTGATATAAATTAATCATCTCTGCGTCCTTATTTTCTCAACCTCAATCTTCTTTCTTTCAAAATTCTATTTTCGAAAATTTTTTGAAGATGCTTCATCCGCTCTTGATTTTCGTTACTATTTTGACTGTGTATACAGTCATTCTTCTTTTTAGTCTACCACCAGAAGAATCTCTGTTCTTCTATAATGCTCTAGGGGTGACAGTATTTTTAATTCTACCACTCCTCTGTTTTTCAATACTTATTGATATAAATGGTTTATGATCTTCCATGTTTGTTGTCTTTTATATTCTGACCAATTTTTCGAAGACTCATGCTTTTTATCCAAGAAAATCTTCAACTTGTTCTTCTATACATGGTCAAATAATACGGATCAATGGCTGGTGATAATGCAGAAACATTCGCTGTTCATCGTCATAGTATCCGTTTTCACCTTGTTTTCTCTTCTCGACTTTAAATCAAGCAAGTAATGGTCCAGAATTCGTAGGTATGGAGTTTCGAATGATCATAATATACAAAGTAGAAAGGAAAGGTAATAGCACAATTTGATTTGTCAAATTACCAGAATATCCAAAAAAGACCGAATCATCAAGAAATATATTTCCTTGATATGTTTAGAAGTTAAATAGAATGAAAGAGTTATGTAACATGGTTCATGATGATTGTAAGGTCTGTGAATCATCATCTTCCATTAGAAATTCAGCATGACTTCGGAGCAAGATATTCTCTAAAGATGTCATTGGATCCAGAATTACCTGAATTCTTTGAATATAGGGTTTGGTCCTTGTATTTATCCTTGGTCTCCTTCATGGTTAGCTCAATCTGTTTTTCAGTTTCAAGTCTGAGCCTTTTTCAATACGTTATTCTTTATCATCAAACTTTTGGCCATTAAGACCATCTATAGCTTTTGCTGCTTCGTCAGCATTCTCAAGGTTAACGAATCTGAATCGTTGGTTATCAATCCGAGATGGTTTCAAGAGATTTTATTTTTAGATGATTAAACGCTGATTGTAATCGTTAACGGATCTAATGGTTGACGAATAGGCGTCGTGGATTTCAAAAGTAATGAATGATAATTTCGATGGTTTGATGTGATAATTCATCATAGAATACAAGTGAATATAATTCATGAATGTAGTGATCTTTAGGAAGATAACACTTGCTAAAGCTTTACTTAGATTCCGATACGTCAAAATCAGCATATGTAGTAGTTGTTCTTTAGTGAGCGGATACACATATCTTATGAGTGTAATTAGTATAGTTACTGATTATTGAATCAGAATTTGAAGAATGTATAATGTAACATATTAATGTGAGATATAAATATTTCTCGGGTTTTACCTACCCGTTAAATATTTTTACAATTTACAGTTTGTACAGAAGAGTTTTTAATTACAATCTTTATGAAGATATATATTCGTATATATTCTTCAGATGTAATCATGGATTTAATGAGTTAATATAATATTAAACTCATTTGATTTACGGTTGAAGATAATCTCCAAAACCTTAGAGATTTCATAATTGTCGCGAAATATTTCGCTAATGAAGTTATGAATCAATACTTCATCGTTCATTGTTTATTGATATACCTCGGTATATGATATTGATGCTCGTGAAGTTCTTGTGAAATTTACAAGGCACGAATAATGTTTTCTAGAAAGTTTCGAGTACATCGAAAATAGAAGTGAAAAATCAAACATGTATTTGAATAATACACTTAGTTTATTATGAAATGGAGTTTATTGTGCTGAAGCAGTGATTAATGATTGTTAAGTCATTAACGAAGGATGTACATCATAGCATATTAGTGATATGATTTAACCAAATAGTACATACTAGTTAAGATTCACACGTAATAGTTTAGTACGAAAAGATTTATTATTGTTCCAAACCATATATATATAAAGTATACATATATAATTTTTTTTCCAGGAAGAATGAGTCAATACGTCTTAATTCACAATTACTAATATTCCTTGGTATCTATGGGGTGTATGATGTTGATATCCGAAGTATCGAGTGTGATGTTGAGGTATAGGATGCGGATGTTGTTGTTGGTGAAGCTGATGCTGTTGGTGGTGATGTTGATGGTACTGGTGGTGCTAGCTATGCTGTAGTGACCCGAACTTTTCCATGTTTATATATATTAATTGAGATTGATATTTACATGATTAAATGTTTTCAACATGTTAAGCAATCAAACTTGTTAAGACTTGATTAACTGAAATATGTTTCATATAGACAATTGACCACCCAAGTTGACCGGCGATTCACGAACGTTAAAACTTGTAAAAATGACATGACGATATATATATGGATATACATATGGTTAAACATGAGATTATGATAAGTAAGTATCTCCATAAGTATATTAACAATGAGTTATATACATATAAACAAGACTACTAACTTAAGGATTTCGAAACGAGACATATATGTAACGATTATCGTTGTAACGACATTTAAATGTATATATATCATATTAAGATATATTAATATATCATAATATCATGATAATATAATAATTTAACATCTCATTAGATATAATAAACAATGGGTTAACAACATTAATTGAGATCGTTAACTTAAAGGTTTCAAAACAACACTTACATGTAACGACTAACGATGACTTAACGACTCAGTTAAAATCTATATACATGTAGTGTATTTAGATGTATTAAAATACTTTTGGAAGACTTCAAGACATATATTAAAACACTCATACTTAATGAAAATGGTTACAGTTACTTTCCCATTCTTTTCTTTCATCAAGAATTCTAGTCGTATTCTTACCCGTATTATACACAGCTTCAAAATGTACTTACTATGGGTATATACCAATAGGAACTAGCATGGGATTCCACTCTTGATTATGTCATGTATGACTAATCAATTTTAACTTCTACCATGAGCTAGTCAACTAACTAGAACTCCTTTTAACCCCACTCACCACTCACCAATTACCACTCATCATTCACTCCATTTCACTTCCAATTCTCTTTCTAATTCTCTCTCAACACACACACACACACACACACTATTATGAACGTATTTTTCCAGTAGTTAATCATCATCTTCATCAAAAATCACTTCAAGAATCAAGCTATAATCATCATAGGAAGAACACTTCAAGAACACTTCAAAAATCCCTTCAAGTTTACTAATTTACTTCCAAGCTTTCTAATCCATTCCAAGTAATCATCTAAGATCAAGAAACCTTTGTTATATACAGTAGGTTATCTTTCTTATTCAAAGTAATATTCATATTCAAACTTTGATTCAATTTCTTTAACTATAAACTATCTTAATTCGAGTAAAAATCTTACTTGAACTTGTTTTTGTGTCATGATCCTACTTCAAGAACTTTCAAGCCATCCAAGATCCTTTGAAGCTAGATCATTTCTTGTCACTTCCAGTAGGTTTACCTACTAAACTTGAGGTAGTAATGATGTTCATAACATCATTCGATTCATGTATATAAAACTATCTTATTCGAAGGTTTAAACTCGTAATCACTAGAACATAGTTTAGTTAATTCTAAACTTGTTCGCAAACAAAAGTTAATCCTTCTAACTTGACTTTTAAAATTAACTAAACACATGTTCTATATCTATATGATATGCTAACTTAATGATTTAAAACCTGGAAACACGAAAAACACCGTAAAACCGGATTTACGCCGTCGTAGTAACACCGCGGACTGTTTTGGGTTAGTTAATTAAAAACTATGATAAACTTTGATTTAAAAGTTGTTATTCTGAGAAAATGATTTTTATTATGAACATGAAACTATATCCAAAAATTATGGTTAAACTCAAAGTGGAAGTATGTTTTCTAAAATGGTCATCTAGACGTCGTTCTTTCGACTGAAATGACTACCTTTACAAAAACGACTTGTAACTTATTTTTTTGACTATAAACCTATACTTTTTCTGTTTAGATTCATAAAATAGAGTTCAATATGAAACCATAGCAATTTTATTCACTCAAAACGGATTTAAAATGAAGAAGTTATGGGTAAAACAAGATTGGATAATTTTTCTCATTTTAGCTACGTGAAAATTGGTAACAAATCTATTCCAACCATAACTTAATCAACTTGTATTGTATATTATGTAATCTTGAGATACCATAGACACGTATACAATTTTTCGACCTATCATGTCGACACATCTATATATATTTCGGAACAACCATAGACACTCTATATGTGAATGTTGGAGTTAGCTATACAGGGTTGAGGTTGATTCCAAAATATATATAGTTTGAGTTGTGATCAATACTGAGATACGTATACACTGGGTCGTGGATTGATTCAAGATAATATTTATCGATTTATTTCTGTACATCTAACTGTGGACAACTAGTTGTAGGTTACTAACGAGGACAGCTGACTTAATAAACTTAAAACATCAAAATATATTAAAAGTGTTGTAAATATATTTTGAACATACTTTAATATATATGTATATATTGTTATAGGTTCGTGAATCAACAGTGGCCAAGTCTTACTTCTCGACGAAGTAAAAATCTGTGAAAGTGAGTTATAGTCCCACTTTTAAAATCTAATATTTTTGGGATGAGAATACATGCAGGTTTTATAAATGATTTACAAAATAGACACAAGTACGTGAAACTACATTCTATGGTTGAATTATCGAAATCGAATATGCCCCTTTTTATTAAGTCTGGTAATCTAAGAATTAGGGAACAGACACCCTAATTGACGCGAATCCTAAAGATAGATCTATTGGGCTTAACAAACCCCATCCAAAGTACCGGATGCTTTAGTACTTCGAAATTTATATCATATCCGAAGGGTGTCCCGGAATGATGGGGATATTCTTATATATGCATCTTGTTAATGTCGGTTACCAGGTGTTCACCATATGAATGATTTTTATCTCTATGTATGGGATGTGTATTGAAATATGAAATCTTGTGGTCTATTGTTACGATTTGATATATATAGGTTAAACCTATAACTCACCAACATTTTTGTTGACGTTTTAAGCATGTTTATTCTCAGGTGATTATTAAGAGCTTCCGCTGTCGCATACTTAAATAAGGACGAGATTTGGAGTCCATGCTTGTATGATATTGTGTAAAAACTGCATTCAAGAAACTTATTTTGTTGTAACATATTTGTATTGTAAACCATTATGTAATAGTCATGTGTAAACAGGATATTTTAGATTATCATTATTTGATAATCTACGTAAAGCTTTTTAAACCTTTATTGATGAAATAAAGGTTATGGTTTGTTTTAAAATGAATGCAGTCTTTGAAAAACGTCTCATAAAGAGGTCAAAACCTCGCAACGAAATCAATTAATATGGAATGTTTTTAATCAATAAGAACGGGACATTTCATATGCTGCTGGTGCTGCTGATGCTCTTAGATTTCGCACCATATTCTCCAGAGCCACTACTCGAGTGCGAAGCTCGTTGACTTCTTCTACTATTCCGGGATGATTGGCGGTTCGGACAAGTGGATGAATAAGATCTAGAATTCTGGATATTAGATATTCGTGGTGGGATATCCTGGAAATGAGGGTGAAAATGGTGTTCCGGATTGGTTCGCCAGTAAGTGCTTCAGGTTCTTCACCAAGAGGTGAATTCGGTTGGTGGAAGGGATCGCCTTCTTCTCGCCTCCATTGATTAAGTAGACTACGAACCCACCCCCAATTCATCCAGAAAAGATGATGGCTAATAGGTTCGTTCGTTCCGGTTACGCTGTCCATGGAGCTCGAGGAATCAGGTGAGAAATCCATATTATTTGTTTGGAATAGGGTTTGATATGAATTGAGTGTTGGATGCTATGTTTGTCTCCTTGAATACGTGTATATAGCAAAAAGATTTCCGTAATTTACGGAGGAAATTTAGGAAATATATCAGACAAAATCTAATATAATAAGTATGATAGCGACAGGATTAGCCTATATGTAATTGGTACAATAATTGCGGTAAGATGTCTGTGGATCAAAAATGATAAGCAGTGAGAAGTAGTGATCGGTCGCGACAAGTGGTGAGAGGCGGCGTTGAGTAGTAGTAACCAACGATAAATAGCAAGGAGTAGTGGTATAAGATGATGAGTATGTCCAGGCAGTGTCTTCGTAGTGCCAAGTAGAAATCAGGGGTGACGGACAGTGTCGGGTAGTGACGAATTGTGACGTGATTACACGCTCCTTATAGGTTATAATAACAATTAAATTGTACGGTGTAAATTTCTACTCATATTTGAAATTAAACGGTTTATGTTCTAAACGGTATTTATCCAAGTAACCTACTTGACTCGCTCCCAATTCCTTATTTTGCGATGTCGGAACTTCTATATGAGTTACCGTAATGTAATCCCGGTCATTACATTACGCTATCTCACATTTCTATTCGACATAACTCCATAAGTTCAAGATGGCGTAATCAACTTAATTTAGTTAAATCTCGTGTCGCGTGTACGTATGTGATTCGTAGTATAACATTTAGTTCAAGTCCATATCATATGGGTATAGGGTGCATATGTACGTGATGTAATGTGTAGCCCTACATGTCGTATTGTGAAGCAAATAGTGCATGTATGGTGTATAAAAGTCATCCAAGACACACGGCTATAGACTAGACTTCACTAATGCGCCCTACTGTTAGACAAACTAATGTATCCTAGTTCCCTATAGCCAAACTCTGATACCATCTTTAACACCCCGTCAAAAATCCCTTTAACGGAATGTTAACTCTGGTCCAGTGCTTGGCTTAACTTCTACGTAACAGCAATATTCTACAGCGGAAGAAATTAATACCTGAGAATAAAACACGCAAAACGGATCAACAACAATGTTGAGTGAATCTACAGGTTTTAGGTAAACAATAGAGTATGTTTAAGAAATACATTTCTAAAACGGTTATTAGTGGAAGACCACCAAGGTTCAATGTTAAAAGTTAGACAACTTCGTGTCCCATTTCAAAAGTTTGTTGACACTACCATGTCAAGTTTCAATCATTTGTAGACAATACCATGTCAAGTTTCAAATATTCGTAGACAATACCATGTCAAGTTTTATCTCATTTGTTCGTAAACCACAGTTTTAAATAACGTTGTATAGTATCTGAAAAACAGTTATTAGAAATATAGTTTAGTTTCCTTGACCACGAGATTTTACAAGTACAACTCCAAGTTGCGAAACGTTTGCATAATCTATGAGCACCTGAATACTAGCAATGACCCAAGTATAGAATCCACTATACCTGCCTTTACCTCATAAAAATGTTATACACTTTAACGAATGTATTATGTCCAAAGTAAATACACCACAGTTTTTATAGCGGGTGAGGTTGTCAACCTAACGGATCCGTCCATCTAAATTGTGCCTACACCGATGGTATTTAAAGTATTCAAGCTAGAGGCTTTGTGTACAAACTCAATATGCAGATATAGTACTCGTGTCAATACAAAAAGCATTTGATAATATAAGTATAACAGCATGTATTCTCATCCCTGAAAACATGTAAAAAGCGGGACTGTAGACTCACCTTTGAATAAAGCTCGGATTGAAAAGTGGACAATTTACTTGTACGGTTTATAGCCGAGTAATGCAACCTAAGTATATGTATTTAGGTTGGTCAATAAATATGTCTTAAACAAGTGTGGTTTCATAGTATAAGTTGTCTTATTGCTTGAATCGACGCGTTTCAAAGTAGAAGTCAACATACAGTCAACTAATTCATGCAAGTCAAACAAAGTCAACCGAAGTCAAACCGAAAGTCAAACTTGGTCAAAGTAGTCAACTAAAGTCAAAATCAGTAGGTTCATGTCAAATGTTGGTCAACATATCAAACCTAAGTCAAACAACACGTTTTAGATCATAATTGGTCAATTTCACAATTTCAGTTTATCGTTGTGCACAAAGTTCATGTACATATAGAAAACTTAGCATATTATCTCATAGTACAAAATTCAAGTAAACATGGAAAACTCCAGATCATAAGTATACTCAAAATCAATTCCAAAAAGTCCAGCCAGGGTCTTATACGATAATTAAAAGTCAGAAATCAGAAGGGGTACATTTGGGGTTCACCAAGTCAGTTTCTGACCGCGCACTGATTTGGTTTTAGCTATAACCGGAGTTAGGAACATGAAATCGATACAAGACCAGTGTCCATAGTTCAAAAACAAGTTAAACTAACACATATCAAAAATCAAGCAATTTTGGTTTAGCCAATTTGTACAGTTTATTCATGCAAATTGAACATTTAGTTTTTCAGCTCAAATCAGAATTTACATAAAGTATGGCCCTATTGTGCCCAATGCATAAGGTTTTAGAGATTGAAATAAACTAACAATAAGTCATATATCATGTTAAAATTCATATTCCAAAAGCTTACATGCTCATTCAATAAACAAAATCCACAGAGTATAAAACAGAGAGCAATTTACAGATTCGATTCTAGTTTTGCTAGTCACATTCGCACGCGATTAGCCGAAGATATAGATACAATTAGCCTATGATATCTGCATGAAAGATGAATTACTTTTTGTGTAGATTTCAAATATTCAAAGCTTTAATTACAGAAGCTAACACATTTTATCATACAAGGTCGTTTTCATGCAAGTGCTGTATAAAACTACTTTTACACTAATTCAAGCATATCTCGGGTTTTACATAAGCAAACGACATGATATCCTAGTGTAAACTGAGTGTTTTTAAATTACCTATCCAATGGTATAAATTTCACAATCCAATTCGTGGTCTATCAAACCCAGATTTCTGATCAATCACAAAAACACAACGTTAATTTCAATTGGTCATAACTTGATCATCCGGAAATGAAATCAAGCGAATCCAAAGCCTAAAATCAATAGTTTTTTGCAAGGAATCTAATTATAATATAATATCATACAATTGAAAAATTAAAATTACTGTACACATCAAATACAAATTCGGTTTTCGCATAAAACAATCAAGACGAGCAATTTATCGCATCTAGTATTCATCAAACATCAAGACTTGAGCAATAGACAACCTAATCCATGAAACCTTAATAAAAATCTGATTTTAGAGATTAGAGTTTATGTGTTTATACCTTTGATCACAAAATCGTTTATACTAACGCGTAGAGAACGATGCAAGCAACAATATTGACCAAAGAAGCAAAAATAAGAGATCAAAACTTGATGGAGAATTGTAGGGATGAAGGTATGGGATTATTTGGTGTGTATGGGGTTGCAATCATGGAGCAAGAATGATAGGAAAAAGAATGGGACATGTTCTCTTGTTACTTAGAAATTAAGAGAATATAGTTAGTGTCCTAAACAACCAAAAGTCAACAAACATGGGCCTAAACTAATAGTCAACATGCATTGGCTTCTCATGGGACCAAGGACGATGAGGTATGAGGTTATGGCCATGTGGCCTCGGGCTCGGGTCTCGGGCTCGTTTTGTGTAAAAGCTCGTTCGCGCGTGGTTCGTTTCGAGTGCCATTAACCGTACCGAATCTCCGGAACGTTAACTAGTCGTTGAAACAAAATCACCGTGTTTAATTCATTAAGTAAATAATAAATTAAATTTCTTTCATAAGTTCAATAATTATTAAGAATAATTATTCTATCGTTTTTCTGAGTTCCGTTAACTGAAAAGTTTTCAAGGCGATTAACTTTAATCGTATCGTTTCTAGTTTAATCCGTCAACCGAATTAAGTTCACTAATTAATATAACATATTAATTCAAGTAATCCACTAAGGATCAAGTACGCATTTAATTACTTTAAATACGAAAAAGTTTCACATACCACTGTTAACTATTCTGGAAAAAAAAATTGGCGTATGAAAATTGTATGATTTAACTAACGATCGTCAAGTATTTAACGGAAGTTTTAACGGAAAAACTCGGGTTGTTACAGCGAATGTGGTAGCCGACGCTTTGAGTAGAAAGGACAGAGAACCTATACGGGTAAAAGCTATGAATATAATTATTCGTACTAACATTACTACTCAAATAAAGGAGGCGCAACAGGGGGTTGTAAAAGAAGGAAAGTTGAAGAATGAGATACCCAAAGGATCAGAGAAACATCTTAATATTCGGGAAGATGGAACCCGATATAGGGCTGATAGAATTTGGGTACCAAGGTTTGGAGATGTGAGAGAAATGGTGCTTAAAGAAGCACATAAAACCAGATATTCAATACATCCCGGAGCGGGGAAGATGTATAAAGATCTCAAGAAACACTTTTGGTGGCTGGGTATGAAAGCCGATATTGCTAAATATGTAGGAGAATGTTATGTGTGTTCTAAGGTCAAAGCTGAACATCAGAAACCATCAGGTCTACTACAACAACCTGAAATCCCGGAATGGAAATGGGAAAACGTTATCATGGATTTTATTACTAAATTGCCAAGGACTGCAAGTGGTTATGATACTATTTGGGTAATAGTTGATCGTCTCACCAAGTCAGCACACTTCCTGCCAATGAGAGAAGATGACAAAATGGAGAAGTTGGCGCGATTGTATTTGAAGGAGGTTGTCTCCAGACATGGAATACCCGTCTCTATTATCTCTGATAGGGATGATAGATTTGTTTCAAGGTTCTGGCAGATGTTGCAACAAGCATTGGGGACTCGTCTAGACATGAGTACTGCCTATCATCCACAAACTGATGGGCAGAGCAAAAGGACGATACAAACGCTTGAAGACATGCTACGAGCGTGTGTTATTGATTTCGGAAACAGTTGGGATCGACACCTACCGTTAGCAGAATTTTCCTACAACAACAGTTATCATTCTAGTATTGAGATGGCGCCCTTTGAGGCACTTTATGGTAGAAAGTGCAGGTCTCTGATTTGTTGGAATGAAGTGGGGGATAGACAGATTACGGGTCCGGAGATAATACAAGAAACTACCGAGAAAATCATCCAAATTCAACAACGATTGAAAACCACCCAGAGTCGACAAAAGAGCTACGCGGACAGTAAAAGAAAAGATATAGAGTTTGAAATTAGAGAAATGGTCATGCTTAAGGTTTCACCTTGGAAAGGCGTTGTTCGATTTGGTAAACGGGGGAAACTAAATCCAAGGTACATTGGACCATTCAAGATTATAGATCGTGTCAGACCAGTAGCTTACCAACTGGAGCTACCTCAACAACTCGCGGCTGTACATAACACTTTCCACGTCTCGAATTTGAAGAAATGTTTTGCTAAAGAATATCTCACTATTCCGTTGGACGAAATCCAAATCAATGAAAAACTTCAATTCATTGAAGAACCCGTCAAAATAATGGATCGTGAGGTTAAGAGACTTAAGCAAAACAAGATACCGATTGTTAAGGTTCAATGGAATGCTCGTAGAGGACCCGAGTTCACCTGGGAGCGTGAAGATCAGATAAAGAAGAAATACCCGCATTTATTTCCAGAAGATTCGTCAACACCTTCAACAGCTTAAAATTTCGGGACGAAATTTATTTAACGGGTAGGTACTGTAGTGACCCAAACTTTTCCATGTTTATATATATTAATTGAGATTGATATTTACATGACTAAATGTTTCCAACGTGTTAAGCAATCAAACTTGTTAAGACTTGATTAAATGAAATAAGTTTCATATAGACAATTGATCACCCAAGTTGACCGGCGATTCACGAACGTTACAAAATTGTAAAAACTACATGTTGTGGTATATATATATATATATATATATATATATATATATATATATATATATATATATATATATATATATATATATATATATATTTATGGTTGACATAAGATTATGATTAGTAAGTATCTCACTAAATATATTAACAATGTGTGATATACATAAGAAATGAGATTACTAAGTTAAGAAACTCGAAATGATATATATAACGATTATCGTTATGATAACGTCTACTAAATACATATGTATCGTATTAAGATATTGATACACTATATTTAACATGATAAAATGATATTTAAATATATCATTAAGTGTGTTAACAATGAACTACATATGTAAAAACAAGACTACTAACTCAAGAATTACGAAACGAGACTTATATGTAACGATTATCGTTGTAACGATATTATAATGTATATATCATATTAAGAGATATTCATACATCATAATATCATGATAATATAATAATTTAACATCTCATTTGATATAATAAACATTGGGTTAACAACATTAATTGAGATTGTTAACTTAAAGGTTTCAAAACAACACTTACATGTAACGACTAACGAAGACTTAACGACTCCATTAGAATATATATACATGTTGTGTTTTGATATGTATTATTACACTTTTGAAAGACTTCAAGACACATATCAAAGTACTTCTACTTAACAAAAATGCTTATAATTACATCCTCGTTCAGTTTCATCAACAATTCTACTCGTATGCACCCGTATTCGTACTCGTACAATACACAGCTTTTAGATGTATGTACTATTGGTATATACACTCCAATGATCAGCTTTTAGCAGCCCATGTGAGTCACCTAACATATATGGGAACCATCATTTGGCAACTAGCATGAAATATCTCATAAAATTACAAAAATATTAGTAATCATTCATGACTTATTTACATGAAAATAAAATTACATATCCTTTATATCTAATCCATATACCAACGACCAAAAACACCTAAAAACACTTTCATTCTTCAATTTTCTTCATCTAATTGATCTCTCTAAAGTTCCATCTTCAAGTTCTAAGTGTTCTTCATAAATTCCATAAGTATAGTTTCATAAAAATCAAGAATACAACCAAGTTTGCAAGTTTACTTCCAAGCTTTCTAATCCATTCCAAGTAATCATCTAAGATCAAGGAACCTTTGTTATTTATAGTAGGTTATCTTTCTAATTCAAGGTAATATTCATATTCAAACTTTGATTCAATTTATACAACTATAACAATCTTATTTTGAGTGAAAATCTTACTTGAACTATTTTCGTGTCATGATTCTGCTTCAAGAACTTTCAAGCCATCCAAGGATCCTTTGAAGCTAGATCTATTTTTCTAATTTCTAGTCATTTTATCCAGAAAACTTGAGGTATAAATGATGTTCATAAAATCATTCGATTCATACATATAAAGCTATCTTATTCGAAGGTTTAAACTTGTAATCACTAGAACATAGTTTAGTTAATTCTAAACTTGTTCGCAAAAAAAAGTTAATCCTTCTAACTTGACTTTTAAAATCAACTAAACACATGTTCTATATCTATATGATATGCTAACTTAATGATTTAAAACCTGGAAACACGATGAACACCATAAAATCGGATATACGCCGTCGTAGTGAAACCGGGGGCTGTTTTGGTTTGGATAATTAAAAACTATGATAAACTTTGATTTAAAATTTGTTCTTCATTGAAAATGATTTTTCATATGAACATGAAACTATATCCAAAAATCTTGGTTAAACTCAAAGTGAAAGTATGTTTTTCAAAATGGTCATCAAGATGTCGTTCTTTCGACGGAAATGACTACCTCTTTAGTAATTGACATGCAAATTAAATTTCTGTCTATAAACCTATACTTTTCTATTTGGATTCTTAAATTATAGTTCAATATGAAACCATAGCAATTTGATTCACTCAAAACGGATTTAAAATGAAGAAGTTATGGGTAAAACAAGATTGGATATTTTTGATCCTTTTAGCTACGGGAAATGTTTAACAAATCTATACAAATCATATCCTAGCTAACTTATATTGTATTATACATGTATTCTAATATATTATGTAATCTTGGGATACCATAGACACGTATGCAAATATTTTGACATATCATATCGACCCATGTATATATATTATTTGGAACAAGCATAGACACTCTATATGCAGTAATGTTGGAGTTAGCTATACAGGGTTGAGGTTGATTCCAAAAATATATATACTTTGAGTTGTGATCTAGCCTGAGACGTGTATACACTAGGTCGTGGATTGATTCAAGATAATATATATCGATTTATTTCTGTACATCTAACTGTGGACAACTAGTTGTAGGTTACTAATGAAGACAGCTGACTTAATACACTCAAATCTTTAAAACATAATAAAAATGGTTGTAATTATATTTTGATCATACTTTGATATATATGTACATATTTGTATAGGTTCGTGAATCGATCCGTGGCCAAGTCTTATTTCCGAGGAAGGAAATATCTGTGAAAGTGAGTTATAGTCCCACTTTTAAAATCTAATATTTTTGGGATGAGAATACATGCAGGTTTTATAAATGATTTACAAAATAGACACAAGTACGTGAAACTACATTCTATGGTTGAATTATCGAAATCGAATATGCCCCTTTTTATTAAGTTTGGTAATCTAAAAATTAGGGAACATACACCCTAATTGACGCGAATCCTAAAGATAGATCTATTGGGCCTAACAAACCCCATCCAAAGTACTGGATGCTTTAATACTTTGAAATTTATATCATATCCGAAGGGTGTCCCGGAATGATGGGGATATTCTTATATATGCATCTTGTTAATGTAAGTTACCAGGTGTTCAACATATGAATAATTTTTATCTCTATGTATGGGATATGTATTGAAATATGAAATCTTGTGGTCTATTGTTAAGATTTGATATATATAGGTTAAACCTATAACTCACCAACATTTTTGTTGACGTTTAAAGCATGTTTATTCTCAGGTGAATATTAAGAGCTTTCGTTGTTGCATACTAAAATAAGGACAAGATTTGGAGTCCATGTTTGTATGATATTGTGTAAAAACTGCATTCAACAAACATATGTCGATGTAATATATTTCTATTGTAAACCATTATATAATGGTCGTGTGTAAACAGTATATTTTAGATTATCATTATTTGATAATCTACATAATGTTTTTAAAACCTTTATTGATAAAATAAAGGTTATGGTTGTTTTAAAAATGAATGCAGTCTTTGAAAAACGTCTCATATAGAGGTCAAAACCTCGCAACGAAATCAATTAGTATGGAACGTTTATAATCAATATGAACGGGACATTTCAATGGGCGCGGTGCTGCTTCGTCTGCGAGGAAGTTTCCAAAATCAAGTTTTCTTGTTCCCAAAGCTATTTCTTTGTTTAGTTTTGCCTATTTAAGTATCTTATTGTAACCCATACATGTATCCATGAATTTTATCAATAAAGAACTCTCTTTGGTGGCCGAGGATTAAAGTAATCATTCGTGATTACATATAACCTCGTTAAATTCTCTTGTCTTTATCGTTTTTGCTAGTTTCTTCGTATACATCAACTACTTTCGTTTATTGTAAGTGGGTTTGATAACCTAAGGTTATCAAGTCTTGTTAGGGCTCATGTGCTTCATTCCTAACAAGTAGTATCAAAGCTTCGGTTCGGTTGCACGGGAACAATGGCAGAAAAGAGTGATGTGAAGATTGACAAGTTTGATGTTTTAGCTTTTGGAAGATGCAAATTTAAGATATGTGCTCTATCAAAAGAAGCTTTACCAACCGTTGAAGGGTGTTAAACCGGAAGAGATAACTCAAGGCGAGTGGGAGTTGTTGGATAGGAAGCCCTAGGAGTTGTTGGACTTTCTCTGGTCAAGAACGTTGCTTACAACATCGTGGGTGAAACCACAACGGCGGGATTGCTTGCGGCTTTATCTAACATGTATGAAAAGCCATCCGCTTTGAATAAAGTTTTCTTGATTCGAAAATTGGTGAATGCTAGGATGATGGAGGGTTCCTCGGCGGCGGATCATGTTAATGAATTTAATTCAATTTTAACACGGTTGAAATCGGTTAATGTTAAATTCGATGATGAGCTTGAGGCATTGTTTTTGATATCTTCATTGCCCGAAAGTTGGGCCGGTACGGTTACGGCGGTTAGTAGTTCAACCGGAACTACTAAGTTAACTTTTGAAGGAATCCGGGATTTGATTCTTAGCGAAGGTATTCGTAGGAAAGATTCGAATGGAAGTTCGGGTTCGGCTCTAAGTGTTAGTCGGGGAAGAGCTAGGTCAAGAAGTCCGTCAATGAGCAAGAACTTGGTGTGTTGGAATTGTTAACAAGTTGGTCACTATAAGTCAAAGTGCCCGATTCTTAAGTCTGGTGGGAGCGTATCGACTGTGGTGATCGAAGATGCATTGATGTGTCAAAAAGAGGTTCTTGACGAATCTTGGGTTTTAGATTTGGGTGCCTCGTATCATGTTACCCCCATTCATGAACGAGATGGTGAACTTCAAGGAATACTCCGGTAAGGTTCGAGTTGCGAATGGGAGTATACTTGAAATTGCGTGTATTGGTGATCTCGTGGTTAGACACTTGAATTTTGCTTGGATCTTGAGGAATGTGCGGTTCGTTCCAAAGCTCAAGAGTCGGTTGATTTTAGTTGGGCAATTGGATGACGATAATTGTCATGTCCTATTTGAAGATCAAAAGTGGGTATTGTTTAAGGGAGATTATGTGGTTGCTCGCGGGTTTACAAGGGGAACCATGTATATGTTGAATTTCCTAAAGAGGAATGGCTAGGTGATTTTGTGGATGTCAAAAGTCCTAGCATGCTAATGCTTTTCGGAATTGTTGAGGGATCTTGTTTGAGTGGGAGCTCAAAGGGAGTTGAAGCTAGTGAAAATTCGGGTCGAATTGGGTACACTAGAGCGTTCGGTACTTCGGGTAGATCTTCTCCAATGGCAACATTGTCGTGGTCGACCGAGGAAGATGAACAAGAGGTTTTCTTAAGAGTCATGGTTAATGATACATCCGTACAGTGGGAGTTGGCTCGGGATGGAAAATTGGGTTTGTCAAAAGACGTGCGCACGTATGTGGTCGATGTTTCAATGGTGAAAGCAAAGGAGGTTATGTGGAAGATCAAGGGTGTGATTGCGTTCTCACACAGCTGCCTTGATGGTGTTATCCACATGTTTGATCTACCGGCGGGTTTATTCTTTGTTGGAAAGTTGAATCGGGTGGATGAAATTGTGTACGGGTGGATCGCTTAGGCGATGGGTTAATTGGGTCGGGTCGGACTCAAACGACCCAT
The DNA here is from genome assembly GCF_046630445.1 of Rutidosis leptorrhynchoides. Lineage (NCBI taxonomy): Eukaryota > Viridiplantae > Streptophyta > Magnoliopsida > Asterales > Asteraceae > Rutidosis > Rutidosis leptorrhynchoides. The sequence goes on from NC_092335.1 coordinate 451,400,621, forward strand.
TATCTCCAAAGCTAAGGAAGTATGTGCCATAGCCAAAGAGAGGGTCTTGTTTCCCAAGCTAGTAACAAATGGATCGAATTATAGCTCAGTGGTATTTTTTTGGTGTCGAAAGACTTCACTTGTTCGAAGGTTATCGAATGAAGTGCGGCGTGATCCGGGTGCAAATCCGGCGGTATCAAAAGGAGGTAAAATTAGCGGGTCAAGTTGTTATTGTGGGATGATGATGTTGATGATGTCAGGTTAAGATGGATGTTGTTTAACATCTCTTCGAGTGGGAGATTGTTGGAGTGCGAAGCGAGTTAAACAAGGATTCGAAAAAAGGAAGAATTCGGTTCACCGGTGGAGGCGCGTCGCGGCCTATCCTAGGCGCGACGCGGCCTAGAGCATGAAAAATGGGTCAAGTCGAGAAAGCTACTGTTTTGGTTTTTGCCTTAGAGGCGCGGCGCCGCCCTCTATGGGCGCGGCGCGGCTTCGTCTGCGAGGAAGTTTCCAAAATCGAGTTTTCTTGTTCCCAAAGCTATTTCTTTGTTTAGTTTTGCCTATTTAAGCATCTTATTGTAACACATACATGCATTCACGAATTTTATCAATAAAGAACTCTCTTCGGTGGCCGAGGATTAAAGTAATCATTCGTGATTACATATAACCTCGTTAAATTCTCTTGTCTTTATCGTTTTTGCTAGTTCTTCGTATACATCAACTACTTTCGTTTATTGTAAGTGGGTTTGATAACCTAAGGTTATCAAGTCTTGTTAGGGTTCACGTGCTTCATTCCTAACAAAAACTAATGAGGAAGAAATGACTGAGTAAGTAACCGATGTTATATGTGTGTAGAAAACATAGAGCATAACGTTTCAAAAACTATGAATAATAAAGCAGGCATCTACGTTATTGACAAAACAAATATTCTGTATGTTGTTAGTAAACTTGATGAATATAGGCTCTTTGTATCATTATTTTATTCTAATAATTAAATCTTGATGAATAAGTACCTTATATACTTTAGCATTTAGGTACGTAATATGTAAGCTGGTTTTGACAAGTGATAAAATAGCAGAAATCAATATCAATCTTATTATTCAACCACATAAACAAGTGCCAAGATTACAAACAAGTGTCAAAATTGATAATAGATACAAAGACTGATGTAAAGTAATCGGATACAAGAGTAATCTCCAAAATTACAATGGAGATGATAGTAGTAGTAATGCTTGAGAATGACAGAGGTTAAACCACAATTGATGAAGATGAAGAAGTGAAGAAGTGAAGAATGAAGCAGATGATGTATGTATCGATGGTGCAGAAACAGGAGCCTGGAGACACCCATTTATACTTGAACCCTAGATAGCCAAAGATACATAATGCACCCTGAAGAATCAAAGAAAGAACACTAGCACCCACGCTCCTAAAAACATCACACAAGCAGCCCAACAGCTAACAAAAGGACTAGCACAGGAAATCCTGCAACAAACAGAAGCAATGAGATAACAGAAGTAAACATGTTTAAGGTTAGATTGGATATAAATTTAACATCCCCCCTCAATCTAAACCTTAAACATGTCAACTAATTTAAGCATGTCACACATGTAATTATGCTGAGATACACCCAACCCCTTTGTAAACACATCTGCAACTTGATTTTCAGACTCAATATTAATAAGGTTAATAACACCTGAGGTACATTTATCTCTAACAAAGTGAAGATCAATCTCAAAGTGTTTTGACCTTTCATGGAAAACTGGATTATGAGCAAGTAAAATAGCAGATCTATTATCACAGAATAAGTTGACAGGGAGCAAATTTTTAATGTTTAAATCATTTAAAATTTTCAAGATCCAAATAATTTCAGTAGTGACAGAGCCCATAGCTCTGTATTCAGATTCAGTAGATGATCTGGAAACAGTAGCTTGTTTCTTGCTTTTCCAAGAAACCAGTGAGCCACAAAAGAAAACAGCATAGCCACTTACCGATTTTCTGGTGGAAAGACACTTACCCCAGTCAGCATCAGAGTAAGCATTGATAGAGGTGGAATCAGATTTACTTATCGATATACCTTTACCTGGGGAACCTTTTAGGTACCTGAGAATCCTTAAAGCAATTTTAAGATGAGACTGTAAGGGACAATGCATAAATTGACTCAGACATTGCACAGAATAGGATATATCAGGTCTGGTCATAGTAAGATAGATGAGTTTCCCAATTAATTTTTGATAATTTGTGATGTTGTCAAGAACAGGGTCATGCACAGAAGCATCAGAGGAAATAGTCAAGTTGGGTTCAAGGGGTGTGTTAACAGGTTTACTCCCAACCAGGCCAAATTCATCAAGTAATTCTAGACAATATTTCCTTTGATTTAAACACAGACCATTATCAGTTTTTAACACCTCAATACCCAAGAAATACTTTAACTCACCAAGGTCTTTTATTAAGAATTTAGACTTAAGAAACATTTTGACCTTGTTAATTTCCTTTTCATCATTTCCAGTTATCACCATGTCATCCACATAGATCAACAAGGCAAGAAAAACAGATTCAGATTGCTTGATAAACAAGGAGTAATCATTCTTACTTTGTATAAACCCATTTTCTTTTAAGGCTAAAGTTAATTTTTCATTCCATTGTCTAGGAGCTTGTTTTAACCCATACAATGACTTGGTCAATTTGCATACTTTAGTTTCATTTTGAGGGAAGTAACCTTGAGGTAGTTGCATATAGACATCTTCAGACAGATCACCATATAAGAAGGCATTATTAACATCAAGTTGAAACAGTTTCCAATTATTTTGAACAGCAATAGTTAGTAAACATCTAACAGTTACCATTTTAGCAACAGGAGAAAAAGTTTCTTCATAATCTATACCTTCTTTTTGGCTATACCCCTTAGCCACCAACCTAGCTTTATACCTCTCAATTTCACCATTAGACTTGTATTTGATCTTGTAAATCCATCTACAACCTATGGGTTTTCTACCATGAGGTAAATCAGTTAAGACCCATGTGTTATTCCTATACAATGCATCCATTTCCTCATTCATGGCATTAACCCAATTGGGATCTAATGAAGCCTGATAGTAATTGGTAGGTTCAATACTTTTGTTAAGAGAAGCAGTAAAACACAGATTATCAGCACTCAACTTGGAGTAGTTTACCACTCTTTCTAGCCCATATTTGACTTTACCCTCAACCACATAGTCATCTAATCTCCTAGGTAGGGAAGACAGTCTCTCAGACCTCCTAGGGTTAGGTGGCACAATCTCAGGGTTGGTTTCAGAGGAAGTGTTTTCAGAAAAACTACCCTCAGGGATCTGATCAGATTGATCATTAACATGTAAGTCATCTTGACTACCTCCTCCTTCAGTAGCAGGGCTATCTGAAGGGGTTGCCATCAAGACATCTTCTTCTAAGTGATCTCCCCCTTCATCATTGGGATTTTTAGAAATATTGGTGTCATTTTGACTAACATAAAGATCAAAGAACTTAAGAGACTCAACTCTATCATTAACAGAAGTCTTTGAATCCATTTGAATAAAGGGAAATATTTTTTCAAAACATTTAACATCTCTGGAATAAAAAACAAGTTTTCTATCAAGACTCCACAATTTATAACCTTTTTTGACAGAGGAATAACCAATAAGAACACACTTTTCAGATTTAGAAGAAAATTTATCAGAAATATTCAAAATTTTTGAAAAGACAAGACAACCAAAATTTCTTAAATGGGAGAGAGATGGCTCATGGCCATATATCATTTGAAAAGGAGATTTGCCACCTAGCACCTGAGAGGGAGTCCTGTTAATAAGATAAGTAGCAGTCAAAATGCAACCACTCCACAAAAATAAGGGAATCCCCCCCTGAAACATAAGAGACCTAGCCACATTAAGGAGGTGTCTATGTTTCCTTTCAACTACACCATTCTGTTGGGGAGTATATGCAATAGAAGTTTGATGAATGATGCCCTTAGTATCAAAAAAATGTTTTAATTGATTATTGACAAACTCTGTTCCATTGTCAGATCTGACAATTTTGACTCTTTTATCAAATTGAGTAAGAATCATATTCACAAAATTAGTTAGGTTATCAAAAACATCTTCTTTTGATTTAAGCATATACACCCAGACAGCCCTAGAGTAGTCATCAACAATGGTAAGAAATAGTTTAAACCCTTCTCTGCTGGCAGTCTTATAAGGACCCCAAAGGTCAACATGAATAAGATCTCCCAAAGCAACAGAGACATGATCACTCAAGGGAAAAGGATCCCTTGAATGTTTTGCCCTAAGGCAGACTTCACAAGGTTCTTCAATGGTTTTATTATCCAGATTTAATTTATGTTTTAAGACATGCAAAACAGGTTGAGAAGGGTGACCAAGCCTGCTATGCCAGAGCATAGTAGACTCACAAGATATAGCAGAGAAATTACATTTAACAGAAGCATGTTGAGCATCATCAAACATATAAAGGCCACCACTAAGACTACCAGTCCCCTTGACTGTTCTTGTCACAGAATCCTGAATATAACACTTAGCTTTGTCAAAACTGATTCTTAAATTACTATCCATAGCAATTTTACTTACAGATAAAAGGCTAACACAGTAGCCAGGAACAACCAGGACATCATAAAGAGTGATTTGATCAGATAGTTTTAAATTTCCAATTTTTCTGATTTTGGCTTCAGTACCATTTGGATGGATAACTTTAAGATTCAGATTTGACACATCAATGATATTATCAAGACATTTTTCAGAAACTGTCATATGTTGATTTGCACCTGAGTCTATGATCCATCCTTTATTATTGTTAATTTGAGAGTTAAAGTTGAAAAACTTTTGGAAATTTTCATTAAAAAACACATTGCAGTTATATATCATACCTGACATATTAGAAGAAATATTTGAAGCAGTGGAGGGACTGTCACTTAACATGCTCATCAACTTAGCAATCTGGTCACTTGAGAGGGACAAGGGAGTAGAGGGTGTTGGTAGGACACCAGATTGGTTATTAGAGGAGGTAGAAGTATTATCAGACATAACATTGTTTTCTTTGAAGTTCTCATTAAAACCAGAATTATTGGGTTTTTTAAAATTGGGTGGGAAGCCAATAATCTTATAGCACCTGTCAATTGTGTGACCAATTTTATTACACTTGGAGCATTGTAGATTAGGATTAGGTCCTCTTTGATTGTTGTGTCTTGTAAAACTATTTTTCCCTCCATTATTAGAAAAATTAGGTTTATTTGTTTGAGCAACAAAAGCAGAGTGTTGAACTTTAGCATTATTATTTCCAGAGGAAGAACCTCTATGAGATTCTTCTCTAGAAATAATGGCAAATGCAGTCTTAACATCAGGGAAGGGGTCAATCATCAGAATATTACTTCTAGTGTGCATATAAGTGTCATCAAGCCCCATAAGAAACTGCATACATCTCATTAATTTATCATGTTTTTTAAAACCAGTAGCAGCATCACAAGTACAGGCAACAAGATTAAGCATGGCATCATATTGTTTCCATAAAGTATTCAATTTATGAAAGTATTCAGAGACACTGGAGCCATTTTGCTTAATAGTGTTAATTTTAGCATGCAAGTTAAACATGTTAGACCCATCAACCTTGTCATAGGTTTCTTTTAGTTCAGTCCAGACAACAGAGGCAATTGAAGAAAAAATTTGACCACAGTATAACTCCTCAGATAATGACCCAAGTATCCATGACAAGACTACTGAGTTACACCTATCCCATTGGGAAGCAAGCACATCATTAGTAGTATTCTTAACACAGGTTCCATCTACAAACCCTATTTTATTTTTAGTTGAAAGTGCAAGAAGAATGGACCTGCTCCATATTTGATAGTTTTCAGTCCCCTTAAGTTTAACAGATATTAAAGGTGTACCAGTCGTGTCACTAGCATGCAGATACAAGGGGTCACCAAAATCGAGTTTATTTATCAAAGTAATAGCAGTATCAGTACTCCCATCACCCATGGCAAAAGACAGATAAAAAACCACACAGAACAAGCAATAATCACACACAAAAGAAACAAACAGATAGTAACAATATCAGCAATGCAGAGTAATAAATAATGAGCAATAATGAAAACAGCCACAAAAGGCAGCAAGCCAAGCAACCTGCACAGTTAGAAGAATAACAGGAGATAATAAAACAAAAATAGACACAGACAGAATAGAGTTATTAGGTCTAGAAGGAGTCCCTTCTAGACAACTCCGATGGGTGCAGGAGACAAGTATACGAAGTAATCAGGGCCAGGTTTTCACACCAATCAAATGTTGGTAGATCAAGGATGATTACCTCACTTGAATCCCACGAGTAAGACACAGATTTAGTGAAAAGAAGAAGACTTACAGTGTGCTCTTTTCAGGAAAGAGCAATAGCACAGCGGATGAAACAGAAACAGGACAACAAACCTCTAACCCTAATTTTGTTATTAAAATTAGGGCAAACGATGGACCAGGATAGATCCAGAGAGCACATACAAAACGAAACAATACCACCAGAGAGATAATCACTGCAGTAATCGAATCAATCAAAAACCCTAATTGCTCGTTTGTGAAGGAAACGAACAATCATCAACAAAAAAACAGATCCGGATCAGTTTGTCCGCTCTGATACCATGATAAAATAGCAGAAATCAATATCAATCTTATTATTCAACCACATAAACAAGTGCCAAGATTACAAACAAGTGCCAAAATTGATAATAGATATAAAGACTGATGTAAAGTAATCGGATACAAGAGTAATCTCCAAAATTACAATGGAGATGATAGTAGTAGTAATGCTTGAGAATGACAGAGGTTAAACCACAATTGATGAAGATGAAGAAGTGAAGAAGTGAAGAATGAAGCAGATGATGTATGTATCGATGGTGCAGAAACAGGAGCCTGGAGACACCCATTTATACTTGAACCCTAGATAGCCAAAGATACATAATGCACCCTGAAGAATCAAAGAAAGAACACTAGCACCCACGCTCCTAAAAACATCACACAAGCAGCCCAACAGCTAACAAAAGGACTAGCACAGGAAATCCTGCAACAAACAGAAGCAATGAGATAACAGAAGTAAACATGTTTAAGGTTAGATTGGATATAAATTTAACAACAAGTGATGATAAAATAACGTGACTTATATGTTAGAGCCATGTGGCGGTGAGGAGACCATACATATGATTTGAAGTGATCGATAAATTTTTACCTGGACATTAGAAAAATTAAATTATAGGGGAAGAAAGAGAGTCTGGAATTTATGGAAGAAAAGGATAAAATGCAGTTCTAAAATAGAAAAGATAATAATAATTACAAAAGAATTGCAATTATTATTACGTGGTTTCCATGTCATGTGCCATGTCACTGTCTGAAACAAATTGTGTAATATAATTGATTTAGAGTAGCATTTCTATGATTTCAATAGTTGAATGTCACGGGATTGACCGACATTCTTTTTGACGTGCTTGATCCGATCGTTATCGTTATTTTCTTTCATCAAAAGAAATTCTTCGAATAGATTAACAAAGTAGTAAATAAGCAGCACACTATTATGAATCTGTTTGCTTTTTATTGAAAAAGGTTCCTGGAAACCGATTAAAATTCAAGCAGCAAATTATGCATTGTAAAATTTCTTTTTGATCATACAGGCAATATGCATAATCGTAATTGTTATATTCTTTTGCCAGATCATAAATAATATATTCGTTTACTTAAATGTGTGCTTTTTTCCATAATAATAAAGACTTACATACAATAGCTAGATCTGACTTGCCAAATCGTCCAACAGCAACACGAGATATATAGTTCTCGGTTCTACGGATGACGCCATTTGATCGAACATAAATCTGTAGCAGGGGCAAGAAGTATGATCGAGTGCAAGAGAGGGGTTTTAGATGTCAGCGGCGTTAACACTTCGGTCTGGTTACCGTGTATAACCCTTATTGAGATGATGATTTACGAAAGGGTGATTATGGCTGAGGCCGGAGTCTTATCGTCGGCGAGGGAAATCCCTACACGGGTGTAGGTAAAACCTTAGATGATGGGGATGAGAGACAAAGGTCATATCTCATCATATCGTATATGATTGTAGATTGTAGAAGATGTCTTGAATGAATGAGGTTAGAGCTTATATTTATAGTGAAACCCTAACCCTAGATATCCTTTAATTCCTTCTAAATCTTTCCTGAATATTGACCATAAATAACGAGATTATAGTTTGAAAAAAATTACCATTAATTAAGGATAAGATTGTTTCTTGTGCACTAAGTAAAACTCTGTGCACTCCGTCTGGGCGCACCATGTCTGGTTGTTTGGGTACACCCCCTAGGGACGCACGAAGCACCCCCGCTAGGCGCACCCCGTTCTGAGCGCACCCCATTCTGGGCGCACCCCATTCTTAGCGCACTTCATCTGGGCGCACCTTAATGATAGTGCATGACTTCAATCAGTAAGCGTGTGCAAGCACGCGATACGCAATAGCGCCTAATGCAGAAGCAAGGGTATCATCTGATACGTCATGTTGCATCTCTCAACGAGAGCACCCGTTGTTCATGCATATATTTTCCGAGAGAAAACATACCCGAGAACAACAATATGAGATGGGTTTTTTTAGGTGCCAACGTCGTTAACCTCCGGTCCGGCTAACGTGATAACCCGTACCCGAGATGATGATCTAGGGAGAGTGGTCAATCAGTCAATATTTAGAATCTATCGACGACAAGAGGGAGAAAACCCTACGAGATCCGTAGGTAAAAGCCCTTGTATTGATAGAGATTATAGTTGTCGTAGAGAGGCATTTAGCATACGAGTTGTAACACCCTAGTTATGGGCCTAAATGAAATAGGTATATTGTGTTATTTTATTATTATAATTTAAATATGATATTTAAAATTATGAGTAATTCATATGATTTAATTTTAAAGAGTGAAATAATAAATTATGAGTTGATAATTTATTATGTGACTAAATTAATGTGCTTGTGCCGATGGTCACATAAAATATTAGTTTGTGTAATTTGGACCTCGTTAGGACTGCTTAACGAGGTACGTTGTTTCAGATTGCAAATAAAATACCCGTGCCTTTTGAATAAAGTGACTACTCCTTTTGCTAAATACACGTGGTATCTTGTGGTTTAGCTTTTTATTAGAAGTGCATGATTGGCTCTTTCCTTAATCTAATTCCATTTCATTTTGACACACACATACAACTATGCATATCGATAATCTTATTATTGAGTATTAAATTAATGAATGGATGAAAGCCACTAATTTTGTTAACTTCATGCGATCCAGCTAAGAAACAAGGTAAATATTTATATTTATTTATATGATTCATAATGATTTACATGATATGATTTTATGAGTTTTTATAGGTTTTTAGTATATTTATGAAAACTAGATCTGTATGCTTAAATCGAAATAAAGCTACCTGATGTTGTGATATTATTATTATGATCTTACAAAATACAGATACATATATTTATAATATATGATCTAGTATGTTTTTAAGGTACTATTCAAGAGATTTTGTAAGTTTGGTCATTTGTGAAGGAATGATCAAATCTGACTATATGTTGTGTATATGCTTAAATTGATAGTGGTTATAACTTGGTTATGATATGTGCATGATGCGGCTATACTTGATTTGTGTTAAATTTGTATAAATGGTGATTTAAATTTTAGGGTTCATGTTGGTATAATTGGGGATTTTGGTACTTTGATCCTAAATCTTGTGTATAAGTATTAGATCTTAGTGATTTTGGGAAAGAAATATGTGTACATATGTTTGGTGTGTTTTTTGTGCTTGGATTTGGACACATAACCTTATAGTGCTCGAAAACCCTATCTGTTTTGTGAATATTTTCTGTTAAATATGAAGCGTGATTCAACACTTGAACACTATACTAACTTGAGTTATTTTGTGGTGATTCTCAGGTGATAAACGAAAAGGTGAAGGCTCAGTGATATAAGACAACTGAGTGCTTGTGCTTCCAGGTGAGTGGGATTATCTTTATGGATGTGATTATACAGTGATAAGTATAGTGATCCGTGTCATGCTTAATTAGACTATGTAATGAGTATGTGACCAGCAGTGACTATATGTGATTATGTGTGCACCCAGTGAACGTCGAGGTGTTTTGTGCGACGTGCGTCGAGGTATTTTGTGCGACGTAAGAGGTCAATGCTATTTACCTTGGTGTCGGGTAGTAGTATTGGGTCCAAGTGTTACTGATTGGTGGTATAGTGTGAATGACGAGTGCGTCACGTCTGGAAGACTATACCAGTGATTCAGTAATGGGGGCTATCGGTATATTCCAGCTTGATCAGCTACGGGTTGCCGGTCCTCTTTTTTATGGCTTTAAGTGATTAGTGACAAGTGCCTTTAAGCTGTGCATGATGCTTGTAGTGATGTCCACCTAGATATTGTCATTCACTTAGCATTATGCTAATTCCCCCACAGTGTTTTGCACTGCAGGTGTGTATTAGCATCTTTTGGTGGGTTTTGCAAGGCAAGTCAAGATGTTTGACACAGTGTATAACTCTGATGTTTTGTAATAATCTATATGGTCAACTGGTTTGTATTAATAACGTAATACCTGCGATTTCGTATAATCATATTACTATGTATTAATATATGATGTGTAAACTTTAAAGTCTTTCACTGTGAGTGCTAAAAAAAATGTGTTTGTAAAAAGTATGGTGTTACAATTTGGTATCAGAGCATAGGTTTGGCAGTATGTGCACTGTGTACGTGACTTACTCTCAAACTTATGAATGTGTCGTGTTAAACATCCGAGTGGGGAATAAGTGAATGTAGAGATATATGCCTAGGTGATTGTGCTTAGTGATAGGTGCTAACAGGTTATCAACTAAGCTTTTGTGAGATGATGTGTTTGCAGACAGGTATGGCTGACCATACCAGAAATAACGATGCCCCTTTAACTCCCAGACCCGGAATATTTAGAGCGCCGTCAGTGGAGCATAGTCTGGAACGTGATCCAGATGAGTATGTTTTACAGTTAGAAAGCCAGCTACATGAAACTCGAGAAAAAGTGAAGGAACTAGAGACCCAAATCAGGCATTCAACTGTGGTGTCTGAAGCAAGTGATCCACCGATACCCCCAGGGTTTACTGGTACTCAGTATACATCTGGACCGTCGGGTAGTGCTTCCCAACCGCCTCAGTTTCAAGCTCAAGTTCTACCTCAAATGCCATATCAAACTTCTCAACAATACCAGTACCCTCTTCAATATCAGTACGCGACAACGAATCCATTTCAAACTCCTATGTTTCAGCAATTGGTGAAGGAGAAGAAGAAGTGTACGTTCAAGCAGTTTATGGACTGCAAGCCCTCTGAGTATTCGGGTCATTGCGATCCGATTGTGATAATGAATTGGTTAAGGGAAGTGGAACGGGCATTGAAAGCTTGTCAATGTGAACCAGAATTACGGGTAACTTATGCTAGCTGACTGTTAAAGAATCGAGCTATGGTTTGGTGGGATACAATTATTGCTCCGTTATCCGAAGTGCAACTCAATAATGTCACATGGGAACAATTTTCTACAAAGGTCCAAGAGCAGTACTGCACCGCATTTGATATCAATCTATTGAAGCAAGAGTTCATGCAAATGACGATGACTGAAGAAATGACAGTCGATGAAGCGTTTGAGCAGTTTATGGACAAGTTAAGGTTTGTGCATCAATGGATATTTGACGAACAATCTAGAGTTTAACGGTTTGTAGAAATTTTGCGACCTGAGTATCGCACGGTTGCAAGACTTGCTACTACTTTGTCACAAGCGCATATGTTAGCAAAGGTAACTGAAAGTGACATTAAGGTGGCCAAAACTGTGAAAACTGAAAGTGTGTCGCAAGTGAAACCAGCGGTAGGTCAGTCTAGCCAGCAATCAAAGAAATAAAGTCGGTTTAAGCCAATAGGGCAATCTAGCCAGGGTGGATCAGTGTCAAGTGGTCAGAAAATATGGTGTAGAATGTGTAAGTCTTCACATAGTGGGCAGTGTTCAACATTAACGAAACGGTTTTTGCATTGTGGTATAGTGGGACATGAGCCTTAGGATTGTTCATTTAAGAATAATGTGTGTTGGAACTGTCATAAAGAGGGTCACAGATCTGCAGAGTGTCCAGCTGCAAGAAAGAGTTATTCCGAGGTGGGGTCCGGGTCAGGGGTACGTGCTGTGTCAGCTGGGGGATCATCTGCTTCCTTTGTGGGGTAGAAGCGCAAGAATCCTCCACAACCTGAAGCTAGAGCCTTTCATATCTCAGTAGATACTGCCACTTCTACTGACGATGCAATCACCGGTATGTTCTTAGTAAATTCTTTGCCGGCTCGTGTACTATTTTACTGTGGAGCAAATTGCTCGTTTGTGTCAACTACATTTTGTGCTAAGTTAAATGTGCCTGTTAGTGTAATAAATGAACCCTTAAATGTCGAAGTGGGTGATGGTAGGACAGTTCCAGTTACAAAGTTAGTGTCTGGAATTACTATTGACATAGAGGGTAGTCTTTTCCCTGTGACTTGTTTAGTGATGACTATACCAAGCTTTGATGTAGTGCTAGGCATGAATTGGCTTAGTGACCATAAGGCCAATATTAAGTGCGATAGGAAAGTTATCTCTTTTCCGGTGGCTGGTGGGAAACGAGTAGTGGCTCGTGGTGATCGCGGTGGGTTCCGTTGTCCAATATTGTCGATGATGAAAGCTCGAAAATCTTTGTCTAAGGGATGTGATTCTTTCTTAGCTTATGTGATTGATGTAAAGAAGGAAAAGAAAGTAGTGTCCGATATTCCTGTGGTGTCTGAATATCCAGAAGTGTTCCCAGATGAATTGCCAGGCTTACCGCCGATCAGGGAAGTTGAATATAAGATCGAGTTAGTGCCAGGGGCTACGCCAGTTGCTAAAGCTCCGTATAGATTAGCTCCTTCAGAAATTCGTGAAATGATGTCTCAAATTCAAGAATTGTTGGACCGCGGGTTCATTCGTCCGAGTTCTTCGCCGTGGGGTGCACCAGTGTTATTCATGAAAAATTTTCCATTCTACCTGTCAGCTTGTATTGCGACATAAGCGCTCAATGTTTTAGATGAGTTTAGAAACATTCATGATGTATTTCATGCATCCGGCTTATTGAAGATGCCTGTAGGGCTAAAAACATCATCTTTCCTTTTGTAGATATATATTCGGATGACATATTCGTATTAGCAAGAAACAAAATCAATTTGTTGATCTCTTAGGATAAGAGACTTAATTAATGTCATATACCTATTCTTACTTTTATACGCCCAAGTACCTTTCGAGGTAAATAACTCACTTCTGAGCCCACGAGTCTCACGGAACCTTGATACGCTACTTCTTATTTAAATACGGTACCATTTTTAGTCACTCCTCAAATTTCGGGATGAAATTTCCATTAACAGGTGGGTAATGTAACGACCCGACTTTTTCGACTTGCTTTTGTGCCTTGTGTTTTAGCGAAACTGCGTATTTTTGCGTACTGTGCTACTTTATACTCTGGAATCTTTATATACATGGCTTACTTTTATTTATGTGTTAAAATGTGCCTTAGAGTACGTAGGATACTTAACTTGATCACCGGAAGCCTTTATGACCGTTAGTGTCACTTGACGTTTCGAATAAACCGCGAACTGCGCACACGTTTAACTTTTGTCGTAATCAGAATATTATGACTACGAAATATTAATTATTATTTTATAATAATAATTACTTGGGTTTTTGGATGCTTAATTACGATTAATAATTTACTAGAACACACTAGTTAGTCTTGTTGGACTTTCTACCTTGTTGAACTTAAGCCCACCCTACTCTAACTAGTGGCCCATTTAATTAGCCCAATAAATAATGGCTAGTGATCCATTAATAAGTAAGACAAATACCCATTTATTAGAGGGAACATGCTAGCATTTATGTCAAGTATTATCCTTAATGTTGCATGGGATCCTAGCATAAGCACCTACTTTAGACAACCATTAACCAAAAAGCAACTTTTTGTCCCCTTTGTCCCCTCCAATTCCAACGGCCATATGGCCTCCCCCTCACCCTCATTTTCCTATAAATACCACCCTTATTCCATCCATTTAACACTTTATCTCATTTGTATTTCACATACACTTACTCTCTTATTTCCTTTCTAGTCTTTCTCACTCTAAAACTTGTAAGTTTTTGAAATTCTTCTTCTTCTTCTCTTATTCAATTCGTGATCATCATCATCCATGGAGGATCAAGCTTTATAGCTTTGATCTTGATTACATCTTGTAGATTCAAGCATGAATCCTTCAAGAACATGGAAGATTCAAGCTTTCTAGCTTTGAATCTTCACCTACTTTGTAGATCTACATCTTTTTAGCTTTAATCTTGTTATTTTGTTATAAAGATTCAAACTTGTGTTTGTAATCTTCATGTAACTTAAAGATCCAAGCCTTATGCTTCAAGATCTTCAAGAACAACCAAGATGCAAGCTTTCTAGCTTGAATCTTCATATCTTTTGATGGATCTAAGTTTTCTAACTTATGATCTCATTATTTTGTTATAAAGATCAAAACTTGTGTTTATGGTCTTCATATAACTTAAAGATCTAAGCTTTATGCTTCAAGTTCTTCAAGAACACTAAAGGTTCAAGCTTTCTAGCTTTGTGACCTTATAACTTGTGTGAAAAGGATCCAAGCTCTCTAGCTTAGGGTTCCATCACTTCATTTGACTTAGATTATGTTCATACTTGCTTGATTGAAGTAAAGTTTGTAGCTTTAGTTGTAAATGTAACTTGTAATTGTGTTAAGACTAAGGATATGATGTAACCTTGGTTCATCATCCATCTAAGACTCTTAAATGAGTTGTGTTCTTACTTGGTCTTAACATATTGTGTGTTGATGGTAGAATCTTGGTCAAAGTGATGCTAAACCATCAACGAGTTGTACACTTGAAGCTACAAGCATCAAGGATGAGAACCGTGATGAGCATCAAGCACTAAGAACCCCACCGGAGCACCTTGCTTACTGTTTTCAGGATCTGATCAGACCACCTGGGCTACTGGAAAGTTAATTTTCAGTTAGTTCGGTTCGAGTATATGATTTTCCATTTAGGCCTCGTCTTAATCCGAGTTACGGTTTAGGATTTACAGCCCTTCGAAAGTCACTACGCCATTGTAACATTGTGCTGAAATTTCTGACCTACTCGCACTTAAACCGTCGCCACGGTCAAATGAAGATGAGTTAGGTTCTGAAAATTGGTCAGCGGTTAGGGGACTCATATACGGAGCCATAGCCACTGATTACGCGTCTTTTCGATTTATGTAGAGGTCGTAACAGCTGACCGAAGTCAGCCTATTGTTTCGATCTCTATTCTTGTCAAACTTACTTAGCTTTTATGATGATGAACGATGATGATGATGACATTTAAACTTATTTTATGCACTATTAGAACTTATGAGGATAACATACTGACCTAGTAACCTTTGACTTAGGTTGACGACCTTTCGGACCGACTTACTACTTGAGTACTTTCATGATCAACTTTACCGCTCTTATCACTGTAAGTTATAGCTTCCCTTTTTTACTTTACTATTTTTGGGACTGAGAATACATGCGCTTTTTATGTTTTACTTATTTGACACGAGTACTTAAACTTTACATATGTGTGGGTTATATAACGGCATAAAATTTCCCCTTAGCACGGTAACGTTTAATTATTGGTTTTTGAACCGGTAGACGCGAATCTTAGATATGGATCCATAGGGTTTGACATCCCCACTCGGGCTAGTCGCGCTAGCATTTAATGGGTGTTTAATACTTCGAGGACATACGCACTCGCCAGGTGTACTTTTAGGGGGTGATATTTATATTTACGTTAAGTCTAGTTACCATGTGCCCACGGTTATACATATACTTTTCATACTGTTTTGAAACATTGAAATCTCGTGGTTAATCTTATATTACTGTTACAATATAAACTATAGCTCACCAATATTATTGTTGACGTTTTTAAGCATGTTTTCTCAGGTGCTTAGAGGTATCTTGCTTCCGCTGTTTAAACTTGCTGTCTTGGTGTTTAGACTTGCCGTTAAGGACCCGCTGTGCTAGAATTCCGCTGCATAATCTTAGAGATTTCTCAATCATGGAACTTTTCTTTTGCATTCGTAGTTTATGTTATTTTCAAATAATGACTTTGTAACGACCTTTGTGTCACGTTATCTTTTGTAAACGCTATGCTTTTATGAATGCAAAACTGGTTTTCAAATAACATGTAGTACTTGACCGTGTAAAGATCCTGTTGTTGACGAATTGTACACGATGGTTTTGTACGGGGCATCACAAATTCGGTTCGGCAAACGAGGAAAACTAGCTCCAAGGTACTGATGTTAAAGCGAAGGTGTACGAAATATATTATTATTTTAATATGAAAAACGATACAAACTACACAAGTTTTATTTAATTTACGGATGGAATATACCTAAACCTTGCTACAACACTTATAGGCAGTGTACTTAATCGTAGAGTAGTTTAGCTTTTAGTAAGTCTGGTTCGTTCCACAGGGAGCTAGTGATTACGTACTATATTTTTAACAACTATATTTATACAAATATATATAGTAATAATAATATAAGGGGGGGGGGGGGGGGTGTTACCGTTTAATGACCGGTTTGTCGATTTTATATTTTTAAGCGTAAAGATAAATGACAATAATTAAAGTGCGTAAAATAAATAAATAACGATAAATAAAATAACAGTAAATAAAATTGCGATAGAATATGAAATAAAAGAATTATACTTATTTAAACTTCCGTAATCATGATGTTTGACGTTTTGATTTTAATTAATTGTTACCCGGGTTAATTGTCCTTTGTCCTGGTTTATTTGATACCTATCTGGTTTTTGTCCATAATAGTCCATCGGTCATAAATATAAAGTGCGAGTGTCCTCGTCAAATTACCCTTATACCCGAAGTCAAATATTCCCACTAATTAAGGATTTAAACTGTGACGCAGTTATCACTTCTGTCAACAATTACACCAGTCATCATTGTAAGTAATCCACCCCTGTTTTGATTAGAAATGAATATTAATTTACCCACTTGATCAGTTTGAATAATCAATTACCCAACCCGAATAATTAATTAAATGATTATAATAGATTCCATTTGAACGTCACTAAATAGGACAACCATAATCATTATTAATTATTAGGTTAATTAATTTTAAGATAGGTTCGACAGACTCCAATGAGTTGTCACTCAATTAGACAATACCCCCCATCTATTAATAGTCAATAGTCCAACTTCCACAAGTGTCGGTCTTTTGCCCAAACCTTAATTATGGTCCAAAGTTCAATAACCCCGTCTTAATATTTAGTCAAACATCATGATTACTTCGACTTAAATAAGCATAATAATAACTTAGTTACAAGACATTAATTTAAAAAGGAAGAACATAGCTTACAGTAATTATTTTCGCGTAGCGTTACACGGACAGAGTTTTGACTTTAAAACCCGTAAAACATTTCTTACAATAACCCAATTATTATTAATCTTAACTTAAACTTAAAATTATAAATATAAATTACATATAGGGAGAAAGAAAGATTGAAAAAGGTGTCTCTATTGGTGTTGATTCCTCCGTCTATTTATAGCAAAAGTAATCACTGTTCCAAGTTTGAAAATTTGTTGATGTCCGTGATTGAATGTTGTCCATATTGATTTGGATGATTGAATTCTTCAAAGTTAGATTCATACGGAGAATTATTATTTATATTATATTATTATTATTATCATGAATTATATATATATATTATATTATATACTTGTGCATAGTTGACTTGTAATTTTAGCTCCGTTGATTCGTACGTTGATAGTTGGTTCATGTCTCAGTTCTGAATTTTCGAACGCCTATTCGTATGCTTAGATATCTTGTACTTTGCGTTCCGCGACTTGTACTCTTGTAATTTTTAGACGTTTCTTATCAATAAATGGAACCACTTGGATTGTATCTTGTACATTTGAGCTTTTTGGTCATTTGCGTCTTCAAATCGTTGTTTTCTTCTTTTGTTTTCGCACTTATTTATTTAAACGATTATTACATAAAAATAAAACAATAGTAACTAAAAGCTTTACATATTGGAAGGATATTGATACTAAATATATGTTCATTTAGAGCACTATCAAATATCCCCACACTTGAACGTTGCTTGTCCTCAAGCAATACAGAACTTGAAATTAAATCACACTTCACTCGAATCACTTTTTTATTCTCACACTTTATACATCAGTGATTTTAATACGGCGGTATAAACAATGATAGTAACGATGTGGTTTACAGTCCCACATGTCTATTAAAATTTAGATCCTTTAAGGAAATTGGATCTTTATGAAAACATTTGATCTTTTGAAAATTCAAGCTAGATTTTACCCTAGACAAGTTTTCCAGAATAACCCTTCACCGGTGTTTGCAAAATGTTTTTGTGGGTTGTGTGGGTTTCAGATTTTAAAATTTTAGCTCAAAACTTGCGATTTTGTGTCACCCACTTGCTAACCTTGTATTAGGAAAGCAACTCGTCCAGTATACTTGCTCCGTATATTACCTTTCGGTAAACTACCGTCCGATTGTAAAGGAAAGCGATGAACAAGCAACTGTTAAGGCAATGTCTAATGACATACTTTTGATTATGGTCCACATCGTGTCGGATGCAATTACTATCCTTTGTAGGAGAAATAGTAAAGATCACCCTATAATTTTTCGGTCTGGCACAAAGTCCTGTCTTCGACCATGCTATGCAGCCACCGTTCTTACGGTTGACACCCTATTTGGTTCAGGTGACCTAATGAATTCCAGGTGAATTCTTAGGATTTTATGTTCAATGGTAATGAACGCATTGAAAATGGGTTTTCAGAAAATAAATCGGTTTTATTTTTGATCAAAATATTTTCTCGTTCAAGCTCGAGTTTAGATATCATCGAATTCCATGAGTTTGTAATTCTCAATCTTTAAGGTCAATCTCAAGGATTGAGTAATATCAGGCTTAAAAGCTGATTTTTAATCTTTAAGGAGATTATCCTTTTTGGGGGTCTGATTCATTAGTCTTATCAAGCTAATTTGCACGGTGCCCTCCCCATTTTACGAGACAAATCCGCTCATGGTTAGGATGAGTCTGACCACTTGGCGACCCTGTTTGATGCTGAGGTCCGTGGATTTCCAGCTGATTTTCAAGAAAACTTTTCAAGGTTTTTCGTAGACTCTACAACTGGTCTGGATGACAACTTCCTGACCTAAATCAAGAAGCGCATTTCTTTTTCGGAAGACTTTACTTCCTTTTAATGATGGAATTGATTCATCCTGTAGATCCATCTTTTCTTTTATCTTTATTATAATATTACGGGTAAAACAGTTAATTTAGTCCAAAACAAAAGCACCTGCAATAAACTTTACAGAAACATGTGATAGATAGTTTTATTGAATAACTTGCCTTTTTATTCTCCTTTATTCCATTTTAAATGAATTCAAGCATTTTAGGGTGTTTCTCAATTTATGTCCTTTCCGAGGTAACGATAATTTCGGTATTAACACCTAGTTTTCATCGTTCATAAATATGTATAAACATGATTTTAAATTCATTTAGTTGAAATTTTTTCAAATTTTCACAAAATTTGGCAATTAAACCAAGTGTAAACTCAATAGAATTTATAACCCTTCTCCACACTTGAGATCTTGCAATGCCCTCATTTGCAAGAAATCAGTAAAAATTTAAATTCATGAGGGTGATTAGTGTAGAAAAATGATTAAAAAAATACCGAGTTTGCAAACCTATTGTTTTATATCACATTTGATATTTTACGTCTTGTCGTTAAAATTAGTAGCTTTTGCTGAACATAATGCCAGTTTTTGAAAGTGTGATATTTTACCCTGTTTTGTACATAATATAAACTACAAACAAATATATACATAATGTTTTTTTTTATAAAACCTTTATTTATTAAAATAATTTAAATGAATAATTTTTAACATTTTGTTTTCTTTTACTTTAGGTAGAGGTAGTTTCGGTACGTTTACCTAGTCCGTTCCTCGATAAAATTTTAAAATTTTTTATTTTAAAGTGATTGTTTTAAAAGCAAAGATTTTCGGGGTTTTTTTTTCATACTTTAGATCAATAAGATTAAAAATAATGATAACAAAATTTCTCGTCCCTCCCTTGGGTAAAGCAATTTCGGTTCAACGACCTAGTCTTCAACTCACGATGAATTTTAGAAATCATATTTTTAACTTAATGAAATAAAGTAAATTTTATTTTTAAATTCACACCAAACTTAAATTTAAAATGCATAATAAAATTTCATACAAATATCATTAATATTAAATATATTAGTTTTACAAACTTATATTAAAAATATTAGTTTTTTTAAAATATTTAAAAACTTAAATATATTGGTTTTAAAAATTTACAATAATAATATAATATTAATTTAAAAACAAGGTAAAAATTAAAATTAAAATTTTTTTTGGTCTTTTATCCCACTTTAATCAATCAAATATTATCAAAAATATACGTCACTCTTTTGGGTAAAGTAATTTCGGCTAAATTACCTAGTTTTACTCCTGACGAATTTCTGAAATATTTTTGGATTGATTGATTAAAGATATTTATACCTTAAGAATAAACGGTAAATTTCGCAGTGATGTAATAAATTTTTGTATGATATTAATAATTTCGGTTTCGCATACCTAATTTTATTGAATATCAATTTAATACTTTATAGCGAACGATTCAGCGTTTATTATAAAAAGGTTAAAAGCAATAAATAAAAACAAATAAAAACTGTACATACTTACCTATGAGAAAGAATTCTCAGAGACCTGCTTTAGCTGACTCATAGGAGAGTCTTGTGATTTGGTTTTCCATAGCTACATAAGCGTAACCTCGATTCTTCAATAACTTTTCTTCTAAACATATGAACGGTCCTTCTCTGCATAAAGTAACAAATTCGGTATTTGAATATGTTTGATTGTTCGAACATTTACCTTCGTGTGACCATTTTCCGCATTTATGACATCTTTCAAGATGTCGTGCTCTTCTTTTTGTTGCAGATTTTGATTTTCCTTTACCAAAATGTGTCTTATGATGATTGTTCCCGAGTTCTCTCCTTACTTCATCCATTTTGCCTCTTACGAATGATACCAGTTCACTCGGAAAGATGTTATTATTACATTTAGTAATCATAGCGTGTAGTAGTAGACCATGGTTCAGATCAAAGGAATTCTTCATCTCGTAAAACCTAAAAGAAATAAAAATTCAGAATGGAGGGAGAAGACTAGTTCTTTAGGGTCTGCTAGGGAAAGACCATTCAGATTCCATTCTCGAAAACTACACGAAAACAGAATATCTAACTCTAACAGAAATATATAATACCCTTAAAAGATTCAAATCTTCCCACACTTAGTTAGCTGTGGTGTCAAAATTGTGATTAACTTCATCTTCAACTTCCATTGGACTATCTATGTAATGTTTAACTCTGTGACCATTAACCTTAAATTCAATCCCATTTGAATTTATTAATTCTACTGTTCCGTACGAGAAAACTCTTTTGACTATGAATGGTCCAGACCATCTTGATTTCAATTTTCCAGGAAATAGTTTGAATCGTGAATTGAAAAGAAGAACTAGGTGTCCTTCCTTAAATTATTTTGAACTTCTGATTCTTTTATCATGCCATTTCTTCATTCTTTCTTTATAGATTAACGAATTTTCGTATGCATCTTGTCTCAATTCTTCTAATTCATTTAATTGACTTAACCGTAGACGTCCGGCTTCATGCAAATCAAGATTACATGTCTTAAAAGCCCAAAATGCTTTATGCTCAATTTCTACTGGAAGATGACATGCTTTTTCATAAATGAGTTTAAAAGGTGTGGTACCAATTGGAGTTTTATAGGCTGTTCTAAAAGCCCAGAGTATATCCTCGAATTTCATGGACCATTCCTTCGGATTTGATCCTACGGTTTTCTCTAGAATACGTTTTAATGCTCGGTTGGTATTTTTAACTTGTCCACTTGTTTGTGGATGATAAGCGGTTGAAATTTTATGAGTTACTCCATATCTTTTGAGAACTTTCTCAAGTTGATTATTACAAAAATGAGTACCCCGATCACTTATTAAAGCTTTCGGAGTTCCGAACCTTGCAAAAAGACGTTTTAAGAAGTTAACTACAACTCGTGCATCGTTAGTTGGGAGAGCTTGTGCTTCCGCCCATTTAGATACATAATCAATGACAACGAGAATGTAGAGATTATTATGAGATTTTGGAAATGGACCCATAAAGTCAATACCCCAAACGTCAAATACTTCACATACTTGAATGACATTTTGTGGCATTTCATCACGTTGACTTATTTTTCCGGCCCTTTGACATGCATCACAGGATTTACCAAGAAGGTGTGCGTCTTTGAAAATTGTAGGCCAATAGAATCCAGCATCGTAAACTTTCCTTGCTGTAAGTGATGTCGTGCGAGGTGTACGTGAAATACTATATATTTTTGATACGAAAAGCGATACAAATTACACAAGTTTTAATTATTTATTTACAAAATGGATATACCTAAACCTTGCTACAATACTATAGGCAGTGTACCTAATCGTAGAGTAGTATAGTTTTTAGTAAGTCCGGTTCATTCCACAGGGAGACGGTTACACTATATTTTTATATAATTACATTTGTACAAAAATATATAAATATAAATATATATATATATATATATATATATATATATATATATATATATATATATATATATATATATATATATATATATATATATATATATATAATATATAAAAGGGGGGTTTACCGTTTAATGACCGGTTTGTCGATTTTATATTTTAAGTGAAGCGTAAAGTAAATTTAATTAACAAAATAAAATAAATAACAAAAAATATAAATGACGAATAATTAAAGGTGCGATGAAATATAAAATAAAATAATTATGCTTATTTAAACTTCCGTAATCATGATGTTTGACGTGTTGATTTTAGTTTTATGCCCATGGGTTAATTGTCCTTTGTCCTGGATTATTTAATATGTCCGTCTGGTTTTTGTCCATAACAGTCCATCAGTCATAATTATAAAGTGCGAGTGTCCTCGTCAAATTATCCTTATACCCGAAGTTAAATATTCCAACTAATTGGGGACTTAAACTGTAACAAGGTTTTAATACTTTGTTTAATAATTACACCAGGTTATCGACTGCGTGTAACCCAAGGTTTTAATACTTTGTTATCAATTATGCCAAGTGTCCTTGTACATAATTTCACCCCTGTTTTAATAATTCTAGTGACTATTAATCCATTCCCGTGTCCGGTTAAATGAACGATTATTCGTACATATAAATATCCCGACATCGTGTCCGATCGAGTGTATATAGTTATTTCTAGGTACGTCCAATTATAAATCTTTATATTAAAATTAACAAACTATCATTTAGTTAAACAAATATAAAGTCCATTAATAGCCCATAGTCTAATTTCCACAAGTGTCGTTCTTTTGTCCAAACCCCAATTATGGTACAAAGCCCAATTACCCCGTCTTTAATATTTAGTCCAACATCATGATTATTTTGGCTCAAATAAGCATAATAATAACTTAAGTACGAGACATTAATTTAAAAAGGAGAAAATAACTTACATTGAGTATTTATCGCGTAGTGTTACACGGACAGAATTTCGACTTCAAAAACCCGTAAAATAACCTTTACATAACCCGAACTAATCTAATATAAAACTACCCTATACTATATATATATATATATATATATATATATATATATATATATATATATATATATATATATATATATATATATATATATATATATATATATATATATATATTATATATATTTATTTATTATATCTTACAGGGTATTATTATTAGTGTGTAAAAATATCGACAGAATGCTCGAGCTTTTATAGTCCATTTCTGAATTTTGCAGCTCCGCGAGTCGCGACATTTTAAGCCTTCAAACTCCGCGACTCTCGAATTTTGATTTTCCAGCTCACGTCATTTTGGATCTTTGCTTGTCGACGTTATTAAATAATAATATAATATATATATAATTTTTAAGAATTATTTATATATTATATTTTATTTATGTGTATAGTTGACTTGTAATTTTTGCACCGTTGCGTCGCGCGTTGAGAGTTGACTCATGTCCCGGTTCCGAATTTTCGAACGTCCTTGCGTACTATTTTATATCGTGTACTTTGCGTTTTGTAACTTGTACTCTTGTAATTTTTAGACGTTTCTCATCATTAAATTGAACCACTTGGATTGTATCTTGTACATTTGAGCTTTTTGGACGTTTTTGTCTTCAAATCTTCGTTTTCGCCTTTTGTCTTCGCACTTATTTATTTAAACGAATATTACTTGAAAATAGAACAATTGCAACTGAAAAATTTACATATTGGGAGGATATTGCTACAAAATATATGTTCATTTGGAGCACTATCAAATATCCCCACACTTGAACGTTGCTTGTCCTCAAGCAATACATAACTTGAAATAATATAATACATCACACGAATCACTTCTTTATTCTTCACAATTTGTACATCAGTGATTTTGATATGGCGGTATGAACAATGGTAGTAACGATGTGGTTTACAGTCCCACATGACTATGAAAATTTAGATCCTTAAGGAAATTGGATTTTTATGAAAACATTTGATCTTTTGAAAATTTATTCTAGCTTTTACCCTAGATAAGTTTTCTGGAATAACCCTTCACCGGTGTTTGCAAAATGTTTTTGTGGGTTTTGCGTGTTTCAGATTTGAAAATTTTGGCTCAAAACTTATGGTTTTGTGTCACCCACTTGCTAACCTTGTATTTGGAAAGCAACGCGTCCAGTATACTTGCTCCGTATATTACCTTTCGGTAAACTACCGTCCGGTTGTAAAGGAAAGCGTTGAATAAGCAACTGTTAAGGCAATGTCCCGTGACTTGCTTTTGATTATGGTCTATAAACGTGTCGGATGCTAGTACTATCCTTTGTAGGAGCAATAGTAAAGATCATCCTATGATTTTTCAGTCTGGCACAAGGTCTTGTCTCCGACCATGCTATACAACCACCGTTCTTACGGTTGACACCCGATTTGGTTCAGGTGACCTAATGAATTCCAGGTGAATTCCTAGGATTTTACGTTCAATGGTAATGAACTCATTGAAAATAGGTTTTCAGAAAATAAATCGGTTTTAATTTTGATCAAAATATTTTCTCGTTCTAGCTCGAGTTTAGATATCATTGAATTCCATGAGTTTGTAATTCTCAATCTTTAAGGTCAATCTCAAAGATTGAGTAATATCAGGCTTAAAAGCTGATTTTTAATCTTTAAGGAGATTATCCTTTCTGGGGATCTGATTCATTAGTCTTATCAAGCTAATTTGCACGGTGCCCCCCATTGTACGAGATAAATCCTTCTCATGGTTAGGATAAATCTGACCACTTGGCGACCCTGTTTGATGCTGAGGTCCGTGGATTTCCGGATGATTTTAGTGATGACTTTTCTAGATTTTTCGTCAACCTACAGCTGGTCTGGACGACAACTTCTTGACCTAAATCAAGAAGCACGCGTCTTTTTCGGAAGACTTTACTTCCTTTTAATGATGGAATTGATTCATCGTGTAGATCCATCTTTTCTTTTCTTTCATCGGGTAAAATAGTTAATTTAGTCCAAAACAAAAGCACCTGCAATAAAATTTACAGAAACATGTGCTAGATAGTTTTTAATTGAATAACTAGATACATTCTCCCCACACTTAGTTTCTTTCTTTGCCTTTTTATTCTCCTTTATTCCATTTTAACTGAATTCAAGCGTTTTAGGGTGTTTCTCAATTTATGTCCTTTCCGAGGTAATGATAATTTCGGTATTAACACCTAGTTTTCACCGTTCATAAATATATATAAACATGATTTTAAATTCATTTAGTTGAAAATTTTTCAAATTTTCATAAAATTTGGCAAATGAACCAAGTATAAACCCGAGAGAATTTATAACCCTTCCCCACACTTGAGATCATGCAATGTCCTCATTTGCATGAAATCAGACTCTAATTATAAATTTATGAGGGTGATTAGTGTAGAAAAGTGATTGAAAATACCCAGTTTGTAATTACAAAGCTCGTCGAATGATAGATGGCGTGCCTCATCGTTCATTCCTTCTTGTTTTATCACACATGCTTTTTTTTCAAAAACGGCTGCTTTTCTGAACTGTTTACTAATATTTGAAAAAGCGTCTTTTACCCTAATCATGCATTTTTTTAACGAGTTATGCACTAAGCCGAACCCCTAATTTAACATTAAGTGGGGTTAGACTTCCCCACACTTAGCTGACGACATGTGAAGTCGGTAGAATAAGTTCCACGAATTAAAATAGTGAGCTAGTTATTTACATCTCGGGTGGTATAAATTATATCAATGGGTTTAAAGTTTAGACCCACCCGATCGTCACTACCTAATTCTTTTTTAAGTGTAGCTTTTAGTAAATGGATATGTCTCTTTTCTGGTTCTTGGTCAAATGGATCGATATACACCGACATACTTATTTCTATAGGGTGGACAATTCCTAATATTTCCTTCCTTTTATTCTCGTGATCAAAGTTTTCACCTCTATTACCCGATTGGGTGAAATTCGAGGTGTCATTATCTATTATAGCCCGTAGTTCATCTTCGGTAGATGACTCGTCTATTGAGAATATTGGGTTGGAAGGTTGTGTAATGGTGAAGTTCGGTTTGGCCTCGGGGGTAAAATTTTCAACGTTATCGTTTTCCCAAGAGTACCAATTTGTCACCCTTACTTCTTCATCATCATCCATTGATGGATTGATGATTTCGTCGGTAGAGGCTAATGTGTCATTATGTTGTGAAATTGGTAAGACTGAATAAAAAGTATCATCGGGATAGTTGGTGATTTCGGAGCTCTCGAATTCTTCAAAATTCGATGATCTGAGATTTTCTTGCGCACTACTCCTCAGATCAACAGCTGTATAATCTGATAGAGTTTCAACTTGCCTATTTACAAACTCTCTCATTTGTTCATTTTGAGCATGAAGTTCTTCGAGTTTGATTTTCATATAATCTAAAGAATTTTCAGACACATACTTTTCCTGTCCTCTGGTTGTTGAGTTTGGATATATTCTTGGGAATAATCCCAATTAGAACTGTATTCCTCATAATCATTCCATTCAGGTTCTATGGGTTCATAATTTTCCATAGGAACGTAATAATAACATTCCCATGTTGAGTGATAATCTCCACAGATTTCACAACCAGTTATTGTTTCGTCATTCGTGATCCAAGATTGACTGAACGAATTACCATCAAAACCCGTTTGAGAGTATTGATTTAATTGATTTTGGAGTTCAAAAAGAGTTTCCAAGGCCTTGTTTTCAAAATTTTCCATTTTATTGCGATGGCCAAATTTTAGCTACAATGTGGTGCATTCACTAATTGTCCTATTAGTTATAAAATAGAAAAATTTATATAAGTTGTCCAATTAATAGACTTTTCTGATTTTTGCCCACGTTTCGAATAGCCAAAAGATGCAGCAGGAAGCTAGGACCCTTTAAATCGGAAGCCCACAACTTGCCACTAACAAATCCAACTATTACTACGAACCAGAAAATTTGGATGCCTATTAACTTAACCGCTTAAATAATTTTTCTTTCCGTTTGGAGAATTAGAAAAGAAGTAGAGAAAATTTCTAAGTCCTAAAAACTAAAGCGTCGAGAAATAAGAAAGAAAAAGATTGCGCGTCGAAAAACGTCGAAAAATAAAATTAAGAAAGAAAAACGTCGAAACTTAAAAGTCTAAAATTATATCTAAAAAGTTGCGCCTAAAGGTCTAAAGGTAAATGCAATTTTATTCAGAAAATGGCAATTACTTAAAGGCACTAAAATCTATTTAAAACTAAAGCGAAAAACGGCGTCGCAAAATTTCAAAGCGCCTAAATCTTAATCTAAAGAAAAAGCACTTAAGGGATTTTACGGCAAAGCCTAAGAATCTATACATATAAAATAACTATGGAAAAACTAATTTTAAAACTAATTGCGAACGAAAAATATACAAAATATTACGATTACAATAAATAAAAGGATACAAATTATAAAAAGTGATAAAATTAATTATTTTTATAAAAAATATTATTTTTATATTTTTATTTTTATATTTTATAAAAGTATTAATTTTATATATATTAAAACTAAATATAATTAATTATAACTAATTAATTTAAAAACTTAAACTAAATAATAATAATAATAAAGTAATTAGGGTTAAATAATAATAATAATTAATAATACCCCGTAATTAATGCTTTTTAGGGTTTCTTTGTGGCCTGACAGGGCGGCTCCGCGAGTCACGATGTCCCGTTCTAGAAAATCTCCGCGAATCGCGGAGGTTGAAAAACGTTTTTTTTTTTAAAATTTTATATTGTTTTTTTAAAAATATATATAAATATATTTATACAAAAATAAATTAAAAATATAGCGTTTCGCCGATTTCCCCGGCAGCGGCGCCAAAAACACTTGATGTCGTGCGAGGTGTACGTGAAATACTATATATTTTTGATACGAAAAGCGATACAAATTACACAAGTTTTAATTATTTATTTACAAAATGGATATACCTAAACCTTGCTACAACACTATAGGCAGTGTACCTAATCGTAGAGTAGCATAGTTTTTAGTAAGTCCGGTTCGTTCCACGGGGAGATGGTTACACTATATTTTTATATAATTACATTTGTACATAAATATATAAATATATATATATATATATATATATATATATATATATATATATATATATATATATATATATGTATATATATATATATATATATATAATATATAAAAGGGGGGTTTACCGTTTAATGACCGGTTTGTCGATTTTATATTTTAAGCGAAGCGTAAAGTAAATTTAATTAACAAAATAAAATAAATAACAAAAAATATAAATGACGAATAATTAAAGGTGCGATGAAATATAAAATAAAATAATTATGCTTATTTAAACTTCCGTAATCATGATGTTTGACGTGTTGATTTTAGTTTTATGCCCATGGGTTAATTGTCCTTTGTCCTGGATTATTTAATATGTCCGTCTGGTTTTTGTCCATAACAGTCCATCAGTCAAAAATATAAAGTGCGAGTGTCCTCGTCAAATTATCCTTATACCCGAAGTCAAATATTCCAACTAATTGGGGACTTAAACTGTAACAAGGTTTTAATACTTTGTTTAATAATTACACCAGGTTATCGACTGCGTGTAACCCAAGGTTTTAATACTTTTTTATCAATTATGCCAAGTGTCCTTGTACATAATTTCACCCCTGTTTTAATAATTCTAGTGACTATTAATCCATTCCCGTGTTCGGTTAAATGAACGATTATTCGTACATATAAATATCCCGCCCATCGTGTCCGATCGAGTGTATATAGTTATTTCTAGGTACGTCCAATTGTAAATCTTTATATTAAAATTAACAAACTATCATTTAGTTAAACAAATATAAAGTCCATTAATAGCCCATAGTCTAATTTCCACAAGTGTCGTTCTTTTGTCCAAACCCCAATTATGGTACAAAGCCCAATTACCCTGTCTTTAATATTTAGTCCAACATCATGATTACTTTGGCTCAAATAAGCATAATAATAACTTAAGTACGAGACATTAATTTAAAAAGGAGAAAATAACTTACATTGAGTATTTATCGCGTAGTGTTACACGGACAGAATTTCGACTTCAAAAACCCGTAAAATAACCTTTACATAACCCGAACTAATCTAATATAAAACTACCCTATACTATATATATATATATATATATATATATATATATATATATATATATATATATATATATATATATATATATATATATATATTATATATATATATATTTATTTATTATATCTTATAGAGTATTATTATTATTGTGTAAAAATATCGACCGAATGCTCGAGCTTTTATAGGCCATTTCTGAATTTTGCAGCTCCGCGAGTCGCGGCATTTTAAGCCTTCAAACTCCGCGACTCGCGGAGTTTGATTTTCCAGCTCACATCATTTTGGATCTTTGCTTGTCGACGTTATTAAATAATATATATATATATATATATATATATATATATATATATATATATATATATATATATATATATATATATATATATATATATATATATATATAATTTTTAAGAATTATTTATATATTATATTTTATTTATGTGCATAGTTGACTTGTAATTTTTGCACCGTTGCGTCGCACGTTGAGAGTTGACTCATGTCCCGGTTCTGAATTTTCGAACGTCCTTGCGTACTATTTTATATCGTGTACTTTACGTTTTGTAACTTGTACTCTTGTAATTTTTAGACGTTTCTCATCATTAAATTGAACCACTTGGATTGTATCTTGTACATTTGAGCTTTTTGGACGTTTTTGTCTTCAAATCTTTGTTTTCGCCTTTTGTCTTTGCACTTATTTATTTAAACGAATATTACTTGAAAATAGAACAATTGCAACTGAAAAATTTACATATTAGGAGGATATTGCTACAAAATATATGTTCATTTGGAGCACTATCAGTAAGCTGAGGCCTATAATGCCCTCCTGTTGGTCCTTTGTGACAATGGTTTAAGATTTGACTAACTTCTTTCCCGAATACACATCGGCGTATTATTCCATCTGGACAACTTTTAAACAAATGTGGATCTTCCCAAAAATAGTGTTTTATATCACTAAAGAATTTCTTTCGCTTTTAGTTCGACAACCCTTTTTCAAGGAATCCACATACTAAGTAGTTTGCATAGTTCGCAAACCATGGAATTTCATTATAACCGATTTTCAATAGATATTCATCAGGAAAGTTATCTTGTATGGTCGATTCATTTAGAACTTCTAATTCGGGATTTTCAAGACGAGAAAGATGATCAGCGGCGAGATTTTCTGCTCCCTTTTTGTCTCGAATTTCAATATCAAACTCTTGTAAGAGTAAGATCCAACGGACTAATCGTGGTTTGGCATCTTATTTCGAAAATAGGTATCTAAGAGCAGAATGGTCGGTATAGACCACCGTTTTAGCTAGAACAAGATATGATCGGAATTTATCAAAAGCAAAGACTATAGCAAGGAGTTCCTTTTCGGTGGGTGTGTAGTTCGTTTGTGCTCCTTGTAACGTCTTACTAGTATAATAAATAGGTTGAAATCATTTTTCAATTCTTTGACCTAAAACGGCTCCCATTGCGAAATCACTTGCATCGCACATAAGTTCAAATGGTAGATTCCAATTTGGAGTTATCATGATCGGCGCATTAGTGAGTTTTTCTTTAAGAATATTAAAAGATTTGATGCATTCATCTGAAAAGATGAATGGAGCATCCTTTTCTAGGAGTTTATTCATAGGAGTGGCATTTTTAGAAAAAATCTTTTATGAAACGTCGGTAAAAACCGGCATGCTCTAGAAAACTCCTAACTCCTCTAACATTGGTGGGATGTGGAAGTTTAGCAATTACATCTACTTTAGCTCTATCCACTTCAATTCCTTCCTTTGAAATTTTGTGACCAAGAACGATGCCTTCTTTAACCATGAAATGGCATTTCTCCCAATTAAGTACTAGATTTGATTACTCGCATCTAATAAGCATTCGTTCAAGATTAACTAGACATGATTCAAATGTATCACCGAAGACTGAAAAGTTATCCATGAAAACTTCCATGCATTCTTCTATCATGTCATGAAAAATCTCCATCATGCACCTTTGAAAGGTTGCAGGGGCATTGCAAAGTCCAAATGGCATGCGTTTGTAAGCAAAAGTACCATAAGGGCACGTGAACGTGGTTTTCTCTTGGTCCTCGGGTGCTATTGGAATTTGAAAATATCCAGAGAAACCGTCAAGAAAACAATAGTAACTGTTTTCAGCTAATCTTTCCAACATTTGATCAATGAAAGGTAAGGGAAAGTGATCTTTTCTGGTGGCGTCATTTAATTTTCTATAATCAATACAGACACGCCATGCTGTTACAGTCCTAGTAGGAATAAGCTCATTTTTTCATTTGTGATGACAGTCATGCCACCATTCTTAGGTACACATTGAACTGGGCTTACCCATGGACTATCAGAGATTGGATAAATTAAACCTGCATCTAGCAGTTTAATAATTTCTTTTTTAACAACATCTTGCGTATTAGGATTTAGTCTTCGTTGGCGTTGCACATACGTTTTATGACCTTCTTCCATAAGGATTTTATATGTGCAATACGAAGGACTTATGCCTTTATTGTCATGAATCTTCCATGCAATAGCTGGTTTATGAGCTTTTAGCACATAAATGAGTTGAGATTTTTTATTTTCAGTAAAAGAAGACGATATTATTACAGGTAATTCAGATTCACCATGTAAATAAGCGTATTCCAAATAGTTTGGAAGTGGCTTTAACTCTAATGTCGGTGGTTCTTCTATCGATGATTTGTATCGATATTTTTCTTCCTCTTTTAACATTTGAAGTTCTTCTATTGTTGGTTCATATTCATTAGCCATGAGTGCGGCTAACATTTCAGCTTCATCAATTGGTTTAGTTCCTTCTCCTAAAGAACATTCTCCTGTTCCTTGTAATTCTGGAAATTCTTCTAACAATTCTGCATGTGAATTTATAGTTTGAATATAATAACATATATCATCTGCAGATTGCGGTTGTTGCATGTCTCTATCAACAGAAAAGGTAACACTCTCGTCCTCTATACTTAGGGTCAGTTTCTTACCAAACACGTCTATTATTGCTTTAGCCATGTTTAAGAATGGTCTTCCTAATATGAGAGGAACTCGAGAATCTTCTACCATGTCCAAAATAACAAAATCTACTGGAAATACTAAAGTACCAACTTTAACTAGCATGTTCTCCATTATCCCTCTAGGATATTTTACTGATCGATCGGCTAGTTGTATGCTTATTCGTGTTGGTTTCAATTCTCCGAGGATATGCTTAGGTCCTGCGTATTAGAGTATGGTGGTCCGTGGGATATACATCTACCTTTGATTGAGTTTGCCTACAACAATACTTACCATTAGAGTATTGGCATGCCGCCTTATGAGATGTTGTATGGTCGCAAATGTAGAACGCCGACTTATTAGTTAGAAGCCGGAGAGAAACAGTTTGCAGGTCCAGAATTAGTTCGGATAACAACAAACAAGGTAGCGATAGCACGTGAAAAGTTGAAAGCGGCACGTGATAGACAGAAAATGTATGCCAATCCACGTAGGCATCCGGTAAACTTTGAAGTGGGAGATCGTGTTTACATGAAAGTTTCGCCGTGGAAGGGTGTTATCAGGTTTGGTAACCGGGGAAAGTTAGCTCCGAGATACATTGGGCCGTACAAGATTATTCAGAGAGTTAATGATCAGACGGTTGTATTAGAGCTCCCGATAGAGTTAGCAGGAATTCATAACACTTTCAATGTGTGTTACCTTAGAAAGTGTAAGGTTGATGATGAGACGCAACTGGTTCCATTAAGTGATTTGAGGGTGGACTTAAATCAAAAGTTAGTTGAAGAACCGGTAAGAATTGTCGATAGAAAGGTGACTAAGCTGAGAAAGAAGGAGATCCATATGGTGCTTGTTGAGTGGAAGCATAGTTTAGGATCGGACCTTACGTGGGAGACCGAAGAGCTGATGAAGGCTCGTTATCCTCATCTGTTTGACCTTGACCAGATTCTGAGGACGGAATCTCTTTAAGGGGGTGGATTTGTAACATCCTCAGACCGGGCCTAGAAGTAAGATGACTTTTGTGCCCTTAGGCATATTTGTGCGATTATTTACGCCTTTATTTTATTTATATGTGTAATATTATTTTATTATTTAGTTAAGACCAGTTTGTTACAAGGGTCACAAAACAGGTTCGTTTATTTAGTTTGGACTCCGTTAGGGCAGTCAAATTAAGTACGAAAGTTATTATATAACTGGTAAATACCCGTGTGTGATGGGGTATGGAATTTTAACACAATTAAGTGTATTGTGCAGCTCCCTTCTCTTATTATTCTCCATCTCTCTAGAAAATTCCTAAAACAAACTGTACCCATTTCTTCTTCATTCTCAAACCCTAGATTTCCAATTGGTGTTCTAGAGCTCGAATCTATTGTATCATCTCGTTCTTTACAATTTACATAGTCTATTGAGGTAAGAATCAAAGAGTTTCAAGCTCTAATCATTGAGAAATTGAGGTTTTTGTGTCAAGTTTGTTAAAAGTGCAAATTGGGTTAAAATGGTTGATTTTGATGTTGTTAGTGTCAAAAATTTGTGGGTTTGTGTTTATTGATGAATAGTGTAGTCGATTTGGTCAGTTTTGAGGTAAGAAACGAGCTCTAGAGCAAGAAATGCCGAATTTTGGGTTAAAACCGTAGCTGTGTTCATCTTCTTCATCAGATGAATACACTCGGCTGAGTGTCAAGACGATCGACCGGTTGAGTGACACACTCGACCGAGTGTGTCTGTGTTCTGACCAGATATTTTATTTTACTCAGTCGACCGAGTGAGAGGACACACGACCGTGTGTGTGTGGACACAGTTGACCGACTGTGTGAGTCAGTCGGCTGAGTGTCTTTGTGGGAAGAATATTTTACTAAGTGTTGATGTCTAGCCGTTATGCTGTCCGCGTGACTTATGATGATCAGGATGTAACTTCTGAAAATGCATAAGTGTTATGAGGACTTTTAGTGGCGCTTTTTGTGACTGATTTACTATACTGTACTGTTTTGTGTTTACAGACAGAAACTAACTTGATTTGCCTTATGTTCAGGTGATAAGGATAAGGAAGCCGCTCAGTGATAGATTATCTGAGCTAGTTGCTGGTATTCGGTGACTGGGTCTATCTCCGGATAGAGTATTAAGTAGCTGACACGCTACTTGTTCAGACTCTTTATATTATGTTTATGTTCAGTATGATTACCATGCGTAGTTAGATATTGTCATGCTAGTTAGGATGATTGCATGACTGTTTATATGTGATCTTATGTGCGCAGTGTTAGTTGGACACCAACCGAGGCGGCAAGGTTGGGAACCCACCGAGGCGGCAAGGTTGGGTTGATGTGAGGTCGACCGTGATAGCCTGGTCGGGTCATGATGTTACTGATTGTTCAGTATAGCATAGAAGGACGCATGTGTTGTGTCTGGATGGTTATGCAGTGGAATCATGTAGCGACCCGACAAAATCGTCATTGACGGCGCCGCTAACTTAGGTCCCGTTGCATGGTCATAGTCCCTATATGAGACGCGTTTGACCAAAATTATGTCGCATTCATTTGAATCGCACAAGACTTGCAAAGTTTAGTTTCCCAAACGGTTCGACAACCAGTTTAAGTTTACAAAAGTATAAAGTATAAATGAAATAACTTGCGACATAATAAGTTTAAAATCACGGTTGCTATAAATAGCGTATGTATGTAGACAAAAGTTTGAATCCAAAGGCGCTATCACTAGCGTATTTATGTATGTATGCTTGACCCCAAGCAAGAAATCAGAGTGTATGCAAGTATGCTTGACCCCAAGCAAGTATGAGTGTACGCGGAAGCATGTATCAAATAGCCAAGTATGAACTTGAGAAACATGTAGAAAACTGTCAACGAAAAACGTTGGTGAGATCATAAGTGTATTTGTAAAAGTATGTTTTTGAATCACAAGGTTTAGTGTCAAAGCGTATACATCTCTAAAGATGTGTTTGTAAACCATAAGATTTAGTATAAAGTGAATATCAAGCGTATACATCCCACAGGATGTTGTATGTATCACGAGCACCCAATTACCAAAACTTAACTGAATCTTACCTCTGCATAATAGTGTTAGAACCTACACTATACCCCGAAAATACGTTTCATCCGTCAGATGAGGGTTCGTCAAACCCGTATGGCCACACAACATAAGTTCTCGCTCACACCCTATAAGTGTAACTAATGGTAATTGGACTTGAGGATTTTTATTCTAGCTCGTATGTATCTTTGCTTCTGTATTCGTGTTCAAGTATAAAAGTATGAAAAGTATATATACATATGAAATGTATATAAGTATGTAATGTATATGTTTCTCAGCCCATGATTTAAAAGTATAAAAGTAATTGAAAAGGGTGGGACTATGATCTCACCTCGAGTGCACGAGTATAAAATGTACTTCACAAAGTAAACGTGTGCATGATAGTTGCTTAGCCTTGACCTAAACAAGTAAGTTGTATCAATTAACCAGTTACAACACAAGGTCTGGCGCAATGTGTTCAATTAGTCCTATGGCTCAATACGACTCGATTATGTAGCATGTGAATCAAATTGTCAAGTTTCATGCAAGATACAAGTATAGGATCATGTTAGAAAGATTGCATAATCATTCGGTTAAGTTTGACAAAAAGTCAAACTTTGGTCGGTCAAAGTCAACGAAAAAGTCAACGCGTTCGGGTCGGGTCCTGAACTATTTTTCTGTGCTAATTATTCATATATAAGCATGTTAGAACAACTCTCATGGGAATCGGAGGTCCATAGCATGCCAAACATTTTACGTGAAATGGACCACGAAAACAGAACCTGGAACACGGCTTAGGTCGTGCCGCCACCCAGGATTGCCGCGCCGCGGCATTGGTCGTGTGCTGGTACTTGGTCAGTCTCAATTGTTCAAGTCCCAAATCAAAACTCTTTCAAGCATAAATTACAAACCGCAATCACTTAGAACTCGCATCTTATATTGTTAGAAAGCTAATTTGACAAGGAACACAACTAAACATATTTCATGAATCAATTCCATCATTAACAACAATGAAAACCTCAATAAATGATCGTTAAATGTTCAAAATCGAAGTTTCAAGTTCATAAAACGCATTTCTTGACTCGAGAATCCAATTTACACATACGATACACCATTTTGAAGGTATTGAAACATACATTACAACTAAACACTTGCTAATAATATTTCATGGCATTCAAAACATCAAAAGTTCGTTTTAAGTCTATCAAACCCTAACCAAAATTCACAAAAATCAATAATCATGTGTTTGAAGTTTTCTTAATCAACCTACACATCAAAACGAAGCTAGTGATACTAGTAACACAATTAAAACATGAACTTTAACAATTTAACAACATTAACTCATCCAAAATCAAAGATTAAGTACACCCATTTTCAAGTTCATGCTAGTTACTCCAAAATAACAAATCGAGCAAACAAAACATATATTCATGTTATACTTGAGCCATAGACACTAACTAACACTATTTCAAGTATATAAAACGAATTTAGAGAAATCTAGTGTTTTTAGAAACCTTACCCCAAGCTATGAAATTTGTACCAAATCGAAGAGGATGAAGAGAGGATTCCAAATATGTAATTTGTTTTGATGTTTGCTTGCTAAATCCGATTTAGATGATGAATGAATGAATTTGGGAGTTGAGAGCATAATTGGAAGTATGAAGATGAAGTGGGAGGTGATAAAATGAATGAGTGGTGGTGGTAGGTGACTAGTTAGCCAAGTTTGCCCAAATGGCAAGATTAGTCCCTCAAGTTTGTACTCGGGTGCGGGAATTAACCGAACGAGTATTTTAAAATGCTAGAGTAACCGAGAGATGTTATAATTACATAACAGAAATATTAAGAACATTAATTAACGAATGACACGAATTTAAATAACGAAAGATATTATTTACAAATAAAAGACGGTGTTAAAAATAAATTTAACGGAAAAACGCGGGATGTTACATTACCTACACCTTAAAAGAAATTTCGTCCCGAAATTTAGTTGGAAGTAGTAGTTGTTGTTTCTTCCTCGAGATCTTGTGTTGTCAATTCTACGAATAAGTGAAGGTACATCTTGGGCATTTCAACGAACTTTGACAGTCGGGATTTTACGTTGTTTTAAGGTTCAGCTTCACGATCCATAATTTCAATCGGTTCTCCTATGAAGTAGAGTTTGTCATCGATAGTAAGCTCATCGAAAAGAATAACAAGTTCTTGTTTCTCAATACACTTCTGTAAGTTGATTCATAGAATGTAGGTTGAACGGAGACTCAAACATGTCGAAAAATCAAAATGGCTAGCAACGGGTCCAAAACACCCCAAGATTTTTAAAAGGATCAAATATCGCAGATTTTGCTTTCTACGTTTCCCGAAACGGATTACACATTCTCAAGGCGCGACTTTTAACGTTATACGGTCACCCGCTTGGAATTTGAAATGTTTATGTCTAACATCGGCTAGCTGTTTTGGCGCTTACGGGTCGTTTTGAGTCTTTCTTGGATTTGAATGATCTTAACGGTTATTTCATGAATGAGTCCGGGTTCGGTGGTTTGCTTGTCACCTACTTCGGTTCAACAGTTAAGAAAGCGTCAATTGCGGCTATATGAGTTCTCGAAAGGTGTGACGTTAATACTCGAATGAAAATTATTGTAGTACTAGAATTTGGCTAAAGGCAAATACTTTTCTCAAGTAAATTTGAAGTTGATAACACAAATTCGTATTACGGTTTCCAAG
Source organism: Rutidosis leptorrhynchoides (assembly GCF_046630445.1). Taxonomy (NCBI): domain Eukaryota; kingdom Viridiplantae; phylum Streptophyta; class Magnoliopsida; order Asterales; family Asteraceae; genus Rutidosis; species Rutidosis leptorrhynchoides. The sequence goes on from NC_092335.1 coordinate 451,439,167, forward strand.
GTTTGAATCGTATGTTTGCTCGGTCCGTTGGGTTGTGGTTGATGTGCGGTACTCATGTCTAAACGTGGTCCCGAGGCTTTTTGAAAGGCACTCCAAAATCTAGAAGTGAAACGAGGATCTCGATACGAAACGAGGTACATTTGTTTAAGGTATATTGAACAAGTTCGTTAGGACTTGAAAACGTTAGTTAGAACAAGTTTCTCAAGAAATTCACGTCACGGAAGATTTATCAGTTTCCAAAAACGTTCGTTAGAGCAAGTTTCTTATCGGTTTCTAAAAAACGTTCGTTAGGACTATTCGCCCTCGAGGCGAATACTAGCATAATGTGAAGAGTCTCTCTCTCCATTGAGAATTTAGAATAAATATTTCCTTATACGGAAGTACGAGTGTAATGCGAGAGAAATTTCCACCTCGATGTGAGCATAACAAGCAAATTGTAGTTCGTCGATAAAATCGCGCGAAGACGAGATAGTATACACGTATAACGTATGTTTAAAGTTGAAAGAATTTGTCATTCATTCGGAAGCATAAATATGGTTCGACAATAATCGATGATGTGTCCCGGGTATGGTTGTTATCAGTATTCTCGTAGTTTTCGGATATCCAACCAGAAAAATGAAGTCATGTACATGGCACATGGTGGTGATTAGGTTGATCGATGTAGTGACCCGAACTTTTCCATGTTTATATATATATTAAATGAAATTGTAACGATTAATTGAAATATGTTTCATATAGACAATTGACTACCCAAGTTGACCGGTGATTCACGAACGTTAAAACTTGTAAAAACTATATGATGACATATATATGGTTATATATATAGTTAACATGATATTATGATAAGTAAACATATCATTAAGTATATTAATAATGAACTACATATGTAAAAACAAGACTACTAACTTAATGATTTTGAAACGAGACATATATGTAACGATTATCATTGTAACGACATTTAATGTATACATATCATATTAAGAGATATTCGTACATCATAATATCATGATAATATAATAATTTAAAATCTCATTTGATATTATAAACATTGGGTTAACAACATTTAACAAGATCGTTAACCTAAAGGTTTCAAAACAACACTTACATGTAACGACTAACGATGACTTAACGACTCAGTTAAAATGTATATACATGTAGTGTTTTAATATGTATTCATATACTTTTGAAAGACTTCAAGACACTTATCAAAATACTTCTACTTAACAAAAATGCTTACAATTACATCCTCGTTCATTTCATCAACAATTCTACTCGTATGCACCCGTATTCGTACTCGTACAATACATAGCTTTTAGATATATGTACTATTGGTATATATACTCCAATGATCAACTCTTAGCAGCCCATGTGAGTCACCTAACACATGTGGGAACCATCATTTGGAAACTAGCATGAAATATCTCATGAAATTACAAAAATATGAGTAATCATTCATGACTTATTTACATGAAAACAAAATTACATATCCTTTATATCTAATCGATACACCAACGACCAAAAACACCTACAAACACTTTCATTCTTCAATTTTCTTCATCTAATTGATCTCTCTCAAGTTCTATCTTCAAGTTCTAAGTGTTCTTCATAAATTCTACAAGTTCTAGTTTCATAAAATCAAGAATACTTCCAAGTTTGCTAGCTTACTTCCAATCTTGTAGAGTGATCATCCAACCTCAAGAAATCTTTCTTATTTACAGTAAGATATCTTTCAAATACAATGTAATACTCATATTCAAACTTTGATTCAATTTCTATAACTATAACAATCTTATTTCGAGTGAAAATCTTACTTGAACTGTTTTCGTGTCATGATTCTGCTTCAAGAACTTTCAAGCCATCCAAGGATCCTTTGAAGCTAGATCCATTTTTCTCATTTCCAGTAGCTTTATCCAGAAAACTTGAGGTAGTAATGATGTTCATAACATCATTTGATTCATACATATAAAGCTATCTTATTCGAAGGTTTAAACTTGTAATCACTAGAACATAGTTTAGTTAATTCTAAACTTGTTCGCAAACAAAAGTTAATCCTTCTAACTTAACTTTTAAAATCAACTAAACACATGTTCTATATCTATATGATATGCTAACTTAATGATTTAAAACCTGGAAACACGAAAAATACCGTAAAATCGGATTTACGCCGTCGTAGTAACACCGCGGGCTGTTTTGGGTTAGTTAGTTAAAAACTATGATAAACTTTGATTTAAAAGTTGTTCTTCTGGGAAAATGATTTTTCTTATGAACATGAAACTATATTCAAAAATCATGGTTAAACTCAAAGTGGAAGTATGTTTTTCAAAATGGTCATCAAGACGTCGTTCTTTCGACTGAAATGACTACCTCTTACAAAAATGACTTGTAACTTATATTTCCGACTATAAACCTATACTTTTTCTGTTTAGATTCATAAAATAGAGTTCAATATGAAACCATAGCAATTTGATTTACTTAAAACGGATTTAAAACGAAGAAGTTATGGGTAAAACAAGATTGGATAATTTTTCTTGTTGTAGCTACGTGAAAATTGGTAACAAATCTATATTAATCATATCCTAGCTAACTTATATTGTATTATACATGTATTCTAATATATTATGTAATCTTGGGATACCATAGACACGTATGCAAATGTTTTGACATATCATATCGACCCATGTGTATATATTATTTGGAACAACCATAGACACTCTATATGCAGTAATGTGAGAGTTAGCTATACAGGGTTGAGGTTGATTCCAAAAATATATATACTTTGATTTGTGATCTAGCCTGAGACGTGTATACACTGGGTCGTGGATTGATTCAAGATAATATATATCAATTTTTTTTCTGTACATCTAACTTTGGACAACTAGTTGTAGGTTACTAACGAGGACAGCTGACTTAACGAACTTAAAACATCAAAATGTGTTAAAAGTGTTGTAAATATATTTTGAACATACTTTGATATATATGTACATATTTGTTATAGGTTCGTGAATCGACCAGTGGCCAAGTCTTACTTCCCGACGAAGTAAAAATATGTGAAAGTGAGTTATAGTCCCACTTTTAAAATCTAATATTTTTGGGATGAGAATACATGCAGGTTTTATAAATGATTTACAAAATAGACACAAGTATGTGAAACTACATTCTATGGTTGAATTATCGAAATCGAATATGCCCCTTTTTATTAAGTCTGGTAATCTAAGAATTAGGGAACAGACACCCTAATTGACGCGAATCCTAAAGATAGATCTATTGGGCCTAACAAACCCCATCCAAAGTACTGGATGCTTTAGTACTTCGAAATTTATATCATATCCGAAGGGTGTCCCGGAATGATGGGGATATTCTTATATATGCATCTTGTTAATGTCGGTTACCAGGTGTTCATCATATGAATGATTTTTATCTCTATGTATGGGATGTATATTGAAAATGAAATCTTGTGGTCTATTGTTACGATTTGATATATATAGGTTAAACCTATAACTCACCAAAATTTTTTGTTGACGTTTTAAGCATGTTTATTCTCAGGTGATTATTAAGAGCTTCCGCTGTCGCATACTTAAATAAGGACAAGATTTGGAGTCCATGTTTGTATGATATTGTGTAAAAACTGCATTCAAGAAACTTATTTCGTTGTAACATATTTGTATTGTAAATCATTATGTAATAGTCGTGTGTAAACAGGATATTTTAGATTATCATTATTTGATAATCTACGTAAAGCTTTTTAAACCTTTATTGATGAAATAAAGGTTATGGTTTGTTTTAAAATGAATGCAGTCTTTGAAAAACGTCTCATATAGAGGTCAAAGCCTCGCAACGAAATCAATTAATATGGAACGTTTTTAATCAATAAGAACGGGACATTTTAGTTGGTATCCGAGCGTTGGTCTTAGAGAACCAGAATTTTGCATTAGTGTGTCTTATCGAGTTTGTTAGGATGCATAAGTGAGTCTGGACTTCGACCGTGTTTACTTGAAAAATGATTGCTTAACAAATTTTGTTGGAAACTATATATTTTTAACATGTGAATATTATGTGATATATTAATCTCTTAACGCGTTTGATATTATGTTATAGATGTCTACCTCTAGAACAAGTCCCATTGACTCACCTAATAATAATGAAGAGTCAAATGTAAATTGGAATGATTCGTGGACTGATTCACAAGTTCCCGAAGAGGAACCGGAAGAAGAGTCAAAACCGGAAGAAGAATCGGAACCGGAAGAAGAATCGGAACCGGAAGAAGAAATAGAACCAGTGGGAGAAATAATAAAACGGTTAAGTAGAAGAAAATCCTCAACCAACCGACCAAAGTTAATTATGGTCAATGGTGTTTCCGCCAAGGAAGCAAAGTATTGGGAGGATTACCAATTCTCCGATGAATCGGATCCCGACAAGGATTCCGATGATGTTATAGAAATTACCCCAACACAATTTAATAAGGCAAAAGAGAACAATAAGGGAAAGGGCATAAAAATAGAGAAATTTGATTCCAAACCCGATGAACTTTATATGTATCATCAACACCCGTATTTCTTAAGTTGTGACAATAACCCGGGAACCTCTAAACCACCAGGTTTTTCTAAACCAATGTGGAAAACGACGGCTCGTATTAGGGGAACATCATATATCCCTAGAAACTTGGCAAAATGAACCAAAACTGAAGAAGAAGAAACGAGCGAGTCGGAATAAGATAGTTGTATTCGTGTGGTGTAATATATGTAATATAGTGTGCTTATGCTTTATGATATATGTAAAAATTGCTTGTATTAATAAGTATTTTATTTATGAGTCTAACTCTTGTCTATTTTACAGTATAAAAACACAAAATGGATAGACAACCCAATATTTTAAGAGACCTACCCGGAGACATGATTGATGAAATCTTGTCTAGAGTCGGTCATAATTCCTCGGCACAACTATTTAAGGCGAGATCAGTTTGTAAGACATTCGAAGAACGTTCCAAGAATGCCTTGGTTTATAAAAGGCTTTCGTTCGAAAGATGGGGGATATCACATTGGGAAATCCATAAGTTACGATGTGTTTACTTTGACGCATATATTGAAGGGGAACCCAAATGCTATTTTATGCAACGGGTTAAGAAATTATTTTGACTCAATATATCCGAATATAGGACTTCGTGATTTAGAAAAAGCGGCTAACATGCAACATAAAGAAGCATGTTATGCTTACGGGTTAGTAATGTTCGCTTCTCACCAAAGTGAGAACAAGAACATCGGGCTACAACTATTAAACTAAACGTTCCCACAAGTGACGGAGTCGGTAATTAGGGTAAGAAATGAGGTTTTTAGGTTATTACGAGACTGTTGGTCATTACGTAACCTTCATCCTTTTGACGACGTTACAACACATTGTCTTACTATCGGTCACAACGGTTATGTTCCACAAAACCAAGGATGGGAAGTGGTATTAGTAAAACCAGAATGCATGACTTGTTTCTGGACGTATGAATTACGTGTCTTTATTGCCTTTGCTCAACGCCTTATTTATTAACTAGAATTATCTTCGCAACTACTTTGTATCAAAGTTTTATGTGCTATATTTCATGCTATATGTAAAATAGCGGTATTGTAAGTTTGCAAGTTATTGTATAAAGGCTTGAATATGATATATTTTTGTTTTTGTTTTTTTTTTTTGTTTTTGTTTTGTTTTTGTGATTAGTTTTTCATATAGAATTGTAGTAGTTGAAATGGTATGTTAGCTACTAAGTATGAACTTAACGGGTAGGTACTACCCGAATTAAAGAGTATAAAACGCTAATATGAAGAAATAGCTTTTATAAATAAGTTCATATTACGCTACGAAATACTATTGACTACTCTTGATATTCTATATGATTAACTCGTTTCATTTGACTATTTTGAAAGAAATGGCACCGACTACTCGACACACCTTGAATATGAGCGAAGAAGAATTTCGTACCTTTCTTGCTTTAAACATAGCCGCAGTACAGGCTGCGCTACATACCAATAATAACCTTGGATCTAGCAGTACAGGAAATCGTGTAGGATGCACCTACAAAGAATTCACTGCCTGCAAACCTTTGGAATTTGATGGAACTGAAGAACCAATCAGATTGAAACGGTGGACCGAGAAGGTCGAATCGGTGTTTGCCATAAGTAAGTGTACTAAAGAGGACAAAGTGAAGTACGCTACGCATACCTTCACAGGTTCTGCGTTAACATGGTGGAATACCTATCTAGAGCAAGTGGGACAAGATGATGCTTACGCACTACCGTGGTCAGCATTCAAGCACTTGATGAACGAGAAGTACCGTCCCAGAACCGAGATCAATAAGCTCAAGACATTACTTAGAGGGTTACGAACCCAAGGATTTGATATTACCACATACGAAAGACGATTCACAGAATTATGCCTATTGTGTCAGGGAGCGTTCGAAGATGAGGAAGAGAAGATCGACGCGTTTGTGAAAGGATTACCAGAAAGAATCCAAGAATATATAAGTTCACACGAGCCCGCCTCCATACAACAGGCATGTAGAATGGCTCACAAACTAGTGAACCAGATTGAAGAAAGAATTAAAGAACAGACTGCTGAAGAGGCCAATGTGAAGCAAGTCAAAAGAAAGTGGGAGGAAAACGGTGATAAGAATCACCAATACAACAACAACAATTACAACAATAATCGCAACAACTATCCCAACAATCGCAACATCAATCGCAACTACAACAAACGGCCCAACAACAACAACAACAACAACAACAACAACAACAACAACAACAGCAACTACAACAATCATCCCAACAACAATAATAACCGCAACAACAACAACAATCAGAAGCAGCTATGCTAAAGGTGTGAAAAGTATCACTCGGGGTTCTGCACCAAATTTTGCAACAAGTGTAAAAGAAATGGTCATAGCGCGGCGAAGTGTGAGGTCTACGGACCAGGGGTTAACAGAACGAAAGGAACAAATGGTGTCGGAACGAGTAATGGCGGAGCAAGTAGTGTTGGAGCAAGTTATGCCAATGTAGTTTGTTATAAATGTGGAAAATCGGGCCACATTTTTAGAAATTGCCCGAACCAGGAGAACACGAATGGACAAGGTCGCGGAATAGTTTTCAATATTAATGCGGTAGAGGCACCGGAAGACCCGGAGCTTGTTACGGGTACGTTTCTTATTGACAATAAATCTGCTTACGTTTTATTTGATTCAGGTGCGGATAGAAGCTATATGAGTAGAGATTTTTGTGCTAAATTAAGTTGTCCATTGACGCCTTTGGATAGTAAATTTCTACTCGAATTAGCAAATGGTAAATTAATTTCAGCAGATAATATATGTCGGAATCGAGAAATTAAACTGGTTAGCGAAACATTTAAGATTGACTTGATACCAGTAGAGTTAGGGAGTTTTGATGTGATAATCGGTATGGACTGGTTGAAAGAAGTGAAAGCAGAGATCGTTTGTTACAAAAATGTAATTCGCATTATACGAGAAAAAGGAAAACCCTTAATGGTGTACGGAGAAAAGGGCAACACGAAGCTACATCTTATTAGTAATTTGAAGGCACAAAAACTAATAAGAAGAGGTTTCTATGCTGTTCTAGCACACGTCGAGAAAGTACAAACTGAAGAAAAGAGCATCAATGATGTTTCCGTGGCAAAAGAATTTCCCGATGTATTTCCGAAAGAATTACCGGGATTACCCCCACATCGATCCGTTGAATTTCAAATAGATCTTGTACCAGGAGCTGCACCAATAGCTCGTGCTCCTTACAGACTCGCACCCAGCGAGATGAAAGAACTGCAAAGCCAATTACAAGAACTTTTAGAGCGTGGTTTCATTCGACCAAGCACATCACCGTGGGAAGCTCCTATTTTGTTTGTCAAGAAGAAAGATGGTACATTCAGGTTGTGTATCGACTACCGAGAGTTGAACAAACTTACCATCAAGAACCGCTACCCACTACCGAGAATCGACGACTTATTTGATCAACTACAAGGCTCGTCTGTTTATTCAAAGATTGACTTACGTTCCGGGTATCATCAAATGCGGGTGAAAGAAGATGATATTCCAAAGACTGCTTTTAGAACACGTTACGGTCATTAAGAGTTTATGGTCATGCCATTTGGTTTAACTAATGCACCAGCTGTGTTCATGGACCTTATGAACCGAGTGTGTGGACCATACCTTGACAAGTTTGTCATTGTTTTCATTGATGACATACTTATTTACTCAAAGAATGACCAAGAACACGGTGAACATTTGAGAAAGGTGTTAGAAGTATTGAAGAAGGAAGAATTGTACGCTAAGTTTTCAAAGTATGCATTTTGGTTGGAAGAAGTTCAATTCCTCGGTCACATAGTGAACAAAGAAGGTATTAAGGTGGATCCGGCAAAGATAGAAACTGTTGAAAAGTGGGAAATCCCGAAAACTCCGAAACACATACGCCAGTTTTTAGGACTAGCTGGTTACTACAGAAGGCTCATCCAAGACTTTTCCAGAATAGCAAAACCCTTGACTGCATTAACGCATAAAGGGAAGAAATTTGAATGGAAGGATGAATAAGAGAAAGCGTTTCAGTTATTGAAGAAAAAGCTAACTACGGCACCTATATTGTCATTGCCTGAAGGGAATGATGATTTTGTGATTTATTGTGACGCATCAAAGCAAGGTCTCGGTTGTGTATTAATACAACGAACGAAGGTGATTGCTTATGCGTCTAGACAATTGAAGATTCACGAACAAAATTATACGACGCATGATTTGGAATTAGGCGCGGTTGTTTTTGCATTAAAGACTTGGAGGCACTACTTATATTGGGTCAAAAGTATTATATATACCGACCACAAAAGTCTTCAACACATATTTAATCAGAAACAACTGAATATGAGGCAGCGTAGGTGGATTGAATTGTTGAATGATTACGACTTTGAGATTCGTTACCATCCGGGGAAGGCAAATGTGGTAGCTGACGCCTTGAGCAGGAAGGACAGAGAACCCATTCGAGTAAAATCTATGAATATAATGATTCACAATAACCTTACTACTCAAATAAAGGAGGCGCAACAAGGAGTTTTAAAAGAGGGAAATTTAAAGGATGAAATACCCAAAGGATCGGAGAAGCATCTTAATATCCGGGAAGACGGAACCCGGTATAGGGCTGAAAGGATTTGGGTACCAAAATTTGGAGATATGAGAGAAATGGTACTTAGAGAAGCTCATAAAACCAGATACTCAATACATCCTGGAACGGGGAAGATGTACAAGGATCTCAAGAAACATTTTTGGTGGCCGGGTATGAAAGCCGATGTTGCTAAATACGTAGGAGAATATTTGACGTGTTCTAAGGTCAAAGCTGAGCATCAGAAACCATCAGGTCTACTTCAACAACCCAAAATCCCGGAATGGAAATGGGAAAACATTACCATGGATTTCATCACAAAATTGCCAAGGACTGCAAGTGGTTTTGATACTATTTGGGTAATAGTTGATCATCTCACCAAATCAGCACACTTCCTACCAATAAGAGAAGATGACAAGATGGAGAAGTTAGCATGACTGTATTTGAAGGAAGTCGTCTCCAGACATGGAATACCAATCTCTATTATCTCTGATAGGGATGGCAGATTTATTTCAAGATTCTGGCAGACATTACAGCAAGCATTAGGAACTCGTCTAGACATGAGTACTGCCTATCATCCACAAACTGATGGGCAGAGCGAAAGGACGATACAAACGCTTGAAGACATGTTACGAGCATGTGTTATTGATTTCGGAAACAGTTGGGATCGACATCTACCGTTAGCAGAATTTTCCTACAACAACAGCTACCATTCAAGCATTGAGATGGCGCCATTTGAAGCACTTTATGGTAGAAAGTGCAGGTCTCCGATTTGTTGGAGTAAAGTGGGGGATAGACAGATTACGGGTCCGGAGATAATACAAGAAACTACCGAGAAGATCATCCAAATTCAACAACGGTTGAAAACCGCCCAAAGTCGACAAAAGAGCTATGCTGACATTAAAAGAAAGGATATAGAATTTGAAATTGGAGAGATGGTCATGCTTAAAGTTGCACCTTGGAAAGGCGTTGTTCGATTTGGTAAACGAGGGAAATTAAATCCAAGGTATATCGAACTATTCAAGATTATTGATCGTGTCGGACCAGTAGCTTACCGACTTGAGTTACCTCAACAACTCACGGCTGTACATAACACTTTCCACGTCTCGAATTTGAAGAAATTTTTTGCTAAAGAAGATCTCACTATTCCGTTAGATGAAATCCAAATCAACGAAAAACTTCAATTCATCGAGGAACCCGTCGAAATAATGGATCGTGAGGTTAAAAGACTTAAGCAAAACAAGATACCAATTGTTAAGGTTCGATGGAATACTTGTAGAGGACCCGAGTTCACCTGGGAATGAGAAGATCAGATGAAGAAAAAATACCCGCATTTATTTCCAGAAGATACGTCAACACCTCCAACTGCTTAAAATTTCGGGACAAAATTTATTTAACTGGTAGGTACTGTAGTGACCCGAACTTTTCCATGTTTATATATATATATATATATTAAATGAAATTGTTATTTACATGATTAAGTGTTTCTAACATGTTAAGCAATCAAACTTGTTAAGACTTGATTAATTGAAATATGTTTCATATAGACAATTGACCACCCAAGTTGACCGGTGATTCACGAACGTTAAAACTTGTAAAAACTATATGATGACATATAATGATATTATGATAAGTAAACATATCATTAAGTATATTAATAATGAACTACATATGTAAAAACAAGACTACTAACTTAATGATTTTGAAACGAGACATATATGTAACGATTATCGTTGTAACGACATTTAATGTATACATATCATATTAAGAGATATTCGTACATCATAATATCATGATAATATAATAATTTAAAATCTCATTTGATATTATAAACATTGGGTTAACAACATTTAACAAGATCGTTAACCTAAAGGTTTCAAAACAACACTTACATGTAACGACTAACGATGACTTAACGACTCAGTTAAAATGTATATACATGTAGTGTTTTAATATGTATTCATACACTTTTGAAAGACTTCAATACACTTATCAAAATACTTCTACTTAACAAAAATGCTTACAATTACATCCTCGTTCAGTTTCATCAACAAATCTACTCGTATGCACCCGTATTCGTACTCGTACAATACACAGCTTTTAGATGTATGTACTATTGGTATATACACTCCAATGATCAGCTCTTAGCAGCCCATGTGAGTCACCTAACACATGTGGGAACCATCATTTGGCAACTAGCATGAAATATCTCATAAAATTACAAAAATATGAGTAATCATTCATGACTTATTTACATGAAAACAAAATTACATATCCTTTATATCTAATCCATACACCAATGACCAAAAACACCTAAAAATACTTTCATTCTTCAATTTTCTTCATCTAATTGATCTCTCTCAAGTTCTATCTTCATGTTCTAAGTGTTCTTCATAAATTCTACAAGTTCTAGTTTCATAAAATCAAGAATACTTCCAAGTTTGCTAGCTTACTTCCAATCTTGTAGAGTGATCATCCAACCTCAAGAAATTTTTCTTATTTACAGTAAGATATCTTTCTAATACAAGGTAATACTCATATTCAAACTTTGATTCAATTTCTATAACTATAACAATCTTATTTCGAGTGAAAATCTTACTTGAACTGTTTTCGTGTCATGATTCTGCTTCAAGAACTTTCAAGCCATCCAAGGATCCTTTGAAGCTAGATCCATTTTTCTCATTTTTAGTAGCTTTATCCAGAAAACTTGAGGTAGTAATGATGTTCATAACATCATTCGATTCATACATATAAAGCTATCTTATTCGAAGGTTTAACTTGTAGTCACTAGAACATAGTTTAGTTAATTCTAAACTTGTTTGCAAACAAAAGTTAATCCTTCTAACTTGACTTTTAAAATCAACTAAACACATGTTCTATATCTATATGATATTCTAACTTAATGATTTAAAACCTGGAAACACGAAAAACACCGTAAAACCGGATTTACGCCGTCGTAGTAACACCGCGGGCTGTTTTGGGTTAGTTAGTTAAAAACTATGATAAACTTTGATTTAAAAGTTGTTCTTCTAGGAAAATGATTTTTCTTATGAACATGAAACTATATCCAAAAATCATGGTTAAACTCAAAGTGGAAGTATGTTTTTCAAAATGGTCATCAAGACGTCGTTCTTTCGACTGAAATGACTACCTCTTACAAAAATGACTTGTAACTTATATTTCAGACTATAAACCTATACTTTTTCTGTTTAGATTCATAAAATAGAGTTCAATATGAAACCATAGCAATTTGATTCACTCAAAACGGATTTAAAACGAAGAAGTTATGGGTAAAACAAGATTGAATAATTTTTCTTGTTGAAGCTACGTGAAAATTGGTAACAAATCTATATTAATCATATCCTAGCTAACTTATATTGTATTATACATGTATTCTAATATATTATGTAATCTTGGGATACCATAGACACGTATGCAAATGTTTTGACATATCATATCGACCTATGTGTATATATTATTTGGAACAACCATAGACACTCTATATGCAGTAATGTGGGAGTTAGCTATACAGGGTTGAGGTTGATTTCAAAAATATATATACTTTGAGTTGTGATCTAGCCTGAGACGTGTATACACTGGGTCGTAGATTGATTCAAGATAATATATATCAATTTTTTTCTGTACATCTAACTTTGGACAACTAGTTGTAGGTTACTAACGAGGACAGCTGACTTAATGAACTTAAAACATCAAAATGTATTAAAAGTGTTGTAAATATATTTTGAACATACTTTGATATATATGTACATATTTGTTATAGGTTCGTGAATCGACCAGTGGCCAAGTCTTACTTCCCGACGAAGTAAAAATCTGTGAAAGTGAGTTATAGTCCCACTTTTAAAATCTAATATTTTTGGGATGAGAATACATGCAGGTTTTATAAATGATTTACAAAATAGACACAAGTACGTGAAACTACATTCTATGGTTGAATTATCGAAATCGAATATGCCCCTTTTTATTAAGTCTGGTAATCTAAGAATTAGGGAACAGACACCCTAATTGACGCGAATCCTAAAGATAGATCTATTGGGCCTAACAAACCCCATCCAAAGTACCGGATGCTTTAGTACTTCGAAATTTATATCATATCCGAAGGGTGTCCTGGAATGATGGGGATATTCTTATATATGCATCTTTCTAATGTCGGTTACCAGGTGTTCACCATATGAATGATTTTTATCTCTATGTATGGGATGTATATTGAAATATGAAATCTTGTGGTCTATTGTTACGATTTGATATATATAGGTTAAAGCTATAACTCACCAACATTTTTTGTTGACGTTTTAAGCATGTTTATTCTCAGGTGATTATTAAGAGCTTCCGCTGTCGCATACTTAAATAAGGACAAGATTTGGAGTCCATGCCTGTATGATATTGTGTAAAAACTGCATTCAAGAAACTTATTTCGTTGTAACATATTTGTATTGTAAACCATTATGTAATAGTCGTGTGTAAACATGATATTTTAGATTATCATTATTTGATAATCTACGTAAAGCTTTTTAAACCTTTATTGATGAAATAAAGGTTATGGTTTGTTTTAAAATGAATGCAGTTTTTGAAAAACGTCTCATATAGAGGTCAAAACCTCGCAACGAAATCAATTAATATGGAACGTTTTTAATCAATAAGAACGAGACATTTCAATCGAGTCCAATCACCATCACGAGTCATTAGAACTTTGGTATGACCTACTGTAATATAACCACGTTGATCGAGTGTCATTATATTACGCTAACTCATACCTCCATTCCCACATCACTCCATAGATTCAAGTTCGTGAAAATCGTGAAGTTTTAAAATGAATAAAGTGTAACGACGTCTCTAACGTGATTCGTATTAATCGAAAGAATTAGTGCAACTCTAAAGAAGCTTTCCCCGAGGGAAGTGTATAAATGATTGTTCACGTCAATGCGGTTCAAGTCAAACAATAATGTCTTTAGGTACGAAAAGAGTAACGAATCATGATAATGAATAGTACGCAACCGTAGTGGTAAGTAGTGACGACGATACTCACCTAGAGTAGTGATGGTAATAACAAGAAGTGGTAGATAGTAAGGAACACCGGGTGACACCGATAGTAAGCTGAAATGGTGGCGAATAACAATCTGGGAGACAGAGTTCCCGAACAAGTGTGACTAATGAAGTCGTCGTCGTCCTTACGCGTATGAATCTTAAGTTTACGTGTGTTACCCGAAAGTTGTAGAATACGAGTTCGTATGAAGAAAGTTTGGTACCACTAAGAAGTTTGCCTAAGAATGATTCAAGTATAATGCACAAGTAGTCAAGTAAGTGCTATCTATAGCAAATGTATGTCAGAATGCAATGGCTAATTATCCGGTTGTAGTCTAGATTCACTAATGCGTCCTAACGACTCTGTCAGACACACTAATGCACATCCTAGATCCCTACAACCAACGCTCTGATACCATCTGTAGCGAACCGACAAAATCGTCATTGACGGCGCCGCTAACTTAGGTCCCGTTGCGTGGTCATAGTCCCTATATGAGACGCGTTTGACCAAAATTATGTCGCATTCATTTGAATCGCACAATACTTGCAAAGTTTAGTTTACCAAACAGTTCGACAACCAGTTTAAGTTTACAAAAGTATAAAGTATAAATGAAATAACTTGCGACATAATAAGTTTAAAATCACAGTTGCTATAAATAGCGTATGTATGTAGACAAAAGTTTGAATCCAAAGGTGCTATCACTAGCGTATGTATGTATGTATGCTTGACTACAAGCAAGAAATCAGAGTGTATGCAAGTATGCTTGACCCCAAGCAAGTATGAGTGTACGCGGAAGCATGTATCAAATAGCCAAGTATGAACCTGAGAAACATGTAGAAAACTGTCAACGAAAAACGTTGGTGAGATCATAAGTGTATTTGTAAAAGTATGTTTTTGAATCACGGGGTTTAGTATCAAAGCGTATACATCTCTAAAGATGTGTTTGTAAACCATAAGATTTAGTATAAAGTGAATATCAAGCGTATACATCCCACAGGATGTTGTATGTATCACGAGCACCCAATTACCAAAACTTAACTGAAACTTACCTCTGCATAATAGTGTTAGAACCTACACTATACCCCGAAAATACGTTTCATCCGTCAGATGTAGGTTCGTCAAACCCGTATGGCCACACAACATAAGTTCTCGCTCACACCCTACAAGTGTAACTAATGGTAATTGGACTTGAGGATTTTTGTTCTAACTCGTATGTATCTTTGCTTCTGTATTCGTGTTCAAGTATAAAAGTATGAAAAGTATATATACATATGAAATGTATATAAGTATGTAATGTATATGTTTCTCAGCCCACGATTTAAAAGTATAAAAGTAATTGAAAAGGGTGGGACTATGATCTCACCTCGAGTGCACGAGTATAAAATGTACTTCACAAAGTAACGTGTGCATGATAGTTGCTTAGCCTTGACCTAAACAAGTAAGTTGTATCAATTAACCGGTTACGACACAAGGACGGACGAAATGTGTTCAATTAGTCCTATGGCTCAATACGACTCGATTATGTAGCATGTGAATCAAATTGTCAAGTTTCATGCAAGATACAAGTATAGGATCATGTTAGAAAGATTGCATAATCATTCGGTTAAGTTTGACAAAAAGTCAAACTTTGGTCAGTCAAAGTCAACGAAAAAGTCAACGCGTTCGGGTCGGGTCCCGAACTATTTTTCTGTGCTAATTATTCATATATAAGCATGTTAGAACAAGTCTCATGTGAATCGGAGGTCCATAGCATGCCAAACATTTTACGTGAAATGGACCACGAAAACAGAACCTGGAACATGGCTTAGGTCGCGCCGCGACCCAGGATTGCCGCGCCGCGGCATTGGTCGTGTGCTGGTACTTGGTCAGTCTCAATTGTTCAAGTCCCAAATCAAAACTCTTTCAAGCATAAATTACAAACCGCAATCACTTAGAACTCGCATCTTATATCGTTAGAAAGCTAATTTGACAAGGAACACAACTAAACACATTTCATGAATCAATTCCATCATTAACAACAATGAAAACCTCAATAAATGATTGTTAAATGTTCAAAATCGAAGTTTCAAGTTCATAAAACGCATTTCTTGACTCGAGAATCCAATTTACACATACGATACACCATTTTGAAGGTATTGAAACATAAATTACAACTAAACACTTGCTAATAACATTTCATGGCATTCAAAACATCAAAAGTTCATTTTAAGTCTATCAAACCCTAACCAAAATTCACAAAAATCAATAATCATGTGTTTGAAGTTTTCTTAATCAACCTACGCATCAAAACGAAGCTAGTGATACTAGTAACACAATTAAAACATGAACTTTAACAATTTAACAACATTAACTCATCCAAAATCAAAGATTAAGTACACCCATTTTCAAGTTCATGCTAGTTACTCCAAAATAACAAATCGAGCAAACAAAACATATATTCATGTTATACTTGAGCCATAGTATAACAACCCTCACTTTTCGATTTCCGATTTTACTAAAATACCTAGAGTTGTTATATACGAATAAATTTAACGTTGACCGAATAAACGTACGCTTAAAATAAATAATATAATTATAAATATTATAAATAAGATTACGATATATAATATAACATAATTACATCAATGAATATATATATAATATTTATATTACTTTTGTTATTTAGTTAATAGAATATATAATTAACTAAATAATAAATAATATTATAACATTTATAAAACTAATAAAAACTATAAATTAATAATCATAAATTTTAATTTTTATAAAAACTAAATATAATAATAATTTTTATATAAAATTCGTATTTAATAATTAAACAAATATAGAAATAAAATGTTTAGAAATATATTAAACAATTTTTTTTTGAATTTTATACAAAATAAAAATAAAAACTATATCTACTTTTAATAAATAAATACAAAAATACAAACTACGTTTCTTTTAAGATTTACTTTTAATAAAAATACAAACTACTTTTTCTTATTTTAACTTTTAAGATTTACTTTTAATAAAAATACAAACTACTTTTTCTTATTTTAACTTTTAAGATTTACTTTTAATAAAAATACAAACTACTTTTTCTTATTTTAACTTTTAAGATTTTACTTTTAATAAAAATACAAACTACTTTTTCTTATTTTAACTTTTAAGATTTTACTTTTAATAAAAATACAAACTACTTTTTCTTATTTTAACTTTTAAGATTTACTTTTAATAAAAATACAAAATACTTTTTCTTATTTTAACTTTTAAGATTTTACTTTTAATAAAAATACAAACTACTTTTTCTTATTTTAACTTTTAAGATTTACTTTTAATAAAAATACAAAATACTTTTTCTTATTTTCACTTTTAAGATTTACTTATTTTATTTTAATTTTTTTTACCTAACATTTTCAACTATAAATACCACATACATTTCTCATTTCAAACTTACACCTTAATCTCTCATTTCTCTCTTAAGAACTACTTCTAGTTGATATCTCGGTCACTTACTTGCTTTACTTTCCTTTCTTGCGTGGAATACTTCAACTGCTATTTAAGGTGAGTTTCATTACTCCCTTTTTATATATATTTTTGGGCTGAGAATACATGCGTTGTTTTATAAATGTTTTACGAAATAGGCACAAGTACTAAAACTAATTCTACGTGGGTTTAAACCAGAAATATACCCTTAGCTTGGTAACATTAAACTACCTGTCTATGTACGGTAGGCGCGAATCCTAAAGATAGATCTATTGGGCCTGACAACCCTATCCTGACTATGGGATGCTTTAGTACTTCGAGGTTTATATAACACACCTGATTCGGTGTACTTTCAGAGGGTAAAACATGAACGTTAAGGCTTGTTACCGGGTGCCTACAACTTATAGAATGCTTTTATACACTTGCTAGTGTACGGATATTTATGAAACTGAAATCTTGTGGCCTATTATTATAACGGAAATGATTGATTTTGAAAAACTAATGAACTCACCAACCTTTTTGGTTGACACTTTAAGCATGTTTTGTCTCAGGTGACGAATAAGATGATTGCCATGATTGCTACCTGATGAATTGAATGCTGCTACATGGAGTCTTCATTTCATTACATTTACTTTGCATTAAGACTATTATTATTATTTCAGTTTAAATTTGATGTAAAACTTTTAATGCTTCCGCTGTTTTATTAATAAATGTTTTATTCAAAACGTCTCATATAGAGTCGTTCTCGTATATACAACTGTGATTTGATATAATTAGTCACAAATACCCTAGGCCCTATTTTGGGGGTGTGACAGATTGGTATCAGAGCAGGTTGTTGTAGAGAACCAGGATTGCATTTTATGTGTGCCTTATACAATTAGGTACCTTAGCAATGTAGGACTACAACTTTCCTTGACCATAGTGCCTTTAATTGTTGCCTTTAATTGATAAATGCTACACTATACCTTAGAAACTATACTTAAATCTTAAGATTATAACATACACGATAATGTGAAATTACTCGAACGTCAACGCTACTTAAGGCCTAGGGTGATCCTTGGTACCACTATGGGACGCTTGTGGATTTCGAATGCCAAACTTAGATTTTGGTCGAGAATTCCTGGGCCAACCGGTAACAATTGATCATTCAAGTGACTCGGCGGTGGCATAGATGTTTGGGTATGGTGCACAATATCAAACCTGACTATAGTGATCATACAACACTTAGTCACTTACGCACTTAATAAGTGGTGAACTTATAAAGAACAACTCACTTAGTCATCTATCCTGGTTTTGTGTATTACATATGTATTACATGAAATATTATCCAAGATTTTTGAAACTCCTATAATTCATACTCAAACGTATATAACTCCCTGTTATATCACGTACCTATATGCCTTATGCCTTTATACATCGGTTTGCGAACCGGGAAATGTCATTGGGTTATCACAGTATACGAATTGAAAGTCTTTAATCAAAAGATTATTAGATTACATACTTATCATTTTATAATCTCGACACGTCATACTGCCATTATTGGAGTATAGACAAATCATATCTTAGCATATCTATTCCCAATAGACCTTGTCTAACACTTTTCCTAAATTTCCTCCGTAAATTACGGAAATCTTTCTGCTATATATACGTATTCAAGGAGACGAATATATCATTCAATATTCAACACCCATTTCATATCAAACCCTATTCCAAACACATAATATGGATTTCTCACCTGATTCCTCAAGTTCTTCTAGCTCCAAAGATAGCATGACAGGAGCACACCCACCGATCAATTACCGTGATTTCTTTAGAAAATGGGGATGGGTTCGCGAAATACTCACCCTATGGAGAAATGAAGAAGGTACTCCTTATCACGAGCCAAACTTACCACCAAACGTCGGAGTACTCGATCCACTTACCAGCGAACATGTTCGCAATACCGTTTTCACTCTTTTCGCAAGGATTTTTCGCCTCGAAGGTCGACTCGATGTAACCAACGACAATATTCGTCCTCTACTCCCGAATTCTAACCAGAAAGGGTTATTAGAAGAAGTTAGAAGACTTTCAACTAAATATCAAGAATTGACAAACCTTACAGAGGAATGGGTAGAACAAATCCATAGACTCGAGCGTAAAGTAGAAACCCTGGAGGAAATAGTGCGCGATTTGGTAGCTAGGCTCACATTTACTAACCAAGTACCACAAGCAGCACCAACAGCAGCACCAGCACCACCAGTACTATCAGCATCACCACCAACAGCATCAGCTTCACCAACAACAACATCAGCATCCCACGTCTCAACATCATAATCGGTACCTCAAACATAGACATCATACGCCCATAGATACTAAGGAATATTAGTAATAATGAGTTAAGATGTATTGACTCATTCTTCCTGAAGAATTATATATGTATACTTTATATATATATATATATATGGTTTGGAACAATAATAAATCTTTTCGTACTAAACTATTACGTGTGAATCTTAACTAGTATGTACTACTTGGTTAATTCATATCACTAATACGCTATGATGTACATCCTTCGTTAATGACTTAACAATCATTAATCACTGCTTCAGTACAATAAACTCCATTTCATAATAAACTAAGTGTATTATTCAAATGCATGTGTGATTTTACACTCCTATTTTCGATGTACTCGAAAATTTCTCGAAAACATCATTTGTGCCTTATGAATTTCACAAGAAATCCACGAGCATCAACATCATATACTGAGGTATATTAATAACAATGAACGATGAAGTATTGATTCATAACTTCATTAAAGAAATATTCCGCGACGATTATGTAATCTCTAAAGTTTTGGAGATTATTTATTCTCGTTTCAACCGTAAATCAAATGAGTTTAATATTATATTAACTTATTAAATCCATAATTACATCTGAAGAAAATATATATGTATGTATATTTTCATAAAGATTGTATTTAAAAATTCTTTTGTACAAACTGTTGATTGTGAAAATATTTTAACGGGTAGGTAATACCCAAGAAATATCTAACATTCACATTAATATATTACATTGTACATTCTTCAAAATCCTTGAAAACATATCGGATTGATAATCAATGATTCAGATCAGTTAACCTTGAGAATGCTGATGAAGCAGCAAAAGCTGTAGATGGCCTTAATGATCAGAAGCTTGATAATAAAGAATTGTGTGTTGAAAAAGCTCAAAAGAAAATCTGGTATTGAAAGATGGATTGAGCAAAACATGAAGGAGACCAAGGACAAATCCCAAGGACTAAACCTATAACCAAAGAATCTAGATGATTCGATTTCTGAAGGAAATCACAGAAGATCTTTTTACGCATTCTAAATCCTTACAGAAGAATTTCTTCATTATCCATCGATTTTAGAAATTCTAAAATATCATCGTATCTTTCGTTATAAATATCCTCGATATTTCTAAAGATATCTTCATAACGATTCTTGTCCGCAATTAATTATCTCTTTGCAATATCTTTATTACATCATAAAGGAAAATTGTTTAAGTTTCTATATTCCGTAAAATTTAAATTCAAATTTTGAATGATTTGAAGTAGTGTTGAGAATTGAAGCATGAGTTAGTATAATATAATGACGTCAGGCCAACGTGATTATATTACAGTAAGTCATGCTAAATTTTTAATGGAAGATGATGATTCATAGACTTTATAATCATCATTTGCCATGTTACACGACTCTTACATTCTACTTAATCTCTGAACATATCAAGAAAATATATTTTTGATAGTTCTATCCTCGGTAATTCTGGTAATTTACCAAATCAAATCGTGATATTACGCTTAGAACAATAGGTCCATTCGAAACTTCATACCTACAAATTCTGGACCATTACTCGCTTTACTTAGAGTCGAGAGGAGAATAAAAAGGCAAAGAGCTCCGACATATAAGAGAAAATATGTAGCCCGATAACGATACTGAAATTACAAACCGTGTATATCAATACGTATTGCAACGTAAAGACATGGGAGAATTAAAAACACTATAACCCCAAGGTAATAGTAGAAGAAAACAAATTCCTCTGGTGGTAAATGAAAAAGAAGAATGACTGAAATGATAGTCAGAAAAATATCCAGGATAAGAACTGGATGGAGCATTCTCACAATCTTTGGAAGTATGAATTGAGGAAGACAGTATAGAAGTGGTGAAGATAATGAAACGGAAGAAGCTAATTTATAGCAAAATTCCAAACACAGCAATTGAAGCAATTCACCTCATTTAATCAAAGAAAATTTCAAATTCCTTAATTACCGGAGAATCAAATCTTATGGATTACGAAGATTTCCTTTAATCCCTGGATTACGAAGATTTCCTTTAATCCCTTGAATTCCGAAAATCAATCGTGACTACGTCAAAAGTTAAGGTGAACATTTAATTTCTCATTCACTCTTTTACAATAGCTTCGTTTATACGCTTCCTATAATCAAATCGTTTTATCCATATTATTCAGTAGTGATAAAACTTTATTTTTTCAACTTATATTCATCATTACAATATTCTTGTTGTAAACAATGATGATCTCTATCAAACTTCATGACTATAATTTTCATGAACTACTCTCTGTTTTTTTTTCTACCCTAATATTGTGACATAAACACTCAAAGTTTTAAATAAGCTCAATACTATTCATAACACATTTCATGTGTTCAGTTTACTAAAATGCTCGTATAACACCATCATCCCTTTTGAGGATAACCTAGTCAAATGACACTCTTATTAATCCTTTAGATAACCTCCGCATTAATGATAAAATGCACTTTATAGAAGAACCTGTAAGAAATTAGGGTTCGTATTATTTAAATGCATGAAACAGAACAATATTCTATCCGTTGGAATTCACGAAAGGCCCCGAACCTACCTGGGAACGTGAAGACCAGATAAAACGTAAATATCCTCGTCTAGGTACGAACAATGCCGATTGATGGCAAAAACTAAATTTCGGGACGAAATTTCTTTTAACGGGTAGGTACTATAACAACCCTCACTTTTCGACTTCCGATTTTACTAAAATACCTAGAGTTGTTATATACGAATAAATTTAACGTTGACCGAATAAACGTACGCTTAAAATAAATAATATAATTATAAATATTATAAATAAGATTATGATATATAATATAACATAATTACATCAATGAATATATATATAATATTTATATTACTTTTGTTATTTAGTTAATAGAATATATAATTAACTAAATAATAAATAATATTATAACATTTATAAAACTAATAAAAACTATAAATTAATAATCATAAATTTTAATTTTTATAAAAACTAAATATAATAATAATTTTTATATAAAATTCGTATTTAATAATTAAACAAATATAGAAATAAAATGTTTAGAAATATATTAAACAATTTTTTTTTTTGAATTTTATACAAAATAAAAATAAAAACTATATCTACTTTTAATAAATAAATACAAAAATACAAACTACTTTTTCTTTTAAGATTTACTTTTAATAAAAATACAAACTACTTTTTCTTATTTTAACTTTTAAGATTTACTTTTAATAAAAATACAAACTACTTTTTCTTATTTTAACTTTTAAGATTTACTTTTAATAAAAATACAAACTACTTTTTCTTATTTTAACTTTTAAGATTTTACTTTTAATAAAAATACAAACTACTTTTTCTTATTTTAACTTTTAAGATTTTACTTTTAATAAAAATACAAACTACTTTTTCTTATTTTAACTTTTAAGATTTACTTTTAATAAAAATACAAAATACTTTTTCTTATTTTAACTTTTAAGATTTTACTTTTAATAAAAATACAAACTACTTTTTCTTATTTTAACTTTTAAGATTTACTTTTAATAAAAATACAAAATACTTTTTCTTATTTTAACTTTTAAGATTTACTTATTTTATTTTAATTTTTTTTTACCTAACATTTTCAACTATAAATACCACATACATTTCTCATTTCAAACTTACACCTTAATCTCTCATTTCTCTCTTAAGAACTACTTCTAGTTGATATCTCGGTCACTTACTTGCTTTACTTTCCTTTCTTGCGTGGAATACTTCAACTGCTATTTAAGGTGAGTTTCATTACTCCCTTTTTATATATATTTTTGGGCTGAGAATACATGCTTTGTTTTATAAATGTTTTACGAAATAGGCACAAGTACTAAAACTAATTCTACGTGGGTTTAAACCAGAAATATACCCTTAGCTTGGTAACATTAAACTACCTGTCTATGTACGGTAGGCGCGAATCCTAAAGATAGATCTATTGGGCCTGACAACCCTATCCTGACTATGGGATGCTTTAGTACTTCGAGGTTTATATAACACACCTGATTCGGTATACTTTCAGAGGGTAAAACATGAACGTTAAGGCTTGTTACCGGGTGCCTACAACTTATAGAATGCTTTTATACACTTGCTAGTGTACGGATATTTATGAAACTGAAATCTTGTGGCCTATTATTATAACGGAAATGATTGATTTTGAAAAACTAATGAACTCACCAACCTTTTTGGTTGACACTTTAAGCATGTTTTGTCTCAGGTGACGAATAAGATGATTGCCATGATTGCTACCTGATGAATTGAATGCTGCTACATGGAGTCTTCATTTCATTACATTTACTTTGCATTAAGACTATTATTATTATTTCAGTTTAAATTTGATGTAAAACTTTTAATGCTTCCGCTGTTTTATTAATAAATGTTTTATTCAAAACGTCTCATATAGAGTCGTTCTCGTATATACAACTGTGATTTGATATAATTAGTCACAAATACCCTAGGCTCTATTTTGGGGGTGTGACACATAGACACTAACTAACACTATTTTAAGTATATAAAACGAATTTAGAGAAATCTAGTGTTTTTAGAAACCTTACCCCAAGATATGAAATTTGTACCAAATCGAAGAGGATGAAGAGAGGATTCCAAATATGTAATTTGTTTTGATGTTTGTTTGCTAAATCCGATTTAGATGATGAATGAATGAATTTGGGAGTTGAGAGCATAATTGGAAGTATGAAGATGAAGTGGGAGGTGATAAAATGAATGAGTGGTGGTGGTGGTAGGTGACTAGTTAACCAAGTTTGCCCAAATGGCAAGATTAGTCCCTCAAGTTTGTACTCGGGTGCGGGAATTAACCGAACGAGTATTTTAAAACGCTAGAGTAACCGAGAGATGTTATAATTAAATAACAGAAATATTAAGAACATTAATTAACGAATGACACGAATTTAAATAACGAAAGATATTATTTAAAAATAAAAGACGGTGTTAAAAATAAATTTAACGGAAAAACGCGGGATATTACAAATCAGTAAAGCGGACTATCGGTAGACTGTAGCTTGATCAACTAAGTCGTGTGCTCGTACAAGCCGACGATCCTCATATTGTCAGTTGTTGTTGTATGCTAGTTTAGGACGTTAGCATTTCTGTGGCATTTGCATGTTCAGTTGCTTATGCTTGGTCTGTTAGATAGTATCCATTCACTTAGCAGTTGTGCTAATTCCCCCACATTTTCACCCATTGCAGATTTAGGTACTGTTGGTTAGAAGGGTGTTACGGACGGGATGAAGACATGTTTGACTAGACGCTGAACTCTGATGTTTTCTCTTTTGTACTGTTTATATGTAACACCAATGTTTTGAGAAGTTGTAATGGATGATAACTAGATTGATTTCTTAACTATGGTTTGTAAATATTAACTAAGGTTAATTTGGTAATTACATATTTACTTCCGCTGTGTTTAAAAAAAATCAGGGTGTTACATCGTCAAACACCTAAAATGCATATTAAACAATCCCATCCAATTATAAGAGATAATATTGGTTGTCATTTTATTTTAAAAGTGTAAATTAAAATATAAATGTAAAATTGGTTTCCTTCTGCCTAACTTTTATACCTTCTCGTACTCAATTCAAAATAATTAATTAAAATTATTTAATTTTAATAATTAAAATAATTATTAATAAGATTTAATAATAATAATCAATTAATAAGATTTAATTTTAATTCAAAATTATTTAGACTAATGACATCCCCGCCATGCTTTAGATTTTTTTCTTTTTCTTTTTGATTTTTTCTTAACAAAGGTATTAGCCTAATAATAACATCATCATTTTAGCAATATAATAGAAACTATAGATCTATTGTCTGACTTCTTATTTAGATATATATACTTTATACACCTTTAATCAATTTAACACTTAATAAAATTAGTATTGTAAAATAAATTATCCTAAATAATATAAAATATTAGAGAAAAATTGATAGTGCGATGACGGCAATAATAGTGTTTTCTTATTATTATTATTAACTAGTAAAATGGGCTCGCGCGATGCCGCGGGACCTTTCGGGTTGTATATTCATAGTTAATGGATCGTTATGTATTTACAGAAGTAAAAACGTTTTACTACGGGTGTTTTTAAATACATGTAGTTAGTATCTAATGTACCTAGTGGCCTTTTTAACGGCATGAAGATCGTGTAAAAAAAAAGGGAAACAGAATTATCGATATGATGTAGTTAGTTTGGGGAGTTTATTATAGGTTATGGAACACTGATCTAAATACACGTAATTAGCGTTTTTTTTTTTTTTTGGAAGTGTCCGTGTCGCGTATAGTTAGTCTCGTTGTGTTCGTTAGATTTTTTTGAGTTGAACGGTGGGTTCGAAAAAAATTAACGCGAGCCGAGCGGGAAGATATGTCCCGTTGAGTATTGAATAGAATCCGAGGTATTTAGCGTTTTTTTAGAAGTGTCCGTTTCGCGTATAGTTAGTCCCGTTGTGTTCGTTAGTTTTTTTTGAGTTGAACGGTTGGTTCGAAAAATTTTAACGCGAGTCGAGCGGAAAGGTATGTCCCGTTGAAAATATGGGTGAAGTTTAATTAAGTTTTTTTATTAAAATATTGGTTTTACATTTGATACCCCTGGTTTGAGGGTTGGGATGTAATTTTTTACATTTTTTAGGGGGTGTTTTGTATTTTTTTTTCCCCTTTTTTCCTTGTTGGCGTTTTTGGGGGAAATTGGGTGGTGGTTGGGATAAAACGACCAAATTTTGGGTGTTGGTTAGTATATATGGTAATTATATTCTCACTTCCCAGTCCCACATCACCGTATCACTAATTTGTCAAGAGATATTTATAGAATGGACTAGATTGTTATAATATATAGAATATAAATATAATAGAGTGGATAGTCAATTTTGATACACAAAATTAATGTTATTGTATTACCTAAAGTACTTGAATTCTTGCTATAAATAGACCTTCAAGCAAGCATAATACTTGCTCATTCTTATAAGAAAATTTCTCTCTTTACTCATATACTCTTGTTCTTAAGATTTTCAAAGTCTATATTCAAGAACCAATCCACTAAAGGTAGTTATAAGCCTACTGAATTATAACACGTTATCAGCACGAAGTGCTCCGTATAAACAAGGTTTATCTAAGCAAGTACAAGTCACTAATCAAGATAAATATTTAAGTCCGGCAGTACGCTGCTTCGGACCGGTGTACCCTGGGAACAGACGTCGAATCTGTTTAAGGGAATTGTGTCAAACACAAGTCCGGTTCAACCTAATATCGGTTAGATCGTTTTAACTTTACGCTCTTAATCTGATTATTTATTATACATATTTACAATCTTGTTATTATGTTTGTGATAATATGTATACTTGTTTTCAGTTTCGTATAATATATTCCTACAATCTTAAACAGACTCGAGTTCTCATTTACGAAACTGAGTTCATGTTTACACATCACGTTTTAAACAGATTTTAGATATGTGCTTACTGTTTGTGTTTTGCTCATATCATGAACTGATTTGAAATTTATGGCTACAATATTTTTGTCATAAATATTTCAACTTGCTTTAGCAATATTTTAAATTATTGACGTTTGCTTTAATAGACTCTTTTTATATAATCTATTGATTGATGATTGATCATACATGAATATTGTTTGTAAATCGAGATTGATTGATTATATATGAATATTGTCTGTAAATTGATCGATGTCTCCGTTTTAAAACATATATTGTTTGTTGTTAAAGGAATTGCTCAATTAATAAGTTAGAGCCATTTTAATATATTATAGAGATCATGTAGTGGAGCATCGAAATCAAAATACTTTTATTACTCGTAGAATTTAACTTAATTGTGAATAAGCAACTAGTTATTATTAGCTGTTTAGTAATTGCCAAGTATATGATTGTGTATTATTACCGACTATAGTGTGCTTGAATAAATATAATCGGTTGATTTTTGAAGAGAACAATATATAAACGTTTATAACGGATCTTGTTGCATAAACATTTTGGTTGCTTCATACTTATAAATATGCTCATGGAGAATACATGATTTATTGAATCTGTTTATTTTAGTTTTATAGTTTACGCTCTTATTTGTTTGGATCATTAAAACTAAGTTGTTAAACATATATTTTATTATCTTTCATGCGTATGTACGGTAAGTTAATTAACCAAATTTCCTATTTATAAAAAGCAATCATTGATAAATGTATGATTGTTTTATATGGGTGATAATTAAATATTGATGATATCTTATTTAATTATTGGATAATGGCTTAATGGGAGTAGTTAGTATGCATTTTTTGGTACATATATGGTTGCTTTAATTTAATAATAGATTAGCATAAGTGCTCCAATATTATAAACTGTTAGATTTAATATATTGCATGTTTGTCTGGATATTTATGTTATTTATTTGCTTTACATGGACAAGAATAGTGGATCTTTAAAATAATATAACTATATCCATATCCATTACAATTATATAGATCAAAATAAGTGGACGTTGGCGCACCACTAAAATAGTTGGAGAAGAATAGTGGCTCTTGATTCTGGTTATCATATATATGTGATTATAATTATAATATATTATATATTTTAGTGGATCTTTACAATATTAGTGGATCTATTATGACATATAGATCAGAATTTTGGTGGAGCTTTCAAATATAATATCATGTGGTCATATTTTAATTGATATTATAATTATAATATATGATAATTAAGTTAACGAACTTTCTTGCCATAACAAGTGGATTCATTGATTGATAAATATTACTGTATATATTTATTCTTATTAAATCATTGCTGCCGAACATAATATTATAATGATATTATAATATGTGCAATGTGATGATTTATACATATATAGTGGACATTTCAAAGATTATAGCCGACACTCAGAAATAATGCATCTGTTATGATTAGAATATAGTTTAATTTAATAAACGGTTACGGATGCTGAAAAAGTGTACCATTCTTAATCCTCTTAATTAATAAGTAATTGATTTATGATTGGTTGATGACTTGTGATTGTGAAGTGTTACAACATTGATATATTTATAACGTACATGATTCAGTATATATATATATATATATATATATATATATATATATATATATATATATATATATATATATATATATATATATATATATATATATATATATATATATATATATATATATATATATGCAACATATATTTATTATTGACTTGTTGCTTGATGCTGGAATTTATAAAGTAGCTATTCTTGCACCGCCTCCTAGCGTGGTTGGTTATTTCTCATGTTGAGAAACCTGGAAAGTTCACTAGTGTGGTCTTTAAACGTTGGCATCAAAAGATGCTCTTTTGTCTGACCACGTTGAACCTTGCGAGGTTCTTGTGTAAAACTGCTCCCCAGTTGCTCAAGGGGAACATGATGCGGTTCATACTCAGGCTGAAAGACCTGAAAAGTTCACTTGTGTGAACTTTAAGCATTGGTAGAAAAAGATGTTCTTTTATCTAACCACGATGAACCTTGCGAGGTTCTTGGCTGAACCACTCCCCAAATTAATGAAAGGGAAGATGATGCTCAAATTGTGAGCGTGATTAAAGTTTTGAATCATTTGAATTCCTTGTGCGTAACTATTTCTTGAATACATGAACATCTTATTTAGCTCTACAAATAAGTCCCAAAAGAAAAGAAAACGATAGTGAATCTGTTGAAAAATCTTAATTAAATAAACCATGAGCTACCTTGAGACTTGAATGGTTTGAATTTTCTAAGATTCCTAGCTTGTTATGTATCACTCATAAATAAATGGTTTTAGACCATAACGCATATGATTAAAAGTGCATATGATAAAAAGCACATATGATGATTAATGAAAAGCACATATGGTGATTAATGAAAAAGCATTAATTAAAAGCACATATGGTGATTAATGAAAAGCACATATGGTGATTAATGAAAAGCACATATGGTGATTAATGAAAAACACATTGAGAAAGAATCACCAATGTTTCTTGAAAAAATTCAAGGTGATATATATGGGGACATGCAAATTTACATGCTGCGATATTATTTCACATTAGACAAAGTGCAACTCATATTCTCCCCTACAACTTGATTTTGGCCGAGAGCCAAATATTTCCCACCATTAGAACATTTGATTGTGCAGTGTATATTCTAGTTACACAACCACAACGCACTAAAATGGGTCCTCAAAGGAGGATGGGGATATATATATATTAAATATGAAACATCTTCAATTATAAGATATATTGAACCTATAACGGGTAATGTTTTTACAGCACGTTTTGCTGATTATCATTGTTCCCTAGATTAGGGAGAGAAATGAAAAATAAAGAAAAGGATGTTTCATGGTGTGAACATAAATTAATGTATCTTGATCATCGCACAAAAGAATGCGAAAAGAAAGTTAAAAAATAATGCATATGCAAGAACTTGCAAATAAATTACCTGATGCATTTACAGATACAAAAAGGAGTGACTAAATCATGTATATCAGCAGTAAATGCTTCAGCCAGAATTGAAATTCTAAAAGTTGGAAATGTCACTCATGAGTCTTTGCCACGCCTGAAACGTGGGAGACCAATTGGTTCCAAAGATAAAAATCCTCGAAAAGAAAAATCAGCTGATAATGAGGTAAAAGAAAGTGTTCAAGAAGAACCACAAATCATTATTCCTTCTGCAGAGGATATTGATAAATGTAAATACATAAATTGCAATAAATTATGCAATAATATGGAATCGAAATGGAATGAAAAATATTGATGAGAATTTTTCATATAATGACATCATGAATAAAGATGATGAGCTGAAACCAAAATCTGTCATTGAATGTCAAAATAGACATGACTATATACGAGCTGAATTAGAATTGCTCAATAACAGAAAAGTTTTCGAATAAATCATTTTCACTTTAAAGATGTGAAACGTATGGGACACAAATGAATTTTTACCCGAAAAGGAAATGAGAAAAATGAAGTTACAAGGTAAAGTTATACTTGTAACTCAAGATTTTTCTCAAAGACCAGGAATTGATTATGAGGAAACTTATTCTCCTGTTATGGATGCAATTACTTTTAGATACTTAATCATCCTGGCAGTTTCTAAAAATTTAGAAATGCCAGTTTCTAAAAATTTAAAAATGCATCTCATGGATGTTGTGACTGCTTATCTATATGGATCACTTGATAGTGATATATATATGAAGATACCTGAAAGATTTAATGTATCAGAAGCAACCAATGCAAAACCCAAAGAAATGTACTCAATCAAGTTACAAAGGTCTTTATATGGGTTGAAACAATCGGGTCTCATGTGGTATAAACGATTAAGTGATTACTTGATAAGCAAAGGGTATACAAATAATTATAGTTGCCCATGTGTATTCATTAAGAAAACAACATCCGGATATGTGATCATAGCTGTTTATGTCGATGATCTTAACATCATAGGTACAAATAAAGAGATCCATGAAGCCATTCAACTTCTAAAGAAAGAATTTGAAATGAAAGATCTCGGAAAAACCAAGTATTACCTTGGTTTACAAATTGAGCATATGCCTAATGGTTTACTTGTACATCAAACAACATATACTGAAAAGATTTTGAAACATTTTAATATGGACAAGACAAAACCATTAAGTACTCCTATGGTTGTTTGATCACTCAATGTTGAAGCTGATCCATTTCGTCCATGTGAAGATCATGAAGATATTCTGGGACCAGAAGTACCATATCTTAGGGCAATTGGAGCTCTTATGTATCTTACAAATTATACAAGACCTGACATTTCTTTTGCAGTTAATTTGTTGGCAAGATGCAGGTTATTTATCTAATCCACATAAAGCTAAATCTCAAACTGGGTATGTATTCCTAAATGGAGGTACTGCAATATCATGGCGTTCTCAAAAAACAAACACTTGTTGCAACATCATCAAATTATGCCGAAGTGATTGCATTACATCAGGAATGTTTTTGGTTGAGATAAATGACGCAACTCATTACTGATTCTTGTGAACTAGAACGCCATAAAAGCCCAACAACTATCTATGAAGATAATGCAGCTGGCATAGCACAGATGAAAGAAGGGTATATCAAAAGTGACCAAACAAAACACATACCTCCTAGATTCTTCTCATACACTCAAGATCTCATTAAGGACAACCAGATTGAAATGAGATATGTTCAATCCAGTAAACTCTGCTGATCTTTTCACCAAAGCACTTCCAACTGCTATTTTTAGAACGCATGCTCACAATATTGGCATGAGACATGTTCAAAAGATGTAACAGCTCAGCAATGTCTACTTGAGGGGGAGACAACTACATACTGCACTCTTTTTCCCTTAGCTAAAGTTTTTTCCCACTGGGTTTTCTTTAGCAAGGTTTTTAACGAGGCAGTACTAGTTTATTTCTAATGAAGCAAAATTGCTATCCAAGGGGGAGTGTTATAATATATAGAATATAAATATAATAGAGTGGATAGTCAATTTTGATACACAAAATTAATGTTATTGTATTACCTAAAGTACTTGAATTCTTGCTATAAATAGACCTTCAAGCAAGCATAATACTTGCTCATTCTTATAAGAAAATTTCTCTCTTTACTCATATACTCTTGTTCTTAAGATTTTCAAAGTCTATATTCAAGAACCAATCCACTAAAGGTAGTTATAAGCCTACTGAATTATAACATAGATAACAATGAATAGATTGTACATGTTAGTCATATGAGGTTATTGTTAGCGGCCCTTTTATAGAACTCTTTTATCTAAAGAGTGTTAGCTGCCTTGTTAATAAAAATTTGGGCCCTAAAAATGATGAGGCCTAAACAAATGATCACTTTAATAAGAAATGTTATGTACCAAATACTGTATTCGAGCATAACAATGTTCAAACGAACAAATGATCACTTTGATAAGAAATGTTATCTACATAAATACTGAATTTGAAGGAACGCAATGAAATGTGTCCGAACTCAGTGTACAGGGACATGATGATACTTTTCGTCGGTCCCGAACTCGTCACTTGAGTTCGAACATCTTGTTGTATTTTGTTGTTTGAACGAATGATGTATTCAAGCAAATTTTTTAAAAATGTAAATATAATAAAATTTAAAAAAAAAAAATTGTATCTAAGCTAATATCCTTTTGAAATCACTATCTAACTGTTGTAATTGACCACGCTTATCAAATTACCACTCTAGTTTTATAAATATCTAGTTTATAGCTACCGATTTCGCCAGATTATACATAAAAGCTTTTGCAATTGTTATATACGAATCAACATTAACACCTAAAATACACATATATAAATACAAATATGCATACTATCATCATTGTACTTTACAAAATATTAGTAAATCAAGACACTTACATCTAATTGAATGATTCGGTGTTAAACCTAAAAAGATTTTCTACAAAGAAATAAAAGTCCATGACCATCACATTCTTTAGTCTATACATTCAAAATCAATGGGTATGATTTTCTTATAGATATCTTAAATGCGCACACACACACACATCATAATCACTGTCCGTTTAAAGGTAAAATGCCATTGATTTACATATGTAGTTAATCAACAGGTATGTTATATTGTTGTAAAAGAGAAGGCTCGAACAAGCCCGTGAGCCTAAATGATTTTTTCATATATATATATATATATATATATATATATATATATATATATATATATACACACACACACACACACACTAGCTTAATGCTCGCGAATTCGCGGGACTACCTTATGGGACGAAGCAAGTATTAATTAGAAAGTTCTTAATGTGAAACATTATATTATTTGTGTGGATTTTAGTAACGGACACAATCATAGAATATTGTTATATAGTTGTTGAGCAAATGATAACAAATAAACCCGTAAATGCAAGTCTAAACATGCTTTATAAATTATATATTAAGGCCCGCGATTTCGCGAGCATTATTGTATGAGTGTTATAGAAACTGTGATGATTTAAGGAAAGTAGCTTTATACATAAGTAGTATATATGACTTAATGACCCATTTATAAATTAAACTACTGTATTTTATAAACTGCAGTATATATGACCAAATGACCTATTTTGGTGTAAACTACTACATTTTATTACCAAATAGTTTAATAAGTGTTTGATGTAATTTAAACTATTGTACTTTATGACCAAAATGCCCATTTAATTTTTAACCAAATGACCCATCTCTATATGTAAATAAACCAGACAAACAAATAGCATGTATGTAAGTTAATTCTTAAGATTTAGAAAGAATCTGTAACCGTAACTAAAGATGGGCAAACCTGCAACATTCTCCTCTCCTGCACCAAGTCTTGGACCTTCTTCTCGTTTATAACACCCACAAACAACTTCATTTCATCCTTTCGAAACAAAAATAAACTTTGAACCGCACATGAAGGTCAAAAGCATCTTTTATATTGTTCCAAAAACAAACTATAATGCATAACTGAGAAAAATTATTCGATTAATGCATCATCAAATATCAACACACAAACGTTTTGCGTAGTAATGCACACTTCATAAAGTTTCTGTACATTGAAACTATTGTAATTTTGAAACATAACTCCATAAAAGAAGTAAAGGATTGTTTTAATACTATTAAACCTATACACAGTTGTATACAATGTATGATGCACACAATCATATCATGAAAAGTAAACAAATTACATTATCAGTTGTGCCAATTCCACCCGATAAAAGTTCATCTATGCTATATCATTTATGCAATTCCCTAAAACGGTAAAATACAACCACACAAACAGAAAAACATTACACATTCATATTCCCATTATAACAAGAATGGTTATATCAAAACCCGTATTCTATTAAAACCCGCATCCTATAAGAAGAATTTGCACTAATGGCTTCTTCTTTTCAGCTCTCAGTCTCTTCAAATAATGAATTTTATAAACAATAACTTTATCAAAACGATTTGAGTTATATTCAATAAGCATATAATATTAGTATAGTTTTAGTATAAGACATAAAACAGACCCTATTTGCAAGACTGAACTTGACCCACTTACATATAATAGGGTTACACTACCACCTACATGCTCATATGGTTCTATATCAACGATTATGAATTTTTTTTTTTTTCGAACGGCTTAATGGCATCAGCGTATCATTTCTTTCAACGACACTCATCATTTGCTTTTTTACACACGCTAGGAGGAAACCCTTCACACCCTGAAACAGGTGCTTTGGACCGAACCACATCAACGGGCCACTGTACGAAGCCCAACATGAAACTGCGTACAGGGGTCCTTGGGAAAACCTCCCCCCTCCAGGAATCGAACCCCCGCCTACACGTTTAAGGACAAGGGGCCCGCCCATACTGAGAGCTTCTACCACTCAAGCTATATGAACTATGTCGTATCCGTATGAAGACATAACCTGCAAGCCAGATCAACCAAAAAGATGTCAAAGCGACGCTCAATAAAATAAAATACAACACAAAATCAGAAAATTATGCAAAGCCTAATGTTACAAATAATGTAAGACATGATGTTACATCACCTTTAGAAATTGGTGGTAATCATCGCCTTTAGAATAGAACTATGAAATGACAACACTTTAAATTGCTAGTACATACGACCTATTCAGCAAAAAAAAATTGGCTAATTGATTTGCAATTATCACCATCATCAATGTTGATTGGTTTATTTTTGAAATGGCTTAAGTGTAAGTAATTAGTTTGAGTTTAATTTTAGATAAAATGTTGGTTTCCTAAATTTGAAATGGTTAATCAAAATTTGAAGGGTAACATATATAGATTCTATAATTATATGCAACTTACCGTAATCTTATACTAAAATATAATCTGTGATATATTATTATACTTTTAAGTTTATTAAGAGTTTCTATTGTATAACAATTGTAAGACACGTAGGTTTTTAAGAACAAAATTGACGTTCGATTCTAGAATATGGCTTAGGAATCTTACATATTTATAGGAGTTATTGTGGAAATGGTTATTTGACTATAATTCAAAATCAAGGGAAGAATTACAGTGATTTGATGTTATCTAAATTTTTAAGATTGATTTATAACGTGATTGTAGTCATATTAGCTATATTTAAAATACACATTAACGTGATTTGACTTGGTTTATCAATATTAATTGATAAAAAAATAAATATGAACATACATCACTTTAAAATTGTGTAATCTGTTATATTAAAATTTTAAACATATAATAATTTTAAATTGTTACCATTTGGTCCTTTTTTATCAATATTAATTGTTAAAGATTATAATCATCGATATACATTTATATAAATTAAGAACTGATATGATAGATACGATCATATGTATTATTTTTTTGAACATTTTGAAATTTTAAAGTGTTAATATTTGGTCAGTTCCATATGTGTAATCTTTTATTTCAGAATGTGATCACTTCCAAATGTGTTATCGTGTATATAAAAATGTGAAGAGAGGTAATTAGATAATATCCAATTTCGTGTTATATATTTCATTATTAACCGATCCAAATTTGAGATGTATATTCACGACTAAAAATTGAGATGTATTTTATTATTATCATTTTGGAAGTGATGCGCTAAATAATATTTTATGAATAATTACAATACAATTACTAAAAATATCATAATTGATAAGGATTACTACTTTCCTCTACTAACTTTAATGGATTTCAAATTTCAAAGTTTTAAGGATTACTAATCATATCGTAGTTAATAAGGATAACTTAAAGTGCATTAATGGTCATAAAGGGTCTCATTTATTTGAAATTTGAAAACAGTATGCAATTTCGTTGTATTATAAGGGTATTTTTGTAAATAACTAATTCAAGGCCAAGATTATGAGGATATCATCAAGATTAGAAAGAATCAATGGTCTAGATCGTTGGTGGAAAATTGAATAGATGGCTATGATTAGTTGTTTCTACTTCAAATGATCTATTTTACTCTTTGTTATTATATTTAAAAGGGATATATATATATATATATATATATATATATATATATATATATATATATATATATATATATATATATTATACTTTAAAAAATAGTTAAAATTAAAATATGATTATAAGTAGATAAAACGTTTGAACTTTTAATGCCTTCACTATATCTCCTTAATATAAACTCCAATTTAATTGATTTAAAAAAAGTCAAACGTCCGTAGTTGTGTAATACCCCGTCAGAATTCACTAACGGCGTATTAACTCTGGTCCCACAGTTAACGGTCACGCCTTCTATATTAGACGTTTTTCTAAAAGCATTCACATTACAATTTAGTAAACAAAGTCATTAAATAAAATACGCTTCGATATAGTTTAATGGTAATGACCAATGTAAATGACCTTCAAACATTATTTAAATAAACGAAAAAGTTTCATAATGCGAATGTATAATATTCTTGAAAACAATTGTAAATAATGCTGGACTTCACTCCAGTAGTAGCAATAAGCAAGCATAACAACTCAGCTAGCAGAAGCATACCTCTAAAGACCTGAGATAAAAACATGCAAAAGGTCAATGAAAACATTGAGTGAATCTACAGGTTTAGTAAATTATTTAGTAAGTTAGGCCACGAGATTTCTGAAAAACATCGTAAAAATTATACATTATCATGAGTACTTGATTATAAGACTTTAACATGCTGATAGCTAAAGCGCTACGCGTCTTCCTTTTACTCTTTCTAAGCATACACCGATCAAGTGAACAAGTTACAACAAAATAAGCACCCCTTACTTTGAGGCGAGGTTTGTCAAACCTAACGGTACCGTCCCTATAAGTCGAGCTTACGTAAAGTAATTAATATAATCAAGCTAAGGGATTTTTGATCTGAACTCACATGTATATCATTTAGTTACTTGTGCCTAATATGTAAAACAGTTGAAATAGCATGTTATCTCATCCCATGTAAAAAGTAGTAGGGACTGTTGACTCACCTTTGCAAAAGCACAGTAAATCTCTTAGTAACATGGTACGGTAGTCGGACAGTCATGACCGTAAAATACAACCTAAGCAAATAAGTTACCTTAAGTGAATACATAAGTCACACTATGTCAACCCATAGTGTACGCATAGTTCTAGTGCTCAGACTGATACAAGCAAAAGTCAACTAGTCTAATCAAGTCAACAAAAGTCAACCAAAGTTAAACCAAAAGTCAAACTTGGTCAAAGTGGTCAACTAAAGTCAAAAATCTCAGTAGGTCATGCAATCTTGGTCAACATTTCAATCCTAAGTCAACTAACATGTTTTAGTTCACAGTTTGTCAAGTACGCGTTCACAGTTTATCGTTTAGCATCAAATTTATGCATTAGTTATAAACAACGCGCATAATTCATAGCACATAAACCATCATAATATGACCAAATCCAGATCACAACTAGACTCACAAACGTTTCCAAAAAGTCTAGCCAGGATCTCATACGACGTCTACAAGTTAGGTTTCAGAAAGGGTCTAGTTAAGGTTTACCAAATCAGTTTCTGCACGCGCAAAAGTTTAAAAAAAATTCTCATTTAACTTAAAAATAGATTTTAATGAATGTCCAATTGGAGATTACTCTAGACACTCCAAAGTTTCAGTGATAAAATAACCAAAGACTTTCATGTAGCCAAATTGAACAGTTAATTCATTAAAGTCAGACCTTCAGTTTTTGAGCAACAATCAGACATGTCATTTGGTGATGCATATAACACATAGCAAACAACATTTTCAGAAGTTATCATACAAATGTAATATGCTTAGGAACATATAGATAACAACATACCAGAAGACCAAAGTCTCAAACAATTTCTAGTTCATGTGAGATCATTTAGCGTGCATACAGAAACAGTTTCAGCTCAATACTAGTCATCAATATTCGTTTAATCATATATAGAGCTATATGTAACCTTTTAACATGATTGAAAAGTTCATTTTGCATGATTTTCAACAAGGAATTCAGTAGATAGCATTTAAATGACTCATTCATAAAGCAATAAAATCAGAAAATTCGCATTACATGCAAAACCCTAACGAAAACTTCGATTGATCATAACTTATGCATATTGTAACGAAAATACGCAAATCCAAAGTTCAAATTTATTAATTTTTTGAGATATATCCATCTAGATACATTACAAGATCAGTACATAAACTCATTCAATCAGATTCATAGCAATTAAATTCGTGATTCGTACTAACGACATCAATCGCGCAAAATAACGACTAGCAACGACTCTAATCGCAATCAATTGAGCACTAGACATTAATACACTATGTAATTGCATAAAATCAGATTTAAAATAATTAGGGTTAGTGATTATACCTCAATCGATCAATTAAACGACAATACTAGACGTAGAACGATGCGTAGAACAACTTAGATCTTCAAGCTTTTGTCTAATTTTGAGTTGTGAGTGTGTGTGTATGTGTGTGTGTTAGTCGACGACCACAAGAGAGGGAGGGAGAGGAGAATGTCGACTAGCAGAGGGAAAATAATGAGGGTTTCTAGTTTAGGATTTCTATTTATAGTCTAGATTAGGGCCTAATTAAATCCCTAATTAAACATAAGCCCAAAGTTTAGTCCACAAGGGGTATGTGGGGGAGGGTTCGGCCGAATGGCCCAATTAGGGGGTTCCTGGGCTTGTTTTGCTAATTTGCTTGTACGCGCGTGGTCCATTTCGAGTGCCGTTAACCCCGGAACGTTAACTAGTCGTTGAAACGCAATCCACCGGGTTTAAGTTATTAAATAAATAATAAATTAAATATGTTTTTCATAAAGTTAATAATTATTAATAATAATTATTTTATCGATTTTTCGAGTTCCGTAAACTGAAAGGCTTTCTTTGCGATCATCTTAATCGTGTCGTTTTCTAAATATTTCGTCATCCGAAACAAGTTCGTCAATTAATATAAACATATTAATTCAAGTAATCCACTAGGATCATGTATGCATTTAAACACGATAATTTCTATGTAATCACCGTTAAATATTTAACGGACAAGTAACGATAGTAACGAGAAAAGTAGGGTTGTTACAAGTTGAAAGAAGATCAAGACTTACCCTCAAAGTCGTTGAAGTATGTGTATGTTTGAAAGATGATTTAGACGGGGTAGATAGGATACAATATGAGACAACATTGGAAGTTCCATAAGGCGAAGACGTTGAAGAAACTATAATAAGAGAAGAAGAAACTGGGATATCATCTTCAACGACCGAGATCAAATTAGATGAAGGAGAATATGAACCCTTTATCGTTGAAAAAAATATAGTGCAAATGTCTGATGACTTATTGAATGATGACCAAAGTGTAACGGTGATGACAATGTCGAAGCTCGATATATTTTATTCTCTAATGCATTTTCGAGTGATGGCCATGCTGAAACTCTCAATGTATTTGCTTTTGTTTAATTGTATTGGTTACATAAAAGTGTTAATAATTATTTATAATTATATATAATTGTTAAAGCATTATAACTTATAATTATATTGTTTAATAGTATATATAATTGTTTAAGGGATATAACTTATGATTATATTGTTTATATTATTGTTGTTTAAACATTATAAAAATAGAACCAGTATAGTTATAATCAGTAAATATCAAATTTGGAAAAAAACGGAAATCAAACTGGTAATAACCGGTTAGAACCGAGAAACTGATTTTGAAAGAAAAACGGACCTAAAAAACCGGAACAAGAACAGAAAAAAGCCGTTATTCTGGAACTTATATATTTTATTTAACCAGAACCGATTCCAAACTGATTTTTGTGCCTCTACTCCCATGTATACATTTTCCAATACAACTCTTCATCCACAAAGATACTTAACCACAAACAAATAGAAACTTCGACATCAACAATAGATCTAACGAAAACCACCATAGCGCAACACTTAATCATGTATCTAATTAACCACGATGCGTTTGCATTCTAACCGTTTCGAACCCTGCCATGAGATTGCTATTATTGGTAGAACACGTCGGAGTTTAGAACGTCGTTCAACTACGATCATAAACATCGGATGCTTTCTCCTCATATCAGCAATCATTTGTTAAAGATTTAGACTCATCGAAGTTATCTTATTGTTGGCTATATAAAGTCATTATTATTTGTTAGTTAATAAAGGGGTGAGATTATTGGTTCCAAATACTATAACATTTTTTTAACAACATTACGGGATTTAGGGGACTTAACCACCTACGCGTTTATCTTCTGCAGTTGCATAACCCGCCCCAAACTTCTGGCTAGGAAGAAACCCAGACCAATCCGAGGGCATGAGCGGTAAAAACCCCCTCCCTCACTGCCCTCTGTAACGTAATGTGCGGAAGGCACCCTTGGGCGAAATTCAAGGGTAAAGGGACAACCTTTGTGTGCAATGTTGCACCCCACGGGATTCGAACTCCTGACTTCTCGCTAAGTGAGGCAGACCACTACCACATGAACTACAACACAAGGTTCAAATACTATATCACTTTCACTTGCATAGCAATAATTTATAATTTTTTTAGAAGTACCGAATTTATAGGGGCCTGTTCAACAGCAATATCGTCGATAGTTATCGTTAGGCATATTATATACACATGTTCGTTTAGCCCATGTTTCATGTATATTGGGCTTAGCCCGTTTTTCATTATTAGAGTTACTGACTATATAAGTCACACTCATGTATGCTATTGTAATAATCATTATCCAAAGTTAACATGGTATTAGAGCGAGTTTGATCCCGAGACCTAGTTGGCCGCCTTGTACTGTTGTCATTATACCGTCCCGTCAAATCATTTTATCATTTATTTTCTCTATTATTTTTTATTGCAAAAACCTACAAAAAGAAATACGGCTGTCGAACAAACAAGTTGAATTCGTCTGAGTGTTCGGAGATCTGCTTAAAGTTCAAAGCCAACCAACAAAATTTTCCTTGTTCTTTTGTTATTATTTTATTATTCTCATTAGCCTAGATTTTTTTTCTTTCTTTCTTCGGTACGCGTACAAAGTGACATCAAGTTGCAAACAATATCAAAAGTGAACGTGCTGCCACTTTAATATTTCATGGTTCTTTTTTCTTCACCTTGCTTTTCTAACATAAAAGAATAAATAAATCAATCGACATGGGGTTGAGCCGTCTAACTTGAGTAGGTTCTAAACCCTGAAAAAGAAAGAGAATATAGTCAAAAAAAATTATTTGCAGCGTTGATGAAGATTGTTATTGTCGACAAAGTTCTCTGCCTAAGTTCTGCT
Organism: Rutidosis leptorrhynchoides; assembly: GCF_046630445.1. NCBI lineage: Eukaryota > Viridiplantae > Streptophyta > Magnoliopsida > Asterales > Asteraceae > Rutidosis > Rutidosis leptorrhynchoides. The sequence goes on from NC_092335.1 coordinate 451,481,352, forward strand.
CAACCGTTAGGCAAAAGACGTATAAAAAAAGGTAACGGAAAAGGAAATGCAGCCAAGCAAGACGCAACAATATCAGCGAATATCAGTCTATTCGGTGCAGCAAATAAAAAAATGTTTTATTTGTCTTTTTAGTATTTGTGTTTTGTTCTAGTCCGAACTTTCGCGATTTCACCGTTCGAACTGCGGGAGAGTGTTAGAGAATAGTTTAATATTAGGCCCGATGTTTTTACACAAATGGGCCGGGCCTAATATAAAACTATTCGATTCTCTGTTATCAAGTCTCATGTCATATTTGGCATCAATATAACCAATTGAGTGGTGACTAGCAAATCGAGTTGTGAGTTCCGATACATCAAAACGGTCTACTAAGTCAATTTCGCTCTCCGATCTAATAGTCTTTCATAGAACGTATCCATCATTTCCAAATACAGAAACAATGTTGTTGGGAGGCAAACACCAGGCGGTGTCTACTGTTGCAGAAGCTGCGTGCAGGTGATCATACAATTGGGGATACAATGTTGTTGCGGACTGGATTCAATGAGGCTGCAGAAAGATGTGTAAAATGCAGAAGACCTTCTACCTCTATTATATTGTAGTAACAACTGATTTTGTACAATAATAGTGAAGTTATCACATAACATATGGAGCAGATAATAACATTGAATACCTAATTTGCATTATTGCATTATCAAGTGTAATGGTATTAAAAATCATTGGGTTGAAATTATTTGAAGATATTATTTTGAAGCATTTATTTTGAAAAAATTATTTAAAGAATTATAAATATGTAATAGGTAGTAATAAATAAATAAATGTTATAGTAATAGTAAAGCGCTGCCTCCTTTCAGGAGTTCGACCCACGTTGTCTACATATTTAAAACACAATTTCATCCCTGCCATGAAGTATCCACCCATGGCACCTTTCCCATATCGTTTTGGGGGGTAGGGGGGGGGGGGTTTACTTGGTCGTGCCCTTGGATCGGTTTCAAGGTTTCCTCCCGGGCGATGGGGGCAGGGTTATTATCGCTACATCGGCATAGTCGAATCGGGAGATGATCGCAACGGGTGGTTTAGTCCCCCTCGGGTGATCCTATTCGCTGTCCAAAAAAAAGCGCCATTCAAACTATTAATCCATCTATAGCTGATTGTTGCTCTTGTAAATAACCAAATTACCTCATATTATATAGGGTTAAAGCTACCAAATAGCTTTATACTTTTTATTTTTGTTCCAATTTAGGCTATATACCCAGAAAAATACCAGTGTACATCACATACTTTCAAAAAGTGTTCTAATGTAGGCTATCAGTGACCGATTATCTGCGTGTACAGTCCGGCAGTACCTGGGGCTAACAGACCTTAACAAGAAGCATTCATTGATCTAATTGATTAGAGTTTCAGATTCTTGATTACTCCTTCAAACTTCGTGTTGCATTAGATCTTGTTAAAATTCATCTCTGAAAATAATATTGAAATTCTTTTTGGGCTTAGGCAAATTGGGAGTTACTTGGTCAAATTGGATAATTTAAATTACATTTTCGGACCATTTGCCTATTTATATTTTACTTTTTAAGATCCTTTGGGGATAATATTAATTATTAATTGCTTATAATGTAAAATGTCTTGTCATATTTTTGGATTTTGTAAATTGCTTTATGACTCTTTATCAGCAATAAGGAATGTTAGCGTATTCGTTTCAATTTCAAGGATTGTGTATGAACTCTAATGTCTATATATCTATATCTTGTTAGGAATTCATGAGAACCCTAACTAAGAAAGATGATCTTCCACGATCAAAAATCCACATCGACAAACGCACTAATTAAAGCAAGAACGATCTAAATACGGAGAACTATTTACTCCACAAGCGCAAACCCGAGATTTTCTACTATAAATTTCGTGCACATAGGCTACAGGTACAAGGGATATATTTATAGTGCTAAACTAAAACGAATCCAAACACAATTCGAAGTCTTAATCCAAATCCAATACTGGCCGAACACCCCCATCGCAATCGCGGTAGGTCCAATGCGACCACGATGCACCTTCTGCCACGAATTCTTGTTTTATTCGGCTTCTCGTTTGATTCCTCGTTTAAATCCAACTTCGCACTCCAACATTTTTCCACTCGAAGGAGACAATAAAAAAAAAACCTTCGTCAACCTGTCAACTATGTTTATTCTACCCACAATAACTCTAAATTAGCCGATTAACAACTCCTCTTGATACAGGCGAATAAGCTACCCGAATCATGCCGCACTTTACTTGTTAACCTACGAGTAAGTAAAATATTTCAACACCAAAAACACCGCTAAGCGATAATCCAATCTTCGTCAACCAAATACTTCAATAATCTAACCAAGAACGTTAAACTACCATTTATACCGCCAAACTCCATTTGGATCACGTTACTTCAATAACAATACTTTTTAAAATCGATATCAACCCTTTAACTCTCTAGTTGGTCGTCTTCTCTCATCAATGAAGAAGACCGGTTAAGGCTATGCAAAACCTCAACTTCTCCGTCGTCAACACCTTAGTAAACATATCAGCAGGATTGTTCGTACCAATGAATTCTTCCAAAACTAAAGTACCATAATTTACGAGTTCGTGAATAAAATGATACCTTAGTTTGATGTGTTTCATATGACTATGAAACACTGGATTCTTCTTAAGGTGAACCGCTCTTTGATTGTTGCAATATAAGACACTATAGTCTTGTTTTTTCCCTAATTCATCCAAAAAGTTCTTCAACCAAACCAACTCTTTTGCGGCTTCGGCCGCGGCCATATTCGTATTTGGTTGTAGATAATGCAACACTTCTTTGTAATCGAGATAACCAACTAACCTTCGTCTTACCAACCGTGAACACATAACCCATAGTGCTTCTTCTCGAATCATCACATCTACTAAAATTAGCATCCACACAACCCACAAGTATGACATTGCTTTTAGCATCAACAGATCATGATATAAAATAAATGTATGCATATAAGTCTATGGGAACTCCCTCTACTACCAATTGGTTTTAGAGAAAAGAGAGACTGTTGATCTTATATTGTAGGACATGTTGTTGGTCTACGAGTATACGACCTATCATATAGTAGTATATATTAAATCACTTTTAACTTAAGTAATTATATAAGTATAGTAACTATTGTTAAAAATACAATATTTAATTAAGAGATAAGCTCTAGGTCTACTAAGTGGTTTAGATGAATGTGGTTGCTCAATTTAATGCTTTAGTATTCCGTTGTTTTCTTATTTGCGTAATAAGTATGGAGTAATAAGTAATTGATACTATGATCATTAAAATTAAAGAGGTTACGGTTTGGTCGAGATCCCGAGCCCGTTTAGTGACAGAGATGGACCATAATATTTGATTTCGAGCCCGAGAGCTCAAGCCGGTGTAGTGACAGAGCTGACTATGATATTTGATTTTTGTGTACTTAATGAAATTGCATGCAAAATGTTTTTGAATCTTTGGAGTTTAATGTACATGATATTTAGTCAAAGTAGAAACAGAAGAACTTAGAATTTATTGACACTATGCATCAACTTGGTTCTGAGATTACATTCAATACAGCTACAGTTCATGCATACGAGAACGAAGATATATGTGGCCGATATGATTAAAAGGCGGAATTATGTTATAGTGACCACTCGTTTATTTTCAAGATATGTTTAGCTCTCTACTAAATTGAGGATGTAGATGATAAACTTGTGTAGTTTTTATGGAATTGCTTGGTCATACATTAATATAATTCCTCCATCTTTCATGTGATCTTTTACTCCTAAATAACGTTTCCGTTTCAACTACTTTCACCAAGTGTTTGATCTTTGTTAATAATGTTGGAAGTAGTAAACACAATTTCATATCACGGCTTAAATGCTGAGAACGCTACAACGGAATTGAGGCCACCTAAGCCGAATGAATTTGAAATGGCTGCATGACAAGAAAGTCAACTTATATATCATGGTAACCAGAGAACTATACTCAAGACTTAGGGTAGGAACTCACCAACATTGATCGCGTGTTGTTGCTTCCGATTTGCAACAGTGTCAAATTCTACCGTAGGTTCGGGGTCCTAAAGTTTCACCAAAATATGATTGGGAATAAAATATAGTTAACGAGAAAGGGGAAAAGAAATGGAATGTAGGATGTATCATGTACAAATTGATTAATGGTGGGATGTAGCCATCCTGTTTGAATAGCTTTGATTGTAGCAATTGCTTCCAGACCTCCGGAGGCACCCATACCTTGTCCGATCATAGACTGAAACAAATACAAGAAGTTAATTTTAACATTGAGTTCATATTGGCTACATGACATGAACCATGGTGGAAGTTACCTTGGTTGCGTTGATTTTGATTTCTCCGATTTTCTTAAATACCTTCTTGAGAGCTTTTACCTCTGCCAAATCCCCATTCATTGTGGAAGTTGCATGCGCATTGATGTAATTTATCTAATCAAATAGACTAATTTTATGAGTAGGAAAATGGCAACGATAAATGGATTCCCAGTTCATCATACGCGAGGATGGGGATTATTTTTACTACACGTCTAACAGGGTTATCGCATGACCGTTTTTGACCTTTTTCCATGGTCATTCCAAGATATACTTTTGGTGAGGATTGAACCCAAGACGTTTTGTGATGATATTAAGATTCCATCCAGTTGGGATGGTTCCGAAAAAGAAAATATTATATAGCATGTGTTTATGTTGTAGATTAAACATCCTCAAAAGAAAATTAATGAGAGAAACTTGAAATACCTCTTCTACAGACACACAAGCATTAACAAGGCTGTTTTGTACGCAATTTGAAAGCCCGAGCCCATCTGATCGTGGACTTGTTATATGATAAGCATCACACCTTATTGCACCTCCCAAATACTCTGCTAGTGTTGGTGCATCTCTTTTCATTGCATGTTCTAAACTCTCCATCACCTAGAAATATATAAACACATGTATATATAAGCAGCAAGATGAACCAAAAATCTGTTGAAATGAGTACGCAATAATTATTAATGGTATACCAAAAGAGCTGCACCTTCCGCGATGACAAAACCGTCTCTATCTTTGTCCCATGGTCTAGAAGCAGTCTCATGTTGGAAAATTACGGTCTCACTAATTCCCACCACCCAGCCCAACAATAATAGTAAAGAAATAAAAACAATACACAACACAAGATTTAACGTGGAAACTCCAAAACAGGAGAAAAACCACCGGCCCCCAAAGAGAGAAATACACTATATCACAAATTGTTACAATGATATAGACGACTCTCTTAAGCCAACTACACTCTCCAAAATATTTAACTAATACAACTCTCAAACAAAGGTAAGAAAGAAAGAAATAATCAAATACTTAAAGTGTATTGATTGGTGCAAATTGGAATGAAGACTTAGCCCTCCTTTTATAACCAAGTCACCTACCTCCAACTTTCTCCTCCCACCTATGTGGGATAACATCCCTCACAAAGTAACCATATCAATTTTTCTATCAAAAAATAAAACCAACAAATCTCCACCTTTTTGATAGAAAAAGATAACCATACTTTAACATTATAAGGATAACCGATATAAATGCTTCCTCGACGACAACTTCAAGATCCTCATCTTCATGCCGATGACATTATCTCCCAAGAGACAAAACTTGCATATTTATCGAACATTGTCTAAACCGACAATCATTGTCATCACAGACAATCATAACTCTTAACAAGAATTATCATACTCCACCATTAAGAGTATATCACTTAGAATATCACATTCCAAGCATTTCACCTCGGCATATGTTGTTGAACAACCAGCTGAAACTTTATGGTGCAACTTCCCTGTTTGGCTTTCCCGAAAGTCCCGTCAGCTACAACATCAGTTTCCACCACACACCTTGCATCAACGCCAAACCAATGCTCATGTGCAATTTATGGAACTGCTAACGAACATCCCTTTCCATGGTGGCACGGACACACCATGAGGATGGTGTGACTTCAGAGGAATTTGTCACTCTCCGTAACAATGGAGACATCATTAGCGCCTTTGGAGCCATTTGCCGAATTAGCTCCACCTGGACAATTAACCCTTACATGTCCAGTCTTCCCGCACTTCCAGCATGTCAAATTCTTTCTAGAGTTTCTCTTCTGCCTATCCGAACACAACAGTACCGTAGCTTCTGATGACGAGACCCCGTTACCTTCCAGTCTTTTCTCCTCGGATAGGAGCTTGCTAGTAACGTCTTCAAACTTCAGAGTTTTCTTCCCATACATCAAAATAGGTTTAATGTGTTCATAAGACGATGATAAAGATAATATCAACCTCAAAGCTTTATCTTCATCATCCACTTTAACTCCAATAGCTTCAAGTTCCGAAACAATACCATTCAAAATGCTCAGATGATCTGAAATCTTTGAACTCCCATCCATACGCAAAGTATGAAATTGTTCTTTAAGACACAACCGATTTGAGATGCCCTTGCCCTGGTACAACTGCTCTAGTTTAACCCAAATCTCATTTGCCGTTGATAACCCGTGCACATTTGCAAGCACGTTCTTTGCAAGACACAAACGAATCGCACTTGCTGCCCTCAAATCCATATCATCCCATTCTTCTTCATCGAACTTACTGCTAGAATCACTGCTAGGAACAAGGGTGAGTTTACCCTTCAATGCCTTGTGTAAACCAGACTGAATCAACACATCCTTGACTTGAACCTGCCATAAGCCAAAATTGATCCTCCCATCAAACCTCATTGGACTGAACTACGACATCGTATCCGTATCCTATAAACAACACTTTCTCTGATTTTGCTCACGTTTCGAATAGCCAAAAGATGTAGCAGGTAGCCAGGACCCTTTAAATCGGAAATCCACAACTCGCCACTAACAAATCCAACTATTACTACGAATCAGAAAAAATATTGTCTAACCAGATACCCTATACGATCAATAGAACTCGTTTCTGATGTGGACGATCCACTCCCGTGGCAACCACAGAGCATACTCCGACTCCTATAACCGAGACCCCCTATCATGAAATGTCCCGTTCTTATTGATTAAAAACGTTCCATATTAATTGATTTTGTTGCGAGGTTTTGACCTCTATATGAGATGTTTTTCAAAGACTGCATTCATTTTAAAACAAACCATAACCTTTATTTCATAAATAAAGGTTTAAAAAGCTTTACGTAGATTATCAAATAATGATAATCTAAAATATCCTGTTTACACACGACCATTACATAATGGTTTACAATACAAATATGTTACATCGAAATCAGTTTCTTGAATGTAGTTTTTACACAATATCATACAAACATGGACTCCAAATCTTGTCCTTATTTTAGTATGCAACAGTGGAAGCTCTTAATATTCACCTGAGAATAAACATGCTTTAAACGTCAACAAAAATGTTGGTGAGTTATAGGTTTAACCTATATATATCAAATCATAACAATAGACCACAAGATTTCATATTTCAATATACATCCCATACATAGAGATAAAAATCATTCATATGGTGAACACCTGGTAACCGACATTAACAAGATGCATATATAAGAATATCCCCATCATTCTGGGACACCCTTCGGATATGATATAAATTTCGAAGTACTAAAGCATCCGGTACTTTGGATGGGGTTTGTTAGGCCCAATAGATCTATCTTTAGGATTCGCGTCAATTAGGGTGTCTGTTCCCTAATTCTTAGATTACCAGACTTAATAAAAAGGGGCATATTCGATTTCGATAATTCAACCATAGAATGTAGTTTCACGTACTTGTGTCTATTTTGTAAATCATTTATAAAACCTGCATGTATTCTCATCCCAAAAATATTAGATTTTAAAAGTGGGACTATAACTCACTTTCACAGATTTTTACTTCGTCGGGAAGTAAGACTTGGCCACTGGTTGATTCACAAACCTATAACAATATATACATATATATCAAAGTATGTTCAAAATATATTTACAATACTTTTAATACATTTTGATGTTTTAAGTTTATTAAGTCAGCTGTCCTCGTTAGTAACCTACAACTAGTTGTCCACAGTTAGATGTACAGAAATAAATCGATAAATATTATCTTGAATCAATCCACGACCCAGTGTATACGTATCTCAGTATTGATCACAACTCAAACTATATATATATTTTGGAATCAACCTCAACCCTGTATAGCTAACTCCAACATTCACATATAGAGTGTCTATGGTTGTTCCGCAATATATATATAGATGGGTCGACATGATAGGTCGAAACATTGTATATGTGTCTATGGTATCTCAAGATTACATAATATACAATATAAGTTGATTAGGGTATGGTTGAAATAGATTTATTACTAACTTTCACGTATGTAAAATGAGTAATTTTTATCAATCTTGTTTTACTCGCCATTTCTTCGTTTCTAATCCGTTTTGAGTGATTCCAGTGACCACGGTTTTGCATTGAACTTAAATCTATGAATCTAAATAGAAAAAGTATAAGTTTATAGTCGTAAATACAAGTTACAAGTCGTTTTTGAAAGAGGTAGTCATTTCCGTCGAAAGAACGACATCTTGATGACCATTTTGAAAAACATACTTTCACTTTGAGTTTAACCATGATTTTTGGATATAGTTTCATGTTCATAAGGAAAATCATTTTTCCAGAAGTATAGCTTTTAAATCAAAGTTATTCTTAGCTTTTAATTATCCCAACCAAAATAGCCCCCGGTTTTACTACGACGGCGTATATCCAGTTTTATGGTGTTTATCGTGTTTCCGGGTTTTAAATAATTAAGTTAGCATATCATATAGATATAGAACATGTGTTTATTTGATTTTAAAAGTCTAGTTAGAAGGATTAACTTTATTTGCGAACAAGTTTAGAATTAACTAAACTATGTTCTAGTGATTACAAGTTTATAACGTTGAATAAGACAGCTTTTTATGTATGAATCGAATGATGTTATGAACATCATTACTACCTCAAGTTCCTTGGATAAACCTACTGGAAATGAGAAAAATGGATCTAGCTTCAAAGGATCCTTGGATGGCTTGAAAGTTCTTGAAGCAGAATCATGACACGAAAACAATTTCAAGTAAGATTTCCACTCGAAATAAGATTGTTATAGTTATAGAAATTGAATTAAAGTTTGAATATGATTATTACCTTGTATTAGAAAGATAACCTACTGTAAGTAACAAAGGTTTCTTGATCTTGGATGATTACTTGGAATGGATTTAGAAAACTTGGAAGTAAACTTGCAATCTTGGAAGTATTCTTGATTTTATGAAACTAGAACTTTTGGAATTTATGAAGAACACTTAGAACTTGAAGATAGAACTTGAGAGAGATCAATTATATGAAGAAAATTGAAGAATGAAAGTGTTTGTAGGTGTTTTTGGTCGTTGGTGTATGGATTAGATATAAAGGATATGTAATTTTGTTTTCATGTAAATAAGTCATGAATGATTACTCATATTTTTGTAATTTTATGAGATATTTCATGCTAGTTGCCAAATGATGGTTCCCACATGTGTTAGGTGACTCACATGGGCTGCTAAGAGCTGATCATTGGAGTGTATATACCAACGGTACATACATCTAAAAGCTGTGTATTGTACGAGTACGAATACGGGTGCATACGAGTAGATTTGTTGATGAAACTGAACGAGGATGTAATTGTAAGAATTTTTGTTAAGTAGAAGTATTTTGATAAGTGTATTGAAGTCTTTCAAAAGTGTTTGAATACATATTAAAACACTACATGTATATACATTTTAACTGAGTCGTTAAGTCATCGTTAGTCGTTACATGTAAATGTTGTTTTGAAACCTTTAGGTTAACGATCTTGTTAAATGTTGTTAACCCAATGTTTATAATATCAAATGAGATTTTAAATTATTATATTATCATGATATTATGATGTACGAATATCTCTTAATATGATCTATATACATTAAATGTCGTTACAACGATAATCGTTACATATATGTCTCGTTTCAAAATCATTAAGTTAGTAGTCTTATTTTTACATATGTAGTTCATTGTTAATACACTTAATGATATATTTACTTATCATTTAATATAATTAACCAAGTGTATCAATATCTTAATATGATTCATATGTACCTAGTAAGACGTTATAACGATAATCGTTATATATATCGTTTTTGAGTTTCTTAATTTAATAGTCTCATTTTTATGTATATAACTCTTGTTAAAATACCTAATGAGATACATACTTATAATAAAATCATGTTAACTATATATATAACCATATATATGTCATCGTATAGTTTTTACAAGTTTTAACGTTCGTGAATCACCGGTCAACTTGGGTGGTCATTTGTCTATATGAAACCTATTCCAATTAATCAAGTCTTAATAAGTTTGATTGCTTAACATGTTGGAAACACTTAATCATGTAAATATCAATTTCATTTAATATATATAAACATGGAAAAGTTCGGGTCACTACAGTACCTACCAGTTAAATAAATTTCGTCCCGAAATTTTAAGCAGTTGGAGGTGTTGACGTATCTTCTGGAAATAAATGCGGGTATTTCTTCTTCATCTAATCTTCTCGTTCCCAGGTGAACTCGGGTCCTCTACGAGCATTCCATCGAACCTTAACAATTGGTATCTTGTTTTGCTTAAGTCTTTTAACCTCACGATCCATTATTTCGACGGGTTCTTCGATGAATTGAAGTTTTTCGTTGATTTGGATTTCATCTAAAGGAATAGTGAGATCTTCTTTAGCAAAACATTTCTTCAAATTCGAGACGTGGAAAGTGTTATGTACAGCCGCGAGTTATTGAGGCAACTCAAGTCGGTAAGCTACTGGTCCAACACGATCAATAATCTTGAATGGTCCGATATACCTTGGATTTAATTTCTCTCGTTTACCAAATCGAACAACGCCTTTCCAAGGTGCAACTTTAAGCATGACCATCTCTCCAATTTCAAATTCTATATCTTTTCTTTTAATGTCAGCGTAGCTCTTTTGTCAACTTTTGGCGGTTTTCAACCGTTGTTGAATTTGGATGATCTTCTCGGTAGTTTCTTGTATTATCTCCGGGCCCGTAATCTGTCTATCCCCCACTTCACTCCAACAAATTGGAGACCTGCACTTTCTACCATAAAGTGCTTCAAACGGCGCCATCTCAATGCTTGAATGGTAGCTGTTGTTGTAGGAAAATTCTGCTAACGGTAGATGTCGATCCCAACTGTTTCTGAAATCAATAACACATGCTCGTAGCATGTCTTCAAGCATTTGTATCCTCCTTTCGCTCTGCCCATCAGTTTGTGGATGATAGGCAGTACTCATGTCTAGACGAGTTCCTAATGCTTGTTGTAATGTCTGCCAGAATCTTGAAATAAATCTTCCATCCCTATCAGAGATAATAGAGATTGGTATTCCATGTCTGGAGACGACTTCCTTCAAATACAGTCGTGCTAACTTATCCATCTTGTCATCTTCTCTTATTGGCAGGAAGTGTGCTGATTTGGTGAGACGATCAACTATTACCCAAATAGTATCAAAACCACTTGCAGTCCTTGGCAATTTAGTGATGAAATCCATGGTAATGTTTTCCTATTTCCATTCCGGAATTTCGGGTTGTTGAAGTAGACCTGATGGTTTCTGATGCTCAGCTTTGACCTTAGAACACGTCAAACATTCTCCTACGTATTTAGCAACATCGGCTTTCATACCCGGCCACCAAAAATATTTCTTGAGATCCTTGTACATCTTCCCCGTTCCAGGATGTATTGAGTATCTGGTTTTATGAGCTTCTCTAAGTACCATTTCTCTCATATTTCCAAATTTTGGTACCCAAATCCTTTCAGCCCTATACCGGGTTCCGTCTTCCCGAATATTACGATGCTTCTCCGATCCTTTGGGTATTTCATCCTTTAAATTTCCCTCTTTTAAAACTCCTTGTTGCGCCTCCTTTATTTAAGTAGTAAGGTTATTGTGAATCATTATATTCATAGATTTTACTCGAATGGGTTCTCTGTCCTTCCTGCTCAAGGCATCGGCTACCACATTTGCCTTCCTCGGGTGGTAACGAATCTCAAAGTCGTAATCATTCAACAATTCAATCCACCTACGCTGCCTCATATTCAGTTGTTTCTGATTAAATATATGTTGAAGACTTTTGTGGTCGGTATATATAATACTTTTGACCCCATATAAGTAGTGCCTCCAAGTCTTTAATGCAAAAACAACCGCGCCTAATTCCAAATCATGCGTCGTATAATTTTGTTCGTGAATCTTCAATTGTCTAGACGCATAAGCAATCACCTTCGTTCGTTGCATTAATACACAACCGAGACCTTGCTTTGATGCGTCACAATAAATCACAAAATCATCATTCCCTTCAAGCAATGACAATATAAGTGCCGTAGTTTGCTTTTTCTTTAATAACTGAAACGCTTTCTCTTGTTCATCCTTCCATTCAAATTTCTTCCCTTTATGCGTTAATGCAGTCAAGGGTTTTGCTATTCTGGAAAAGTCTTGGATGAACCTTCTATAGTAACCAGCTAGTCCTAAAAACTGGCGTATGTATTTCGGAGTTTTCGGGGTTTCCCACTTTTCAACAGTTTCTATCTTTGCCGGATCCACCTTAATACCTTCTTTGTTCACTATGTGACCGAGGAATTGAACTTCTTCCAACCAAAATGCACACTTTGAAAACTTAGCGTACAATTCTTCCTTCCTCAATACTTCTAACACCTTTCTCAAATGTTCACCGTGTTCTTGGTCATTCTTTGAGTAAATAAGTATGTCATCAATGAAAACAATGACAAAATTGTCAAGGTATGGTCCACACACTCGGTTCATAAGGTCCATGAACACAGCTGGTGCATTAGTTAAACCAAACGGCATGACCATAAACTCGTAATGACCGTAACGTGTTCTGAAAGCAGTCTTTGGAATATCATCTTCTTTCACCCACATTTGATGATACCCGGAACGTAAGTCAATCTTTGAATAAACAGACGAGCCTTGTAGTTGATCAAATAAGTCGTCGATTCTCGGTAGTGGGTAGCGGTTCTTGATGGTAAGTTTGTTCAACTCTCGGTAGTCGATACACAACCTGAATGTACCATCTTTCTTCTTGACAAACAAAACAGGAGCTCCCCAAGGTGATGTGCTTGGTCGAATGAAACCACGCTCTAAAAGTTCTTGTAATTGGCTTTGCAGTTCTTTTATCTCGCTGGGTGCGAGTCTGTAAGGAGCACGAGCTATTGGTGCAGCTCCTGGTACAAGATCTATTTGAAATTCAATGGATCGATGTGGGGGTAATCCCGGTAATTCTTTCGGAAATACATCGGGAAATTCTTTTGCGACGGGAACATCATTGATGCTCTTTTCTTCAGTTTGTACTTTCTCGACGTGTGCTAGAATAGCATAGCAACCTTTTCTTATTAGTTTTTGTGCCTTCAAATTACTAATAAGATGTAGCTTCGTGTTGCCATTTTCTCCGTACACCATTAAGGGTTTTCCTTTTTCTCGTATAATGCGAATTGCATTTTTGTAACAAACGATCTCTGCTTTCACTTCTTTCAACCAGTCCATACCGATTATCACATCAAAACTCCCTAACTCTACTGGTATCAAGTCAATCTTAAATGTTTCGCTAACCAGTTTAATTTCTCAATTCCGACATATATTATCTGCTGAAATTAATTTACCATTTACTAATTCGAGTAAAAATTTACTATCCAAAGGCGTCAATGGACAACTTAATTTAGCACAAAAATCTCTACTCATATAGCTTCTATCCGCACCCGAATCAAATAAAACGTAAGTAGATTTATTGTCAATAAGAAACGTACCCGTAACAAGCTCCGGGTCTTCCTGTGCCTCTGCCGCATTAATATTGAAAACTCTTCCGTGGCCTTGTCCATTCGTGTTCTCCTGGTTCGGGCAATTTCTAATAATGTGGCCCGGTTTTCCACATTTATAACAAACTACATTGGCATAACTTGCTCCGACACTACTTGCTCTACCATTACTCGTTCCGACACCATTTGTTCCTTTCGTTCTGTTAACCCCTGGTCCGTAGACCTCACACTTCACCGCGCTATGACCATTTCTTTTACACTTGTTGCAAAATTTGGTGCAGAACCCCGAGTGATACTTTTCACACCTTTAGCATAGCCGCTTCTGATTATTGTTGTTGTTGCGGTTGTTATTGTTGTTGGGATGATTGTTATAGTTGTTGTTGTTGTTGTTGTTGTTGTTGTTGTTTTTGTTGGGCCTTTTGTTTTAGTTGCGATTGATGTTGCGATTGTTGGGATAGTTGTTGCGATTATTGTTGTAATTGCTGTTGTTGTTGTATTGGTGATTCTTATCACCGTTTTCCTCCCACTTTCTTTTGACTTGCTTCACATTGGCCTCTTCAGCCGCCTGTTCTTTAATTCTTTCCTCAATCTGGTTCACTAGTTTGTGAGTCATTCTACATGCCTGTTGTATGGAGGCGGGCTCGTGTGAACTTATATCTTCTTGGATTCTTTCCAGTAATCCTTTCACAAACGCGTCGATCTTCTCTTCCTCATCTTCGAACGCTCCCGGACACAATAGGCACAATTCTGTGAATCGTCTTTCATATGTGGTAATATCAAATCATTGTGTTCGTAACCCTCTAAGTTCTGTCTTGAGCTTATTGACCTCGGTTCTGGGATGGTACTTCTCGTTCATCAAGTGCTTGAATGCTGACCACGGTAGTGCGTAAGCATCATCTTGTCCCACTTGCTCTAGATAGGTATTCCACCATGTTAATGCAGAACCTGTGAAGGTATGCGTAGCGTACTTCAATTTGTCCTCTTCGGTACACTTACTTATGGCAAACACCGATTCGACCTTCTCGGTCCACCGTTTCAATCCGATCGGTCCTTCGGTTCCATCAAATTCCAAAGGTTTGCAGGCAGTGAATTCTTTGTAGGTGCATCCTACACGATTTCCTGTACTGCTAGATCCAAGGTTATTGTTGGTATGTAGCGCAGCCTGTACTGCGGCTATGTTTGCAGCAAGAAAGGTATGAAATTCCTCTTCGCTCATATTCATGGTTTGTCGAGTAGTCGGTGCCATTTTCTTCAAATAGTCAAATGAAACAAGTTAATCATACAGAATATTAAGAGTAGTCAATTGTATCTCGTAGCATAATATGAACTCATTTATAAAAGCTTTTTCTTCATATTAGCGTTTTATAAGTTTAAATTCGGGTAGTACCTACCCGTTAAGTTCATACTTAGTAGCTAATATACAATTAAACTACTACAATTCTATATGAAAAACTGATTATAATAATATTTCGCGTTCAAACTTTTTCACAATATTTTACAAACTTACAATACCGCTTATTTTACATATAACATGAAATATAGCACACAATAACTTTGATACAAGATAGTTGTGAAGATAATTCTAGCTAGTACACAAGTCGTTCAGCAAAGGCAATAAAGACACGTAATTCATACATCCAGAAACAAGTCATGCATTCTGGTTTTACTAGAACTACTTCCCATCCTTGGTCTTGTGGAACATAACCGTTATGGCTGTTGATAAGACAGTGTGTTGTAACGTCGTCAAAGGGACGAGGGTTACGTAATGTCCAACAGTCCCGTAACAATCTAAAAACCTTGTTTCTCACCCCAACTACTGAGTCCGTCACTTGTGGGAACGTTTTGTTTAATAGTTGTAGCCCGATGTTCTTGTTCTCACTTTGGTGAGAAGCGAACATTACTAACCCGTAAGCATAACATGCTTATTTATGTTGCATGTTAGCTGCTTTTTCTAAATCACGAAGTCCTATATTCGGATATATTGAGTCAAAATAATTTCTTAACCCGTTGCGTAAAATAGCATTTGGGTTCCCCGCAATATATGCGTCAAAGTAAACACATCGTAACTTATGGATTTCCCAATGTGATATCCCCCATCTTTCGAACGAAAGTCTCTTATAAACCAAGGCATTCTTGGAACGTTCTTCGAATGTCTTACAAACTGATTTCGCCGGAAATAGTTGTGCCGAAGAATTCTGACCGACTCTAGACAAGATTTCATCAATCAAGTCTTCGGGTAGGTCTCTTAAAATATTGGGTTGTCTACCCATTTTGTGTTTTTATACTGTAAAATAGACAAGAGTTAGATTCATAAAAAAAATACATTTTAATACAAGCAATTTTTACATATATCATAAAGCATAAGCACACTATATTACATATATTACACCATACGAATACAACTATCTTATTCCGACTTGCTCGTTTCTTCTTCTTCGGTTTTGGTTCGTTTTGCCAAGTTTCTAGGGATATATGATGTTCCCCTAATACTAGCTGTCGTTTTCCACAACGGTTTAGAAAAACCTGGTGGTTTAGAGGTTCCCGGGTTATTGTCACAACTTAAGAAATACGGGTGTTGACGATACATATAAAATTCATCGGATTTGGGATCAAATTTCTCTATTTTTATGCCCTTTCCCTTATTGTTCTCTTTTGCCTTATTAAATTGTGTTGGGGTAATTTCTATAACATCATCGGAATCCTTGTCGGGATCCGATTCATCGGAGAATTGGTAATCCTCACAATACTTTGCTTCATTGGCGGAAACACCATTGACCATAATTAACTTTGGTCGGTTGGTTGAGGATTTTCTTCTACTTAACAGTTTTATTATTTCCCCCACTGGTTCTATTTCTTCTTCTAGTTCCGATTCTTCTTCTGGTTCCGATTCTTCTTCCGGTTCCTCTTCGGGAACTTGTGAATCAGTCCACGAATCATTCCAATTTACATTTGACTCTTCATTATTATTAGGTGAGTCAATGGGACTTGTTCTAGAGGTAGACATCTATCACATAATATCAAACGCGTTAAGAGATTAATATATCACATAATATTCACATGTTAAAAATATATAGTTTCCAACAAAATTTGTTAAGCAATCATTTTTCAAGTAAACACGGTCGAAGTCCAGACTCACTAATGCATCCTAAGAAACTCGATAAGACACACTAATGCAAAATTCTGGTTCTCTAAGACCAACGCTCTGATACCAACTGAAATGTCCCGTTCTTATTGATTAAAAACGTTCCATATTAATTGATTTCGTTGCGAGGTTTTGACCTCTATATGAGACGTTTTTCAAAGAGTACATTCATTTTAAAACAAACCATAACCTTTATTTCATAAATAAAGGTTTAAAAAGCTTTACGTAGATTATCAAATAATGATAATCTAAAATATCCTGTTTACACACGACCATTACATAATGGTTTACAATACAAATATGTTACATCGAAATCAGTTTCTTGAATGCAGTTTTTACACAATATCATACAAACATGGACTCCAAATCTTGTCCTTATTTTAGTATGCAACAGCGGAAGCTCTTAATATTCACCTGAGAATAAACATGCTTTAAACGTCAACAAAAATGTTGGTGAGTTATAGGTTTAACCTATATATATCAAATCGTAACAATAGACCACAAGATTTCATATTTCAATATACATCCCATACATAGAGATAAAAATCATTCATATGGTGAACACCTGGTAACCGATATTAACAAGATGCATATATAAGAATATCCCCATCATTCCGGGACACCCTTCGGATATGATATAAATTTCGAAGTACTAAAGCATCCGGTACTTTGGATGGGGTTTGTTAGGCCCAATAGATCTATCTTTAGGATTCGCGTCAATTAGGGTGTCTGTTCCCTAATTCTTAGATTACCAGACTTAATAAAAAGGGGCATATTCGATTTCGATAATTCAACCATAGAATGTAGTTTCACGTACTTGTGTCTATTTTGTAAATCATTTATAAAACCTGCATGTATTCTCATCCCAAAAATATTAGATTTTAAAAGTGGGACTATAACTCACTTTAACAGATTTTTACTTCGTCGGGAAGTAAGAATTGGCCACTGGTTGATTCACGAACCTATAACAATATATACATATATATCAAAGTATGTTCAAAATATATTTACAATACTTTTAATACATTTTGATGTTTTAAGTTTATTAAGTCAGCTGTCCTCGTTAGTAACCTACAACTAGTTGTCCACAGTTAGATGTACAGAAATAAATCGATAAATATTATCTTGAATCTATCCACGACCCAGTGTATACGTATCTCAGTATTGATCACAACTCAAACTATATATATATTTTGGAATCAACCTCAACCCTGTATAGCTAACTCCAACATTCACATATAGAGTGTCTATGGTTGTTCCGTAATATATATATAGATGGGTCGACATGATAGGTGGAAAGATTGTATACGTGTCTATGGTATCTCAAGATTACATAATATACAATATAAGTTGATTAGGTTATGGTTGGAATAGATTTATTACTAACTTTCACGTAGGTAAAATGAGTAGTTTTTATCAATCTTGTTTTACTCGCCATTTCTTCGTTTCTAATCCGTTTTGAGTGATTCCAGTGGCCACGGTTTCGTATTGAACTTAAATTTATGAATCTAAATAGAAAAAGTATAAGTTTATAGTCGGAAATACAAGTTACAAGTCGTTTTTGAAAGAGGTAGTCATTTCCGTCGAAAGAACGACATCTTGATGACCATTTTGAAAAACATACTTTCACTTTGAGTTTAACCATGATTTTTGGATATAGTTTCATGTTCATAAGAAAAATCATTTTTCCAGAAGTATAGCTTTTAAATCAAAGTTCTTCTTAGCTTTTAATTATCCCAACCAAAACAGCCCCCCGGTTTTACTATGACGGCGTATATCCAGTTTTATGGTGTTTATCATGTTTTCGAGTTTTAAATCATTAAGTTAGCATATCATATAGATATAGAACATGTGTTTAGTTGATTTTAAAAGTCTAGTTAGAAGGATTAACTTTATTTGCGAACAAGTTTAGAATTAACTAAACTATGTTCTAGTGATTACAAGTTTATAACGTTGAATAAGACAGCTTTTTATGTATGAATCGAATGATGTTATGAACATCATTACTACCTCAAGTTCCTTGGATAAACCTACTGGAAATGAGAAAAATGGATCTAGCTTCAAAGGATCCTTGGATGGCTTGAAAGTTCTTGAAGCAGAATCATGACACGAAAACAATTTCAAGTAAGATTTTCACTCGAAATAAGATTGTTATAGTTATAGAAATTGAATTAAAGTTTGAATATGATTATTACCTTGTATTAGAAAGATAACCTACTGTAAGTAACAAAGGTTTCTTGATTTTGGATGATTATTGGAATGGATTTAGAAAACTTGGAAGTAAACTTGCAATCTTGGAAGTATTCTTGATTTTATGAAACTAGAACTTTTGGAATTTATGAAGAACACTTAGAACTTGAAGATAGAACTTGAGAGAGATCAATTAGATGAAGAAAATTGAAGAATGAAAGTGTTTGTAGGTGTTTTTGGTCGTTGGTGTATGGATTAGATATAAAGGATATGTAATTTTGTTTTCATGTAAATAAGTCATGAATGATTACTCATATTTTTGTAATTTTATGAGATATTTCATGCTAGTTGCCAAATGATGGTTCCCACATGTGTTAGGTGACTCACATGGGCTGCTAAGAGCTGATCATTGGAGTGTATATACCAATAGTACATACATCTAAAAGCTGTGTATTGTACGAGTACGAATACGGGTGCATACGAGTAGATTTGTTGATGAAACTGAACGAGGATGTAATTGTAAGCATTTTTGTTAAGTAGAAGTATTTTGATAAGTGTATTGAAGTCTTTCAAAAGTGTATGAATACATATTAAAACACTAGATGTATATACATTTTAACTGAGTCGTTAAGTCATCGTTAGTCGTTACATGTAAATGTTGTTTTGAAACCTTTAGGTTAACGATCTTGTTAAATGTTGTTAACCCAATGTTTATAATATCAAATGAGATTTTAAATTATTATATTATCATGATATTATGATGTACGAATATCTCTTAATATGATCTATATACATTAAATGTCGTTACAACGATAATCGTTACATATATGTCTCGTTTCAAAATCATTAAGTTAGTAGTCTTATTTTTACATATGTAGTACATTGTTAATACACTTAATGATATATTTACTTATCATTTAACATAATTAACCAAGTGTATCAATATCTTAATATGATTCATATGTACCTAGTAAGACGTTATAACGATAATCGTTATATATATCGTTTTCGAGTTTCTTAATTTAATAGTCTCATTTTTATGTATATAACTCATTGTTAAAATACCTAATGAGATACATACTTATAATAAAATCATGTTAACTATATATATAACCATATATATGTCATCGTATAGTTTTTACAAGTTTTAACGTTCGTGAATCACCGGTCAACTTGGGTGGTCATTTGTCTATATGAAACCTATTCCAATTAATCAAGTCTTAATAAGTTTGATTGCTTAACATGTTGGAAATTCTTAATCATGTAAATATCAATTTCATTTAATATATATAAACATGGAAAAGTTCGGGTCACTACACGTCAAACCTGACGCTCTGATACCAGTTGTTGGGAAATTACGGTCTCATTAATTCCCACCACCCAGCCCAACAATAATAGTAAAGAAATAAAAACAATACACAACACAAGATTTAACGTGGAAACTTCAAAACAGGAGAAAAATCACCGGCCCCCAAAGAGAGAAATACACTATATCACAAAATTGTTATAATGATATAGACGACTCTCTTTAGCCAACTACACTCTCCAAAATATTTAACTAATACAACTCTCAAACAAAGGTAAGAAAGAAAGAAATAATCAAATACTTAAAGTGTATTGATTGGTGCAAATTGGAATGAAGACTTAGCCCTCCTTTTATAACCAAGTCACCTACCTCCAACTTTCTCCTCCCACCTATGTGGGATAACATCCTTCACAAAGTAACCATATCAATTTTTCTATCAAAAAATAAAACCAACAGTCTCAGGATCATTATTTCTTTGAGACGATGCCCTACAAGCACTAAAACCCCTCCCATTGCAATGGGGGTAACCAAAGCGTCAACACCACCTGTAATCATCAAATCAGCTTCACCTTCACGGATGTGAGTTGCAGCCGCACAAAAGCAAGCATTGGACGTTGCACAAGCAGCAGAAACGCAATAATTAGGTCCCATGAAGCCAAGATCGATAACAAGTAAAGAAGAGGCCATGCTTGTTATCGAAAAAGGTGTGGCATATGGTTTGAGTTTACTATAACCTCTCGTGATCATTTACTCCCCACTGTTTGTAAAAACAGTACAACCACCCATTCCAGATCCGACAATTACACCAGCTCGCTCCTTATCTATCTGTTGATCACCATCCGAAAGTAATGTAACTATTAATATAAGATTCTTAGAAACAGTATATACATGTAACACAAGGTAAACCTCATTTAAATGCAAAAACAAACAAAACAAATCAATTACAAATGTTGGGATAGTCACTTTAGACTAAAGTTTAGTTTACTGAATTTACTATGAGTTTATTAAGTTGGGATTATTGAGTATTTGATTAATGTTAGCTATGCTTAAACTTAATTGCCTTTAGACTGCCATTAATCCTTACTGTGACTTCAGACGGAAATTATGCACTTTTTGATTAAAAATGTGGGTTTTTGACTGTGAGTGTTTCATTAACTCATAAGGTCAAATTTTGTGTCAAAATTTTGTAGGGATTTTTTGTAAGGTAATGCGTTAAAATCTGATTAAAATTTGAGTGAAAAAGAATAAGTTAATAACAATCATATATTGATATTAATTCATGTTTGGTTGGATTTTTTGTCACCCTTCCGTCACATTTGTGACTAACGATTCCGACTAACCCTACGTTAAATTCATCAGCTTCCGTCAATTATGCAACGGTGAGTCTTCGCTAGTTGAATTTAGTATGCAAATATGCAATGGTGACCGTATCTTGTGGAATGTGGGTGAGTTAGTTTGTTAGTACGTGAGTCATCGACTCATCGTCCACTAGTTTTAAAGGGGAGTTAATATAGGAATTAGTTAAAGTAGCAATGTAGTCCATGAGTTTATTATTTGCTTTCTGTTTTTAGTTTCATACCCAAATAAAATAAATAGAATTTATATTATGTTAGTACTTTAATTTATGAGTTTGAGGGCATCTGTTCCAACCCAAAGATTACTTAAATAACGGACACTTTTCTTGTAGTGTATAGTGCTTGAATGATTACAAACCTTAGAGCATTCATGGCCATCAAGATCAGCATCTTTTAGGGCTTTCTTCCCAGCAACTATGCAATATCGTTGACAGTTATCAAGTCTCATGTCATATTTGGAGTCAATATAACCGTTTGAGTTGAACCCACGAATCTGACCAGCAATTCGAGTTGTGAGTTCTGAAGCATCAAAACGATCTGTTAAGTCAATTCCGCTGTCCCCAGCCAACAGTCTTTCGTAGAACGTATCCACATCGTTACCAAATACAGAAACGAGACCCATACCAGTTATCACTATTCGGTTTTTTGGATCTTTCTCCCTTTTCGGGGTGGAGGTTTTGGAGTGGTACGTGGGAAGCAAACACCAGGTGGTGGTGTCTACTGTTGCTGGTGCATGTTGGTGATCGTACAATTGTTGCTGATAAAATGTTGTTGCGGACTGGATTGAATGGGGCTGCCGAAAGATGTGTGAAATGAATAAAACTTTGAACTTTCATTTTTTTGTAGTGGAAACTGATATTGCACGTATAATGATAGTGAAGCTATATACATCACATATATATATGGAGCTGATAGGAAACAATGAATACCAATTCGCATTATTGCAATTTCAAGTGTGATGGTGCATCATTAAGTGTTGAAATTATTTGAAGAAATTATAAGTATATGGTAAATAGGAAGTAAATGTTAAAGTAAAACAAGTATACACCAAGTATGAAGCATTAGCGGTAAGTTTGAAATGTGATTGTTTTTTCTTTTGGCTTGTGGATTCTTATTTGTTGGTTGATTGTTTGTCCCTAGCTTAGTTGTGTCTAGTTTCGTTTTTTGTGTTTGTTCAAGTGTTTGGGTTGGCATTTGCTTCTATCCTTGTTGTTTTCGGGTCCGTTTTTGCCCCGGTTAGGCTCGATCTTATATAGCTGTAGCTCATTGTATTTGATTAGTGTAGTTTATTAGTTCGAGCCTTCCCATTATGTTTTCTTTGTACGGTTTAGGTTTTTCATCTTCCGATGAAAATGCTTACATTTATGCTCATTTAGAGCCCCTCATTTAGAAGTGTTAATTATACTAAAGGAACACGTCTAATTAATATTCTCAAAAAAAAAAAAAAAAAACAAAAAAAAAAGCAAGCCGGAACACGTCTATATAATAGTAGGAACACGGCTATTTATAAATTTACAACACGTCTAAAGCAGTATAACACCTCTAATTGATAACCACGCCTAATAAATTTTACCAGGAACACGTTAATAAGACCATGAATAACCCTGCCTGTGACGTCACAGGCGACGTCACAGGCAGATTGTTCACTTTTTGGCCAAAAAGTGCAATCTGCCTGTGACGTGGCAGTGTCAGCATTTGACACTCAAATAACCCTGACGCCCCTCCAGTGTCAAATAGGTCTCACCAGTTCTATGTTTTTATTTTTCTTTTTTTTTATTAAATATGAATACAAAATATATTACATATAATTAAATACATATAAAAATATAAAAATTTAACCACTACATAAGTTATAAATATAAATTTAAGTTAATATAAGTTTAAATAACAATGGAAATAAAACATACCATTAAATATAATAGAAATATAGATAAATAAAAAATGTGTTAAATAAATAAAAAAAAGGCCCATTTAAAATTGTTTCGGCCCAAAATAAAATAAAATAAGATGGCGTGCATTTCTTTTGGAGTAACCTAGCCTCCTTGAGTCCTTCATCTTCTTGTTTCAGCCTCCTTCATCTTCTCATCTTCAAGTTACAGGCTTGCAACATCCATTAAAACAAAACTAAAAAAAAAATATTCTCCAACCCAAAATAAACAGAAACAAAGGTTAAAAAGCTCAACCAATCGAAAGTAGCCACGTCTCCCTGACGCGTTCGTTAGTTTTCGTCGGTTTCGTGACTGACGCCGGGGCGTCAGCCCTGACGCTGCGTTAATGGCGTCAGGGGGCGTTAGATGGTGACAGCATGGTTGACGGGTTGCTGGTGACGCTGCTTTAAAACTGGTCTAAGTTTTACCAGGAACACGTCTAATTGACAACACGTTTAATTGACAACACGTCTAATAAGTTACCAAGAACAAGTATAATAAATTTACAAGACACCTCCAATTAATTGGAGTAACACGTCTAATTGGAACACGTCTAAATAAGTTACCAGGAACGTCTAATAAGTTTTCATGAACACGTCTAATTAACCTAACACGTCTAATTAAATCTTAACACTGACCGCCGAAGATAGTTATGAAAGATAACTATCTTCTACATCTATCTATATCTTTATATAAACAAGAGTGAAGAGTGAAGAGTGATTAGTAGCGTAGTTGTCATTAGCAGATTAAGTAATTTAGATAAAAGTTAAACAATATGCAATTACTTCAAATACAATTTACGTCCCTGATTCCCCTTTTTACGCACCGTCCAAAATTGAAATCAAAACATATTCTTTCCTTTTATTTGAAAAAACTCATCTGCAAATATGTAATTGATTATGCAATGTAATCGAATCGGTTCATAACAGGTGGAAATCAATCTGCCTAGATATAATAAGTTTCTAGGTTAAATCCAATTTGGTTGGTTTACGTTGTAATATGTTTGAATCTCCCAACGGCGACTGAATGGATCATTCTGGCAATGACATTTAATCAATTCAGAACGTGTATAGAAATCGATCTGATTTCATTACCCATCCACCACTCGATTGCTTCAATTAAACTCAATATATGCAAAAAAGGTACGCCACTTCGATTTAATCAATATTCATTAGTGCTAATGTATTGAACATTCAAATTTTGATTAGGGTTTCCAAAAGCATTACATGGTTTATATTGATTGTTTTTATAAGGTTCAAATGGCTAATTTCACATTTATAGAAACGTACTCGGAATCCGAGAATATCGTTGACCATTATTATTTGTTTGAGTTTAGCTTATGTTGAATGCTGACTAGTATCTTTTGTTAGATTTTCGAACTGGATGTTAGATTTTCGCTTGCTTCGGGCATTGGCTGCTACACTTGCGAACGTCATCATAATTGGTTGTCTTCTTTATTTTCAAGTAACGTTTTCATTTTATTTGTGTTGTTTTTTAAGTTTGGTTGTTCGAATTAGACGCATATGTTTGTAGTGTCATCGATTTTGAATTTCACATGTGGCATATATGTTGGTGTACGGATGCATTTTCGGTTGGTGATGGTATGTTTCATATTCGTTATTTTTTTCATGCTTTTTTAAGTTTTTATTGTTGCCTCTAAGATGAGTTGTTTCATTGATGCTTTTGTGCACTGTTCTCGGTTGTAGGCACTTTATTTTGTGTACTTTACAATGGCGTTTTTCTTTACTGGCAGGCCTGATGAAAGGCAAATTTTTTACCACTTTTCTGAAACCGAACATGTCAGATTTTTTCCCTTCACTTTGATATAGGGATTTGTTGTATATGTAACTCAACTCTAATATTATAATATATCTTATCACAAGAAGGCTGATTATATATCTACATATCAAGTACAAATAAATGCTACAAGGTACAAATAAATGCTACAATTGGGAGTGTTAACGAGGACAGTGATCCTCTCAGCATGCTTGTTATCTCTTTTAGACTGGCAGCGGTTAGAAATATTCTACGATATCGTAATAATCTTTAAGGAGGTCAGACTTCCCAAGTGTCTACTGATTTTGGTGTACCTGCTGTTCCTTTGAGTGGGTACTCCAAGAACCAGCTTATATTAGTTTTTTAGTTTAGAGTTTCCCGTTATGTGCATGTGCATGTAAATTTGATTTATGATTTTTTATGTAAATACTTTATCTATATATATATATATATATATATATATATATATATATATATATATATATATATATATATATATATATATATATATATATATATAGAGTTTGGTTTTGCAATAACTTTGATGTGTTTTGTTGATTTCGGCATATTTGGCACTGACGAATAATTTGGGGGGTATTATTTGAAATATTTGAGGTTTTAACCAGGGTTAATCACTACCGGAACACGTCTAATTGATACTAACTAAACACGTCTAATTCTGATATCAAAACACGTCTAATTGATATGGAACACGTCTAATTGCAACTAACGGAACACGTCTAAATGAGCTAATGGAACACGTCAAAATGAGCTAACGGTACTTGACGTGGCTAGAATTCACCACGTCTAATTGAGAGTTTTAAGACCGGTTCCTTGAACCACTCTAATTGACCTTGACCAATTAGTGTTGTCACATCTAGAAGTGTTGAAAAACACGTCTAAAAAACTTTTTTAACACGTCTTAATGGTGATTTTTGTATTGTTATCCAGATTATATATTATTAAACAATGAATGTGGATTATGTATTGATAATTAAGATGTTTAATATAATTTTGGTGCTTTTAGGAATATTTTTTTTTATTTGCGAGTGACCAAAACTGAATTAAATAGCTAGAAAAAAGCGAGTGAATTGCAAATTTCTCAAAATATTTGCTTGCATAGAAAAAATCATTAGTGACGGATTTTAGACGGGAAATTTTGTCGTTAAATGAGCTCGTCATTAATTGCGACAAGACCGTCGCTAATCTGCCTTTAAAAGCCTCCTTCGTTAATCTAATGGCAAAAAAAACTGTCTCAAGTCCATTGCTAACTAAACCATTCGAAATACGTCGGTAAAGTTGTATGTCGCTAATTAAGCTGTCTCAAATTCGTCATAAAAACGTAGTGGATTTATGAAGCAAATGCGTCCCAAATACCGCCTTCGATAATCTATCACTAATATTTATGGTGTGTAAGACCCAAATATTATCCTTGTATATAAGCGATGTTACGATACTCGAAGCGGGGTTTTGTTGTATATATTTAAAACATGGAAGAATTCTGGGGGAGTCGCGCGCCGCGCGGCTATATGGCGCGCCGCGCCATCTGTCTGCGACAGATTCCCCTTTTCTTTTAATTAGATATTTTGAGGGTATTTTGGTAAAACTACTTTGGGACCCGAATTTAATGCCTTAGATCAGTTTGGGAGCCTCATTCACTCCATTCACAACCACCTTATCATCTTCCATTCAAGTTTAGAGAGAGAGGAGGTTCTAGAGTGAGAAAACTCCATTAAATGAAGAAGGAATTCGAATCGAGTCTTGGTGCGAGTTCTAAAGTCGTTCATCTAGTCGCTAGCTACGTGGTGATTGTGTTGGTAAGTTATAAAACCCAATTTCTTACTTTAATTGTGTTTAAGGGTTAGGGTTGGGTTAGTGTTGCACACAAAACCCATTTGCTAGTAAATTTGGGGGTTTTAGGTGAATTTGGGTCATGTAGATTCAAAGATGACCAATTAGGGTTTTCAAAGTATTAAATTATGTTTATAAGCCTAAATTGGTTAGTTAATGTACTAGCACACTTATATATATGTAAATGGGTGTAATGACCTTGAAATGGGTCAAATGGGTCTTTAATGACCTAAGTGGTCTTGCTAGTGTGAAATTGAGTTAACCTTGTGATTTAAGAATGTAATAAGACCATAATTGGCTAGAGTTAGGGTTTTTGGTGAAGTTAACCCATTATTAGGGTTAATGGTGCAAAATGGGTTGAAATTGCACTTTGGGTCAAAATGGCTTTAGAATGGTGAAAGAATTGGTTGACCAACTTGAGTTGCGTTTAATAATATGTATAATGTGATTAGGTACGTTACATTGAGGTTTCGCAAGCTCGGGTATCTTTACACAAGACTTTGAGGTGAGTGCAATAATTATATGCGTAGGTATATAATGTATCTATTTGTTGTAGCGTGAAATGTGTAGTGTCGAGGTGTTAAGACACCACGTTTCACGTGAAGAGTGTAGCATCGAGGTGTTAAGATGCCACTCGGGTGTAGCATCGAGGTGTTAAGATGCCACCTAGGAGTGTAGTGCCGAGGTGTTAAGACACCACTCCGTAAAATATGAGTGAAGCATCGAGGTGTTAAGATGCCACTTGGGGTGAAGTACCGAGGTGTTAAGGTGCCACCCTAGGGGTTAGTGGTGCGAGGTGTTAAGTGCCCTAACGGATGTTATGAACACCGATGGCGTTTTCACGAGCGCCGTTCCCTTGTACAATTGGTTAACCATGGTTATTTGTGTTGTAAGCATATTATATTATTCGAGTTATATTTATATGCGGTTGTTATGCTAGTTTGTGGTATTGGTGAATTATAGCTTGTTATTGTGACGATAAGCTAATTGTGTTTGCTAGCATGTTTGCGGTATTGTGTAAGTGTATGCAAGTAGGTATAATTATATATGTATTAGTATAATTATTGCATTCACTAAGCTTTGCTTACCCTCTCGTTGTTTACCATTTTTATAGGTTCGGTTGTGAACAAGGGTAAGGGCATCGTTTTGGATTAGAGATCCCGTCGTTGACTAGGGGACGCTTTTGGATGTGTTGACTTTTGGGAGTTTGACCGAGACGTGGGTAGTTTAATCCCAAACGCCATGCTCATAGTGTAGTTTGGTACTTAAACTTTTTGGTGGTCGAAACTCTTAAATTGTATTAAACTTGTATTTTGGGTCGTGTGGGCCCCGCTTGTAAAACATCATTTTTATGTTTGAATCGTGATAGTTTTACATATTTGAATGTGTGGTTAAAAGCGTTTCGTCTAAAAATGTCGGGAACTAGTCGATCTTTTTCGCATTTGAAACTTTCCGGACAGGCCTGAACGGCGCGCCGCGCCACTTCTCTGTACAGCAATTTTTTTTTTTTTTTTTTTTTGTATTTTCACGTGGTTTGGTCGCGGATTGGTTTGGGTTGTTACATGGTCGTCGTGAAATCCGTACCTAAATTTTATTGGGGGCGATTTTAGGGTTGGCCTAAATCCGTCGATAAACACGTTTTGGGACATAAAAAGTCATAGCTAATTCTGGATTTTCCAGTAGTGTCAGGAAGGTTTTGGCTCGATTGGTCAAGCGATTTTTTTTCTGTTTCCAGAAGAAATTGCTAAGTTAATCGGCATGTTTTGCTTGGTACTGATTTTGATTTGGATAATGCGGCAGGTAGGGATGGTAATGGACATCCGATCAAGTGGATATCCACCCGATTCATGATGGAAATAGATAATCTAAATGGATATGTATATGGATATAAATATGGATTTAAATGAACCTTAATGAATATGGATATGAATATGAATGAAAAGTTTCATCCATGAATATATCCACTAACACCCGAGATACGTATATAAATACATATATATATATAGATATATGCTAACACATTTACTGTTACAGATGCATTTACCATTACACATACATTTTGTTTGCAATCATATAATGAATTAACTATGATATATTACAATAAAACAAGTATATCTAATTAAATAAACATACAAATTACAAATTTAATTTTTCATAGTCTATATTTAATATTAAATTTAACAAATTGTGTTATATCTTCGACAAAGATTACACATTCTTCTGATGGATTTTAATTATGTCACAATATATATTTTTGTAATATAATGTTTTTGTTTTTAACATATTATGAAATCTTACAACATTTTATGAATATCTAATTGATATTCATTAACCCGCTTAATCTAGTGAATACGGGTAATTTTTTTTTTTTTATAAGTGCGGTGCCTAAATCTTCTTTTCCATTTCTACATGGCTAGAAAGAGTAAGTTGAAATAGGGTCGTGTTTTTTAAATGGTTATGCGAATTGAATCTTAATTGAGAATCGATTTTTGATTTAATCAACTAAATATAAAGATAGTGGTTTTGTGTTTAAATTATATCCTACTTTTATAAATAGTAAATTGGCGAGGAATATCTGGAGAATGCAGAATAAGGATGTTGACCATGATATACGCTTAGGCTAGGGAAAGGTAATTGTGAGGTAAAGGCTTTAACTAGGGTAGTTTTGGCGTCCATCGAATGAGTCAATGATACAATCCTACCGGTCTTTGGATCATAGAGTTGTCTAATGGCAAAGGCAGGTATGTCACTACGGTTGTATAACTGAAGGGTAACTAAACTAATGATATGCGTACCTTCGCGCATGGCGCTCGTGCGTATCATGTGCTGCATGCATGTCCATGATAATTAAACCACGTGTGAATGTGGGCGCGCTATACGACTTTGCTTGGCGCGCACGAAAGGAATCTGATGCAATATTATCCTTAATTATGCACAATCCTTTTCCAACTATAATTCCATTATTTTATGGTTATTATTCGGGAAGGATCTAGAACGAATTAAGGGTAATCTAGGGTTAGGGTTTCACTATAAATATAACCCTAACCTCATTAATTCCGCACAACATTTCTATATTACTCGATTATTGATTGCATCCAGGAAATGCACTTACCGTAACAGGTATGTTCTTCGAACATAAACCCTATGCAACCACCCTAGTGGCCATTGGTGCGGCAGTTGCCATCAATGGTGGGCTAGGTTTTGATCACCCTCTTGTAGATCATCATCTCTATGAGGGTTGTTTACAGTAATCCGAACAGGAGATTAAAACCATACTGTCCTTAAACACTCCCAGCTTGCACTCAACCTAAATCTAGTTCTCGGAATATATTTATGTTTTATCAAATGGCGCCATCCTTGGGACCATAACTAGAACTGTATGAGAAGGTTTAATGTTATGAGAGATTAACTATCAAGCTTCTAATCTTTTTATGATTGTTCTTGTGTAACAGGTAAAACAATGGGAAAGTCTGGTAACAATCAATCGTCCCGTCCTTAGGCGACTGGCCTGAACGGATCGAAACAAACAAACCAGGATAAAAAAACCTATCACGAGCAAGACTCCCAACGCAGGAGCTTTCAAGCTCCCTGAAAAATCAACGACATCATCAGCTACTATTCCCCCGGTGTCCCAACAGGTCACTCCGCGAAAACCTGGTGAATACTGGGCACCTGGAGATGAAGATGACGACGATTATGATTATGACGAAGAAACCCCAATTACTACAGTAGGGTTTATTCCCATATATTCAACACCAAAGTCAACAATCCATACTAGGTGTATAATGACACCTGTGAGTGCATGCGAATATCTTGCAGGAAAGAACATCGAGATCGAAGATTCAACTGATGTTCATACCCCCTTGGATAACATGCGCAGGAGGCGCGAAACCTCTTTCATTCCAAGGTTTATAAATTTGTTTTCTCCAAGTACACCTTCAGGGCGCACTACCAATTCTGCGAAAGAAAGAAAGAAAAAGTGTCAAAAAGATTTGTTAGCTATCTTATCTCAGGCCGCGCCAGATAAGTATTCGCAAGCATTTAATGTGCCGGAAAAATGAGGAGAGGTCTTGGATAATTTTTATGCAAGGATAATGGGTCGCAAGGTAAAGCCTTTTATGGAGGTTACGCCAGCTAATGAGAATTATGCGCCCCATATCGCTAATTATGTGCTCGAGTCTCCGCCTATCATTCCATTGACCATGCGGTAGTATGATTTCAATACAGATCCGGACGACTTCTTACAAAGATATGAAGGAACCGCACGTGTTCAAGCTTGTAATGATGAAACCAAGTGCCTAGAGTTTCAGACTCTATTGCAGGGGGTCTCAAGGGAATGGTTCAGTAATCTCCCATTGCAGCTCGCTAGCTCCTATAGCGATCTTCGGGCGCGTTTCTTGCTAAACTTCCACAACATGCGCACTCGAAAAAGAACACATGTAGAGTGTCATGATATCAGGTAGGGGGCAAGAGAATCCCTCGGGGAATTTATAGATCAGTACACCAAGGAGGTAGCAAAGATGTCTGGACTACCTAAAAGTCAAAAAGTATCTGGGTTTATACATGGGCTATGCAAGGATCGACATCCCGCTTTATGGCAAAGTTTGCGCTTGAAAGTCCCCAATACTCTAGAAGAAGCAATTAAAGAGTCGCATGTGCATATGTTTGCGAGGGAAGATACTACGCAAAACGGTCGTAAGAATTCTGAGAATGAAGGCAACAAGGATGATGATTCTTATCGGGGACAATCTGGCAGATCAAAGCACAAAAGTGACAACTATAACCAGGGTTCTGGTTCGACAAAATACAACAATAATAAGTTTCAAATGTCGAACAACAATTCTGATCAAGGGAAGGTCATTTCCCAAGTTAGAACTTTGCAATCATCCGCAATCATCCGTAAGACACCGAAGGAAATCCTAGCAACACAACCAATTTGTCTGACGTTCGCGGTGCCCGCCAAAATGTCGGACTATGCCCGAAGGGAGAAGTCTAAATTTTGCAAGTTCCATGATGATTATAGGCATGAAATCAATCGTTGAAGTCTTTTATTGAAAAAGTGATCGAATGTCTTAGAAGAGGTGAGTTTAATCACCTAAAACCAGTTAACAAGCAAGGACCTTCATCGCAGAATTGTGCGACGGAGAAAGTTACTCAAAGTTAAAAGAAGAGTGGTGAAAAAAGTTCCGATAACATGATAAATATGGTGCATGCAAAGCATTCTGGCCAAAGGTGCAAGGCAGAACAATTAGAAGAATGGAAAGTAGAAGCTATTACTTTTCCTCCCATGCTGTCGATCAATCCTTCGCATGCACCTATCATTATCAAAGGTCGCATAACTGACTGCGGGTATAATCTCAGGCGATTAAATATTGACACAGGAAGCAAAGCCGATCTTATGTATGAGCATTTCTTTAGGCAACTTCCTACAACAATTAAATCGAAGATGCATGCTCCTATAACCGTGTTATCGGGTTTCTCTGGGGAATCGGCATGGCCGTTGGGATGCATTGAGATCGAGTTAGAGTTGGTCGATGATGACGATTCAACTCGTACCCGAACAGTACCAATTGAATTCTGTGTGGTTGATATGTGAAATCGTACCTTAAAATAACTAGCTAAAAACTTAACAATTATCACACACTTACAGGCAACTATAACCCGATCATGCAGTAATCTATAAGTAATTGACCAGTTCGTTTCACAGAGAGCAGTTTAATCAAGATCTTAACACTACTAATTATCCTAGAATTCAGTTTAAAGGTTTGGTTTGTATTTCAATTCATGCAATTAACGTGAAGTAAAATGAAATGGATTAACAGTAAAGATAAAACAGTGTTCACTTGAATGATTCACTACTAATATGGATTGTTTTTGCAATTATTACCGATTATTATGTTCTAAATATAGTTGTATGACTTTTCACAAAGTTCTAATCAATCATAGTTGGTAAACTCACATAAACTCACTTCAAGAGATTAAACTATATTTGATAGAAACTAATGAGATTTGATTTGGACTAAATTCACATAAAGTCCTAATTATCACAATCACTAGCAACAATTTCACTATCATGCAATTCACTAGTCTTTCAATTACCAATTAAATCAATGACACAATCACTTGAAATCACTTCTTTAATTGTCTAGATCACCTAAGTGTTAAAGCATAGGTTGCATCTCAAATCTAACTCACATTAAATGATGAACAACCTATGTAATTGAATTAAGAACTAAGAACATGCATAAGAATGGATCTTTAACCAAACACAATCAATTTCAATTATCAAAACATTAAATCCATAAGATAGAACAATCCAACATTTATAGTTTCACATTCAAGCAAACACCAAACTGATTTAGCCTAGCATATTAAAGTAGCAAAGAACAATCAAACAATAAAAACTAAGAGTATTCATGATTACAATGATAAACTGATAATAAAAACAAGTACCGAACGTTATGATTAACTGAATAGAAGTAAATAATGAGGAAGTCTTCAATGGTAGGGTTTAGGTCTTCAAAGAACTCCTTGATTCGTAGCTGGAAAACTGCATATATCTTTAGGGTTAAAAACCTCGAGTATTTATAGTTAAACAAAAAGTAACCAGTTCGAGCCCGCATCGCGACCGCGATAACCCCATCGCGACCGGGATCCATCATCAGTATCGCGACCGCGATGCCCCTATTGTGACTGTGATTCACCCTTTTTCGAATTCTGCCAATCCCTGCCAACCTATTACGACCGGGACACCTTCCATCACGGTCGTGATACCCTCCAGACTCAGCAAAACTTCATTTTCTTTCATCCAAAAGTACTTTATGCTCAAATATCACCAATACTTAGCAATAAATCACCAAAATACTAACCCGAAGACCTCTGGAGCTATATTTATCATTTTAGCTCAGTAAATAACAAAAGTCTTCACATTTCCTCGAATAAACAACAATAAAGAACCGATATCGCGATGTAAAATATGTATAATTTGAGCGATATCAAATCCTCCACACTTGAACCTTGCTTGTCCTAAAGCAAGTCTATCTTTAAATAAAATCAACTAATGTAGGAATAAACAAACTTGGACAAGTCTTCAACATGTAAGAAATCAAGACATACCGATATCAATCTTTAGAAGCAATAATTCCATACCACGTAGTCTTTAACATAGCAAGCACAAGGTTAAAGTCTTCAACAAACCATCAAATTAATCACAATTCAAGCCTAAATCTACTCATCACAACCAATTCCCCGGTCAAAGTCAACTCCCTCTTCGTAAAGGTCACCAAAACATCAAATATCAAATATGAAATATAATAAACTCAAACTTTTGACCTCCTTGACTTTTACCAATTATGTAGGATTCACGGGATAGCCATCAACTTACCAAAATCAACTCAAAATCATCAACAAGATATAAATCATAAGCTCCAATCACCATGAAATCATAATGTAAAACCCCCAAAATGAACAAGAGTCATAAATATCATAAAATTTACCGTTCACCAAGGAATCTATCGTGCATAAGGTATACGTCTTCAAAAAGTATGCTCCTCTAATTAACCCCGCTATGGCTATCCCTCTTTCACCTCCATGCCCCCAAAACACCAATGATCGTCAATTCCAAAATTTGGGTTAAGGTGGGTGCGCCAAAGCGTAGGGGACTTGTTACCCCTATCTTTATGGTCAATCCGGGCACATGATGACCGACACTCATCAAGATTTCTATCATAACTCTATGGTTTCTCTCATAGTAGGGCGAAAGCATTGACGGAGGTTCATGGAATTAGTGCCCCACGTGGCTAATTAAGAGTTCCATCAATTCCATGAATTGGCTTAAAAGCTGGTGTGTATACAAGCCTTCCCGATTATGAGACAGCCGTATGGGTAGTTGCACTTAAGCAACCTACCTTGGGTGTAAATTTTTCGGAGGGTCTATTGCACGAAACCTGAAAGACTTTACTTTCAAGCAATGGTCTTTTGAAACAAACTTTACTTGTAAGACTTTACTTACAAGTTTGGAAGACTTTACTTCCTAAGAACAACATGGGAGGACTCGATTCTCTCGGAAGTGTTTAAACACTTCTAATTTTATTTAAGGTCCTTGGACCTCACTTCCCACGCATCTAGCTTTTATGCAAGTTTTAAGAAAATGTAGGAAGCAGATATTACATTCCCAAATTTTAAAGGTTACCATGGCTTTTGGCCATGGTGTACATTGTCTAAGCAAACGCTAGCACGAAGCCATTGCTCTTACATAAAAAGATAGCACGGTTGAAGCTCAAGGCTCCTCTTCCTACAGTACGATACATCGGTGTAATACATCGTGAAATGAAGTATTAACCAATGTCAGTATGAAATGATGTAGATTAGGAAGTATCCTATACCAAGTAAGACAGGCATTCGGAAGACTTGACTTCCTTTATGGATGGACTTGAATCATCCTACAACTTTGGATTTTTTAAATCCTGGGATATTTTTCAAATGGAAGACTTTGTTTCCTTATTATCTTTTTTTTTTTAACAAAAACTTAATCAAAAAGTCCATAAAATTTTCAAATTGGCGACAAATGTCCACGAGAATTTATCTCCCCCCACCCAACACTTAAGATCATGTAATGCCCTCATTTACATGAAATCAGATAATCAAAGATAAATTTGAGAGGACTATAGTGAAAAGGGAAAAGAAAAATAAAAACCCGAATTTTTAGATCCGCAGATCATGGAAAGACGGTGCACGATGGCGCTGAACTTATTGCCAGCATAAGAACATCAGCATCCACTAGAACATCAATCACACAATTATCATCAAATGCAATAAATTGCTGAACTTAATGCCAGTCTTTGAAATTAACAGCATGCGAATTATCATAACCTGCAAATAAAATAAACCACGCATGCAAGGATGGGGTGGTGCCACCGCGGTACTGAAATGCCCCATCAAAATAACCAAGTACAAAGTTTAAAAATATCAAAAATAGTTATCCAAAATAGAAACAGACAGAAATTAAAAATTGTCTTAACAACTACACATGCGCATACATGCGCCCTCGCCATTAACATCAAAGGTTCTCAAAAGAACCCCCAGAAGGACCCATCACTTGGCCCGGGGTTTTACTGATCCTGGAATTGTTGTTGAGACTGCTGGTGCTGCTCCTGCATCGCAAGCTGGTGGTCGGCTTAAGCCTGAGCAAGAGCCGAATTATAGCTATAAGAAGGGCTAGGTGAGCCTAGGCCCCCCCAATCAGTCCAACCGGGAGCAATTGGTTGAATGAAATTCTGCGAGTCACGGTGATAAAGATCAAAGGAATGTTGAGTCCACTGTAAATTAGCACGAATACCCGCTTGGTTATACCAAGTCTGTTCAAAACCCTGATCAACATGCAGACAAAGCAATCAGTTCTGCTCGTCATAATACTCCCGATCAACCCTACTACAATCATCAACATACTCTCGCATACCCGTAAACTGCCCCTCAGTATGCAATCTCATACCACTAAACTAGTTTGTAATAAAATCACAAGTCAAACCAGCACTGCTCGAACTACCAGCCTCTGCCATCTCTACATCAGCAGCCGGAGGCACATCCTCCTCTTCATCTGGATCTGTCAAATCAGCTTCAGACTGAGCATGCATACATGTATACTTACAAATCTTTTTCTTCTTTCTCACCAAAACTTTATAACCTTCATAAACCTGGGCACCAAGCGCTCTTGTACCCTCATTCTCAATCCTAGCCGGCTGAATACGCCTAACAATGCAGAGGCGTTAACGAAAGACCAAGGAACTCAACAATTAAAGTAACATAAACACCACAACTTAATGGACTGTTGGGCTTAAGATTATGACCCTGCCCGCAAAGAGACTTAGCTACCCCATAAGGAATGTTAACCGCCTCCTCATCTCGCAAATGACTGAGATAAAACAAATCAGCAATGCTAACTTTCTCTATATTTTGCCATCTCTGATTAATGGTATTTGCAATAAATTTCTGGATGATATGAAGACGATTATCTTTTATCAATGTTTAGGAGCTGCTACTCAGTTTGTAACTGTGCTTATGAGTCATGTTGTACCAAGCTACCTCATGCTGATACGAATGAGTGAAATGCTTACACCTAGTAAGATAGTAACCCAAAGTATCCTCATCCACCTCGGTATCTTCATAAATCGTAAGTGCATTAGCCATGTCCATAATAGTCATGGAGCGCATTTGACCACCCAACTGAAAACTTAATAACACATCATCATAACGTATAGCAGTTGGGACAAAACGAGCAGTTGAGAAAAACTCCAAACACCATAGGTGAAAGAACTCATACCAATTACTAAAACCAATACGTTCCCCAGGACTTATCCTATACCATTGAACCAACATTTTGCGTACCTCCTCAGCTAAACTAACCTCCTCGAGAGGTTCCCAATCAGGATAACGTGTAGATATAAACTTACGGTCCTCTATTTCAGTTAACACATTTATCCATTCCGTATAATTTTCATTAGTACGCTCCCAAACCAAGTAAGGATGTAAATCCTTAGGGAGTTTATGAGCCCTTGGATGAACGGGTGCCATTTGTACACTTTGTGAAGCACTAGGTCTTTCCGTTCCCTACAAAAAACAACCACATACAAAAGAAACAAAATGGGAAAAAGAAAATGTTAGCGTTAGTTAAAAACCAAATAATATCTCAGTTACCACATTTGCTTGCATGTTTACCAAATAACCTCCACATTCAAAAACTCAATCAACAAAAAAAACATAATATCCCATAAACGCATAAAAAAATCATTTTTCATAATGCCAATACCATCTTTCATGCAATAATAGATATAATCAAGTTTAACGAATAATACATGAATTAGGCATATTCCAATCGCATTATTAAATCACTATTCAAAAGTCAAACTGAGTCAAACTCAATCAAGTAGCTCAAAATTACGCAAATTGACATGAACCCTAATTTAAAAATCAAGCAATCAAGTGATTCATGACGATTAATAACTAGCACAACTAACACCAATACATAACAATTAATTATCAAAATCAAAGTAGATGCCAAACTTCCACATACTCAAGAACCCTAGAATCAAAACTAGCAAATTAAGATCAAATAGCATATGAAACTAGATTCTAGCATGTTATACAATCATAATCCAAATCAAATTCGGCCAAAAAGCAAGCAATCAACACCCCCACACTTGATTTCAACAAAACCCATATGAACACCCAATTAGAAATCAAAATTAGATGTAAATACACCTAAAAAGGATGTTAAAATCATTACCTTTGTCTTTGGAGGCATGATTAATGATGGATTTGATGTTGAATTGAAGTGAAAATCGATTAGGGTTTAGTGTGGGAGTTCAAGAAATTCGGCGGGTGTATGTGTGTGTGTGTGTTTTTGAAACCAAAACATCAATTAAAATTAAAAACGAATTTAAGCTGGGCCTGAATCGTGGTCACGATGAAGGGTATCCCAGTCGCGATAAGCACAGACCTGGTACCAGTTTTTTCTGACACCTGGATCGCGGTCGCGATGAGCTGTATGCCGATCGGGATGAACCTCGTATCTGATAGTCAAAATTTCTGTCACCTAACCGTGGTCGCGATGGGACATATCCCGACCGCGATACACCTCCCATCTTTTTTTTCTAAGTTTTATATTTTTATGATTTTTCTGTTTTAAGAATGTATGCAAAAATAAAAATATAAAATAAAAATAAGAAATGAAAATAAAAATAAGAAATAAAAACAAACTTACATATGAATACATGGTACAAATGTGAAAATTTATTATAGAGTCTATCACACGACTCGTACCCACGTTAGTTAACTCTTCAGGTAAAGGGTGATGTCATCATACTTATCAACAACAACTCCATCAAAATAGAGTTTAAGACGATGACCATTCACCTTAAACATATTGCCGTTCCCTATTAACTCAACATAACCTGTCGGAAATGCTCTATTGACTTCATAAGGTCCCGTCCAACGAGACTTCAACTTTCCTGGGGAATTTTTAAACCGCGAATTAAAAACAAGAACCTTATCCCCCGGAGCAAACTCCTTCTTATCCCTTAAACGAGCATCATGCCAACGTTTAGTCTTTAATTTATATAAAATGGAGCTTTCATATGCGTCTAACCTTAATTCATCCAACTCATTTAATTGCAACATCCTACTTTCACATGCTTTCTCTAAATCCATATTACAATTTTTTAACGCCCAATATGCTCTATGTTCTAATTCCACCGAAAGATGGCACTCTTTTTCGTAGAAAAGTCGAAAGGAGTGGTTCCTATAGGTGTTTTGAAAGCAGTTTGGAAGGCCCACAACACGTCATCTAATTGCGTTGCTAAATTTTCGGATTATCATTAACCGTTTTTTCGAGAATATGTTTTAGAGCACGATTAGTATTCTCCACTTGCCCGCTCATTTGCGGGTGATAAGCGGTGGAGAATCTATGAGTAACACCATACCTTTTTAACACCTTTTCAAGGAGGTTGTTAGCAAAATGGGTGCCACGATCGGAAATGAGCGCCCTTGGGATTCCAAAGCGCGCAAAGAGACTTTTTAAGAAGTTCACCACGACCCGTGCATCATTAGTGGGTAGAGCTATGGCCTCCGCTGAAATGTCCCGTTCTTATTGATTAAAAACGTTCCATATTAATTGATTTCGTTGCGAGGTTTTGACCTCTATATGAGACGTTTTACAAAGACTGCATTCATTTTTAAAACAAACCATAACCTTTATTTCATAAATAAAGGTTTAAAAAGCTTTACGTAGATTATCAAATAATGATAATCTAAAATATCCTGTTTACACACGACCATTACATAATGGTTTACAATACAAATATGTTACATCGAAATCAGTTTCTTGAATGCAGTTTTTACACAGTATCATACAAACATGGACTCCAAATCTTGTCCTTATTTTAGTATGCAACAGCGGAAGCTCTTAGTATTCAACTGAGAATAAACATGCTTTAAACGTCAACAAAAATGTTGGTGAGTTATAGGTTTAACCTATATATATCAAATTGTAACAATAGACCACAAGATTTCATATTTCAATATACATCCCATACATAGAGATACAAATCATTCATATGGTGAACACCTGCTAACCGACATTAACAAGATGCATATATAAGAATATCCCCATCATTCCGGGACATCCTTCGGATATGATATAAATTTCGAAGTACTAAAGCATCCGGTACTTTGGATGGGGTTTGTTAGGCCCAATAGATCTATCTTTAGAGTTCGCGTCAATTAGGGTGTCTGTTCCCTAATTCTTAGATTACCAGACTTAATAAAAAGGGGCATATTCGATTTTGATAATTCAACCATAGAATGTAGTTTCACGTACTTGTGTCTATTTTGTAAATCATTTATAAAACCTGCATGTATTCTCATCCCAAAAATATTAGATTTTAAAAGTGGGACTATAACTCACTTTCACAGATTTTTACTTCGTCGAGAAGTAAGACTTGGCCACTGTTGATTCACGAACCTATAACAATATA
Source organism: Rutidosis leptorrhynchoides (assembly GCF_046630445.1). Classification (NCBI taxonomy): domain Eukaryota; kingdom Viridiplantae; phylum Streptophyta; class Magnoliopsida; order Asterales; family Asteraceae; genus Rutidosis; species Rutidosis leptorrhynchoides. The sequence goes on from NC_092335.1 coordinate 451,522,268, forward strand.
TACATGTATATTAAAGTATGTTCAAAATATATTTACAACACTTTTAATATATTTTGATGTTTTAAGTTTATTAAGTCAGCTGTCCTCGTTAGTAACCTACAACTAGTTGTCCACAGTTAGATGTACAGAAATAAATCGATAAATATTATCTTGAATCAATCCACGACCCAGTGTATACGTATCTCAGTATTGATCACAACTCAAACTATATATATTTTGGAATCAACCTCAACCCTGTATAGCTAACTCCAACATTCACATATAGAGTGTCTATGGTTGTTCCGAAATATATATAGATGTGTCGACATGATAGGTCGAAACATTGTATACGTGTCTATGGTATCTCAAGATTACATAATATATAATACAAGTTGATTAAGTTACGGTTGGAATAGATTTGTTACCAATTTTCACGTAGCTAAAATGAGAAAAATTATACAATCTTGTTTTACCCATAACTTCTTCATTTTAAATCCGTTTTGAGTGAGTCAAATTGCTATGGTTTCATATTGAACTCTATTTTATGAATCTAAACAGAAAAAGTATAGGTTTATAGTCGGAAAAATAAGTTACAAGTCGTTTTTGTAAAGGTAGTCATTTCAGTCGAAAGAACGACGTCTAGATGACCATTTTAGAAAACATACCTCCACTTTGAGTTTAACCATAATTTTTGGATATAGTTTCATGTTCATAATAAAAATCATTTTCTCAGAATAACAACTTTTAAATCAAAGTTTATCATAGTTTTTAATTAACTAACCCAAAACAGCCCGCGGTGTTACTACGACGGCGTAAATCCGGTTTTACGGTGTTTTTCGTGTTTCCAGGTTTTAAATCATTAAGTTAGCATATCATATAGATATAGAACATGTGTTTAGTTAATTTTAAAAGTCAAGTTAGAAGGATTAACTTTTGTTTGCGAACAAGTTTAGAATTAACTAAACTATGTTCTAGTGATTACGAGTTTAAACCTTCGAATAAGATAGTTTTATATATATGAATCAAATGATGTTATGAACATAATTACTACCTCAAGTTTAGTAGGTAAACCTACTGGAAGTGACAAGAAATGATCTAGCTTCAAAGGATCTTGGATGGCTTGAAAGTTCTTGAAGTAGGATCATGACACAAAAACAAGTTCAAGTAAGATTTTTACTCGAATTAAGATAGTTTATAGTTATAGAAATTGAATCAAAGTTTGAATATGAATATTACCTTGAATAAGAAAGATAACCTACTGTATATAACAAAGGTTTCTTGATCTTAGATGATTACTTGGAATGGATTAGAAAGCTTGGAAGTAAATTAGTAAACTTGAAGGGATTTTTGAAGTGTTCTTGAAGTGTTCTTCCTATGATGATTATAGCTTGATTCTTGAAGTGATTTTTGATGAAGATGATGATTAACTACTGGAAAAATACGTTCATAATAGTGTGTGTGTGTTGAGAGAGAATTAGAAAGAGAATTGGAAGTGAAATGGAGTGAATGATGAGTGGTAATTGGTGAGTGGTGAGTGGGGTTAAAAGGAGTTCTAGTTAGTTGACTAGCTCATGGTAGAAGTTAAAATTGATTAGTCATACATGAAATAATCAAGAGTGGAATTCCATGCTAGTTAATATTGGTATATACCCATAGTAAGTACATTTTGAAGCTGTGTATAATACGGGTAAGAATACGACTAGAATTCTTGATGAAAGAAAAGAATGGGAAAGTAACTGTAACCATTTTCGTTAAGTATGAGTGTTTTGATATATGTCTTGAAGTCTTCCAAAAGTATTTTAATACATCTAAATACACTACATGTATATACATTTTAACTGAGTCGTTAAGTCATCGTTAGTCGTTACATGTAAGTGTTGTTTTGAAACCTTTAAGTTAACGATCTCAATTAATGTTGTTAACCCATTGTTTATTATATCTAATGAGATGTTAAATTATTATATTATCATGATATTATGATATATTAATATATCTTAATATGATATATATACATTTAAATGTCGTTACAACGATAATCGTTACATATATGTCTCGTTTCGAAATCCTTAAGTTAGTAGTCTTGTTTATATGTATATAACTCATTGTTAATATACTTATGGAGATACTTACTTATCATAATCTCATGTTAACCATATGTATATCCATATATATATCGTCATGTCGTTTTTACAAGTTTTAACGTTCGTGAATCGCCGGTCAACTTGGGTGGTCAATTGTCTATATGAAACATATTTCAATTAATCAAGTCTTAACAAGTTTGATTGCTTAACATGTTGGAAACACTTAATCATGTAAATATCAATCTCAATTAATATATATAAACATGGAAAAGTTCGGGTCACTACAGTACCTACCCGTTAAATAAATTTCGTCCCGAAATTTTAAGCTGTTGAAGATGTTGACGAATCTTCTGGAAATGGATGCGGGTATTTCTTCTTCATCTGATCTTCACGCTCCCAGGTGAACTCGGGTCCTCTACGAGCATTCCATCGAACCTTAACAATTGGTATCTTGTTTTGCTTAAGTCTTTTAACCTCACGATCCATTATTTCGACGGGTTCTTCGATGAATTGAAGTCTTTCGTTGATTTGGATTTCATCTAACGGAATAGTGAGATCTTCTTTAGCAAAACATTTCTTCAAATTTGAAACGTGGAAAGTGTTATGTACAGCCGCGAGTTGTTGAGGTAACTCAAGTCGGTAAGCTACTGGTCCGACACGATCAATAATCTTGAATGGTCCAATATACCTTGGATTTAATTTCCCTCGTTTACCAAATCGAACAACGCCTTTCCAAGGTGCAACTTTAAGCATAACCATCTCTCCAATTTCAAATTCTATATCTTTTCTTTTAATGTCAGCGTAGCTCGTTTGTCGACTTTGGGCGGTTTTCAACCGTTGTTGAATTTGGATGATCTTCTCGGTAGTTTCTTGTATAATCTCCGGACCCGTAATTTGTCTATCCCCCACTTCACTCCAACAAATCGGAGGCCTGCACTTTCTACCATAAAGTGCTTCAAACGGCGCCATCTCAATGCTTGAATGGTAGCTGTTGTTGTAGGAAAATTCTGCTAACGGTAGATGTTGATCCCAACTGTTTCCGAAATCAATAACACATGCTCGTAGCATGTCTTCAAGCGTTTGTATCGTCCTTTCGCTCTGCCCATCAGTTTGTGGATGATAGGCAATACTCATGTCTAGACGAGTTCCTAATGCTTGCTGTAATGTCTGCCAGAATCTTGAAATAAATCTACCATCCCTATCAGAGATAATAGAGATTGGTATTCCATGTCTGGAGACGACTTCCTTCAAATACAGTCGTGCTAACTTCTCCATCTTGTCATCTTCTCTTATTGGCAGGAAGTGTGCTGATTTGGTGAGACGATCAACTATTACCCAAATAGTATCAAAACCACTTGCAGTCCTTGGCAATTTAGTGATGAAATCCATGGTAATGTTTTCCCATTTCCATTCCGGGATTTCGGGTTGTTGAAGTAGACCTGATGGTTTCTGATGCTCAGCTTTGACCTTAGAACACGTCAAATATTCTCCTACGTATTTAGCAACATCGGCTTTCATACCCGGCCACCAAAAATGTTTCTTGAGATCCTTGTACATCTTCCCCGTTCCAGGATGTATTGAGTATCTGGTTTTATGAGCTTCTCTAAGTACCATTTCTCTCATATTTCCAAATTTTGGTACCCAAATCCTTTCAGCCCTATACCGGGTTCCGTCTTCCCGAATATTAAGATGCTGCTCCGATCCTTTGGGTATTTCATCCTTTAAATTTCCTTCTTTTAAAACTCCTTGTTGCGCCTCCTTTATTTGAGTAGTAAGGTTATTATGAATCATTATATTCATAGATTTTACTCGAATGAGTTCTCTGTCCTTCCTGCTCAAGGCATCGGCTACCACATTTGCCTTCCCCGGGTGGTAACGAATCTCAAAGTCGTAATCATTCAACAATTCAATCCACCTACGCTGCCTCATATTCAGTTGTTTCTGATTAAATATGTGTTGAAGACTTTTGTGGTCGGTATATATAATACATTTGACCCCATATAAGTAGTGCCTCCAAGTCTTTATTGCGAAAACAACCGCGCCTAATTCCAAATCATGCGTCGTATAATTTTGCTCGTGAATCTTCAATTGTCTAGATGCATAAGCAATCACCTTCATTCGTTGCATTAATACACAACCGAGACCTTGCTTTGATGCGTCACAATAAATCACAAAATCATCATTCCCTTCAGGCAATGACAATATAGGTGCCGTAGTTAGCTTTTTCTTCAATAACTGAAACGCTTTCTCTTGTTCATCCTTCCATTCAAATTTCTTCCCTTTATGCATTAATGCAGTCAAGGATTTTGCTATTCTGGAAAAGTCTTGGATGAACCTTCTGTAGTAAGCAGCTAGTCCTAAAAACTGGCGTATGTGTTTCGGAGTTTTCGGGGTTTCCCACTTTTCAACAGTTTCTATCTTTGCCGGATCCACCTTAATACCTTCTTTGTTCACTAAGTGACCGAGGAATTGAACTTCTTCCAACCAAAATGCACACTTTGAAAATTTAGCGTACAATTCTTCCTTCCTCAATACTTCTAACACCTTTCTCAAATGTTCACCGTGTTCTTGGTCATTCTTTGAGTAAATAAGTATGTCATCAATGAAAACAATGACAAACTTGTCAAGGTATGGTCCACACACTCGGTTCATAAGGTCCATGAACACAGCTGGTGCATTAGTTAAACCAAATGGCATGACCATAAACTCGTAATGACCGTAACGTGTTCTGAAAGCAGTCTTTGGAATATCATCTTCTTTCACCCGCATTTGATGATACCCGGAACGTAAGTCAATCTTTGAATAAATAGACAAGCCTTGTAGTTGATCAAATAAGTCGTCAATTCTCGGTAGTGGGTAACGGTTCTTGATGGTAAGTTTGTTCAACTCTCGGTAGTCGATACACAACCTGAATGTACCATCTTTCTTCTTGACAAACAAAACAGGAGCTCCCCACGGTGATGTGCTTGGTCGAATGAAACCACGCTCTAAAAGTTCTTGTAATTGGATTTGCAGTTCTTTCATCTCGTTGGGTGCGAGTCTGTAAGGAGCACGAGCTATTGGTGCAGCTCCTGGTACAAGATCTATTTGAAATTCAACGGATCGATGTGGGGGTAATCCCGGTAATTCTTTCGGAAATACATCAGGAAATTCTTTTGCGACGGGAACATCATTGATGCTCTTTTCTTCAGTTTGTACTTTCTCGACGTGTGCTAGAACAGCATAGCAACCTTTTCTTATTAGTTTTTGTGCCTTCAAATTACTAATAAGATGTAGCTTCGTGTTGCCCTTTTCTCCGTACACCATTAAGGGTTTTCCTTTTTCTCGTATAATGCGAATTGCATTTTTGTAACAAACGATCTCTGCTTTCACTTCTTTCAACCAGTCCATACCGATTATCACATCAAAACTCCCTAACTCTACTGGTATCAAGTCAATCTTAAATGTTTCACTAACCAGTTTAATTTCTCGATTCCGACATATATTATCTGCTGAAATTAATTTACCATTTGCTAATTCGAGTAAAAATTTACTATCCAAAGGCGTCGATGGACAACTTAATTTAGCACAAAAATCTCTACTCATATAGCTTCTATCCGCACCCGAATCAAATAAAACGTAAGCAGATTTATTGTCAATAAGAAACGTACCCGTAACAAGCTCCAGGTCTTCTTGTGCCTCTACCGCATTAATATTGAAAACTCTTCCGCGGCCTTGTCCATTCGTGTTCTCCTGGTTCGGGCAATTTCTAATAATGTGGCCTGGTTTTCCACATTTATAACAAACTACATTGGCATAACTTGCTCCGACACTACTTGCTCTGCCATTACTCGTTCCGACACCATTTGTTCCTTTCGTTCTATTAACCCCTGGTCCGTAGACCTCACACTTCGCCGCGCTATGACCATTTCTTTTACACTTGTTGCAAAATTTGGTACAGAACCCCGAGTGATACTTTTCACACCTTTGGCATAGCTGCTTCTGATTGTTGTTGTTGTTGCGGTTATTATTGTTGTTGGGATAATTATTGTAGTTGCTGTTGTTGTTGTTGTTGTTGTTGGGCCGTTTGTTATAGTTGCGATTGATGTTGCGATTGTTGGGATAATTGTTGCGATTATTGTTGTAATTGCTGTTGTTGTTGTATTGGTGATTCTTATCACCGTTTTCCTCCCACTTTCTTTTGACTTGCTTCACATTGGCCTCTTCAGCAATCTGTTCTTTAATTCTTTCTTCAATCTGGTTCACTAGTTTGTGAGCCATTCTACATGCCTGTTGTATGGAGGCGGGCTCGTGTGAACTTATATCTTCTTGGATTCTTTCCGGTAATCCTTTCACAAACGCGTCGATCTTCTTTTCCTCATCTTCGAATGCTCCCGGACACAATAGGCACAATTCTGTGAATCGTCTTTCGTACGTGGTAATATCAAATCCTTGGGTTCGTAACCCTCTAAGTTCTATCTTGAGCTTATTGACCTCGGTTCTGGGACGGTACTTCTCGTTCATCAAGTGCTTGAATGCTAACCACGGTAGTGCGTACACATCGTCTTGTCCCACCATGTTAACGCAGAACCTGTGAAGGTATGCGTAGCGTACTTCACTTTGTCCTCTTCAGTACACTTACTTATGGAAAACACCGATTCGACCTTCTCGGTCCACCGTTTCAATCCGATCGGTCCTTCGGTTCCATCAAATTCCAAAGGTTTGCAGGCAGTGAATTCTTTGTAGGTGCATCCTACACAATTTCCTGTACTGCTAGATCCAAGGTTATTGTTGGTATGTAGCGCAGCCTGTACTACGGCTATGTTTGAAGCTAGAAAAGTACGGAATTCCTCTTCATTCATATTCACGGTGTGTCGAGTAGTCGGTGCCATTTCCTTCAAAATAGTCAAACGGAACAAGTTAATCATACAGAATATTAAGAGTAGTTAATAGTATTTCATAGCATAATATGAACTCATTTATAAAAGCTTTTTCTTCATATTAGCATTTTATAAGTTTAAATTCGGGTAGTACCTACCCGTTAAGTTCATACTTAGTAGCTAATATACAATTCAACTACTACAATTCTATATGAAAAACTGATTATAATAATATTTCGCGTTCAAACTTTTATACAATATTTTACTAACTTACAATACCGCTTATTTTACATAAAGCATGAAATATAGCACACAATAACTTTGATACAATATAGTTGTGAAGATAATTCTAGCTAGTACACAAGTCGTTCAGCAAAGGCAATAAAGACACGTAATTCATACGTCCAGAAACAAGTCATGCATTCTGGTTTTACTAGGACTACTTCCCATCCTTGGTCTTGTGGAACATAACCGTTATGGCCGTTGATAAGACAGCGTGTTGTAACGTCGTCAAAGGGACGAGGGTTACGTAATGTCCAACAGTCCCGTAACAATCTAAAAACCTCATTTCTTACCCCAATTACCGACTCCGTCACTTGTGGGAATGTTTTGTTTAATAGTTGTAGGCCGATGTTCTTGTTCTCACTTTGGTGAGAAGCGAACATTACTAATCCGTAAGCATAACATGCTTCTTTATGTTTCATGTTAGCCGCTTTTTCTAAATCACGAAGTCCAATATTTGGATATATTGAGTCAAAATAATTTCTTAACCCATTGCGTAAAATAGCATTTGGGTTCCCCGCAATATATGTGTCAAAGTAAACACATCGTAACTTATGGATTTCCCAATGTGATATCCCCCATCTTTCGAACGAAAGCCTTTTATAAACCAAGGCATTCTTGGAACGTTCTTCGAATGTCTTACAAACTGATCTCGTCTTAAATAGTTGTGCCGAAGAATTCTGACCGACTCTAGACAAGATTTCATCAATCATGTCTCAGGGTAGGTCTCTTAAAATATTGGGTTGTCTATCCATTTTGTGTTTTTATACTGTAAAATAGACAAGAGTTAGATTCATAAAAAAATACTTATTAATACAAGCAATTTTTACATATATCATAAAGCATAAGCACACTATATTACATATATTACACCACACGAATACAACTATCTTATTTCGACTCACTTGTTTCTTCTTCTTTGGTTTTGGTTCGTTTTGCCAAGTTTCTAGGGATATATGATGTTCCCCTAATACGAGCCGTCGTTTTCCACATTGGTTTAGAAAAACCTGGTGGTTTAGAGGTTCCCGGGTCATTGTTACAACTTAAGGACTTCGGGTGTTGACGATACATATAAAGTTCATCGGGGTTGGAATTAGATTTCTCTATTTTTATGCCCTTTCCCTTATTATTTTCTTTTGCCTTTTTAAATTCAGTTGGGGTAATTTCTATAACATCATCAGAATTCTCGTCAGAATCCGATTCATCGGAGAATTGGTAATCCTCCCAATATTTTGCTTCCTTAGCGGAAACACCATTGACCATAATTAACCTTGGTCGGTTGGTTGAGGATTTTCTTTTACTCAACCGTTTTATTATTTCCCCCACCGGTTCTATTTCTTCATCCGGTTCCGATTCTTCTTCCGGTTCCGATTCTTCTTCTGTTTCCGACTCTTCTTCCGGTTCCTCTTCGGGAACTTGTGAATCAGTCCACGAATCATTCCAATTTACATTTGACTCTTCATTATTATTAGGTGAGTCAATGGGACTTGTTCTAGAGGTAGACATCTATCACATAATATCAAACGCGTTAAGAGATTTATATATCACATAATATTCACATGTTAAAAATATATAGTTTCCAACAAAATTTGTTAAGCAATCATTTTTCAAGTAAACACGGTCGAAGTCCAGACTCACTAATGCATCCTAACAAACTCGATAAGACACACTAATGTAAAATTCTGGTTCTCTAAGACCAACGCTCAGATACCAACTGAAATGTCCCGTTCTTATTGATTAAAAACGTTCCATATTAATTGATTTCGTTGCGAGGTTTTGACCTCTATATGAGACGTTTTTCAAAGACTGCATTCATTTTTAAAACAAACCATAACCTTTATTTCATAAATAAAGGTTTAAAAAGCTTTACGTAGATTATCAAATAATGATAATCTAAAATATCCTGTTTACACACGACCATTACATAATGGTTTACAATACAAATATGTTACATCGAAATCAGTTTATTGAATGCAGTTTTTACACAGTATCATACAAACATGGACTCCAAATCTTGTCCTTATTTTAGTATGCAACAGCGGAAGCTCTTAGTATTCACCTGAGAATAAGCATGCTTTAAAAGTCAACAAAAATGTTGGTGAGTTATAGGTTTAACCTATATATATCAAATTGTAACAATAGACCACAAGATTTCATATTTCAATATACATCCCATACATAGAGATAAAAATCATTCATATGGTGAACACGTGGTAACCGACATTAACAAGATGCATATATAAGAATATCCCCATCATTCCGGGACATCCTTCGGATATGATATAAATTTCGAAGTACTAAAGCATTCGGTACTTTGGATGGGGTTTGTTAGGCCCAATAGATCTATCTTTAGAGTTCGCGTCAATTAGGGTGTCTGTTCCCTAATTCTTAGATTACCAGACTTAATAAAAAGGGGCATATTCGATTTCGATAATTCAACCATAGAATGTAGTTTCACGTACTTGTGTCTATTTTGTAAATCATTTATAAAACCTGCATGTATTCTCATCCCAAAAATATTAGATTTTAAAAGTGGGACTATAACTCACTTTCACAGATTTTTACTTCGTCGAGAAGTAAGACTTGGCCACTGTTGATTCACGAACCTATAACAATATATACATGTATATTAAAGTATGTTCAAAATATATTTACAACACTTTTAATATATTTTGATGTTTTAAGTTTATTAAGTCAGCTGTCCTCGTTAGTAACCTACAACTAGTTGTCCACAGTTAGATGTACATAAATAAATCGATAAATATTATCTTGAATCAATCCACGACCCAGTGTATACGTATCTCAGTATTGATCACAACTCAAACTATATATATTTTGGAATCAACCTCAACCCTGTATAGCTAACTCCAACATTCACATATAGAGTGTCTATGGTTGTTCCGAAATATATATAGATGTGTCGACATGATAGGTCGAAACATTGTATACGTGTCTATGGTATCTCAAGATTACATAATATACAATACAAGTTGATTAAGTTATGGTTGGAATAGATTTGTTACCAATTTTCACGTAGCTAAAATGAGAAAAATTATCCAATCTTGTTTTACCCATAACTTCTTCATTTTAAATCCGTTTTGAGTGAATCAAATTGCTATGGTTTTATATTGAACTCTATTTTATGAATCTAAACAGAAAAAGTATAGGTTTATAGTTGGAAAAATAAGTTACAAGTCGTTTTTGTAAAGGTAGTCATTTAAGTCGAAAGAACGACGTCTAGATGACCATTTTAGAAAACATACTTCCACTTTGAGTTTAACCATAATTTTTGGATATAGTTTCATGTTCATAATAAAAATCATTTTCTCAGAATAACAACTTTTAAATCAAATTTTATCATAGTTTTTAATTAACTAACCCAAAACAGCCCGCGGTGTTACTACGACGGCGTAAATCCGGTTTTACGGTGTTTTTCGTGTTTCCAGGTTTTAAATCATTAAGTTAGTATATCATATAGATATAGAACATGTGTTTAGTTAATTTTAAAAGTCAAGTTAGAAGGATTAACTTTTGTTTGCGAACAAGTTTAGAATTAACTAAACTATGTTCTAGTGATTACGAGTTTAAACCTTCGAATAAGATAGTTTTATATATATGAATCGAATGATGTTATGAACATCATTACTACCTCAAGTTTAGTAGGTAAACCTACTGGAAGTGACAAGAAATGATCTAGCTTCAAAGGATCTTGGATGGCTTGAAAGTTCTTGAAGTAGGATCATGACACAAAAACAAGTTCAAGTAAGATTTTTACTCGAATTAAGATAGTTTATAGTTATAGAAATTGAATCAAAGTTTGAATATGAATATTACCTTGAATAAGAAAGATAACCTACTGTATATAACAAAGGTTTCTTGATCTTAGATGATTACTTGGAATGGATTAGAAAGCTTGGAAGTAAATTAGTAAACTTGAAGGGAATTTTGAAGTGTTCTTGAAGTGTTCTTCCTATGATGATTATAGCTTGATTCTTGAAGTGATTTTTGATGAAGATGATGATTAACTACTGGAAAAATATGTTCATAATAGTGTGTGTGTGTGTTGAGAGAGAATTAGAAAGAGAATTGGAAGTGAAATGGAGTGAATGATGAGTGGTAATTGGTGAGTGGTGAGTGGGGTTAAAAGGAGTTCTAGTTAGTTGACTAGCTCATGGTAGAAGTTAAAATTGATTAGTCATACATGACATAATCAAGAGTGGAATCCCATGCTAGTTCCTATTGGTATATACCCATAGTAAGTACGTTTTGAAGCTGTGTATAATACGGGTAAGAATACGACTAGAATTCTTGATGAAAGAAAAGAATGGGAAAGTAACTGTAACCATTTTCGTTAAGTATGAGTGTTTTGATATATGTCTTGAAGTCTTCCAAAAGTATTTTAATACATCTAAATACACTACATGTATATACATTTTAACTGAGTCGTTAAGTCATCGTTAGTCGTTACATGTAAGTGTTGTTTTGAAACCTTTAAGTTAACGATCTCAATTAATGTTGTCAACCCATTGTTTATTATATCTAATGAGATGTTAAATTATTATATTATCATGATATTATGATATATTAATATATCTTAATATGATATATATACATTTAAATGTCGTTACAACGATAATCGTTACATATATGTCTCGTTTCGAAATCCTTAAGTTAGTAGTCTTGTTTATATGTATATAACTCATTGTTAATATACTTATGGAGATGCTTACTTATCATAATCTCATGTTAACCATATGTATATCCATATATATATCGTCATGTCGTTTTTACAAGTTTTAACGTTCGTGAATCGCCGGTCAACTTGGGTGGTCAATTGTCTATATGAAACATATTTCAATTAATCAAGTCTTAACAAGTTTGATTGCTTAACAAGTTGGAAACATTTAATCATGTAAATATCAATCTCAATTAATATATATAAACATGGAAAAGTTCGGTCACTACATCCGCCCACTTAGATACATAATCGACGGCTACTAAGATATATTTGCAGTTATGAGAACTCGGGAAATGACCCATAAAGTCAATTCCCCATACATCAAAAACTTCACATATTTGGATGCCGGTTTGAGGCATCTCATCACGTTTGGTAATTGTGCTCGTTCTTTGGCAAGAATCACAAGTGCGTACAAACGTATGAGCATCCTTAAAGATGGATGGCCAATAAAAACCCGAATCAAAAACTTTCCTAGCGGTATGGTTTGGTCCATGGTAACCACCGGTGGGACCTTGATGACAATGCTCAAGAATTTGTTGAGCTTCCTTACCATACACACACTGGCAATCACTTGATTCGCACAAACTCGAAAGAGATGGGGGTGATCCCAAAAGTAATATTTCAAATCCGCGAAGAATTTCTTCTTTTGCTGATAAGAAAATCCTTTCTGAAGAACACCTGAGGCTAAATAGTTTGCGTAATTAGTAAACCAAGGAATTTCCGAGTCATTATCGACCCGCATTAAGAATCATCAGGAAACGTGTATTTAATATCCGACTCATTTATCTTTTCCAAATAGGATTCTTAAGTCGAGATAAATGGTCAGCAGCAAGATTCTCGGGCCCCTTTTTATCACGAATCTCAATATCAAATTCTTGCAACAAAATAACCCAACTAATGAGATGTTGCTTGGCATCTTGTTTAGCAAAAAGATACTTAAGGGCCGAGTGGTTAGTATAGACTATGGTCTTGGACAACACCAAATAGGGACGAAATTTATCAAATGCGAAGACAACCGCGAAGAGCTCTTTCTCAGTTGTGGTATAATTAATCTGAGCTCCCGTTAGCATCCTAATCGCATAGTAAATTGGACGAAAATGATTATCATGGCGTTGTCCCGAGATGGCTCCCAACGCATAATCGCTTGCATCACACATAAGCTCAAAAGGTAAGCTGAAATCCAGTGATACAATTATAGGAGCTTGTGTAAGCTTGGTTTTCAAGATGAAGAAGGCTTTCTTGTAATCACCATTAAAATCAAAAGGGGTGTCCTTCTCAAGAAGTTTGGTCATGGGGCGAGCGATTTTTGAAAAGTCTTTTATGAAACGCCTATAGAAACCCGTATGACCAAGGAAACTACGAATGGCCTTGACATTTGACGGTTCAGGTAATTTAGATATGACCTCTAATTTGGCTTGGTCTACCTCAATCCCTGCATGAGATATTTTATGGCCAAGAACGATGCCTTCTTTTACCATGAAGTGGCATTTTTTTCCCAATTTAAGACCAACTTGGCCTTCTCACATCGAATTAGCATACGTTCAAGATTGGAAAGGCATCCATCAAAGGAGTTCCCAAAAATGGAGAAGTCATCCATAAAGACTTCCATACACTCCTCGATCATGTCATGAAAAATCTCCATCATACACCTTTGAAAAGTTCCAGGTGCATTGCATAACCCAAAAGGCATGCGGCGATAAGCGAAAGTACCAAACGGACAAGTAAAAGTTGTCTTGTCCTGATCTTGGGGGTCAATGGGAATATGGAAATACCCGGAGAATCCATCTAGGAAGCAATAGAATTCCTTTCTCGCAAGCCGTTCAAGCATTTGATCGATAAATGGTAGCGGAAAGTGATCCTTCCTACGTTTAAACGACGATAGTCTATACAAACTCTCCAACCCATAACCGTGCGCGTAGGAACAAGTTCGTTATTTTCGTTAAGTACAACGGTTGTACCCCCCTTTTTAGGCATGACTTGGACAGGGATCACCCATGGGCTGTCAGAGATCGAGTAAATTAACCCCGCATCAAGTAACTTGACTACCTCCTTTTTAACAACATCCTTCATATTCGGGTTCAACCTCCTTTGCCTTTGGACAACGGGTTTGTACTCGTCCTCTAAGAGGATTTTATGAGTGCTAAAGGAGGGGTTAATTCCCGGAATGTCGGTTGTTTTCCAGGCTATCGCCTTCTTGTGAGCCTTTAGAAGATTAATCAACCTACACTTTTAATCACTGGAAAGGGTAGAAGAAATGATTACTGGTAATTATGATGTACCTTGAAGATAAGCATACTCTAAATGCTCAGGGAGTTTCTTAAGTTCAAGTATGGGTGGTTCTTCCAAGGAGGTTTTGATTCGGAACTTATCCTCCTCCTTGATTTCCTCAATTGGTTCCTCCTCTGTGTGATCTTCTTCATCACTTGATTCATCATCTGCATCCACTTTCATCAAGTATTCAAATTCAGCATCTAAATCAAAGTTATTACTTCCATCCATGGGGACAAAACCTGCGGTATCAATCTCCAACAATTCCTGCAAGTCATGCTCAACACACAAATCTATAACATCAAGTTGAAAACAAGTATTATCATCAGTGGATTTGGGTTGTTTAATGGCCTTGTCTACGTGACAAATCACTCTTTCGTCGCCTACACCTATGCTAAGTTGATTATGTTGGACATGAATAATAGCATCAGCGATGTTTAGGAAAGGACGGCCTAGAATGATTGGTACCTTAGTGTCCTCTTTCAATTCAAGCACTACAAAATCGGTCGGAAAAACTAATGGTTCCTTGTTTGGACAAGGGTGGCTAACTCTTACTATCAAGTCTTCGGCTATACCTATGGAAGTGTCAAAAGAATGATTGGCCAATCGAATTCCCATTCTAGTTGGTTTCAAGTCTTCTAGGCCAAGTTTCAAATACAACGAATAGGGCATTAAATTAACACTTGCCCCTAAATCGGCTAGTGCATCGTACACTACCGAGTCACCTAGTAAACAAGGAATGATAAAACTACCTGGATCTCCTAATTTTGGAGGTAGCTTTTGCTTTTGCAAAATAGCCGAACACGCCTCGTTGAGGAACGTGGCCGAAACCTCTTGGTACTTACCTTTCGAAAAGATGAGATCCTTCAAAAACTTCCCGTAGTTAGGCATTAATCTAATCACTTTAGCCAATGGCATGTTAATGCTAATCTGATTAATCATGTCCAAGAACTTCTTGTACTGGTTTGCCAGCTTATCTTTCTTTAACGCTTTAGGATATGGGATCGGCGCTTTGTACACCTTCAATGGCGGTTTAGTTATGATATCCGGTGGATCATTTTCCTTTTGCTCCTGAGCTTTTGACTCACTATCCTTAGAACTTTCATCTTTTAACTCCTCTTCATTTGGTACCTGCAAAACAGTAGGAGAAACAATAGCGGGAGACTTAAGAGTCTCCTTGTTAATGACCAAACCACTTCGATTGGTTATGGCATTCACTTGCTTGTTTCTAACCAGTCCTTTGTTGTTCGGATTGGACTGCGTGTTAGAAGGGAGAGTACCCGGTGGTCTCTATTATAAAGACTGAGTGATACGATCCACATCACGTTCCAGATTCTGAATTGAGGCCTGTTGACTCCTAACTTGCTGCTTTGTCGACTCACCATCCTGTCTCAAAGCAGTAATGCTCTCATTAGTTTTCATGATAAAACCCCTTAATTATTCTTCCAACGGAGGCATCTTATTTTCTGGTTGCTGTACTGGTTGTATCGATTGCTGAAAATTTCGTGGCGGGGCTTGCTGATTTCTGTTGTTAAACCCAGGCGGCCTGTACGGATATACCTTCTGATTGTCTTGATAAACCTAATTTCCACTCTAATAATTATTACCACCCGAATTACCCGCTTGGTTGAAAAACTGTTTCCCACTCGAAAATTCACTAAGAGAAAAATCACCCTTTTTAATATAACCCAGATAATTTGCCTGTTCCTCCATTGATGCTTGATCACAATCTTTCGTCAGATGCGGTCCCTAACATAACTCACAACCAACCTTTATAGCGTGCATTTCTTTAGTCATAGACTCCATCTGTCTCTTAAAAGTTGCAAGTTGAGCTTTTACTGAAGCGAGCTCGTCACTAGTTTCGGTACTACCAACATGAGAAGAGCGAGAGACATCCATTTCTTGATGCCAATCATATGAATGCGTAGCAGTTTCAGAGATGATTTCATAAGCTTCATCTGGAGTCTTTTTCATCAAAGAACCACCTGCAGCAATATCGATTTCTTTCCTTGTCGGCACATTAACACCCTTGTAGAAAATCTGGACCTTATTGAAGTTGTTCAACTAGTGTTGAGGACAATTACGTAACATTTTACCAAACCGTGTCCATGCATCATAAAGTGTTTCATGTGGCTTCTGAACAAAGTAATTGATGTCACTTTGCAATTTAGCAGCCTTAGAAGCTGGGAAGAAAAGCTGCAGAAACTTATCTTCCATCGTAGTCCAACTATCAATCTCACCTTCGGGCAATGATTCTAACCAATTCTTGGCGTCATCTTTTAAAGACCAAGGAAAAACGCTCAAATAGATAACTGTATCCACGACATTTGCAATTTTGAACAAGTTGTAAATACTTTTGAAACTGGGAAGATGCTCGAATGCATCCTCTTTCGGTGTACCCCGGAATTGACATTGGTGAGTTATCATATTAAGAATCTATCATTTAACCTCAAAATCTGTAGTGACTGGTGGTTGCCTAATAGCATGTCCGTTACCAGCCCTTGTAGCTTTCATCATTGCTTCCATATTCTGACCTGCTGCTCCTTTAGCCATATTAACTTATTCCTTAATATACTCAAAATCCGAAATATAAAAAGGTAATTCAGTGAAACTTTCGGCAATTTCCTGTTATTCTTTAGCTTTGCTGCATGTATAGTAAACTCTAGACGGTTCCAGAGTTATCGGTACCTAACCTGTAATCACACCACAACAAAACCGCGCGTAAAACCAAAATAAAAATAAAAGACAGGAAAATAACTTTTGCAAAAATTGCTTGTCACAAAAGGATCGAATAATCAAAAGCAAACTTAAAATCCCAATTTAGAACCGCTCCCCGGCAGCGACGCCAAAAAGTTGATATGTGAAATCGTACCTTAAAATAACTAGCTAAAAACTTAACAATTATCACACACTTACAGGCAACTATAACCCGATCATGCAGTAATCTATAAGTAATTGACCAGTTCGTTCCACAGAGAGCAGTTTAATCAAGATCTTAACACTACTAATTACCCTAGAATTCAGTTTAAAGGTTTGGTTTGTATTTCAATTCACGCAATTAACGTGAAGTAAAATGAAATGGATTAACAGTAAAGATAAAACAGTGTTCACTTGAATGATTCACTACTAATATGGATTGTTCTTGCAATTATTACCGATTATTATGTTCTAAATATAGTTGTATGACTTTTCACAAAGTTCTAATCAATCAAAGTTGGTAAACTCACATAAACTCACTTCAAGAGATTAAACTATATTTGATAGAAACTAATGAAATTTGATTTGGACTAAATTCACATAAAGTCCTAATTATCACAATCACTTGCAACAATTTCACTATCATGCAATTCACTAGTCTTTCAATTACCAATTAAATCAATGACACAATCACTTGAAATCACTTCTTTAATTGTCTAGATCACCTAAGTGTTAAAGCATAGGTTGCATCTCAAATCTAACTCACATTAAATGATTAACAACCTATGTAATTGAATTAAGAACTAAGAACATGCATAAGAATGGATCTTTAACCAAACACAATCAATTTCAATCATCAAAACATTAAATCCATAAGATAGAACAATCCAACATTTGTAGTTTCACATTCAAGCAAACACCAAACTGATTTAGCCTAGCATATTAAAGTAGCAAAGAACAATCAAACAATAAAAACTAAGAGTATTCATGATTACAATGATAAACTGATAATAAAAACAAGTATCGAACGTTATGATTAACTGAATAGAAGTAAATAATGAGCAAGTCTTCAATGGTAGGGTTTAGGTCTTCAAAGAACCCCTTGATTCGTAGCTGAAAACTGCATATATCTTTAGGGTGAAAAACCTCGAGTATTTATAGTTAAACAAAAAGTCACCAGTTCGAGCCCGCATTGCGACCGCGATAACCCCATCGCCACTGGGATCCATCATCAGCATCGCGACCGCAATGCCCCTATTGCGATCGTGATTCACCCTTTTTCGAATTCTGCCAATCCCTGCCAACCTATTACGACCGGGACACCTCCTATCACGGTCGTGATACCCTCCAGACTCAGCAAAACTTCATTTTCTTGCATCCAAACGTACTTTAAGCTCAAATATCACCAATACTTAGCAAGAAATCACCAAAACACTAAACCGAAGACCTCTGGAGCTATATTTATCATTTTAGCTCAATAAATAACAAAAGTATTCACATTTCCTCGAATAAACAACAATAAAGAACCGATATCGTGATGTAAAATATGTATAATTTGAGCGATATCAGTGGTCCGCTCTTATTCATGCTATAACGCACTCATGAGGAGAGTCACTTTGCATAAATTTGGTGCAATCCCCTCAATAGTTCACGGTATGATCAAATTCCAACTAAGAGAGGTATCTCTACCATCCGGACAGAATCCGGTAGGGCGCTATGCACTTCAGTCACTCCACCTGAACCATTTCCAACAGTTGATGAACAAATACAGAGTAGTTCCATTCCCGTCGACCCAAAATGTATGGATAAGCGCATTCAAATTGGGAGCAAACTTTCAGACGAATTCAATGTCAAATTTCCCGACATACTAATAGCCAACATGGATGTCTTCGCATGGAGTGAAGATGATATGACTAGAGTTCCACGCGAAATTGTTGAACACAAGTTGAATGCTAATCCTAACTTGACCTCAGTGCGCCAGAAGATACGGCTAATGGCCCTTGAAAGAAGTGAATGTCTAAGGGTAGGGGTTAATAAATTGGTTCATGAGAACATATTAAGGGAGGTGTGGTACAAAACTTGGGTAGCGAATCCCATTTTGTTTATAAAAGGGAGATGGCTCATGGCGCATGTGTGTCGATTTCAAAGACATACATCAACAAGGCATGCCCCAAAGATTGCTATCCTTTACCTGAAATCGACTGGAAGGTTGATTCACTCTCAGGTTTTAGGTTCAAGTGTTTATTGGATGCATACAAGGGGTACCACCAGATTTAGATGGCAGAAGCAGACGAGGATAAAACCGCGTTCCATACTGATCAAGGTATCTACTGTTATACTAAGATGCCTTATGGGCTGAAGAATACGGTGGCGACATACAGAGAGTAGTGGATGTGGCATTCAAAGACCGAATCGGCATAAAACTTGAAGCTTATGTGGATGACTTGATCATCAAAAGCAATACGGAGGTACAATTATTGGCCAATTAATGTTGAAACGTTCAACTCTCTGCATAAAATCAACATGAAACTTAATTTTATGAAGTGCGGCTTTGGGGAAGAAGAGGGCAGTTCTTGGGGCATGTAATAACGCAAAGAAGAATCAAGGCTAATCCTAAGAAAATTGAAGCGGTGGAAAGAATGAATTCTCCAAAGTCTAGGAAAGAAGTTCAAAGTTTAACATGCAAGTTGGCTGAACTAACGCGATTTTTGTCAAAAACCGCGAAGCGATCATTACCATTTTTTCAAACTCTGAAGAATTCATTAAAAAAATCAGACTTCCGATGGATAGAAGAGGCAGAGAAAGCTTTCCTTGATATGAAGATGCTCTTAAAAGAGCTGCCTACTTAGGGATGGCAACGGGCGAGAAAAAACCCGTGACCCGCGGGTATTCGATCCGTGACAGGCGGGTAACATCATAAATTTTTACCCGCGGGCACGGGTACAGATAAAATATTATACCCGCTTAAGGGTCGCGGGCGGGTCGTGGGTATATACTACCCGTCATGGGTAAAACCCGATCCGCAAATCCGTGCACTTTTTTTTAATTTACCCGCGAGTTTATACATATAATTACTAAATTTAAAAGTGATTTTAGTTATAATATAATAATTATTAGATATATAATATTACATATAAGTAAAAAAAGTTAATTTTTAAGTCATCTTACATGTAGCTTGTAGATATATAGTTTATAATTAAATATATAGCTTTTTATTTATTTTACTAAGTTGTATATTTTAATTACCCGCGGGTCACGGGTATCCGCGGGTCACGGGCATAGGCGAAATATTTTCACCCGCGGGCGGGTAGTGGGTCTCAATGAGAAAAAAACAACAACCAGGTGGGTGAGTCGCAGGTATATAAGATCCGCGCCCATTACCCGCGAGCGTCATCTCTATGCCTACTTTAACTGTGCATATGGAGGGGGAGACTTTGATGTTGTATCTTGCGACTTCAAAGGAAGCTATCAGTTGCGTTCTCGTTGCAGATAGGGGGCAAGTATGTCTCATGCTTCCGCTTGCTTAAATGAGTATTAAATGTGATATTATGTTGGTATATGTGTTTCCCATAAGTCCGATGCAGGTCCAAATGCGTGTGTATTTTGTAAGCAAAGCACTTAGTGATAGCGAGGTCAATTATCCACCTATTGAAAAGTTGGTTTACACATTAGTACACACAGCTTGACGGTTGCGTCGGTTCTTCCAGGCGCATCCAATTATGGTGTTAACTGACCAAACTATAAGACACGTACAAGTCGTGGTACGGCATCTGAATTTCTTATTTACGCAATCTTATAAGACACAATCTATGCTATTGAATTAGTTGAGATCTGCTGATAAGTGCTACATGATAACGGGTGTTGTACAAGCCTGAGGTTTTGGTTCGATTGGGCAAACGGGCCATAGATTTAGGAGAGAATGAAATCAATTATTCCCCGCGCACGACAGTGAAAGGTCGGATACTGGCGGATTACCTAGCCGAGACTACAGGAGAAGTAGAGGAACTTATGAAAAGTACCATAACAGGTCATGATGAAATTCAGGTCCGGGAATTATATACATATGGTGCTTGAGGCTCAGAAGGTGCAGGCGATGGTTTAGTCCTCACGAGTCCTGATGGAGAAGAGCACACTTATGCGCTTCGATTCGCATTCACTACGACAAATAATGAATCTGAGTATGAAGCATTACTGTCCGGATACGTATAGTGCAACAACTTGGAATAAAATGTTTAGATGCATATGTAGACTCGTAGTTGGTAGCGAACCAGGTCAATGGTTTATTTGAGGTGCATAATGCCTCTATGCAGAGCTACCTTGAACTGGTGCACAAACTGGAAAATGAATTTTATGTTTTCCGACTGAAGCAGGTACCTAGGGGTCAAAAAAAGAAAGCGACGTGCTCAGAAAATTGGCTGCCTTAGCTTTTGATCATCTGCACAAGAGCGTGTGGGTAGAAGAGTTAACGGAGAAATCTATTAATGAGAAGTCCACCATTGTGCCCATCGAAGAAGAGGATCCAAACTAGATGACACCTTTGGTAACATTCTTAACTGTGGGTGTGCTCCCTCCAGATGAAAAAGAAGCGCGGAAGATTCGAATGAAAGCTCCGATGTATGCATTGATTGAAAGGGTATTATACAGGAAGTCTTATTTGGGAACAAGTTTGTTGTGTATTGGCCCAAATCAAGCTAAAGAGGTGCTCTGAGAGGTTCATGAAGGATATTGCGCCTTGCATTCGGAATATAGAACTACCATTGCGAAGGTAATGTGCATCGGGTATTACTGGCCCACCATCCATAGCGATGCGGTAGAAGTTGTAAGGGCATGTCAATCATCTCAATAGCATACGCCAATTACCAGACACTGCGACATCCAATGTTACCAATAATGGAAGCATGGCCCTTTTGTAAGTGGGCCATCGACATTGTCAGTCCAATTACCGCGTGCTCAGGTATGCACAAAATAATCTACTTGTACAATACTTTGCAATATACGCGCTTCCACGGTATTTACATTATCATTTCTTACTTAGATGGAATGAAATTCTTGGTGGTAGCAATCGATTACTTCACTAAATGGGTGGAGGCAAAGGCATTGGCAACAATTACTAGCAGGCGCATTCGAAACTTCTTTCTGGAAAGTTATTGTGTGCATGTTTAGTATCCCCAATGAAATTGTCAGCGATAATAGCACCCACTTTGAGGGTGAACCCTTCAAATCCTGGTGTCAAGAACTGAACATCAAGTAGTCTTTTACTTTAGTCACACACCCGAAGGCAAACAGATAATGTGAAGTAATGAACCGAGATATTGTTACGGGTATAAAGGCGCGCTTGGGCTTGTATGGAAATGAGAGGGTTGATGAGCTCCCTAGTGTTTTATGGGCGCATCGTTGATGAAATATGACTAAGAACTTTGAAATCAACAAGTTTAACTCACACAAAGGCGGAATTAGTGAATCAAACCATTTTAGTAAATATTGTGCTTTTTGGGATTAATTAAGTCAAACCACAACAATGGATGTGTGATTAGATTAACACCTAGAGCTATTATTCACCTCTTGAGTGATTTAGGTTGAGAGAGAATCGGACAGGCTACCAGATCTGAGTGATGTGTGTGTAAAATGAGAGCCTTAACCTAAAATGAAGAACATAACACTTATATACCCCTACGGTTGACTCAACCGTGCGAGTCAGCCCTCACTCGTACGGGTGGGCTCTCTCAGCCGTACGGGTGATCACTCACTCGTGTATGTTTACACAGATTAGGTTTGTGACTCAGCTCAGCACACTCGTGCGTATGAGCTTGTCAGCCGAACGAGTGAGGCTTCACTCGTACGTCTGACTGAGTCTAAAATAGTCAAACTTCCATATCGCGTTCCTGCAGTACCTGTAACCACATATAAACACGGATAGGATAATAACGAGCGATCATGGTAGCCCATAAACTGAAGTACTAATCACAAACGTAGGATAGATGTCTAGGGACTTACATAAAATGCATCAACAACTCCCCCTAGGACCTAGACCATCGATTATGATAAAGTAAACATTCATGAAATACATATAAGTCCAAAAGTAACATCAGTTTAACATCAAATACACATCCAGATTCTCTCTCTCACATAAATACATCATCCAAAATAAAGTACAAACTAGCAACACAGTATCTGATAGGATTCAGTTGGCCTGAGCTTGGTTTGAGCTTTGAGCATCACTTTCTCTGTTGAGGTAGGCATGGAAGACATCGATCACAAGTTGATATCTCATAGCTTCCTCCTTTTTATCATCTCTGAATGTAATGTGATGGCGGTGAAGTGTCTCCACATCAAATCTCGACAAGTTTCTCAGCCACATGGGATCCAAAATCCTCACATTGTCAAACTGTATGCTTCCATCTTCTTTCTCAATTGCAGTCAGTATCACTGATTCCTTCGACAATTCATCATAGAACTACCATCTGAAGTTTTTACATATATCCTTGGGTAAGGGCATCAAAGGAGATTGTTTCATATACTTGGCTGGACGTAACTTAACAACTCGAACAGGTCCACCTTTCGAATTCAACTTTGTTGGGTGCATGGAGAACCTGGTGGCTGTTGACATGAAGATATCCCATTTCCCTATTTTGTACTCATATATGAGTTTTCTCTGAAACAATCTGGAAAGGTCACTATCATCATCGTTCAACATCTTCAGCTTCGCAAGTTGCATGATCTCAAAGTAAGGTAGAGTTTTGAAGTGACTCGGTCTGGCCATATAATCAACACCTCCTCCCCTCTTGATCGCAAAACAATTTATCTCCTTGAAGTATCCCCAGCTTAGAATTTTACCCTTGGCATACTTCTTGCTTCTCTTTCCCTTTTCATAGAAACTGACAAACTTTGGCTCGAGATCTGGTTTATTTATCTGATCAGGATTAACAATGTTCTATTTCCACCAACTCTGACGGATATCGTCTTCTTCAATGTTTTCATTAACTTTAACCATATCACGTTCGAACCACTTATTAATCTCATTCCATACCTCGGCTTTATCTTGCTCGGTTCAGAGTTTCTTATTCTTTAGCTCAATCTCTTTTCTTTCTTTCTCAACGAGCAGTTTCTCAGGTCAGATTCTCCTTTTCCTTTCCATCAAAACATGAACTTCTTTGATTTGCTCCTGGTATACCTTCCTCACCTTTTCTAATTCATTCAACCTCTTTGTTTTCACCTCACTACTCAAATTGAAAAAGTCACTTAAAGTATTGAGTGACGGATTCGAGTAGGGCTCGAGCGAAGGCATAACAATGTCAACTTCTTCTTCTTCTTCATTCTCAGATTCTATCACCAATTCATCCTCGGATTCAATAATCACATCCTCTTTCTCATTACCTTTACTGACAGAATCTTCACTCTTTTCATCCACAAACAGTAACTTCATAGTTAGAGTCGGAATCGTCATTTCTCCAAGCATTACCAGCTGGACATCTGTAATTCTCCTTGATGAGATGGCATACAAGCTTCCTCTTAAAATCAGGTTTCAGATCCTCGTTTCTTGTTTCCTCCATTCTCCAAAAAGTTATCGGATTCATCAGTTTTAGGTGAATAATATCATGTTAAAGCTTTGGTAAATCTGGTGCTGCTTCGTTGATAATCATTTGAAGGAAACGGGAGTAGATAAGATATCTATGTGTAGAACTGAAAAGATTTGCTTTGAAGTAATAGAAGACAAATCCTGAGAAATCATATGGAGCCTTTAGAACGAGTGCAACAAACATACTCTGCACTTTCTCATTCAGCTTATCAAAACCTGCTTTTCGTCCACTCAAGCAGTGCATCAACACGTGAGCTAGATATCAAAACTGTAGTGGCAGAAGAGTCTTCATCAGTTCAGACTTACCAGCAATGTAACCAGAATAAGCACATCTCTTGAAGCATCCGTGGATTCTTTCTCAATTGATCGTCATATGGGAGCAGTTCTCATCATTAAATCCTAAAATCCTCCTTATCACAGTGTTAGAAACAACGATCTCATGCCCTTGAATAGTACTAACTAGCTTAGTCTCATCCTCTGACACATAAAGTACTGCATTTCTCCAGAATTCCCTTTGGTGGCTGTAGTATGCCGTGCATGGAGTAGAAATAGCAGTATGGATCCTTGATCACTTTAGAAAAGCTACAATCTCTTTAAAGTGTTCACCCTTCTCGAGAGTAGTGTCATAGAGGGCGACTTGATTGTTGAGCTCACCCTTTTATAGAATAATCTCTTGTTGGGCAGGTGGATTAACTGGATTGACTTGAGGATTCGTTTGCTCCCCCTGAACTTCTGGGTTTACAACCGGAACATTAACTTGTTGTTCAGCCATTTGTAAAATCTTAACAAACTGAAACATCAACAAAAATGTCAGAAAAAGTAATCATAAATCATAAAACATTAAAGCATTTGCAGCAAAGTGTCATAAACTCATTAAATATGACAAACCATACGAGTGAGACTGTCACACGTGCAGCTGAGAGATCACTCGTGCGAGTAACATGGTCACTCGTGTCACTATTGACACGTTTGAGCAATAACATGGTTTCAGACAAGGTACACAGTTGAGGCTTATAAATATACGCGAGTGGGTCAACCGTGTGGTGATTCCTGCGATTAAGCACACGTGTCAGCTCAGTCAAACGAGTGAGCAGCCAAATGAAATCAAACGAGTGGGCTCAAAGGTTCACACGGTTAAGCCTTAACCGCGTACTGACTCGTGCGAGTCATGTCCCACACGTGCGAGTGAGATCACTCATGCATGTCTGATGAAACCGATATTAAATGCATTTTTTTAAAAACGGGATTACATGTTTGAGTGTTTTAGAGGCCGATTTACATCACAATAGTAAGCTTAGATATCATTTAACACAAAACAACAGCAAATAAGCATCAAAACACAATGTTAAGCATCAAAACACAATGTAATTGCACAAAATTCGATTTACAAACCCCTAGGGTTTTGACACATTCAAACAACAAATTAAGCTACTAAACATCGATGAATTTGTACCTATTTGGTGGCGCTGAGGTCGGCTTTCAATGCTTAACAAAACCTACGGTGGAAATCGTGATTGGTGATGAACGATTTTTGAGAGAAAAAAATGGTTAAGGGTGCACAAGTGTGAGCTCCTGTGCTCAGCACCCATATTTATACTCTCGTGCTCAACCGTACGGTTGAGCACACAGTTCACCATCAACCGCGCAACTCAGAATCACTCATGCGTGTGACCCAAAAGTCTAATGGATAATACTAGAACAGGGTCATCCGTATGGTTAACCTCAATCGTGTGGTTACTCGTACGGTTCACACTTCAAACGTGCGAGTGAGCCACTTTGGCAATTTCAAATTTTCACAAACTTAGGATTTTGACTCATTTGGCAATCTTAGAGCTAACTAGCACTTTCAATTTGAGTCATGAATCACTAATCCATCAAGGTATGATCATTAACACTTAGGTAATCCAAACATCTTAACCTAATTGAGGTTATTACTCTAAACATTCCGTTTCACAGGAGTCAATCCTACAGTGTAATGTCACCTTAAATTTACTAACACCTTAAATCATTAAAATTCTTCAAACAATCACAAGCTGTACAAACTTCTATCTTGTAGATTTGGTGGCCAAAAATATCTTGATCTTGACAAGGTTCTTTCAGATGTCATTGTATATTCAGAGGATAATCAGAAAATAAAGAAAGAAATAAAATCTTTATGAGTTTTCTAATATATAATGTCATGCAGCTAAAGATATGCAAATAAGAGACATTCTATCATGAAATGCAATAACATGTAAATCCACAAAATTCGATTTACAAACCCCTAGGGTTTTGACACATTCAAACAACAAATTAAGCTATTAAACATCGATGAATTTGTACCTATTTGGTAGCGCTGAGGTCGGCTTTCAATGCTTAACAAAACCTACGGTGGAAATCGTGATTGGTGATGAACGATTTTTGAGAGAAAAAAATGGTTAAGGGTGCACAAGTGTGAGCTCCTGTGCTCAGCACCCATATTTATACTCTCGTGCTCAACCGTACGGTTGAGCACACAGTTCACCATCAACCGCGCAACTCAGAATCACTCATGCGTGTGACCCAAAAGTCTAATGGATAATACTAGAACAGGGTCATCCGTATGGTTAACCTCAATCGTGTGGTTACTCGTACGGTTCACACTTCAAACGTGCGAGTGAGCCACTTTGGCAATTTCAAATTTTCACAAACTTAGGATTTTGACTCATTTGGCAATCTTAGAGCTAACTAGCACTTTCAATTTGAGTCATGAATCACTAATCCATCAAGGTATGATCATTAACACTTAGGTAATCCAAACATCTTAACCTAATTGAGGTTATTACTCTAAACATTCCGTTTCACAGGAGTCAATCCTACAGTGTAATGTCACCTTAAATTTACTAACACCTTAAATCATTAAAATTCTTCAAACAATCACAAGCTGTACAAACTTCTATCTTGTAGATTTGGTGGCCAAAAATATCTTGATCTTGACAAGGTTCTTTCAGATGTCATTGTATATTCAGAGGATAATCAGAAAATAAAGAAAGAAATAAAATCTTTATGAGTTTTCTAATATATAATGTCATGCAGCTAAAGATATGCAAATAAGAGACATTCTATCATGAAATGCAATAACATGTAAATCAAAATCTTTTTGTTGTTTTACAGTTTTCAATGCAAACTATTTAATAGACAAATAAACAAACACATACAAATCCACATTCTTTTTGTGAGCAAGTTGATTAACAATTTTAAAAATGGATCAGAACAGACATATTGAATTGACTTCTGTTGTTCATTCCTAATTATCCAGTCTATGTCTATTATCATGCAGTTACTGATATCAATCCTCATTAAACACGAACAGACTCATTCCTGACACTTCGAAAATCATGTTTGCATTAATTACTTGAACATTATAGAGCGATGATTTTTGAGATCACATGAAATGCCCCGTTCATATTAATTATAAACGTTTCATATTAATTGGTTTCTTTGCGAGGTTTTGACCTCTATATGAGACGTTTTTCAAATCTTGCATTCGTTTTTAAAAAAACAACCATAACCTTTATTATTGAATAAAGGTCTTAATGACATAATTTAGATTGTCTATCAAAGACAATCTCCTCAAATAAATAAGTTTTTACACAACCCATTACAATATGATCAAATATATTACAACAAATACTCCGAATGCAAGTTTAAACAATATAAACAATTATGCCGACTCCAAATCTTGACCTTGGGTTGGCATAAGACAGCGGAAGCGTTTTTAATATTCACCTGAGAATAAACATGCTTAAAACATCAACAAAATGTTGGTGAGTCATAGGTTTAATTTCTATATAATAATCATAACATTTAATAAGCCACAAGATTTCATTTAATTAAATGCGCAGGATCATTACAACTGCAAAAATCATTCATACGATGAGTCGCCTTGTAACCGACCTTAACATAGAGTGCTTAATATATCTGGAATCATACATTCCACTATTTAAACGTATGACAAGAACCCTTCGAAGTACTAAAGCATTTCCACTATTCGAAAATGGGGGTGGTTGGTGCCCGTAGATCTACCTTTAGGACTCGCGTCAATTAGTGTTTTTCACTAATTCTTAGGTTACCAAGCATTATAATAATAAGTACAGATATCCGGTATAACAAAACAATCATAGAATGTAGTTCTATGAACTTGTGATTATTTTGTAAAACATTTATAAATTTTGCATGTATTCTCATCCCAAAATAATTTAGATATTAAAAATGGGACTATAACTCACTTGTGATGATTTCCGAATAGATGGTGATAAGACTTGGCCTTTTGATAAATTCACGAACCTAATGATAATATTCTTGTGTCAAGATATATATATATATATAATTAATATTCCATACTTATGATACTTGTGATAATTTTAATTGTCCATTGTTAGTAGTCTAACGTTCGTAGTCCAATAGTCCAATAGTCCAACAGTATAAATATATATATAAATATAAATGCGTATATTGTGTTAGAATTCACTAACACTATAATATATTGTCTTAATATAATAAGACACATAATATGTATATTGTCTGAAGCAATTCGCGACCCATTGTATACATGTCTCAGGCTCGATCACAACTCAAAGTATATAATATTTTGGAATCCACTTCGACCCACAGCTAACTCGAGATTACTGCCAATGGTGTCTAATAGTTCGTTCCAATAATATATATAGAAGAAGTCAAAATGATATGTCAAAACTTTGTATACGAATCCACGGTGATCAAGTCATATATATATATGGTGCCTTACGATCTTTATTAAGACTATAATATATTGTCGTAGAACTTAACCACGACTATTATAAATTGTATTTCCATAAGTTCGGGAACAAGACATGTATAAATACATGTAGGATACAAGGTAAGTTAGCTAGGATAAGGTTAGCATCCATTTTTATTAATCAAAACCGTAGCTAAAAACAAACAAAAATATCCAATTTTGTTTTACCAATAATTTCTTCGTTATAAATCTGTTTTGAGTGATTTGACTTGCCATGGTTTTGTATCGAACCATTATTTATTAATCTAAACAGAAAAAGTATATGTTTATAGTCAAAAATATAGCTTAGGTGTCAAATACAAGAAGATAGTCATATCCGTCGTAAGAACGACATCTTGATGACTCTTTTGAAAAACATACTTCCAATTAGAGTTTAACCATGGATTTTGGATATATTTCATATCCATATAAAATAAGATTTTTAACCAAAGGAAATCTTTTAATTCAAAGTTTAAGATAGGTTTTTAAAATCAAACCCAAAACAGCCCCCGTTCGACTAAGACGACGTATATTCGATTTTAAGGTGTTCTTCGTGTTTACAAGTTTTATATCCTTATGTTAGCTTGACATACTGTCATAATACATGTGTTGAAGTGTTTTAAAAATCAAGTTAGAAGGATTACGTTTATTTGCAAACAAGTTTAGAAATAATTTAAACTATGTTCTTGTTGTTAGTAGTTATAACTCAAAATAAGATAGCTATATGAATACGAATAGAATAAGATTATGAATAAGGTTACTACCTCAAATCAAATGAGTAAAGTTGCTTGAGAAATAAGGAGAATATCTTGAGTTCAAAGATACCCTTGATGGCTTGGAATTCTTGAAGTGTTCTTGATCAAGCTTTGTTATGATGATTATAACTTGGATTATGAGACCAATACTTGCTGAATTGAATGGAAGTTTGAGAGAATGTTTGAGTATGTGTTTAGAGAGTAAAATGATGTAGTTAATTGGAATAAAATGGATGGTTATTTATCCTACATGTTGGCATCAAAATGGGGGCAACAACATGACTCCATGGTTTGTAATTTTATGCATTTAGTCATACTAGTTTCCAAGCCATGGTTCCCACAAGTCTACATCATGTTTATACATGTCTCACAACTGATTGAGGGCTACTAAGATCAATGATTTAGTATGTATATACCCATAGTAAATACGTATAGAAGCTGGGTATGATACGAGTATAAATACCGTAAGAATACGAATAGGATTCTTGATAAAATTGAATGAGAAAATGAGTATAGCTATCTTTATTGAGTATAAATATATTGATATATATTATTAAGTCTTTCAAAAGTGTATTAATACATATTAATACAATACATATACATACATTTTAATTTAGAAGTTATTACAACGTTAATCGTTATATATATGTATATAGTCTTGAAGTCTTTAAGTTAGTAATCTCATTTTATGTATATAACCAATTGTTATTATATATAATGAGATACTTAAATATCATTTTAACAAATCATAAGTATATATATATATATATATATATATATATATATATATATATATATATATATATATATATATATATATATATATATATATCCATATATACATCATTATATAATTATTTCAATTTATGACGTTCGTGAATCGTCAGACAAACTGGGTGGCCAAACGTTTGTATAAAATTCATTATAAATAACCAATTCTTAATGAGTTTGATTTCTTAACATGTTGGAAACATTAATTATGTAAATATTAATCTTCAATATATTAGCGGAAAAATCCGGGTCGTTACATTACACACCCGTTAAATTAAATTTCGTCCCGAAATTTAGAATAGTACCTAGTTAACGTGCGATATCGGAAAACAAATGTGGGTACTTCAGCTTCATTTGGTCTTATCATTCCCAAGTGAATTCAGGTCCTCTACGAGCATTCCATCGAACCTTAACTATATCTTACTTTGTTTGAGTCGTTTGATCTCACGATCCATAATTTCGACGGGTTCTTCTACGAAATTTAGTTTCTCGTCAATTTTAATCTTGTCTAAAGGAATAATTTGATCTTCAGTATCTAGGCATTTCTTCAGGTTTGAAACATGGAAGGTGTTGTGAATCTTTTCTAATTGTGGAGGTAGCTCAAGTCGATAGGCCACTGGCCCAATGCGTTTTTCAATCTTGAATGGCCCAATGAATATTGGGCTCAATTTACCCCGCTTTCCAAAATGAATAACACCTTTCCAAGGTGATACCTTAAGCATAACCATATCACCTTCCTCAAACTCTAAAGGTTTTCTTCTAACATCCGCATAGCTCTTTTGTCGACTCCGGGCTATTTTTAATCGTTGCTGGATCTGAATGATTTTATCGGTGGTTTCTTGGATAATTTCCAGACCTGTAATCTGTTTATCCCCCACATCACTCCAACAAATCAGAGACCTGCACTTTCTCCCATAAAGTGCCTCGAATGGTGCCGCCTCAATACTAGAATGATAGCTGTTGTTGTAGGAAAACTCAGCTAACGGTAGATGTCGATCCCAACTGCTTCCAAAATCAATAACACATGCTCGTAGCATGTCTTCAAGTATCTGAATCGTCCTTTCACTCTGCCCATCAGTTTGTGAGTGATAGGCAGTACTTAAATCTAGACGAGTTCCCAACGCTTCGTGTTATACCATGTCTAGAAACAACTTCTTTCAGGTATAATCGTGCTAATTTCTCTATACCATCCTCTTCTTTTATTGGCAGAAAGTGTGCTGACTTAGTAAGATGATCAACTATTACCCAAATCATATCATAACCACCTGCGGTTCTCGGTAACTTAGCTATGAAATCCATGGTAATGTTTTCCCATTTCTATTCTGGGATTTCAGGTTGTTGGAGTAAACCCGATGGTTTCTGATGTTCAAATTTGACTTTAGAACAAGTCAAACATGCTCCTACATATGTGGCTATATCGGCCTTCATTCCTGGCCATCAAAAGTTTCTCTTGAGGTCTTGGTACATTTTCTCCGCTCCGGGATGTATTGAATATCTGGTTTTATGTGCTTCTTCTAGTACCACTTTCCTCAAATATCCATTCTTTGGTACCCAAATTCTTTCAGCTAAATACCTGGTTCCATCTTCCCGAATATTAAGCTGTTTTTCTAATCCTTTGGGTATTTCCTTTCCAAAAATTCCTTCCTTCAAAACCTTCTGTTGTGCCTCTTTTATTCTAGTAGTAAGATTAGTATGAATAATCATGTTCATAGCTTTAACTTTAATAGGTTCTCTTTCCTTTCGACTCAAGGCATCGGCTACCACATTCGCTTTCCCGGGTGGTAACGGATTTCACAATTATAATCATTTAGCAGCTCAACCCATCAACGCTGCCTCATATTTAGTTGGTTTTGATTTAAAATATGTTGGAGACTTTTGTGGTCTGTGTATGCGATAAACTTGACCCCATACAGATAATGTCTCCACATCTTTAATGCAAAAACAACGGCGCCCAATTCCAGATCAAGTGTGGTGTAGTTTTGTTCATGAATTTTGAGTTGTCGAGAAGCATATGCAATCACCTTCTTCCGTTGCATAAGAACACACCCAAAACCCATTCTTGATGCGTCGCAGTAAATAACAAAATCTTTCATTCCATCAGGTAAC
Organism: Rutidosis leptorrhynchoides; assembly: GCF_046630445.1. Lineage (NCBI taxonomy): Eukaryota > Viridiplantae > Streptophyta > Magnoliopsida > Asterales > Asteraceae > Rutidosis > Rutidosis leptorrhynchoides. The sequence continues at coordinate 451,555,154 of NC_092335.1, forward strand.
GATAAAATAGGTGCCGTAGTCAACTTCTTTTTCAACAATTGGAAGGCACCCTCTTGTTCAGAAGTCCATTCATACTTCTTCCCCTTATGTGTCAAGGCAGTTAAAGGTTTGGCTACACGGGAGAAATCTTGAATAAATCTCCTATAATAACTGGCTAGACCCAAAAATTAACGTATTTGCATTAGAGTTTTTGGGGTCTCCCAATTTTTGATGGTTTCAATCTTGGCGGGATCAACTTTGATTCCATTACTACTGACTACGTGGCCAAGAAATTGTACTTCATTTAACCAAAAAGCGCATTAGAGAATTTTGCATAAAGTTGTTCTTTTCTTAACAACTCTAACACAAGTCTCAAGTGGTGTTCGTGTTCTTGGTTATTCTTCGAATAGATAAGAATGTCATCAATAAAGACAATAACAAACTTATCTAAATATGAACTACATACTCGGTGCATGAGATCCATGAAAACTGCGGGTGCATTGGTTAAACCGAATGGCATAACCATGAATTCGTAGTGGCCATAACGAGTTCTGAAGGCTGTTTTTGGTATATCGGCTTCTTTAACCCTCAGTTGATGATAACCCGACCTTAAGTCGATTTTGGAGTATACGCTCGAACCTTGGAGTTAATCAAATAGGTCGTCAATTCGAGGTAAAGGGTATCGGTTTTTGATGGTTACTTTGTTCAGCTCACGGTAATCGATACACATGCGAAAAGACCCATCTTTCTTTTTAACGAACAAAATTGGAGCTCCCCATGGTGACCTACTCGGTCGGATAAAACCACGTTCTAATAATTCTTGTAGCTGACTTTGTAATTCTTTCATTTCGGTGGACGCAAGTCTATATGGAGCACCAGCTATTGGTGCGGCACTTGGTACAAGATCTATTTGGAATTCAACGGATCGGTGTGGAGGTAGTCTCGGTAATTCGTCCGGAAACACCTCAGGAAATTCTCTTGCAACAGGAACGTCATCGAATTTCTTTTCTTCTTTTTCAACCTTCTCGACGTGTGCTAGTTTGGCATAGCAACCTTTTCTTATTAGTTTGCGCGCTTTCAAACTACTAATAAGATTTAATTTGGTATTACCCTTTTCTCCGTACACCATTAAGGGTAACCCGTTTTCTCTCGGAATGAGAATCACCTTCTCATGACAAACAACTTCGGCTTTCACCTTGGACATCCTGTCCATTCCAATAATTACGTCGAAGCTTCCCAATTTCACCGGTATTAAATCAATTACAAACATTTCGCTAACTAAACTAATTTTTTGATTTCGGAAAATTTTATCAACCTTAATTAGTTTACCGTTTGCTACTACAACTATACACTTTTTATCCAAAGGCGTTAAAGGGCAATTTAATTTGGCACAAAATTCTCTACTCATATAACTTCTATCGGCACTCGAATCAAATAAAACATAAGCAGGTGTATTGTTGATAAGAAACGTACCCGTAACAAGTTCCGGGTCTTCCTGTGCTTTCTCCCCATTAATGTTGAAAGCTCTCCCACGGCCTTGCCTATTTCCATTCTGGCACTGGTTTATGGTATGGCCCGGTTTTCTACATCCATAGCAAACAACGCCGTTATTATTTATTCCGACATTATTTGCTCCTCTGTTTCTATTTGGTCCGTAGACTTCACACTTTGCCGCAATATGGCCATTCCTATTGCACTTGGTACATAATTCTCTACAAAACCATTCTGGATGAAACGTATCACACCTTGGGCATATAGTCCTTTGCTTTTTGTTGTCGTTGTTGTTGTTGTTGTTAGGGTTATTGTTGTTGAGACGTTTGTTGTTGTTATTGTTGTGATTGGGATTGTTGTTGTTGTTATTATTATTGGGATGGTTGTTGCGGTTGTTGTTGCGATTATTGTTGTTGTTGGGGTGGTTGCGATTGTTGTTGTAATTGTTGTTTTGATTGTTGTTGTTGTACTTGTGACCCTGATCACCGCTTTCCTCCCACTTTCTTGTCCCCTATTTCATTATGGCCTCCTCGGCCGCCTCTTTCTTTATCCTTCCTGTAATTTGGCCTATCAATTTGTGGGCTATACGACTCGCTTTCTGCATTGTTGCAGGGTCATTAGCACCTACATGCTCTTGGATTCGTTCCGGCAACCCTTTTATGAACGCTTCAATTTTTGCCTCTTCATCCTCAAATACTCCAGGACATATTAAAACCATTTCGTTGAAACGTCGCTCGTAGGTAATGACGTCTAACCCTTGGGTTGTCAGTGCTTTAAGCTATTCCTTGAGCTTGTTGATTTCGGTTCTGGGGCGGTACTCTTCCGTCATCATGTGCTTGAAAGCGGACCATGGAAGTGCGTAGGCGGTATTCTGTCCTTCGTAATCCATGTAGGTATTCCACAATGTCAAAGCAGTACCCCTGAAAGTATGTGTGGCATACTTAACTTTATCCTCTTCTGCGCAGTTGCTGATTGCGAACACGGCTTCAACCTTCTCTGTCCACCGCTTTAGTCCAACGGGTCCTTCAGTTCCTTCAAACTCATTGGGTTTGCAGGCCATAAAAGCTTTGTAGGAACATCCTACCCGGTTGCCATTGTTTCCTCCACTGCTGGAACCCGATTGGTTATTGTTGTTCATTACATTCACCACTGCAGCCATATTTGCAGTGAAAGCTTGAAGTTCTTCTGTGTTCAATTGTTGTTGTCTAATAGCTGGAGGAGCCATTTCCTTCAAAAATAGCCGAATGAGTTAATCATATAGAATTTTTAGAAGTAGCCAAAAAGTATTTTGTAGCTTAATATGAACTTATTATTATAAAAGCCTTTTCTTCATATTAGCGTTTTATAACTATAATAATGTTCATACTTAGCAGCTAACACAAATTAACTACTAAAATTCTAATATGAAAAACTATGGTAAGTTATTACGTTACTACGTAATAATAAGTTGTAATAATAATAATAAACCTTCCATGCTTATTCTTATTATTATACAATCATAAGGAAAATTACATTGCGGATTTTCTTACAAACTTAAACACACAATATAATACATATTATACAATGCATGGAATACAGGATAGCTGCCGATGGTTCAAAAACGGCGAGATTTCTCAGATGTTGACGTTGTTTCTTTCTCGACCAAACGTTTGGATTTTCGTTTGGATAGTTCTTTTTCCAATTCCTCCCAATTGGTTCTTTCGGCTAATTGTTTGGGAGCAAAACCAACAGTCGTTATGCGAGCGGTCATTTTATAAACTGGTCTCTTAGGTGGTTCAAGTGGATGATCACAAACATTTTGGGTCATAATAGGTTTATCGGGTTTGGGATCGGGTATAACAGCCAAAGATTTTCCCAAATCACGTTGTGGTTCGGTAATTTCCAAAACTTCTCCAGGATCCTTTTCTTCGGGTTCCTTCTCTGGATCTTCTTCTGGATCCTCTTCCGAAACCTCTTCTAGCAATTGTGAATCTTCCCAATTTTCCCAACAATTTTCCACTTTAATGGTAGCACCAAAAGTTAACTTTTCTGTTGGTTCATAAGTCGTATGCTTTGACTCAGCCTCCGAATCACTTGATAAGTAAATGAAATCTGAATCACTAGAGACACTTATATGATTGGATGAAGTCATCTATCACATAATAGCAGGCACGTTAAGAGAATGATATATCTTATAATATTTATATGTTAATAATCTTATATTTCCAACAATTATATGCGCATGATCATTACAACTGCAAAAATCATTCATACGATGAGTCGCCTGGTAACCGACCTTAACATAGAGCGCTTAAGATATCTGGCATCATACATTCCACTATTCAAACGTATGACAAGAACCCTTCGAAGTACTAAAGCATTTTCACTATTCGAAAATGGGGGTGGTTGGTGCCCGTAGATCTACCTTTAGGATTCGCGTCAATTAGTGTTTTTCACTAATTCTTAGGTTACCAAGCATAATAATAATAAGTACAGATATCCGGTATAACAAAACAATTGTAGAATGTAGTTCCATGAACTTGTGCTTATTTTGTAAAACATTTATAAATTTTTCATGTATTCTCATCCCAAAATAATTTAGATAGTAAAAATGGGACTATAACTCACTTGTGATGATTTCCGAATAGATGGTGATAAGACTTGGCCTTTTGACAAATTCACTAACCTAATAATAATATTCTTGTGACAAGATATATATATATATATATATATATATATATATATATATATATATATATATATATATATATATATATATATATATATATATATATATATATATATATATATATATATATATTTAAAATTAATATTTCATACTTATGATACTTGTGATAATTTTAATTGTCCATTGTTAGTAGTCTAACGTTCGTAGTCCAGTAGTCCAATAGTCCAATAGTCCAATAGTATAAATATATATATAAATATAAATGCGTATATTGTGTTAGAATTCACTAACACTATAATATATTGTCTTAATATAATAAGACATATAATATGTATATTGTCTGAAGCAATCCGCGACCCATTGTATACATGTCTCAGGCTCGATCACAACTCAAAGTATATAATATTTTGGAATCCACTTCAACCCAAAGCTAACTCGAGATTACTGCCAATGGTGTCTAATAGTTCGTTCCAATAATATATATAGAAGAAGTCAAAATGATATGTCAAAACTTTGTATACGAATCCACGGTGATCAAGTCATATATATATATATGGTGCCTTACGATCTTTATTAAGTAAGACTATAATATATTGTCGTAGAACTTAATCACGACTATTATAAATTGTATTTCCATAAGTTCGGGAACAAGACATGTATAAATACATGTAGGATACAAGGTAAGTTAGCTAGGATAAGGTTAGCATCCATTTTTATTAATCAAAACCGTAGCTAAAAACAAACAAAAATATCCAATTTTGTTTTATCCATAATTTCTTCGTTACAAATCTGTTTTGAGTGTTTCAACTTGCCATGGTTTTGTATCGAACCATTATTTATTAATCTAAACAGAAAAAGTATATGTTTATAGTTGAAAATACAGCTTAGGTGTCAAATACAAGAAGATATTCATATCCGTCGTAAGAACGACATCTTGATGACTCTTTTGAAAAACATACTTCCAATTAGAGTTTAACCATGGATTTTGGATATATTTCATATCCATATAAAATAAGATTTTTAACCAAAGGAAATCTTTTAATTCAAAGTTTAAGATAGGTTTTTAAAATCAAACCCAAAACAGCCCCCGTTCGACTAAGACGACGTATATTCGATTTTAAGGTGTTCTTCATGTTTACAAGTTTTATATCCTTATGTTAGCTTGACATACTGTCATAATACATGTGTTGAAGTGTTTTAAAAGTCAATTTAGAAGGATTACGTTTATTTGCAAACAAGTTTAGAAATAATTTAAACTATGTTCTTGTTGTTAGTAGTTATAACTCAAAATAAGATAGCTATATGAATACGAATAGAATAAGATTATGAATAAGGTTACTACCTCAAATCAAATGAGTAAAGTTGCTTGAGAAATAAGGAGAATATCTTGAGTTCAAAGATACCCTTGATGGCTTGGAATTCTTGAAGTGTTCTTGATCAAGCTTTGTTATGATGATTATAACTTGGATTATGAGACCAATACTTGCTGAATTGAATGGAGGTTTGAGAGAGTGTTCGAGTATATGTTTAGAGAGTAAAATGATGTAGTTAATTGGAATGAAATGGATGGTTATTTATCCTACATGTTGGCATCAAAATGGGGGCAACAACATGACTCCATGGTTTGTAATTTTATGCATTTAGTCATACTAGTTTCCAAGCCATGGTTCCCACAAGTCTACATCATGTTTATACATGTCTCACAACTGATTTAGGGCTGCTAAGATCAATGATTTAGTATGTATATACCCATAGTAAATACGTATAGAAGCTGGGTATGATACGAGTATAAATACCGTAAGAATACGAATAGGATTCTTGATAAAATTGAATGAGAAAATGAGTATAGCTATCTTTATTGAGTATAAATATATTGATATATATTATTATGTCTTTCAAAAGTGTATTAATACATATTAATACAATACATATACATACATTTTAATTTAGAAGTTATTACAACGTTAATCGTTATATATAAGTATATAGTCTTGAAGTCTTTAAGTTAGTAATCTCATTTTATGTATATAACCAATTGTTATTATATATAATGAGATACTTAAATATCATTTTAACAAATCATAAGTATATATATATATATATCCATATATACATCATTATATAATTATTTCAATTTATGACGTTCGTGAATCGTCAGACAAACTGGGTGGCCAAACGTTTGTATAAAATTCATTGCAAATAACCAATTCTTAATGAGTTTGATTGCTTAACATGTTGGAAACATTAATTATGTAAATATTAATCTTCAATATATTAGCGGAAAAATCCGGGTCGTTACATCATGCTAAGTTCATTAATCCTTGATTCTTTCATCACTTATGATTGTGCATTTTTATTAGGTTGTCAATTCATTATGCGTAACTTTCTGTTATCTCTATCCATGTACTTCATTCGAATTGAACAGGATCGTTCTCATGGCATTTTGAATAACCCTTTCAGCCTTTGGCTTCTACCAATATGTTGACAATCTTCAATCTAGTTGGTTCAGCAAATCTTAGAGTATATTGGATTATCCGAATAGGCGCATTATTTACCGCGGGGATTGGTCTACAGTTAAAGCAGACTTGCCTGATGACCAGTTGTCACATGAAATAAATCTCAAGGCCCTTAACTTCTTTATGTTCAAGTTGACATGGAAAACGAAATCGAAAGATAAACTTTCATTTATATATACTTAGAGTATATCTAGGTAAGTATCTTCCTAACTTACAGTCTTAATAGGTATAACTCTAAATTGCAGACAACAAGAATCTTGATAGTTCAGTGTGAACGTCATGATTAAACAATTCAAGCTGCGCGGGGGCGTCACACTAAGAATGATCTGAGTTCTTTATGAGCACATCTTGAATAAGCATTCTTCATACTTTCAGGACTTTGCCATCTTGATACGCCAATTATTTTTGACTTTGATTTTCATAGATATTTAACGCCATCATGAATGGATTTTCCATTTATATGCATGAACTCATGTTTCTTTGTTGTGTGCTCAGATCACTCGAAGGTGTTCTCCCTTAAATGCTTGAACGGTCCGCAATAAGGAATTATACTTTTCGACCTTAGGTGAGAAGGGACACTTACTTTGACATAAGCTAATTTTCTCTGATATTTTCGGGGTTTAGTTTCGATTATTAAGTCTTAGGCCCGTGACAACGTGGTATGCACCAGCCAAACATATAATCCTCAACCTTAAATTCACCCCCAGCCTTTTCTAGTGATTATCAATTATGATAGGGGATACCCTCAACCGACTGTTGAGTTCCTCAACAATTATCATTAGATACAGTTTCGGAGATAATTAGGTGACTACCTTCAAAAGTTACAGATCGTTCATGACTTCTGAATCTTAGATGATCGTTATTCTTAGTATGATTGTCTAATGCCAAGAATTCGTGAGTCACGTCTATCAGTACATCACACAACAGATAAACATAAACGTTCAAATTAGTCCTTACTAATCAAATATATCAATTCTCAGTACAGTAATTTCTTCATTTCCAACAAATTAATCAAAACAAGCTCATTTTCGGAATTTTCAACTTTTTAGGGTTTTCTGATGAGGCATTTTACACTTTTTAGGTATTTTCTATTGAAACAAATACTCCCCCTAAAATACTAAAACATAAAATCTTTTTATCTTTTAGCATTTTAAACAAAAGAAACAGAAAATAGGTACAGACTAGCATGCAATCATGAAATAAATCATGCAAGGAAATGCAGACAGAAAGCAAAAATATGAAGTACAGATAATAAGAAACTAAAATCTATATGTCATGCATCCTACATGCAAAGTCTAAAAGTTTGATTAAACCTCACAATCAACATCCGAAATTACTTTGTCTCGATCAACAATGCCATTCATCTCTAAAAGTAGCAAGAACCTAGGTTTATCAAAAGCCTTAGTAAAAAGGTCAGCCCTCTGGTCCTTAGTACATATTCTCTTAACCTCAAATATCTTTTTCTCATGGCAATCCCTAAGAAAATGATACTTAACACATATGTGTTTAGTCTTAGAGTGTTGCACAGGATTCTTAGTAATTGAAATAGCAGTAGTATTATCAATATAAAGAGGAGAGAAAGAGATTCTTAGTCCGTAATCGCCAAGTTGTTGTTGAATCCAAACAACTTGCGAACAGCAACTTGCAGCAGCAATATATTCAGGTTCACACGTGGAAAGTGCAACTGCAGTTTGTTTCTTGCATTGCCAGGTCACCAGCCTTTCACCTAGAAATTGACATCCTCCTGATGTAGATTTGTTGTTGATTTTGCAACCTGCATAGTCTGAATCACTGTATGCTACAAGATCAAACTTGTCTTCGTTCGAATACCAGATGCCGAGATTTGGAGAATGTAACAGATAACGTAGAATTCTTTTGGCAGCTGTAAGATGAACAGTATTCGGATTAACTTGATAAGGAGCACACTGACATGTTGCGAACATAATATCTGGCCTAGATGCAGTGAGATACATGAGCGATCCGACGATTGATCGATAGTATGTAGGATCAATAGGCTCCCCTTCACAGTCCAACGAAATACCGTGATTCACAGCTAGTGGGGTCGACACATGATGTTCTTGAGTCATACCGAAACGTTCCAGTATATCATTTACATACTTTGCTTGATGAAGAAAAATTCCATTATCAGTCTGTTCGACTTGCAAACCAAGAAAGTAGTGTAGGAGACCCAATTTGCTCATTTCGAATTCGTCCTTCATCATCTGCTCAAACTCATCAATGAGTTCCTGCTTAGTAGCACCGAAAATAATTTCGTCCACATAAATCTGAACTAAGATAATATCATCATCTTTAACTTTCGTGAACAGAGTACAATCTACCGTGCCCATTTGATAACCTTTTTCAATCAGATAACTTGACAGACGTCCATACCAAGCACGTGGGGCTTGATGTAAACCATATAGGGCTCTCCGTAAACGGTAAACTTTGTCAGGATGAAGATGATCTTCAAAACCTGGTGGTTGGCTGACATATACTCTTTCATTCAGCTTGCCATAAAGAAATGCACTCTTGACATCTATTTGAAACACTTTGAACTTCATAAATGATGCAAAAAGTCAAGAAAATGCGAATAGCTTCCAATCTGGAAAAAGGAGCAAAAACTTCATCATAATCAAATTCAGGATCATGTTGATAACCTTTAGTGACTAATATTGCTTTGTTACGGATAACATTGCCATCTTCGTCAAACTTGCACTTCCAAACCCATTTGAGATCAATTACTTTAGCTCCATGCGGCTTAGTAACTAGCTTCCAAATATCCAAACGGTTGAATTGCTGAATTTCTTCTTACATAGCCATGACCCAATCAACATGCTTCAAGGCTTCTTTTGTTGTCTTTGGCTCTATTGTAGAAATATGACATGAGTACTCGTAGTATGCAGCAACAGCTGTCATATGAGCATCAACTTGACCATCAAACTGAACTTGCCTTCTTGTTCTAACACATGCATTTGGATCTCCAATAATATTCTCTCTAGGATGAGTAGCTGTAGTTCTAGGAACTGGTTGTGCAGGAACAGGTATCTCATTATGTAGAATTGTAGTATCACCAATATCTTCAGGATTATCGAAAATTTCACTTAAAATATTAGATCTGCAGGTATAGTACACTGGATCAACATCTTGATCTGAATCTTGAGCTGGGTCATTGACTGTCGGTAATGGAGTTGGAATTGGAGTAAGTGCAGACACTTCTAGTTCATTCTGTAAGTCAAACAGCATTTGTAACTCCACTTCATTCTTCGTCTGATATGGAGCAAGATTGAATGATTCAATCAACTCATTATAGTTATAAATCCAAGATGACTCTTAGGAGCACTCTTCGTTTGATTCCTTTGGATGTCAACTTCAGACCATTCTTCAACACATCTTGTTTCATTGTTGAAAACTCGCTTGTTAGGAGATCTATACCTAGTAAATACTCCAGTAACCACTTTAGAATCAAACTTACTTCCTGGTTTTCTTTTCAAGATGGTACACGGTGCACCAAATGATTCTAGATGCTTCAAAGATGGTTTTCTCCCATGCAATAACTCATAGCAAGTCTTACCCAATCGTTTAACAGTCAGAACTCGATTCATAGTGTAACACGCATTAGCAACAGCTTCACTCCAAAAATGAACAGGTAACGATGAATCTGCCAGCATTGTTCTAGCTGTCTCGATCAATACCCTATTCTTTCTTTCAGCCACACCATTCATCTGAGGAGTGTATGCAGAATTGAACTGCATATTTATACCTTTTTCAATACAGAAACCTGCAAGATACTGATTCTTGAATTCTGTACCGTTATCGCAACAAATATTTCTTACCTTTAGATTAAAACCTGTCTCTAATCGATTTATTAGCACTTTCAAATTTTCAAAAGTATCAGACTTCTCTTTCAAAAACATTACCCAAGAAAGTCTTGAATAATCATCATTTACAACCAGACAATACTTACTTCCATCAATACTTTCAAAACGAATTAGACCGAAAAGATCCATATGTAACAATTTAAGTGGAGCAGAGATTGGATTATACTTCACCAGCTTATGAGCTTTCTTACTTTTCTTACCCTTCTTACACGGAACACATGTTCTTTGAATCTGAAAAGATCGAAGATTGGCACCTTCTATAAGATTTTTGTGGATAAGGTGATTCATTTTTCGAAAACTTAAATGACCCATGCGTTTGTGCCATGTAATAGAATCTTGTTCAGTCGCTTTAGAAACAAAAGCTTGATGATGTTCAGCAGTTGAAGTAGCAACATTCATATCTAGCATGTACAAATCAGCTTGTCTAGGAGCCTTCATCAAAATCATTTCTGGAGAAATCACAACCTCTGGCTTCAAAATGTAGCTAAATTCGTCATCAAACGCAACCTTCAAAGATTTTTCAGAGATTTGTGAAACTGACAACAAATTGTTTGCAAGCTCTTGACAATAGTTCACTTTGTCGAAACTAACTTTCTCATTCTTCAATAAACCTTGAGCTGAAATGTGACCTCCTTTATCTCCAGCAAATGCAACATAACCTCCCTTAATTGGGGGTACATCCGAAAGAAGAGATAGATGTCCAGTCATATGTCTCGAAGCGCCGCTACCCACTATCCAGGTGTTGTTTACAGGTACCCTGGTTCCCTGCATATCACATTAATAATATTAATTGATAGCGGGAACCCATGCCCGGACGGTAGTTGTAACACCCGTTTTTCAGTTACACGTTATTTCGAGCGTCATTCGAAATACGAGGCATGTAAGTGTATATTTGGATCCCAAATAAATTTGGAGTTAATGTTCTAAAACCTTACCATTGGATAGTAAATCTCATTATGTTTCCAACGATATTTGATTCGTCGAAAACGGAGTTACGGTTTGAAAGTTACGACTAAAACAAGTTCAGTTTCAGACTCAGTTCATTAGGACTCCGTCCAGACTTTGGGACGCCGTCCAACAATGAAGGTCAGGACGCCGTCCAAGCTTTTTGGACGCCGTCCAGAAGGCCTGACGGGCCACAGCTCTATTTTACTCAAATTAAAAGGGGTATTTGGGTCTTTTCACTTGGGGTCGGTTTGGGATCATCAATAATGATCTAGAACTCCATTTGGAGCTCATTCTCACCCACACAAAACACTCTCATCTTATTTTAGAGAGAGAGGGTTAATTTAGAGTGAGAAAGCTTGGTTTGGTGAAGAAGATGAGCGTTTCGGGTCAAAGCTCGAGAGTTAAAGTTGTTCCTTTCGTTCACGGCTACATTTTGGTAGTATTGGTAAGTCTCAACTCCGAATTTTCATTGTTAAGATTCTTGTGTACATTTAGGGTTTGAGCTTGTTATTTGTAAAACCCTTTTAGATGATGAAGAGGGTTTATGGAAACCCACTATTTTGATATTTTGCGGGTTTTGGGTTGGTTAATGATTTAAGCATGTTTAAGGTTTGTAAGTGGGGTATAATCACTAGTATTAGTGATTTTAGGAGTGTTGGAACTTGTATGACCCATTTGGGGGTAAAATGGGTGAATTTGGGTTATGTTGAGATAAGGAAAACCCTAATAGCTATGATCTAGGGTTTGGCCATGTGAATTGAAGTTGTAAGTGTTAAATTGTGTTGGTTAGTCACTAATACACTTGTTAATGATGGAAGAATTGTAAATGGGTCACGTTTAGCTAAAATGGTATGTATAAATGTTGAAATGGGTCAAATGAGTTAAGGTTGACCTAATTGGGTAAAATGGGTATGAAATACCCTAAGTTTGTGTTAATTGGTGTTAGTAGACTTACATCACTAGTTTTAGTAATTAAAGATGAGTCTTGGCCATTTATGGGCGGTTTTGGGTGTAAGTGAGTTATTTAATTCTTTTGGGTCACTAAATGCTCGAGAGTGAGTATTGTGGTTAATTCCACAAATTGTGTATTGAATGTGTACTTATGTATTAGGTACCTTGCTCGAAGCATACGGAAGTGCTAAATCACCACCGACGTGATAAGGTGAGTGGAATAATTATGCATGTATGTATATAGTGTATTTATTTGTGAATGTTATGGTATGAACCACGAGCCGGTAGTACCATAGCATGTATGTGACGAGTGTGAACCACGAGCCGGTAGCACTATAAAATAAGATGTGAACCACGAGCCGATAGCATCGAGTGTGAACCACGAGCCGGTAGCACTATAAACTAAGATGTGAACCACGAGCCGGTAGCATCGAGTGTGAACCACAAGCCGGTAGCACTATAAAACGAAGTGTGAACCACGAGCCGGTAGCACTATAAAACGAAGTGTGAACCACGAGCCGGTAGCACTATAAAAGAGTATGACTCGAATGCGTATGGTGTGAACCACGAGCCGGTAGCACCATAGCGTTATGGTTAACCATATGGTATTGTGTATGTGTTGTAGTGTAGCAGGTTATATTGTTTGAGTATATGCTATTAGTTATGCTAGCTTGCGATATTGGAGGTTACTAGCTTGATACTTGAGATGGTTTGCTAATTATGTTGCTAGCATGTATGGGGTATGTGAGTAAGTGTATGCAAGTAGGTACATTATATATGTATATGTATAATTATTGCATTCACTAAGCCTCGGCTTACCCCTCTCGTTGTTTACCTTTTTACAGGTATTGTGTTATTGATGCTAGCTAGTTGTTAGACTAGACGTGCAGGAGCGGTTGGGCTTGATGGGGTAGTTTTCGGATAATTGGACGCGGATGGGGGTTTTGGTAGTCCCCGGGATTATGCTCTTGGTATCGGGTTGGGTTGTAGAGTTCTAATCCGTCTAAAGAGATAAATGGGTCGAAACTGCTACTTTATTTGTAAAACGGGTCATTGTGAGCCCGGGGTTGTAAAACTTGTTTTTATGGTGGCAATATCTTAGTTTTACTTAATATGCCATATTGTGAAAATGGTTTAGTTGAAAAGTGTCGGGGAGCGAGTTTTTCGCTCGCGTGTAAACAAAAAACTGATCAGTACTTTTTAGTTCATTGGGATGCCATCCCAAATCCTTGGACGCCGTCCCAGTTGTAAAGGCTGGACGCCGTCCCGATTTCTAGACGCCGTCCAGATGGGCAGTCACAGAAATTTTTTTTTTGTGTCGTGTTTTTGGTAAATCAATGTTGGGTTGTTACAAGTGGTATCAGAGCATAGTCTAAGGGAATTAGGTGACCTTGGAATAGGTGCCTAGTCTTAGACTTATTGGCGGTTGTGCGTTATTTGCGGGACTTGTAGGATTACGGGTCGGATTGAGATTTGTTAGTGCCTTAGAGTAGGTGACTAACTAGGACTTGTTTTTGTCCAAAGTGTGATGATGTGGGGCCTTATTTCGCGTGTAAATTAGTGCCTTAGATTGCTAGTGCCTAAGGTAAGTAGGCGAACTTGGACGTTGTTTTAGTGATAGTCACCTAGGTTGTAGGTTGACTTGTCGTTGTGGTGTACTTGTGTACGTTTATTACTATTGTATATTAGTGTGTGTGTGTATATATATATATATATATATATATATATATATATATATATAGGTATCTAATTGGTGCTTTGTCTTAGAGATGAATCTATTGGAGAGATTCAAAGGTTTGGCGGTTTTGAGTGATCAAGTTCACGGTAAGGACTTTGGTCATTCGGGTACTAGGAGTTATCGCGTGTTATTTTGTGTGAATGTTGCGTCAGTCTGGGTAAAGTACTTTGCGTGACCATGTGGAAATGGTAAGGTACGCATTTGTAATAGTGACCGATCACCATTATTACGAAAGTGTATCTTGACATCAAGCATGACATGACGAGTACCGAACGGAGGAAACGTGCATGGTTGGGGTAGATTCGGGATAAATGAGGAATCTTTATTGGTTCCTAAGTGATAGTTGTCTCGGGTGATGTGCTTGTAGTCGCATCGGGTTCGTTGCGAGTCGTGAAGTGTTACGATGGATTCGGTTAGTTAAGTGAGTGAGCCAACTCACAAGTTTGGTGCGTGCTTAGCCACCCTAAGTAGTGGGTGCATTATTGAGATTGTTATTGGTTTTAGTTACCCATCGTAACTAGGAAGATCGATTTACACTTGCGAGTGTGCGACGAGGACTTGAATTCCGTAATGGAATGCGACAAGTCTAATGATTGTAGTTTTGAGTTACAATCGGTAGAGTGTGTGGGTAGAGAATCGTGTTAGGATTCTAATTGTGAGTCGCCTTGGAATTGGCGAATCGAGGAGTCTTCGGGTCATTAAACTCATGGGAGTGGGACCCATATGACGATGTTTACGATAGTGTGTTGGTGTGTTGTGGATTATAGGGTAACATTCCTAACGGAATACCCCTGTCGTTGTGACTCTGTCGATAGGTGGAAGGGTGTAAGACTTGGTGTTCTCAAGCATCTCCTTAGTGTTAGATGAAGGGTTTCGTTAGGCTATATCGTTTTGGCCTTGTGGAAACTGCGGGTAGCGTGCGATCGCTAGGAACTTTCGATAAGACAATAAACCGTAAGGTTATCGGGTAGGTATGACTTCGGGTCATTATTATAGAGAGATGGGTGACATCGGGTGTATGGAACCTAAAGATCGATTTTCTAAAATTCATTGGATTGTGGTGGGAGTCTGCATGACACTGCGTCAGGTGCCTTTTTATACCTGCTAGGGTAATGTTCAACTCTGGTAGTGGTGTGATCACTTTGTGCTTAGGGTGCCCGTGAGATACCCTTGGAAGCATCGGAGATTATAATAGTGATCGACGGGTGATGGTAATTCGACGGTTGCGAAAGTCGAAGTTTAAGAGCATTGCGGTAAATACTTCTTATGAAGTGATGGATGAGCGCATCTTATTACTCTTAAGTGATAGACGGGTGAAGATTACCGGTGGACCGGTGATGGACTTAATGGTGGGATAGGCCAAAGGTTATGATGAAGTGTCGATATTGCGGTCGATGCGATTATTGTGTCGGATTGGTCCCTCTTCTCCATGAGAGTGGGCAATTATTGATAAAGGTTCGTTGAGTGGAAGGTCGGGTGATCTCGACAGAAATGCACGACTGATTAAGCGGAGTGGCATATGCCTAGACTTAGAGGCTAATGTAGGACCTTGGTGGAGTTCGCTTCGCGAACGATGAAGGGCTGTGAGTTGTGAATTGTGTTATGAAGGTGCGGGGTTGTCGCGTGTACGACATCTCGAGTGATCGTATATGAAAGCTCTGAGAGCTTAAAGTGAATTTGCGGTGAATTGATGTTTATGACCAACGGTGACAATGGTCAGGTGTTACGTGGAATTTCAATTCCGCGGGATGTTATCATCTTGGCGGTGAGAATAGGGAGATAAATCCTAAGTGGCGGAGTTTTTACTGTCGCCCGAGGAAAACTCCAGTGGTGTTATGTCTAGTGAAATGTCGGAGCATACCGTGCTAAGCCTCAATAGGTATTCGGAGTTCCTAACGAGGAAGAGTGACGGGTTTCTAATGTCGACTCGAGATCGTGCTTTACGATTGTGAGTTACAACTCTGGAATGTTATGCGTGAAGATTGTGATGATGGGATCAAAGGAAGTGTAAGACTTCCTATGTAAGGTGGTCGTGTAGTACCAATGTGCGGTATGAGACCAAATGTGAAGTCTGAGATCCCGGAGTGAGAGAATGAAGTGTCGTTGCGAGTGCTCCCGTGGTGAAAAATCTGGGTTGTCATGAAACCCGGACAGTATAATTGAATGAGAACGAGTTCGATATCGTGGCGAATATCGTATTTTCCCTGTCGGGAAACGCAATCGTGAAGATTGTCAGTGGATTATTCCACTTTATGGACGAATGTGAGGCGGAGAGTGTCGATTTTGACTGTCTCACATCGAGACACGCAGATGTTGTTTGTTTGCGAGAGTGTGCTCCTTAGTGATGCGACTGTTAGTTGCATTGAAATGTTGAGACCATCCTTAACGGACGGTCTAGGTAGGAAAGTTCACCCGGCGTGGTGAATATTTTTGTGAGTCGTGTGGCGAATTGCGGAAATTTTGTGATGATGATTCGCCGTTGACGGGATTTTGGTATACGAATAGCTTCTATGCTAGTACTAGGAAGCCGTATTGTATGGTTCAGAGAAGAAACCCTATGACGATGTGTTGATGTTTCGTCTAATTCGTGGTGTATTATTGTCGTCCTGGATTAATCCAGTGTCGTATAGTCGTGTGTGGATCGATCGGCGGGAAAGTGGTGCTTCTTAAGTGTTATTGTGGGGTTATTAAAATTTTTTTCGTTGAAGGAATGATCCGGTGTAGAGCCGGAGGGAGTTTGGTTCTTGGCCTAAAGAATATTCAGGAATGATCGGTCGAGTAGTAAGGTTATGAACCGAATGAGTACGAAATTTTAAGGAAGCATGAATCCTTCTCGATTTGGATTAATGTAAGACTTGGTTCGCGGCATAGTGAATTTAGAAGATCGCATAGGGCGATATAGTTATGGATGACGCTTGTTGCGTGTTGCAGCCGTGAGAACTTGGAGGAAAATGTGGTATTTTTTCGTATTTCCTAAATGGAAATTCTGGACGTTGAGTGTATGAGATATCGTTTATTGCGGTAGTGCACGCTAGTGATCATTAGCGTGTGGTGGGATCTTAGAATTCAAGGATGATGTTATGGATGACGGGCTTTGTTGTGTTTTGTAGGAATCGTGAGGTGTGACTACGATGGTATCCGGTGAATTGTCCTTCTTTTAGGACGATTGTGAAGTACGGTTGTTGTATTATGATGCGTTAGTGCACGAAGCGAGGATTCGGATGAGTTTACTACTTGTGTGACTCCGCGTTGGAAGCGGAAATGTTCGTGGGAGAAGTGCTTAACTTCTAGTGTTTGTGCGGATCACGAGGACGTGATCCAATTTAAGTGGGGGAGAGTTGTAACACCCGTTTTTCAGTTACACGTTATTTCGAGCGTCATTCGAAATACGAGGCATGTAAGTGTATATTTGGATCCCAAATAAAGTTGGAGTTGATGTTCTAAAACCTTACCATTGGATAGTAAATCTCATTACGTTTCCAGCGATATTTGATTCGTCGAAAACGGAGTTACGGTTTAAAAGTTACGACCAAAACAAGTTCAGTTTCAGACTTAGTTCATTGGGACTCCATCCAGACTTTGGGATGCCGTCCAACAATGAAGGTCAGGACGCCGTCCAAGCTTTTTGGACGCCGTCCAGAAGGCGTGACGGGCCACAGCTCTATTTTACTCAAATTAAAAGGGGTATTTGGGTCTTTTCACTTGGGGTCGGTTTGGGATCATCAATAATGATCTAGAACTCCATTTGGAGCTCATTCTCACCCACACAAAACACTCTCATTTTATTTTAGAGAGAGAGGGTTAATTTAGAGTGAGAAAGCTTGGTTTGGTGAAGAAGATGAGCGTTTCGGGTCAAAGCTCGAGAGTTAAAGTTGTTCCTTTCGTTCACGGCTACATTTTGGTAGTATTGGTAAGTCTCAACTCCGAATTTTCATTGTTAAGATTCTTGTGTACATTTAGGATTTGAGCTTGTTATTTGTAAAACCCTTTTAGATGATGAAGAGGGTTTATGGAAACCCACTATTTTGATATTTTGCGGGTTTTGGGTTGGTTAATGATTTAAGCATGTTTAAGGTTTGTAAGTGGGGTACAATCACTAGTATTAGTGATTTTAGGAGTGTTGGAACTTGTAAGACCCATTTGGGGGTAAAATGGGTGAATTTGGGTTATGTTGAGATAAGGAAAACCCTAATAGCTATGATCTAGGGTTTGGCCATGTGAATTGAAGTTGTAAGTGTTAAATTGTGTTGGTTAGTCACTAATACACTTGTTAATGATGGAAGAATTGTAAATGGGTCACGTTTGGCTAAAATGGTATGTATAAGTGTTGAAATGGGTCAAATGAGTTAAGGTTGACCTAATTGGGTAAAATGGGTATGAAATACCCTAAGTTTGTGTTAATTGGTGTTAGTAGACTTACATCACTAGTTTTAGTAATTAAAGATGAGTCTTGGCCATTTATGGGCGGTTTTGGGTGTAAGTGAGTTATTTAATTCTTTTGGGTCACTAAATGCTCGAGAGTGAGTATTGTGGTTAATTCCACAAGTTGTGTATTGAATGTGTACTTATGTATTAGGTACCTTGCTCGAAGCATACGGAAGTGCTAAATCACCACCGACGTGATAAGGTGAGTGGAATAATTATGCATGTATGTATATAGTGTATTTATTTGTGAATGTTATGGTATGAACCACGAGCCGGTAGTACCATAGCATGTATGTGACGAGTGTGAACCACGAGCCGGTAGCACTATAAAGTAAGATGTGAACCACGAGCCGGTAGCATCGAGTGTGAACCACGAGCTGGTAGCACTATAAACTAAGATGTGAACCACGAGCCGGTAGCATCGAGTGTGAACCACGAGCCGGTAGCACTATAAAACGAAGTGTGAACCACGAGCCGGTAGCACTATAAAACGAAGTGTGAACCACGAGCTGGTAGCACTATAAAAGAGTATGACTCGAATGCGTATGGTGTGAACCACGAGCCGGTAGCACCATAGCGTTATGGTTAACCATATGGTATTGTGTATGTGTTGTAGTGTAGCTGGTTATATTGTTTGAGTATATGCTATTGGTTATGCTAGCTTGCGATATTGGAGGTTATTAGCTTGATACTTGAGATGGTTTGCTAATTATGTTGCTAGCATGTATGGGGTATGTGAGTAAGTGTATGCAAGTAGATACATTATATATGTATATGTATAATTATTGCATTCACTAAGCCTCGGCTTACCCCTCTCGTTGTTTACCTTTTTACAGGTATTGTGTTATTGATGCTAGCTAGTTGTTAGACTAGACGTGCAGGAGCGGTTGGGCTTGATGGGGTAGCTTTCGGATAATTGGACGCGGATGGGGGTTTTGGTAGTCCCCGGGATTATGCTCTTGGTATCGGGTTGGGTTGTAGAGTTCTAATCCGTCTAAAGAGATAAATGGGTTGAAACTGCTACTTTATTTGTAAAACGGGTCATTGTGAGCCCGGGGTTGTAAAACTTGTTTTTATGGTGGCAATATCTTAGTTTTACTTAATAAGCCATATTGTGAAAATGGTTTCGTTGAAAGGTGTCGGGGAGCGAGTTTTTCGCTCGCGTGTAAACAAAAAACTGATCAGTACTTTTTAGTTCATTGGGACGCCGTCCCAAATCCTTGGACGCCGTCCCAGTTGTAAAGGCTGGACGCCGTCCTGATTTCTAGACGCCGTCCAGATGGGCAGTCACATAAATTTTTTTTTGTGTCGTGTTTTTGGTAAATCAATGTTGGGTTGTTACAGTAGTAGGTTGTCCATTAACACCCATAGCTTGAAATTCCATCCATTTCCCGTTTGAGTCCGGTGGAATCTCATCATTTGAAACCATAAACTTAGACAGTTTAGAAGTAGCAATATTGCTCTTCTGGTTTCACATTTTGCTCATCTTCGGAGCGACTCATTTGTGGTCTGTTATGAGAAAAGTATTTTCGACGACTAGCTTTTTGTGAGGGTGATCGTGCCTTTGGTTCAAAAGGTTTTTATTGATTACGAAACCCTGTCACATTTTCCTTAAAGCTTCTCTTTGGAATTTTACCTTTCACAAGTGACACATATCTATTTAAATTCTTTCTCTTAGGATCTACATAAACAACATTTGTCTTAAACCTCTTATCATGACGTTCATTACTTACTGGCGAGTTTGTTATATGAGCATAAGATAATCTAAAATTATCATGTGACAAGTCAATATTATGTCTAGTAGAACGAACTCTTCTAGGACAATAAGCAGTAATGTGTCCAAAGACAGCACAATTAAAACATTGACGAAACTCCATATGTCCTCTAAATTCATACACGTTATTAGAGTTCGAAGATGAAGGATCTTGTTTTCTTACGAACACAGGAGAATCATTTGGCTTATCTTTTGAAACAATCTTAGAGGTAACAGGAGGAACAGGTCTGTCAGCAAATCTAGGATTTCTTAAAATTTTAATAGGACCTTTTGGTGTTCTAACCCTACTTGTCTTAGAGTTATCTCCTAAACCAGTTTTCCTATCTTCCTCATGATCTAGAGCACCTTCAGCAGTATCATCAGAAGTTGTATTCTTAGTTGAGCTACACTTTTTATTCTTTTCAATGTAATCTTCGTAACTAGGAGGAATACAGTCTTCTGGTCGACCATCAACTATGTTTGCATTAACAAATGTGTTTTGAAAAGGAGGAGATGCAGACTTATATCCAATACCCTTGCCCTTGGTGTCATTAATTTCCACCATTAATGCATTCCACTGTGACGCACTTGCCCAACATTTCATTTTAATTGAAATTGCTTCTAAATCAGCTTTAACACATTCATTTTCTTTCTTTAGTTCATTAATTGTGTCAACACGTTTAATTAAAGCTTGATTTATGTCAAAGTTATAACATTTAAGATCGTGAAGTTGTTTTTTGTAAACTTTGATCTGCTCTTTTAACTCGTTTTCAACTTTAGTGATCACATGGTCTGCATGCCATTTTTCTTTCATCTCCGCATAAGCCTTTGTTAAATTATCTATTGTTATTTTAGATTCAGCGCATTTAACACATTCGTTATTTGTAGATGGATCATAAGATACCTGTTGAGCGTTATTTGATGAAGAAGCCTCAGCCATAAATGCAAAGTAATTTATCTTCTTCCCATCATCGAGCTCATTTTCTGATTCTGATGAATCTGTAAGAAACTCTGATGTATCAGTATCTTTTCCCAAATGAATCTGTTCAAGTCTGTCCCAAATATCTTTAGCTTTTGTTAACCTGGTGACCTTCTCAAGATCACTTTTTTATAAGAAACTCTTTAGTAAATCTACTGCTTTCTTGTTCAGTGCCTCAAAATCAGTTTGAACAAGTCCAGTATGATCAGCTTTAACTTCAACTCCTGAATCTGAAATTTCATCTGAATCATTATATTCTGAATTTACACTCTCAAGATCTGAACCTTCACCCATGAGAACTAACATTTCCAACTCTTCGGCAATCATTTTACCCCATTCGTCTAGTTCCTTGTCAGTATCAAATACGGTTTCTTCAATTTGATCCGCTTCTAGAATCTCTTCAAGCACTGAGGTATCACCATATTTACTCTTCCAACTGTTGAAGTAATAGTCCTCTGACGAAGTTGGTGAAACACTTCCAGATTCAGGTGTACGAGGAACTGAATCACTTACCTTCTTGAATTTGTCTTTAACCAGTTTCTGAATCTTCTCCTTCCAAATGGTTCAAGACAACTCTTCAGCACTTTCAGCACGAGCAGTCAGCTTCTCAATTAAATTTTGATTTGTAACACAATCTTCTTTAACTTCAGTGATCTTCTCCATGTTAGCTTTAGGTTGTTGATCATCTACATTCAATTTGATGAGACCAATCATCATCATCTCCATGAATGACAACCAAAGCTTTGTTAGGAGTCTCAGCTATTTCTGGTTCATTCACTTTATCAGTAATGTAAATCTCACGCTTAGTAGTTTGACTCTGAGAACTGTAGTTCTGATTCTTGAAAGGATTACGATTACCCTGCTTCTTCTGTTTTGTGCACTGTCTTGAAAAATGACCTAATTCTCCACAGTTGTAACAAGTAAAAGTATTCATATCAAATCCCAGTTTTGTATCTTTGGTCAGACTGATCGGTTTTCCAGTTCGCTCCTCGTAATCTCTCACTCTTCTCACAAGATTTACCATGCCCAACATAATATCCATCTTTTCTGCTTCATCTTTATCAAGTTGATGATAATCTT
The DNA here is from genome assembly GCF_046630445.1 of Rutidosis leptorrhynchoides. NCBI lineage: Eukaryota > Viridiplantae > Streptophyta > Magnoliopsida > Asterales > Asteraceae > Rutidosis > Rutidosis leptorrhynchoides. Next base: position 451,577,560 of record NC_092335.1, read on the forward strand.
AAGTTGTTAGTGATGGAATTCTACATATTAATAAGTTCCAAAACCCATATTTGTATATGTATATGTTCGATTCTTAAGCATGCAAGCGGAAGCAAATTGTATACAAATTACTATGTATTTTAACCTTTTAAAAGAATTCCATTAATTAGATCTAGTCTTGAAATATATATACTAAAATGTAAAAGAAGCCAGTTAGGGGTTTATACCTTCTCCTAAATAGGAGGTTATAAGGAAGATGTAGATGATGAGCAAGTGGTTAAAACTTCAAGCCTTTGTATACCAACAAATCCCTTAACTTGAGCTAAGATTTGAAACACTTAACCACCTTTTAAATTAACTTGAAACCTTCCTTTTGATGTTTGAAAAAAACGATCAGCAGTACCAACAATTTGGAGATGAAAAAGAATGCTTAATAGCTTCTAACTTGAAGCCTCAAGAGAGTGATACCCCAAGCTTTGATTGTACCAACACCCCTTTAGAATGGTTAGGATTTTTGACACTTATTGAACTTGTTCTTAAGCAAGATACTCACCTCTTTTCTCTAGTAAAAGAATCGACCAGAATGCTGTCCAAAACAGCATGTAATCGGCCAGCAATCTTATTGAGTGAAAGAGAGTGTCACTTGAAGTTATAAGTGCATGACTTGAATTAAAACCATGTTAAGATTTAGTACACTCAATTACTAGAAAATTAAAACAAGAAACCCTTTTCTTGTCCATTGAAAAGGACCGCCAGAATGGCTATATCCCAACAGCAATAAAATCGGCCAGCTTGTTCCTTTTTATTGAGTGTATATATCTTTTACATGTTGGTAAAATACATTAGTCAAAACCTAGGATGATGAGTCCAAGCATGCACTTGTGTACTTGTGTCCCCTTAAAAGTAACAAAACATGTATGGGGTGTCTTCTAGGAAAAAAAACGAACCCCATGTTGTTTTTATAACAAAATTGCAACTTATATAACTTGTATAATATATCTTGTATTTACATAAAACTTGTTATATAAAACTTGCAATTGTTAAGTTACATTTTTATTTTATAAACCCATTTATAAACTATAACACAATATAATTATTTAAACCTATAAATAATTAAATATAAATTATCCAAATAATTTATCTCAAGTGATTATGTTTTAGAAAACCCATTTTCTAAAATCCAAGTGTCGCGTATTTATTTAACGAACCAATCGTTAAGATTAAATACTTATAAGGTGTCGGTAAGCTTGTTATTGGGTATGACCCGACTTGGATCATAACATGTTAGCCACATTAATTTAATATGTCTCTCGGGCATACGAAAAACCTACAATCTCCCACTTGCACGAGAAACATAAGAAATTAGTGCAAGTGATGGATACAGCCTAACACACCGTCCATCACCCCTAATATGTTATGACTTTGTGCCATTCAATAACATCATCCCTTTCGAGTACCCAACTCGAATTGATATATATATATGTGAATCTTTCATTATATCCTTTCATCCTAGATGTCATGTCAAATCCAAGAGATACAGAGTGACCACTCTCTTATAGATTTAACTTTATCAGGCCTTAGACATCTGACTCTCAACGAATAAGAGGGACAAATTCCATCTTGACTACATACGTCCTAGATACACACTTTGTATTATACCTGAGCTCTTCCTCATGTACTACCATATTTCAGAATAGCGAAGGAAAGAATCAAGGTGTAATACTTAGTGAATATCCGAACCCAATATGTATCTCAGGTCGGAGGATACAATGATATTCGCCTTTACTCAAGATTACACGTGATCAACCACAAAGGCTCCATACAGTAAATCTTGAGAGCGGGTCTTCCAATATTTGTGTCCCACAAATATCTATGAACCTTGGTCGCAACCTTGCCCCACATTCAGCCTTTGAATGTATACCAATCCAAGTTCATAATAGTCTAAACCTCACACTTGTTCCCACAAATGTGATCGACTACGGAATTTAGAATAATAACTTATTCATGGATAAAATATGCAAAATAGGAACTTAACTCAAAATAAATTAACCCATAATTATATTAATGAGTTTGAACCGCTTCGTTCCGTTACAATACTTAAAACAGATCATGACCAATCACTAGAATATCGAAGCTCTAATGCACAAACATGTCCATCATGTTTTGCTCCATGTAAGAGCTTCGTGAGTGGATCCGCTATATTAAGATCTGTGTGAGCTTTGCGAATACATATCTTTCCCTTTTCAACTTCATCCCTTATGTAGTTGAAACTCCGCTCAATGTGACGGGTCTTTTGGTGAGTACGAGGTTCCTTGATTTGAGCAATCACATCCTCGTTATCACAAAAGATCTCAAGAGGGTCCTGAATGGTAGGGACCACTCCTAAGTCGTCGATGAATTTCTTCATCCATGCAGCTTACTTAGCTGCCAATGAGACGGCGATGTACTCAGATTTTGTAGTGGATAAAGCAACAACATCTTGTTTCGAACTCTTCCAAGAGATCGATCCTCCATTTAAAATGAAGACATAACCGGATTGTGACCGAGAACCATCTCGATCAGTTTGGAAGCTCGCGTCCACGTAACCTTTTACAACGAGTTCCTCCTCACCAGACCCGTATATAAGAAACATATCCTTAATGGAGAAGCAGCTACTTACCCAAGTTTTAACTCCTTGCATTTGCGAAATATTATTTCCAAATATTTCATCCACATATAGTACAAGGAATATGATAGTGCTCCCACTAGCTTTCTTGTATACATAAGCTTCATCACCGTTAATAATGAAGTCAAATTTCTTGACTTCCTCATTAAAACAATGATTCCACATTCTCGATGCTTGTTTCAATCCGTATATTGATTTCTTTAACTTGCATACATTATGTATCCAGGTTTCCATGCATCTTGGTTTTCTCCTTGAAAAGCCATTTACAATCAACTAACTTGGAGTTAGTAGGTTGTGTAACCAATTCCCAAACTTGGTTGTCATACATGGATTTCATCTCAACGTTCATGGCTTCCTGCCATTTATCTTTATCAATCCGTGATAAAGCATCTTGGTAGTTCGTTGGTTCATCCAAATCAACCATATAGCAACCATCCATGAGAATCCAAATTTCTCAGGAGGAGTACTAATCCTACCAGATCTACGAACATTTAGTATACTTTGATCATCCATTTGATCATTCTCAACATTTTCATGTTGAGTGCTAGTGTCAACCAATTGTGTATCATCTCCTTGATCTTGAACCTCTTCAAGATCTATCTTCTTTTAACTATTAACTTCCATAAGGAACATAGTTTCTAGGAATTCAGCCTTTCGAGCAACATATACATATGCTCGGATGGATCATAGAAATAGTATCCCATATCATCCTTGGGATATCCTATGAAGATACACTTTGTGGATCGAGCATTCAACTTATTAGGGACGTAGTGCTTAGGATAAGCTTCATATCCCCATACCTTTAAGTATGATAGAGATGGAGGTTTTCAAACCATATCTCATGAGGTGCTCTTTCCACTTTCTTGGTTGGGGCCATATTTAGAATACGAGCCACGGAGCATAGACAATAACCCCAAGATGTATTGTTGAGTTGATTATGTACTTCATATTGATATACTTTGAATGCTTCAAAAGTTTCATCCTTGTGTCTTAATAAGTAGACATATCGGAAACGACTGAAGTTTATCAATTAAAGTAATGAAGTATCTTTCACCATTCCTAGTCATGGGCTTAAAGGGTCCACATACATCCGAATGTATTAATCCCAATAAGTCCTTAGCACTTTCATAAGTCCATTTGAAAGGTGCTTTGGTCATTTTGCCTTGTAAACAAGATTCACATACATCAAATGAATCCAGCTCACTTGATTTTAAAAGACCATTCTTTTCAAGTGTATGCATTTGATTCTTGTTTATTTGACTAAGGCGACAATGCCATAAGTAGGAATCACTCAAATCCCTTTTGAGTTTCTAGGTGTTTGCTTGGTATATTGAGCTATCGAATGATGTGTTATCATGAACCAATTCATAAGTACCATTTAAGGCGAAGCCTTAAAATAGAACATATCATTTAAATAAACATGAATATCATCATTAATTAAGATTAAGATTGAAATCATATTGTCTTAAACGGGAAACTGAAATAATGTTTCGTGTCAACAGAAGTGCTTACAAAACATTTTTCAAAATAAGTTCCAAACCACTTGGAAGCTTTAACATAAAGTCTCCTTGAGCTTTTACGTGCACCTTTGCACCATTTCCATGTAGAGACTTTTGTTCCCGCATTTAGTTTACTTCTTTTGAACCCTTGCAATGAATTGCAAATACGAGTTCCACATTCCGTGTCTAATACCCATGTATTAGAAGAAGTAATACTAAGCTCAATGTATTCCATATATACATTACCTGAGGTTTGCCCTGCATCCCTCTTTGTTTTCAACTCCTTCAGGTAGACCGAGCAGTTGCGTTTCCAGTGACCTATCACTCCGCAACCAAAGCACGGATCTTCCTTGGGGTTTGCTTGTCTGGTAACCTTTTGCCATTTAGTGTTGTTGGTTGGGGCAACCAACTTCCCTTTTCCTTTGCCCTTGTAGGTGGGTCCTTTCTTCTTAGCCACCTTTGGCTTAGAAGAGGATTCATCCTTGGATTCACCTTGTTTGATCATGAGCATGGGTGAAGCCTTTTTACCCATGCTTGATTCATCCGTCCTTAGCATGGCATGTAATTCGCCAATGCTCTTATCCCAATCATTCATGCTGTATTCAATACGCATGTGTCAAACCTTTTTGACAAAGAGTTGTGGATAAGGTCCGTGGTTAATTCATTAGACACGGGACAGTTGAGACGGTGCAATTGATCAATGAGGCTTTTCATCTTTTGAACATTAGATGAAACGGATTGGGAGTCATTTTCCTTTTTGAGGATGTACCTCAATGATAGGTTATTAAAGTTGATTGGTGCGTTTGGAATGTTGTTGTTGTTATTAGCGGCCATCTACAAAATTTAACAAAGTTCGTTTAAGTATCGATTTTATATTTAATAAACAATACCCTTTTAATATTAATTGTCTTATTAAATATTTAGAATCCAACGGTAAATCAAATTCCGGTTAGGTGACCTTTATCCCGGCATTTGATTTAGCTAGGTAGTCATAATGACAATTGCAATCCTTTTGCAACTTCTAAGTTATGGGATCATGCAATCCTTTTGCATGGCATATTAATCCCATCAACGCCTATTTGTTCCTCATGCTTCGGTGACCCTAAGTTCATGATTCCCAAATCAAGTCGTCCTACTTGTGTAAACATGTAGACTTAACATACAAGTGGTTAGGTGACCTTTATCCCACATGTATGCGAAGTGTACCTTATTCATATTAGTTCGCTCATGACGGTTAGGTGACCTTTATCCCATCAAGAGTTTCCTAATATGTCTAAGGGTTCATACAAAAGGATGGCGTTTAACTTGTTTGCTTTGTTTCAGTTAAAGGGATTTTAAGTTTTCTACATTCTAGTTTTAGAAAACAAATAGCTATACACCAACATGCATTTGGTGTGTAGCACTTTATGAAAACCTATTTTCATGTTCTTTTAGTAAACCAATTACTAGATATAAACCAATCTATTGTCATTTTAAATAAACCATTTTATTTAGTCCTAATAACCGATTATTAGTGTCATTTTGTTATGTTTTATTATAACCATTTATAATTGTATTATGCAAGTTTTAACATGTGATAAACTTGTAGCAACCAATCATACAAACATACACAACATGCATAACAAAATATGTTCACAATCGGGAGCCATTATGGTGGACATTTGTTTAGCCAAAAAACCAAATGTCACTTTTAAGGGTAAGCAAAGTAAGAGATTTTAAACAAAATCTCCCACTTAATTTTGTAATCTCCATAAGCTCCATCTTGTAATCTCCATCTTGAATCTTCATTTTCTTTTACAAAATTATATCCTAATACAATTTTTCTAGAAAATGAAATAACAACCTATTCTATATTTACAAACCAAATAGAATAAATTACAAGAATAATTACAACTTATTACAAACCAAAATGAAAGAATAATTATTACAAACCATAAGAATGAATAATTAACCAAATCATACAACCAAACATGCACACGGTCTAGGCTCGATTGTGAACAATAACATAACAATAAACTTTGGCCAAACTTGAAGTCCCAAAACCCATTTTTGGGGTCCAAGAATTCGGCCAAACCAAACACCCCACCAAAACTCATGATTTTTCAAATCTACTTTCATGCATGTTGGTAGATTGTAAAATAAATGAGTTTACTAGCCAAAACAAGAAGCATATTAACAAGACTTGGCTCTAGATACCATTGATGGAATTCTACATATTAATAAGTTCCAAAACCCATATTTGTATATGTATATGTTCAATTCTTAAGCATGCAAGCGGAAGCAAATTGTATACAAATTACTATGTATTTTAACCTTTTAAAAGAATTCCATTAATTAGATCTAGTCTTGAAATATATATACTAAAATGTAAAAGAAGCCAGTTAGGGGTTTATACCTTCTCCTAAATAGGAGGTTATAAGGAAGATGTAGATGATGAGCAAGTGGTTAAAACTTCAAGCCTTTGTATACCAACAAATCCCTTAACTTGAGCTAAGATTTGAAACACTTAACCACCTTTTAAATTAACTTGAAACCTTCCTTTTGATGTTTGAAAAAAACGATCAGCAGTACCAACAATTTGGAGATGAAAAAGAATGCTTAATAGCTTCTAACTTGAAGCCTCAAGAGAGTGATACCCCAAGCTTTGATTGTACCAACACCCCTTTAGAATGGTTAGGATTTTTGACACTTATTGAACTTGTTCTTAAGCAAGATACTCACCTCTTTTCTCTAGTAAAAGAATCGACCAGAATGCTGTCCAAAACAGCATGTAATCGGCCAGCAATCTTATTGAGTGAAAGAGAGTGTCACTTGAAGTTATAAGTGCATGACTTGAATTAAAACCATGTTAAGATTTAGTACACTCAATTACTAGAAAATTAAAACAAGAAACCCTTTTCTTGTCCATTGAAAAGGACCGCCAGAATGGCTATATCCCAACAGCAATAAAATCGGCCAGCTTGTTCCTTTTTATTGAGTGTATATATCTTTTACATGTTGGTAAAATACATTAGTCAAAACCTAGGATGATGAGTCCAAGCATGCACTTGTGTACTTGTGTCCCCTTAAAAGTAACAAAACATGTATGGGGTGTCTTCTAGGAAAAAAAACGAACCCCATGTTGTTTTTATAACAAAATTGCAACTTATATAACTTGTATAATATATCTTGTATTTACATAAAACTTGTTATATAAAACTTGCAATTGTTAAGTTACATTTTTATTTTATAAACCCATTTATAAACTATAACACAATATAATTATTTAAACCTATAAATAATTAAATATAAATTATCCAAATAATTTATCTCAAGTGATTATGTTTTAGAAAACCCATTTTCTAAAATCCAAGTGTCGCGTATTTATTTAACGAACCAATCGTTAAGATTAAATACTTATAAGGTGTCGGTAAGCTTGTTATTGGGTATGACCCGACTTGGATCATAACATGTTAGCCACATTAATTTAATATGTCTCTCGGGCATACGAAAAACCTACAGTTAGATGAATGTTACCCTCACGACCATCAAGATAACTATCGTAGGAATTAACAAGGCTTGATCGTAAAGCTATATCTTCGCTAATCTTTTCTTTCCCTGCTTTCCTTATGTTCTCCATCTTAAGTGCAGATAGAACATCTAATGCAGTCGGTGTAGATGACTCTGTAGTATTGGAAGTAGGCTGTGATTGAGTATTGAGTGAACATGGTGAAACTTGTGGTGGATACGAAGGTTGTTGAATAGGTGTACTGCTAACATTCAAACCATACATATTCTGATTGTTTGTAGAAAAAGCTGTTTGAAATGGTGCATGAGTTGATTTTGGTGGTGTATAACCATTTGGACAATATATTTTGGTGTCTTGAACTTGTTTAGACCTCTTAACTTTGTTTAACAACTCTAACTCTTCTTCTTGAAGTCTTACGATAAACGAGTTCACTGTAGCAGTAGCAAGTTCCCCACTTGTTTTCATAGTTAGTACGAAACCATTCCATTCTAATGGTAATGCTCCAGCTAGACATGTCACTTTATCTTTCTCAGCAATGGTTACATCATGCTTGTGTAGTTCAGCTAGCAAATGACGGTATCTCTCAACCAATTCTGTAATAGATTCTCCGACTTGTCAGTGAAAACGATCAAACTCAGCTTTCAACTCTAAACCTTTTCTAGTTCTGTAAGATGTATTTCCTTCAGTGAAAGTACGAAGTGCTTCCCATATATTGAATGAATTATCATGACACAGAAATTGATGGAAAATCGAACCATCAAGAGCACTTATCAAGTTACAGTACATCTTCTTCTCCAAGTTATACTCTTCACGTTCTTCCGAAGGCATGTTATGCAATGTAAAAAATTCATTTGTAACTGGTGAACGTGGCCATTGAAATTTGGTTTCAATGTACTTCCAAAGCTTCGTGTCCTGACCATTAGACCAAATTTTAAATCTAGACTTCCAAGTAGAACAATTATCCATGTTCATTAATCTTGGACATTTCGTACCACTTCCTGATTCACTCTCAGCAAGGAGTAATCGTTGAGTCATATTCGTAATACTATGAACTAACGGTGCAGCTAACACATAATCGTTTGAATTAAACATCTTGACAATATTACCAAAACAGGTAAACCGTGCGGTTCAGGATATCAAGCGTACAAGTCACAATCTCACGCGTACGTTTCACTCTATCAAGCATACGTGTCACAACTTAATCGTACGTGTGACCTAACCAACCAAACGAACTAACACTAAACCTCAGATGTGTGAGTCAGGATCAACCGTATGATCACTCGTACGTTTCACAGTCAACCGTATGATCACTTGTGTGATCATACTGTAGTCACTTAACCTAACCAAGGTTATGCTAAACCGTGCGTGTGAGTTCACGAGTGATGTCAACCGCGCGAGTGAGCAAATTTTCACTGCCCCACTCGTGTGGGTTGCTGTTCAAGCTAATTCACTCTAAAACCCTAGAAACTGATGTTAACCCTCAATTTCTTCGTCCACAAGATGGATTAGCACTAAACTAACATAAACACACTCTCTAATCACAATTACACACGTAAAAATGATTCCTTTTTTTATCAAAATCACTCTAAACTCAAAAACCCAAAATAATAAACTCTTTAATCACTAAAAATCACTAGATGATGTTGAAATCACAACCAACACTCCGATACCAATGATGAAACATGACTAGGAACTTCGAAATCAACAGGTTTAACTCACACAAAAGTGGAATTAGTGAATCAAACCATTCTAGCGAATATTGTGCTTTTTGGGATTAATTAAGTCAAACCACAACAATGGACATGTGATTAGATTAATACCTAGAGCTATTATTCACCTCTTGAGTGACTTGGGTTGAGAGAAAATCGGACAGGTGAAATGTCCCGTTCATATTGATTATAAACGTTCCATATTAATTGATTTCGTTGCGAGGTTTTGACCTCTATATGAGACGTTTTTCAAAGACTGCATTCATTTTTAAAACAACCATAACCTTTATTTTATCAATAAAGGTTTTAAAAACATTACGTAGATTATCAAATAATGATAATCTAAAATATACTGTTTACACACGACCATTACATAATGGTTTGCAATAGAAATATATTACATCGACATATGTTTCTTGAATGCAGTTTTTACACAATATCATACAAACATGGACTCCAATTCTTGTCCTTATTTTAGTATGCTACAACGGAAGCTCTTAGTATTCACCTGAGAATAAACATTCTTTAAACGCCAACAAAAATGTTGGTGAGTTATAGGTTTAACCTATATATATCAAATCGTAACAATAGACCACAAGATTTTATATTTCAATACACATCCCATACATAGAGATAAAAATCATTCATATGGTGAACACCTGGTAACCGACATTAACAAGATGCATATATAAGAATATCCCCATCATTCCGGGACACCCTTCGGATATGATATAAATTTTGAAGTACTAAAGCATCCGGTACTTTGGATGGGGTTTGTTAGGCCCAATAGATCTATCTTTAGGATTCGCGTCAATTAGGGTGTCTGTTCCCTAATTCTTAGATTACCAGACTTAATAAAAAGGGGCATATTCGATTTCAATAATTCAACCATAAAATGTAGTTTCACGTATTTGTGTCTATTTTGTAAATCATTTATAAAACTTGCATGTATTCTCATCCCAAAAATATTAGATTTTAAAAGTGGGACTATAACTCACTTTCACAGATATTTCCTTCCTCGAAAATAAGACTTGGCCACGGATCGATTCACGAACCTATACAAATATGTACATATATATCAAAGTATGATCAAAATATAATTACAACCATTTTTATTATGTTTTAAAGATTTGAATGTATTAAGTCAGCTGTCCTCGTTAGTAACCTACAACTAGTTGTCCACGGTTAGATGTACAGAAATAAATCGATATATATTATCTTGAATCAATCCACGACCCAGTGTATACATGTCTCAGGCTAGATCACAACTCGAAGTATATATATTTTTGGAATCAACCTCAACCCTGTATAGCTAACTCCAACATTACTGCATATAGAGTGTCTATGGTTGTTCCAAATAATATATATACATGGGTCGATATGATATGTCAAAACATTTGTATACGTGTCTATGGTATCCCAAGATTACATAATATATTAGAATACATGTATAATACAATATAAGTTAGCTAGGATATGATTTGTATAGATTTGTTAAACATTTCCCGTAGCTAAAAAGATCAAAAATATCCAATCTTGTTTTACCCATAACTTCTTCATTTTAAATCCGTTTTGAGTGAATCAAATTGCTATGGTTTCATATTGAACTCTATTTTATGAATCAAAACATAAAAAGTATAGGTTTATAGTCGGAAATATAAGTTACAAGTCATTTTTGTAAAGGTAGTCATTTCAGTCGAAAGAACGACGTCTAGATGACCATTTTAGAAAACATACTTCCACTTTGAGTTTAACCTTGATTTTTGGATATAGTTTCACGTTCATATGAAAAATCATTTTCCCAGAAGAAAAACTTTTAAATAAAAGTTTATCATAGTTTTTAATTATCCAAACCAAAACAGCCCCCGGTTTCACTACGACAGCGTATATCCGATTTTATGGTGTTCATCGTGTTTCCAGGTTTTAAATCATTAAGTTAGCATATCATATAGATATAGAACATGTGTTTAGTTGATTTTAAAAGTCAATTTAGAAGGATTAACTTTTGTTTGCGAACAAGTTTAGAATTAACTAAACTATGTTCTAGTGATTACAAATTTAAACCTTCGAATAAGATAGCTTTATATGTATGAATCGAATGATGTTATGAACATCATTACTACCTCAAGTTTTCTGGATAAAACTACTGGAAATGAAAAAAATGGATCTAGATTCAAAGGATCCTTGGATGGCTTGAAAGTTCTTGAAACAGAATCATGACACGAAAACAGTTCAAGTAAGATTTTCACTCTAAATAAGATTGTTATAGTTGTAGAAATTGAATCAAAGTTTGAATATGAATATTACCTTAAATTAGAAAGATAAACTACTGTAAATAACAAAGGTTCCTTGATCTTAGATGATTACTTGGAATGGATTAGAAAGCTTGGAAGTAGACTTGCAAACTTGGAAGTATTCTTGATTTTTATGAAACTATACTTGTGGAATTTATGAAGAACACTTTGAACTTGAAGATGGAACTTGAGAGAGATCAATTAGATGAAGAAAATTGAAGAATGAAAGTGTTTGTAGGTGTTTTTGGTCGTTGGTATATGGATTAGATATAAAGGATATGTAATTTTGTTTTCATGTAAATAAGTCATGAATGATTACTCATATTTTTGTAATTTTATGAGATATTTCATGCTAGTTGCCAAATGATGGTTCCTACATGTGTTAGGTGACTCACATGGGCTACTAAGAGATGATCATTGGAGTATATATACCAATAGTACATACATCTAAAAGCTGTGTATTGTACGAGTACGAATACGTGTGCATACGAGTAGAATTGTTGATGAAACTGAACGAGGATATAATTGTAAGAATTTTTGTTAAGTAGAAGTATTTTGATAAGTGTCTTGAAGTCTTTCAAAATTTTATGAATACATATTAAAACACTACATGTATATATACATTTTAACTGAGTCGTTAAGTCATCGTTAGTCGTTACATGTAAATGTTGTTTTGAAACCTTTAGGTTAACGATCTTGTTAAATGTTGTTAACCCATTGTTTATTATATCAAATGAGATGTTAAATTGTTACATTATCATGATATTATGATATATAATATATCTTAGTATGATATATATACAGTTAAATGTCGTTACAACGATAATCGTTACATATATGTCTCGTTTCGAAATCATTAAGTTAGTAGTCTTATTTTTACATATGTAGTTCATTGTTAATACACTTAATGATATATTTACTTATCATCTAACATAATTAACCAAGTGTATCAATATCTTAATATGATTCATATGTACCTAGTAAAACGTTGTTATAACGATAATCGTTATATATATCATTTCGAGTTTCTTAACTTAGTAATCTCATTTCTTATGTATATCACACATTGTTAATATACTTAGTTAGATACTTACTCATCATAATCTCATGTCAACCATATATATATATATATATATATATATATATATATATATATATATATATATATATATATATATATATATATATATATATATATATATATATATATATATATATATATATATATATATATATATATATATATATATATCACAACATGTAGTTTTTACAAATTTGTAACGTTCGTGAATCGCCGGTCAACTTGGGTGATCAATTGTCTATATGAAACTTATTTCATCTAATCAAGTCTTAACAAGTTTGATTGCTTAACACGTTGGAAACATTTAGTCATGTAAATATCAATCTCAATTAATATATATAAACATGGAAAAGTTCGGGTAACTACAGTACCTACCCGTTAAATAAATTTCGTCCCGAAATGTTAAGCTGTTGAAGGTGTTGACGAATCTTCTAGAAATAGATGCGGGTATTTCTTCTTCATCTGATCTTCATGCTCCCAGGTGAACTCGGGTCCTCTACGAGCATTCCATCGAACCTTAATAATCGGTATCTTGTTTTGCTTAAGTCTCTTAACCCCACGATCCATTATTTTGACGGGTTCTTCAATGAACTGAAGTTTTTCATTGATTTGGATTTCGTCCAACGAATAGTGAGATCTTCTTTAGCAAAACATTTCTTCAAATTCGAGACGTGAAAAGTGTTATGTACAGTCGCGAGTTGTTGAGGTAGCTCCAGTTGGTAAGCTACTGGTCCGACACGATCTATAATCTTGAATGGTCCAATGTACCTTGGATTTAGTTTCCCCCGTTTACCAAATTGAACAACGCCTTTCCAAGGTGAAACCTTAAGCATGACCATTTCTCCAATTTCAAACTCTATATCTTTTCTTTTACTATCCGCGTAGCTCTTTTATCGACTTTGGGCGGTTTTCAATCGTTGTTGAATTTGGATGATTTTCTCGGTAGTTTCTTGTGTTATCTCCGGACCCGTAATCTGTCTATCCCCCACTTCATTCCAAAAAATCGGAGACCTGTACTTTCTACCATAAAGTGCCTCAAACGGCGCCATCTCAATACTAGAATGATAACTGTTGTTGTAGGAAATTCTGCTAACGGTAGGTGTCGATCCCAACTGTTTCCGAAATCAATAACACTTGCTCGTAGCATGTCTTCAAGCATTTGTATCGTCCTTTCGCTCTGCTCATCAGTTTGTGGATGATAGGTAGTACTCATGTCTAGATGAGTCCCCAATGCTTGTTGCAATGTCTGCCAGAACCTTGAAACAAATCTACCATCCCTATCAGAGATAATAGAGACGGGTATTCCATGTCTGGAGACAATCTCCTTCAAATACAATCGCGCCAACTTCTCCATTTTGTCATCTTCTCTCATTGGTAGGAAGTGTGCTGACTTGGTGAGATGATCAGCTATTACCCAAATAGTATCATAACCACTTGCAGTCCTTGGCAATTTAGTAATGAAATCCATGGTAATGTTTTCCCAATTCCATTCCGGGATTTCAGGTTGTTGTAGTAGACCTGATGGTTTCTGATGTTCAGCTTTGACCTTAGAACACGTCAAACATTCTCCTACATATTTAGCAATATCGGCTTTCATACCCGACCACCAAAAGTGTTTCTTGAGATCTTTATACATCTTCCCCGCTTAGGGATGTATTGAATATCTGGTTTTATATGCTTCTTTAAGTACCATTTCTCTCACATCTCCAAACCTTGGTACCCAAATTCTATTAGCCCTATATCGGGTTTCGTCTTCCCGAATATTAATATGTTTCTCTGATCCTTTGGGTATCTCATTCTTCAACTTTCCTTCTTTTACAACCCCCTATTGCGCCTCCTTTATTTGAGTAGTAAGGTTAGTACGAATAATTATATTCATAGCTTTTACCCGTATAGGTTCTCTGTCCTTTCTACTCAAAGCGTTGGCTACCACATTCGCCTTCCCCGGGTGGTATCGAATCTCGAAATCATAATCATTCAACAGTTCAATCCACATGCGTTGTCTCATATTCAGTTGCTTCTGATTAAATATATGTTGGAGACTTTTGTGGTCGGTATATATAATACTTTTGACCCCATATAAATAATGCCTCCAAGTCTTTAATGCAAAAACAACAGCACCCAATTCCAAATCGTGAGTTGTATAATTTTGCTCGTGAATCTTCAATTGTCTAGACGCATAAGCAATCACCTTCGTTCGTTGCATTAATACACAATCGAGACCTTGCTTTGATGCGTCACAATAAATCACAAAATCATCATTACCTTCAGGCAATGACAATATAGGTGCCGTAGTTATCTTTTTCTTCAATAACTGAAACGCCTTCTCTTGTTCATCCTTCCATTCAAATTTCTTCCCTTTATGCGTTAATACAGTCAAGGGTTTTGCTATTTTGGAGAAATCTTGGTGAATCTTCTGTAGTAACTAGCCAATCCTAAAAATTGACGTATATATTTCGGAGTTTTTGGGGTTTCCCACTTTTCAACGGTTTCGATCTTTGCCGGGTCCACCTGGATACCTTCTTTGTTCACTATGTGACCGAGGAATTGAACTTCTTCCAACCAAAATGCACACTTTGAAAACTTAGCGTACATTTTTTCTTTCCTCAATACTTCTAGCACTTTTCTCAAATGTTCTTCGTGCTCTTGATCATTCTTTGAGTAAATAAGTATGTCATCGATGAAAAAAATGACAAACTTGTCAAGATATGGCCCACACACTCGGTTCATAAGATCCATGAACACAGCTGGTGCATTAATCAATCCAAACGGCATAACCATAAACTCGTAATGACCATAACGCCTCCTAAAAGCAGTTTTTGGAATATCATCCTCCTTTACTCGTATTTGATGATATCCAGAACGTAAATCGATTTTCGAATAAACCAACGAGCCTTGTAGTTGATCAAATAAGTCGTCAATTCTGGGTAGTGGATAACGGTTTTTGATGGTAAGTTTATTCAACTCTCTGTAGTTAATACACAACCTAAATGTACCATCCTTCTTTTTGACAAACAAAACAGGAGCTCCCCATGGTGATGTACTTGGTTGTATGAAACCACACTCTAGAAGTTCTTGTAATTGGCTTTGAAGTTCCTTCATTTCGCTGGGTGCGAGTCTGTATGGAGCACGAGCTATTGGTGCAGCTCCCGGTACAAGATCTATTTGAAATTCAATTGATCGGTGTGGAGGTAATCCCGGTAATTCTTTCGGAAATACATCAGGAAATTCTTTTGCGACGGGAACATCATTGATGCTCTTTTCTTCAGTTTGTACTTTCTCGACGTGTGCTAGAACAGCATAGCAACCCTTTCTTATTAACTTTTGCGCCTTCAAATTACTAATAAGATTTAGCTTCGCGTTGATCTTTTCTTCGTACACCATTAAGGGTTTTCCTTCTTCTCGTACAATGCGAATTGCATTTTTGTAACATACGATCTCTGCTTTCACCTCTTTCAACCAGTCCATGCCGATTATCACATCAAAACTCCCTAACTCTACTGGTATCAAATCAATCTTAAATGTTTCGCTAACCAGTTTAATTTTTCGATTCCGACATATATTATCTGCTGCAATTAATTTACCGTTTGCTAATTCGAGTAAAAATTTACTATCCAACGGCGTCAATGGACAACTTAATTTAGCACAAAAATCTCTACTCATATAGCTTCTATCCGCACCCGAATCAAATAAAACGTAAGCAGATTTATTGTCAATAAGAAATATACCCGTAACAAGCTCCGGGTCTTCCTGTGCCTCTGCCGCATTAATATTGAAAACTCTTTCGCGACCTTGTCCATTCGTGTTCTCCTGGTTCGGGAAATTTCTAATAATGTGGCCCGGTTTTCCACATTTATAACAAACTACATTGGCATAACTTGCTGCGACACTACTTGCTCCGCCATTACTCGTTCCGACACCATTTGTTCCTTTCGTTCTGTTAACCCCTGGTCCGTATGTAGTGACCCGAACTTTTCCATGTTTATATATATTAATTGAGATTGATATTTACATGATTAAATGTTTCCAACATGTTAAGCAATCAAACTTGTTAAGACTTGATTAATTGAAATATGTTTCATATAGACAATTGACCACCCAAGTTGTCCGGTGATTCACGAACGTTAAAACTTGTAAAAACTATATGATGACATATATATGGATATATATATAGTTAACATGATACTATGATAAGTAAACATATCATTAAGTATATTAACAATGAACTACATATGTAAAAACAAGACTACTAACTTAATGATTTTTAAACGAGACATATATGTAACGATTATCGTTGTAAAGACATTTAATGTATATATATCATATTAAGAGATATTCAAACATGATAATATAATGATAATATAATAATTTAAAATCTCATTTGATATTATAAACATTGGGTTAACAGCATTTAACAAGATCGTTAACCTAAAGGTTTCAAAACAACACTTACATGTAACGACTAACGATGACTTAACGACTCAGTTAAAATGTATATACATGTAGTGTTTTAATATGTATTTATACACTTTTGAAAGACTTCAATACACTTATCAAAATACTTCTACTTAACAAAAATGCTTACAATTACATCCTCGTTCAGTTTCATCAACAATTCTACTCGTATGCACCCGTATTCGTACTCGTACAATACACAGCTTTTAGATGTATGTACTATTGGTATATACACTCCAATGATCAGCTCTTAGCAGCCCATGTGAGTCACCTAACACATGTGGGAACCATCATTTGGCAACTAGCATGAAATATCTCATAAAATTACAAAAATATGAGTAATCATTCATGACTTATTTACATGAAAACAAAATTACATATCCTTTATATCTAATCCATACACCAACGACCAAAAACACCTACAAACACTTTCATTCTTCAATTTTCTTCATCTAATTGATCTCTCTCAAGTTCTATCTTCAAGTTCTAAGTGTTCTTCATATATTCTACAAGTTCTAGTTACATAAAATCAAGAATACTTTCAAGTTTGCTAGCTCACTTCCAATATTGTAAGGTGATCATCCAACCTCAAGAAATCTTTGTTTCTTACAGTAGGTTATCATTCTAATACAAGGTAATAATCATATTCAAACTTTGGTTCAATTTCTATAACTATAACAATCTTATTTCAAGTGATGATCTTACTTGAACTTGTTTTCGTGTCATGATTCTGCTTCAAGAACTTCGAGCCATCCAAGGATCCATTGAAGCTAGATCCATTTTTCTCTTTTCCAGTAGGTTTATCCAAGGAACTTAAGGTAGTAATGATGTTCATAACATCATTCGATTCATACATATAAAGCTATCTTATTCGAAGGTTTAAACTTGTAATCACTAGAACATAGTTTATTTAATTCTAAACTTGTTCGCAAACAAAAGTTAATCCTTCTAACTTGACTTTTAAAATCAACTAAACACATGTTCTATATCTATATGATATGCTAACTTAATGATTTAAAACCTGGAAACACGAAAAACACCGTAAAACCGGATTTACGCCGTCGTAGTAACATCGCGGGCTGTTTTGGGTTAGTTAGTTAAAAACTATGATAAACTTTGATTTAAAAGTTGTTATTCTGAGAAAATGATTGTTATTATGAACATGAAACTATATCCAAAAATTATGGTTAAACTCAAAGTGGAAGTATGTTTTCTAAAATGGTCATCTAGACGTAGTTCTTTCGACTGAAATGACTACCTTTACAAAAACGACTTGTAACTTATTTTTATGACTATAAACCTATACTTTTTCTATTTAGATTCATAAAATAGAGTTCAATATGAAACCATAGCAATTTGATTCACTCAAAACGGATTTAAAATGAAGAAGTTATGGGTAAAACAAGATTGGATAATTTTTCTCATTTTAGCTACGTGAAAATTGGTAACAAATCTATTCCAACCATAACTTAATCAACTTGTATTGTATATTATGTAATCTTGAGATACCATAGACACGTATACAATGTTTCGACCTATCATGTTGACACATCTATATATTTTTCGGAACAACCATAGACACTCTATATGTGAATGTTGGAGTTAGCTATACAGGGTTGAGGTTGATTCCAAAATATATATAGTTTGAGTTGTGATCAATACTGAGATACGTATACACTGGGTCGTGGATTGATTCAAGATAATATTTATCGATTTATTTCTGTACATCTAACTGTGGACAACTAGTTTTAGGTTACTAACGAGGACAGCTGACTTAATAAACTTAAAACATCAAAATATATTAAAAGTGTTGTAAATATATTTTGAACATACTTTGATATATATGTATATATTGTTATAGGTTCGTGAATCAACCAGTGGCCAAGTCTTATTTCCCGACGAAGTAAAAATCTGTGAAAGTGAGTTATAGTCCCACTTTTAAAATCTAATATTTTTGGGATGAGAATACATGAAGGTTTTATAAATGATTTACAAAATAGACACAAGTACGTGAAACTACATTCTATGGTTGAATTATCGAAATCGAATATGCCCCTTTTTATTAAGTCTGGTAATCTAAGAATTAGGGAACAGACACCCTAATTGACGCGAATCCTAAAGATAGATCTATTGGGCCTAACAAACCCCATCCAAAGTACCAGATGCTTTAGTACTTCGAAATTTATATCATATCCGAAGGGTGTCCCGGAATGATGGGGATATTCTTATATATGCATCTTGTTAATGTCGGTTACCAGGTGTTCACCATATGAATGATTTTTATCTCTATGTATGGGATGTGTATTGAAATATGAAATCTTGTGGTCTATTATTATGATTTGATATATATAGGTTAAACCTATAACTCACCAACATTTTTGTTGACGTTTTAAGCATGTTTATTCTCAGGTGATTATTAAGAGTTTCCGCTGTCGCATACTTAAATAAGGACGAGATTTGGAGTCCATGCTTGTATGATATTGTGTAAAAACTGCATTCAAGAAACTTATTTTGTTGTAACATATTTGTATTGTAAACCATTATGTAATGGTCGTGTGTAAACAGGATATTTTAGATTATCATTATTTGATAATCTACGTAAAGATTTTTAAACCTTTATTGATGAAATAAAGGTTATGGTTTGTTTTAAAATGAATGCAGTCTTTGAAAAACGTCTCATATAGAGGTCAAAACCTCGCAACGAAATCAATTAATATGGAACGTTTTTAATCAATAAGAACGGGACATTTCACCGTAGACCTCACACTTCGCCACGCTATGACCATTTCTTTTACACTTGTTGCAAAATTTGGTGCAGAACCCCGAGTGATACTTTTCACACCTTTGGCATAGCTGCTTCTGATTGTTGTTGTTGTTGAGGTTGTTATTGTTGTTGGGATGATTGTTGTAGTTGTTGTTGTTGTGGTTGTGCCATTTGTTGTAGTTGCGATTGATGTTGCGATTGTTGGGATAGTTGTTGTTGTTTTGGTGACTCTTATCACCGTTTTTCTCCCACTTTCTTTTGACTAACTTCACGTTGGCCTCTTCGGCCGCCTGTTCTTTAATTCTTCCCTCAATCTGGTTCACTAGTTTGTGAGCCATTCTACATGCCTTTTGTATGGAGGCAGGCTCGTGTGAACTTATATCTTCTTGGATTCTCTCTGGTAACCCTTTCACAAACGCGTCGATCTTCTCTTCCTCATCTTCGAACGCTCTCGGACACAATAGGCACAATTCTGTGAATCGTCTTTAGTACGAAGTAATATCGAATCCCTGTGCTCGTAACCCTCTAAGTTCTGACTTGAGCTTATTGACCTCGGTTCTGGGACGGTACTTCTCATTCATCAAGTGCTTGAATGCTGTCCACGGTAGCGCGTAAGCAGCTTTTTGTCCCACTTGTTCTAGATAGGTATTCTACCATGTTAACGCAATACCTATGAAGGTATGCGTAACGTACTTCACTTTGTCTCCTTCAGCACACTTACTTATGGCAAACACCGATTCAACTTTCTCGGTCCACCATTTCAATCCGATTGGTCCTTCGGTCCCATCAAATTCTGAAGGTTTGCAGGCAGTGAATTCCTTGTAGGAGCATCCTACACGATTTCTTGCACCGTTAGCTGTATTGCTAGATTCAGAGTTATTGTTGGTATGTAGCGCGGCCTGTACTGCGGCTATGTTTGAAGCAAGAAAGGCACGAAATTCCTCTTCACTCATATTCAAGGTGTGTCGAGTAGTCGGTGCCATTTCCTTCAAAATAGTCAAATGAAACAATTTAATCATACAGAATATTAGGAGTAGTCAATAGTATCTCGTAGCATAATATGAACTCATTTATAAAAGCTTTTTCTTCATATTAGCGTTTTATAAGTTTAAATTCGGGTACTACCTACCCGTTAAGTTCATACTTAGTAGCTAATATACAATTCAACTACTACAATTCCATATGAAAAACTGATTATAATAATATATCACATACAAATATTCTTCAAACTTACAACTTCGCTATATTACATATAACATGAAATATAATACACTATGATACAGGATAGTTTTGAAGATAAATCTAGTTAATACGCAAGTTGTTCAGCAAAGGAAATAAAGACACGTAATTCATAAGTCCAGAAACAAGTCATGCATTCTGGTTTTACTAAGACGACTTCCCATCCTTGGTCTTGTGGAAAATAACCGTTATGACCATTAGCTAGGCAGCATGTTGTAATGTCGTCAAAAGGACGAGGGTTGTAATGTCCAACAGCCCCGTAATAATCTAAAAACCTTGTTTCTCACCCCAACTACTGAATTCGTCACTTGTGGGAAAGTTTTATTTAAAAGCTGCAATCCGATATTCTTTTTCTCACTTTGGTAAGAAGCGAACATCACTTACCCGTAAGCATAACATGCTTCTTTATGTTGCATGTTAGAAGCTCTTTCTAATTCACAAAATCCTATGTTGGGATATGTTGAGTCAAAATAGGTTCTTAACCCGTAGCGTAAAATTGTATTTGGGTTCCTCGCAATTAACGCTTTAAAGAAAATACGGCGTAACTTAAAGTCTCCCCAATGTGATATACCCCACCTATCAAAGGAAAGCCTTTTATAAACTAAGGCATTTTTGGAAAGTCTTTCAAATGTTTGACAAGTTAATTTTGCCATAGCTAAATGTGCTGATGAATTCTGACCGACTCTAGACAAGATTTCCTCAATCATATCCTCTGGTAGGTCTTCTAAAATATTCGGTTGTCTACCCTTAACGTCCATTTTGTTTTTATACTGTAAAATAGACAAGGATTAGATTCGTAATAACAAACAATACAAGCAATTTTTACATAGAACATAAAAGTACAAGCACACTACAATACATTTATTACACAACATGCTCACACCCCTCTAATCTGAATCACTAATTTCTTCTTCTTCGGACTTGGTTCTTTTTCCTAATCTTCTAGGGATATATGATGTTCCTCTAATACGAGTCGTCGTTTTCCACATTGGTTTAGAAAAACCTGGTGGTTTAGAGGTTCCCGGGTTATTGTCACGATATTGAAAATACGGGTGTTGACGGTACATATAAAGTTCATCGGGGTCGGAATCAGATTTCTCTATTTTGATGCCTTTTCCCTTATTATTTTCTTTTGCCTCATTAAATTGGGTCGGGGTAATTTCTATAACATCATCGGAATCCTCATCAGGATCCGATTCATCGGAAAATTGGTAATTTTTCCAATATTTTGCTTCCTTAGCAGAAATACCATTGACCATTATTAACTTTGGTCCATTGGTTGAGGATTTTCTTTTATTTGACCGGTTTTCTGTGGTTCCTACTATTCCCCCCTCCGGAACCTCTTCTTCTTCCGGTTCCTCTTCTTTTGGTTCCTCTTCTTTCGGTTCCTCTTCTTCCGGTTCTTCGGGAACTTGTGAATCTTGCCAATATATATTCGACTCTTCGTTATTATTAGGTGAGTCAATGGGATTTGTGCTAGAGGTAGACATCTATCACACAATATCAAACATGTTAAGAGATTAATATATCACATAATATTTACATGTTAATAATATATAGTTTCCAACAAAAATGTTAAGCAATCATTTTTAAAGAAAACACGGTAGAAGTCCAGACTCACTAATGCATCCTAACAAACTCGATAAGACACACTAATGCAAATTTTCTGGTTCTCTAAGACCAACGCTCGGATACCAACTGAAATGTCCCGTTCATATTGATTATAAACGTTCCATATTAATTGATTTCGTTGCGAGGTTTTGACCTCTATATGAGATGTTTTTCAAAGACTGCATTCATTTTTAAAACAACCATAACCTTTATTTTATCAATAAAGGTTTTAAAAACATTACGTAGATTATCAAATAATGATAATCTAAAATATACTGTTTACACACGACCATTACATAATGGTTTACAATAGAAATATATTACATCGACATATGTTTCTTGAATGCAGTTTACACAATATCATACAAACATGGACTCCAAATCTTGTCCTTATTTTAGTATGCTACAACGGAAGCTTTTAGTGTTCACCTGAGAATAAACATGCTTTAAACGTCAACAAAAATGTTGGTGAGTTATAGGTTTAACCTATATATATCAAATCGTAACAATAGACCACAAGATTTCATATTTCAATACACATCCCATACATAGAGATAAAAATCATTCATATGGTGAACACCTGGTAACCGACATTAACAAGATGCATATATAAGAATATCCCCATCATTCCGGGACACCCTTCGGATATGATATAAATTTCGAAGTACTAAAGCATCCGGTACTTTGGATGGGGTTTGTTAGGCCCAATAGATCTATCTTTAGGATTCGCGTCAATTAGGGTGTCTGTTCCCTAATTCTTAGATTACCAGACTTAATAAAAAGGGGCATATTCGATTTCGATAATTCAACCATAGAATGTAGTTTTATGTACTTGTGTCTATTTTGTAAATCATTTATAAAACCTGCATGTATTCTCATCCAAAAAATATTAGATTTTAAAAGTGGGACTATAACTCACTTTCACAGATATTTCCTTCCTCGGAAATAAGACTTGGCCACGGATCGATTCACGAACCTATACAAATATGTATATATATATATATATCAAAGTATGATCAAAATATAATTACAACCATTTTTATTATGTTTTAAAGATTTGAGTGTATTAAGTCAGCTGTCCTCGTTAGTAACCTACAACTAGTTGTCCACAGTTAGATGTATAGAAATAAATCAATATATATTATCTTGAATAAATCCACGACCTAGTGTATACACGTCTCAGGCTAGATCACAACTCAAAGTATATATATTTTTGGAATCAACCTCAACCCTGTATAGCTAACTCCAACATTACTGCATATAGAGTGTCTATGGTTGTTCCAAATAATATATATACATGGGTCGATATGATATGTCAAAACATTTGCATACGTATCTATGGTATCCCAAGATTACATAATATATTAGAATACATGTATAATACAATATAAGTTAGCTAGGATATGATTTGTATAGATTTGTTAAACATTTCCCGAAGGTAAAAAGATCAAAAATATCCAATCTTATTTTACCCATAACTTCTTCATTTTGAATCCGTTTTGAGTGAATCAAATTTCTATGGTTTCATATTGAACTCTATTTTATGAATCTAAACAGAAAATGTATAGGTTTATAGTTAGAAATATAAGTTACAAGTCATTTTTGTAAAGGTAGTCATTTCAGTCGAAAGAACGACGTCTAGATGACCATTTTAGAAAACATACTTCCACTTTAAGTTTAACCTTGATTTTTGGATATAGTTTCATGTTCATATGAAAAATCATTTTCCCAGAAGAACAACTTTTAAATCAAAGTTTATCATAGTTTTTAATTATCCAAACCAAAACAGCCCTCGGTTTCACTACGACGGCGTATATCCGATTTTATGGTGTTCATCGTGTTTCCAGGTTTTAAATCATTAAGTTAGCATATCATATAGATATAGAATATGTGTTTAATTGATTTTAAAAGTCAAGTTAGAAGGATTAACTTTTGTTTGCGAACAAGTTTAGAATTAACTAAACTATATTCTAGTGATTACAAGTTTAAACCTTCGAATAAGATAGCTTTATATCTATGAATCGAATGATGTTATGAACATCATTACTACCTCAAATTTTCTGGATAAAACTACTGGAAATGAGAAAAATGGATCAAGCTTCAAAGGATCCTTGGATGGCTTGAAAGTTCTTGAAACAGAATCATGACACGAAAACAGTTCATGTAAGATTTTCACTCAAAATAAGATTGTTATAGTTGTAGAAATTGAATCAAAGTTTGAATATGAATATTACCTTGAATCAGAAAGATAACCTACTGTAAATAACAAAGGTTCCTTGATCTTAGATGATTACTTGGAATGGATTAGAAAGCTTGGAAATAGACTTGCAAACTTGGAAGTATTCTTGATTTTTATGAAACTATACTTATGGAATTTATGAAGAACACTTAGAACATGAAGATGGAACTTGAGAGAGATTAATTAGAAGAAGAAAATTGAAGAATTAAAGTGTTTGTATGTGTTTTTGGTCGTTGGTATATGGATTAGATATAATGGATATGTAATTTTGTTTTCATGTAAATAAGTCATGAATGATTACTCATATTTTTGTAATTTTATAAGATATTTCATTCTAGTTGCCAAATGATGGTTCCTACATGTGTTAGGTGACTCACATGGGCTGCTAAGAGCTGATCATTGGAGTGTATATACCAATAGTACATACATCTAAAAGCTGTGTATTGTACGAGTACGAATACGGGTGCATTTGAGTAGAATTGTTGATGAAACTGAACGAGGATGTAATTGTAAGCATTTTTGTTAAGTAGAAGTATTTTGATAAGTGTCTTGAAGTCTTTCAAAAGTGTATGAATATATATTAAAACACTACATGTATATACATTTTAACTAAGTCGTTAAGTCATCGTTAGTCGTTACATGTAAATGTTGTTTTGAAACCTTTAGGTTAACGATCTTGTTAAATGTTGTTAACCCATTGTTTATTATATCAAACGAGATGTTAAATTGTTAAATTATCATGAATTATGATATATAATATATCTTAGTATGATATATATACAGTTAAATGTCGTTACAACGATAATCGTTACATATATGTCTCATTTCGAAATCATTAAGTTAGTAGTCTTATTTTTACATATGTAGCTCATTGTTAAAACACTTAATGATATATTTACTTATCATTTAACATAATTAACCAAGTGTATCAATATCTTAATATGATTCATATGTACCTAGTAAAACGTTGTTATAACGATAATCGTTATATATATCATTTCGAGTTTCTTAACTTAGTAATCTCATTTCTTATGTATATCACACATTGTTAATATACTTATTGAGATACTTACTCATCATAATCTCATGTCAACCATATATATATATATGT
Organism: Rutidosis leptorrhynchoides; assembly: GCF_046630445.1. NCBI lineage: Eukaryota > Viridiplantae > Streptophyta > Magnoliopsida > Asterales > Asteraceae > Rutidosis > Rutidosis leptorrhynchoides. The sequence continues at coordinate 451,603,714 of NC_092335.1, forward strand.
CTATATATACCACAACATGTAGTTTTTACAAATTTGTAACATTCGTGAATCGCCGGTCAACTTGGGTGATCAATTGTCTATATGAAACTTATTTCATTTAATCAAGTCTTAACAAGTTTGATTTCTTAACACGTTGGAAACATTTAGTCATGTAAATATCAATCTCAATTAATATATATAAACATGGAAAAGTTTAGGTCACTACAACAGGCTACCAGATCTGATTGATGTGTGTGTAAAATGAGAGGCTTAACCTAAAATGAAGAACATAACACTTATATACCCCTGCTGTTGACTTAATCGTGTGAGTCAGACCTCACTCGTACGAGTGGGCTGTCTCAGCCATACAGGTGATCACTCACTCGTGTATGTTTACACAGATTAGGTTTGTGACTCAGCTCAGCACACTTGTGCGTATGAGCTTGTCAGCCGTACGAGTGCGGCTTCACTCGCACGTCTGACTGAGTCTAAAATAGTCAAACTTCCATATCGCATTCCTGCAGTACCTGTAACCACATATAAACACGGATATGATAATAACGAGTGATCATGGTAGCCCATAAACTGAAGTACTAATCACAAACGTAGAATAGATGTCTAGAAAATTACAGAAAATGCATTAACAATCGTACTATTCACAAGAATAGCACATGTGAAACACCGTTCAGCTTGGTTTATGGGACGAAAGCTGTCATTCCCGCTGAGTTATTGGTGCCAAAAAAGTGCATACGAAGCTTTGGTGAGTCAAGTAATGATAAAGACTTGCACGCTAATCTGGATCTGCTAGAGGAGTGCAGAGAAATAGTGGTCATATGCAAAGCTATCAACAAACAAAAAATCTCTAAGTATTATGATAAGCGCATCAAGCCGGTGTCCTTCAGAGTTGGGGATTATGTATGGCGCAATAATGAGGCAAGTCGTGCAGAAAATACTGGGAAGCTGGGGCCCAATTGGGAAGGTCCTTATGAAGTTATTGGCACAAGTGCAACTGGATCTTATATCCTTGTAGGAATTAATGGAGAGTGAGTACCCCGTACTTGGCTTGCAACCAATTTGAAAAGATGTTACATATAATTTTCAGGCTGCAGCACTTGAGATTGATCACCTCGCTCTTTTGTAGAGACCCGTCCTACTCCATCTGGATGAATACATTACAATTGGTTACATCGCGAGGTACTTGACCTCTATATGATACATTTTACAAACATTGCATTCGTTTTTAAAAGACAAACTTTCATTTCATCGAAAGTTGATGGCATGCATACCATTTCATAATATATCCAACTATAATTGACTTAATAATAATCTTGATGAACTCAATGACTTGAATGCAACGTCTTTTGAAATATGTCATGAATGACTCCAAGTAATATCTCTAAAGTGAGCAAATGCACAGCGAAAGATTTCTTTCATACATGAGAATAAACATGCTTCAAAGTGTCAACTAAAAGGATGGTGAGTTCATTAGTTTATCAAAATCATTCATCATTTTAATAGACCACAAGATTTTCAGATATTTAATTGTACACGTAACCCGAGTACAAAATAATATGCGTAACCCGCGAATTAAAAATCATTCATATGGTGAACACCTGGTAACCGATATTAACAAATGCATCTAAAATATCCCCAAATATACAGGTACACTCATCTGTATATAAAATCGAAGTACTAAAGCATCCATAAACTGGATGGGGTTCATTAGGCCCATAGATCTATCTTCAGGATTCGCGTCAATTAAGGAGTCTGTTCCCTAATTCTTAGGCTACCAAGCTTAAAGGGTGATATCCGGTATAATAATCCAACCATAGAATGTAGTTTCAATTACTTGTGTCTATTTCGTAAAACAGTTATAAAAGCAGCGCATGTATTCTCAGTCCCAAAAATATATATTGTAAAAGCATTTAAAAAGGGAGCAAATGAAACTCACTATCCAATATTTTGTAGTAAAAATATTCATACGACGAAACTGAACAATGCAATGTTGGCCTCGGATTCACGAACCTATATCATTTATATATATATATATATATATATATATATATATATATATATATATATATATATATATATATATATATATATTAACACATATGATTGTAATCGAACGAATTTATATTATTAGTGATATACTTGTTATTTTAATATATTATATATTATATGTTTTAAATATAGTTTTATGTACTAATTGTTATTTGGTAAAATAATACTAATACTAATAAATAAAAAGTTTTAATCTCTTTATAATGATAATAATAATGATATCACTACTGTCAATTCAAATAATAAAAATGATAATTTTATTAATAATGTTATTTTTAACAAAAATATAGTTATAGTAAAAATGATAATTTTAACAATAATGATAATAAAATAAAAAGTTGTATTATTTTTACAATAAAAGTTATAATTTTGATAATAATAATTAATACTTAATAATAATAATAATAATAATAATAATAATAATAATAATAATAATAATAATAATAATAATAATAAATATAATAACAATGATAATGATAATAATAATAATAAGATTAATAAGATAGTAATAATAATAAGTAGATAAATAAGTAACTACCTCAAAGGAGTAGCCCTTAAAAAAAATGCCCAAGTCCGGGTTTGAACCCGCGACCTCCCGCTAACCTGATAACATCCTTAACCATTACTCCATTTGTGATTTCCTGATATAATACGGATCCAAATTGTTTTAACCCAGAATTCAGTTTTCTTTTTAAAGAACCCATTTACTTATTCATCATCTTTATTTTCGATCATCACATCATCGTAAATCATAATCGTGTATCATCATTGTGACTCATTACGCTTATCAAAATCATGGATCATCATCATTATCCTATTATTATTATGATCATATTATCTTAATCATTAACACCATATCATCATCCTAATCTATACCTTCATCATCTTCATCTTTATATTTTCCTGACTATTCATCATTCTCCTCATCATTTAACACGATCATAATCATCATTATAATCATAATCACTATCATTGATATCAATATTTATCGTCATCAATATCACCTTCGTCTATGTTAACCATAATCATCATCCTAATACATCAACTAACATCATTTAATCATCATGAGCTAATCCTCTATATCATCATCGAAACATAAACGATTACTTGTAGTGATGCGTGGTAATGTAATGGGCCACTTAATGGGCCGTTTTTAATGGGCTAATATCTCACAAAATATGATGTTGGGCTTATTTAATCTTGTAATAATTTCGGCAGCCTAAGCCCAAAGAAATAATAGCTGGCTCGATTTGTATGGACCCATATCATATACATGTGTGGTGTCGTTTCCTATCAAAGATAATTAATTATCATGTACTCCACTAATACTATAATACTATTTAATTGCTACTACACCAACTTTAACTTGTGAACATGCCCTACTTCCTTTCATTATCATCATCATTATAATCATCATGATCATAAGCATAATCAACATGATCATCAATTATGCGTTAATCAACATTAAAACAGATCAAGGAGTGTACAACAGCAGTATTTAAATGGGGTTTTGGTCTGTTTGTATCGAACTAGAAATATTAGGGAACAGTGATACATGGTTTGGTTTTAGGAGGTGTTCGGTTGAAATATAATTAACACCGAAAGTATATGTAGCATAGTGGTAGCATTAACAATGAGTAGTAAACAAACGGTGGTGGCGTGGTTCGATCGAGACAAAAAAAGAAAGAAAAAAAAATGAAGAAGTAACCGTAATAGTATTTGTAGCAGGTGGTTTCGCTTGATCTTGATTGAACATGACTAAAAGTAGGAGTAATTAATAGTAATGATTAGAAGTGGCACTTGATGATAGTTGCAAGTTGGTGGTGCGATTGGTTGAAGTGATGGGAGTGGGTTTCACGATATAGTAAAGCAAGAAAGAAGGTGGCGGTGTAGGGTGGTGTTCGAAGATGTTTGAGGCTGAGCAAAAATAGACAGAAACATTCAGTAGTAGTTGTAATTCGGTGGTTACATGTGGGTTGCAGTGGTGATGTTCATAACATCAAAAAAATATAGAATTTTGGTTGTGATTTACGATTAAGAAGATGAGAGAGAGAGAGAGAAGTGATATAGAGAGAAAGGAAAGAGGGTTAGAGAGAGGAGAAAGAGAGAAGGATTGAGATGATGGTTAGTGGTTCGATGGTGGTTTTCGTGTTTGGGTTAGTGACCGGTTGATGACGGGTTGTTTAAATGGGTTTCAAATTGAGTTGAAGGTGGTGACTTATGGTTTGTGGTTTCTTGACGGTAATCCGGTGATTCAACGAAGAAGAAACATGAATAGAAATGGGTGTTGTGATAGTTTTGGTTCAGAGAGACAAAGAGGAGAGTAGTGGGTGTGTGATATTATCATATGCATTTATATATATGAATATTTATAATACTTATATGAAGATTTCAATCAAAAATAGTAAGTGTGAGTTTGATTAGTTGTGATCCAGGAACAAACACGAATAATTGCAAGTGGGGCTTGGTTGTTATGCATCTAATCTCCATAATCTCATAATAGCCAAGTTGATAGAAAAATATCATAAAGTAAATAAACGTGTAACTACTTAAATTATTAAGATATGATTAGCAGCCTAACATTTGTCTTGTTTCAGTCGATATCCAATTTACGGAGTGCTAAAATCGTGCCTCGTTGATAATCAGTGGCGAATAAAAGTACTTCGGAAAAATCCCATATTTTTAAATTAACTATATTTATTTATTTTGGTCATTATGGTATAAAATTTGATCCTTAATTTGTTAAATAAAAATTACATCAATTGTCCCTCTCAATTCTGGGTAAAATATAAAAAGTGTTAAAACTTAACAAATAGTTCCTAAATACATTTTTAATAAGCCTAACATTTATAGAACTCATTTTAGTATCACCGTTTATTTTAAAATTACATAAGTTTGAATTTAACTTGCTTAATATCCATCGAAACATCAAACGAGTATTACAATCATTTAATATTTATTTTTAATATACTTTATTTATATATAGAGATATATTTTAAATAATAATTATTATAATATCTTATTTTTAATTTATTAATTTTTAATAACAACAACAACATATAATGCTTCAAATTATATTTCGAATTATTATTTATATATACATACACACATATCTATTTACAATTAATTGTTCGTGAACCGTCGAGAGCAGTCGAAGGTCAATTGAATATATGAACATCGTTTCAAAATTTTCTAGACTCAACATTACATACTTTGCTTATCGTATCGAAATCATATAAAGATTAATTTTAAATTTAGTCGGAAATTTTCGGGTCATCACAGTACCTACCCGTTAAAGAAATTTTATCCCAAAATTTGAGTGGGATCATCATGGCTGACAATAAGTATGTTTTCATGACGCATATGAGTTAGAAATTTGAGTTTTATCATCAGTAAGCAATATAGATAAAACAATTTGATTTTGTGAAGAGTACGAGTGAAGCTATCATAAAAGAGTGAATTGAAGAAATAAAGTTTCATCTTAACTTTTGACGTTGTCTTGTTTGAATTCCGAAATTCAAGGGATTTAAAGAAAATCTTCGAAATCTAAAAGATCTGATTCTTTGAGATTTAAGGGAATTAGGATATCTTTAATTAAATGCGGTCATCTGTCTCGATTGTTAGTCTGATTTTTCCTTTATAAATTAAACTCTTCCGTACCATTATTCTCACCATTCCTATACTTTCTTTCTTAGTTCGTACATCCAAAACATTGTGAAAATGCTTAATCCAGTTCTAATCCTTGATATTTTCCTAATTATCATTCCTGTCATCCTTCTTTTCAATCTTCCATCACAAAAATCTGTTTACTTTTACTATTACCTTGGGGTGATACTATTCTTAATTCTACCGTGTCTTTATATTGCTATTCGTATTAATATCCACGGTTTGTAACCTCCGTGTTGCTATTGGGCTATATATTTTCTCTTATATTTTTGAGCTCTTTGCCTTTTTATTCTCCTCTCGACCTCTAGTAAAGCGAGTAATGGTCCAGATTCGTAAGTACGGAGTTTCGAATGAACTTAATGTTCAAAACAAGAAAGAACGTAATAACAAGATTTGATTTGTCAAATTACCAGAATCACTGAGAATAGAACTATCAAGAATATACTTTCTTGATATGTTCAGAAGTTAAGCAGAATGAAAGAGTTATGTAACATGGCATATGATGACGTTATGATCTGTGAATCATCATGTCCCATTAGAAACTCAGCATGACTTACTGTAATATAATCACTTTGATCAAGTGTCATTATATTATACTAACTCATGTTTCAGTTCCCAACACTACTTTAAAAACATTCATATTTTAAATTTGAATTTTTCGGAATTTAGAAACTAAAATAGTTTCCTTTCTGATGTAATACAGATAACACGAGGAGATAAGTGATTTCAGATAAGAATAGTTATGAAAATATTTTCAGAACTATCGAAGATATTTATAATGAAAGATACGATTATATCTTAGAATTTCAGAATCATAGTGTGATGAAGAAATTCATTCACAATGATTTAAAGCAATTTAGAAGTAAGGTATTCGTTAAAGATTTCATCAGAAACAGAATCATCAGGATTCTCTGAAGGCAGATTTAGTCTTTGTGATTTTTCCATAGCCTCCTTCATGGTTTGCTCAAATTCATTTTTCAGTGCCAAATTTTCTTTTGAGATTTTTCAACGTATCCTTCTTTATCATCAAACTTTCGACCGTTAAGATTGTTTACAATTTTTGCTGCTTCCTCCGCAGTTTTCAAAATTTAGAGTATTGATTCGTAGACTGGGTGCTTTTCAGAGTTTCAGAATGGAAGATCATAATTCTAAGAGGTAAATGTTATATGTATACATATAACTGTTGATGTAGAAATGCTGCGAGATTTCAAAATACTGATTGCTAATTCCCGATAATTGGTATGGTATTCTTACTACAAGATGCGGAAGAGTATATGATAGGATTTCACTGAATGTAATAATTTTTCGGAAAGTCCAAGATCAATGAAGTTGCTGGTAAGTTTACTGCTAATGTGGTGGAATATAAAAGGTTCCCCGGTAACAATAAAAGAAAACGAATATATATCGAGGTTATAATAAGGTTGTTTCGAACAAAAAGTCGAAGTTGACTTGCTAGAGCTGTGATAAAACTGGCTATCTCGAACAGGAGTTGCAAAGTTATTTTCGGTAATAATAACGCTAAAGGAATTAGCACATATACGTGTTAAACTTTTACTCAGGTTTCGAGAGTTTTTCAGGTGCATAACTATATGCATCAATCTTTTCTTTTGTAGATGAAGTGCGGTTGGTTCATCCTCTCGATTGAGGTGTTTTCAAAAATCATGAAAGGTTTGAACGCAGATTGTAATCGTCAAGATACAAACGAGGTTTAAGATGAAATCAAGTGGCAAAGTTGAAGAAATATTTAGTTTTATATGTTATAATCAATATTTTAATTCATTTTAATTGTCCAATGTTGGTAGTCCACAGTTAGTAGTCCACAGTTAGTAATTCAATAATTCATATATATAATATTCGAATTAATTAATACGTATCGTAACCCATTGTATACATGTCTCAGACTCGATCACAACTCAAAGTATATATATTATTGTAGAATCAACCTCAACCCTGTATAGCTAACTCGAGCATTACTGCATATAGAGTGTCTATGGTTATTCCAAATAATATATATAGATGCATCGATATGATATGTCAAAACCTTGTATACGTGTCCCGATATTTAAAGTGTGTAAAATAAATAACAGAAATTAAATGACGATAAATAAAATTGCGAGAATTAAAATTGCGATAAACAAATTGCGATAATTAAAATGTAATAAGGTATTAGCAGTTAGCTAGGAACAGTTAGCTAGGATTTTGTTAGCGTGGATTCTTAACAAATGTTCTCATAGTTAATTTGTTTGTTTCTAACAAATTATATTTTGTCCAATATTTTCTTCATTATGCCACTTGTTGGATTCTGATAAATCAAAATCCAAATATGAAATTGGATGAAAATGGTTATTCTGTGGTGAACGGATTCGTATATCTGTGAATGTAAGTAGGATAGTAAATGACTGTTGAATCAGATTCGAAGAATGTACAGTGTAACTTATTAATGTGAAATTTAATATTTCTCGGGTATTACCTACCCGTTAAAATATTTTCACCATTAACAGTTTGTACAAAAGAATTTTTAATTACAATCTTTATGAAAACATATATACATATATATTTTCTTCAGATGTAAATCATGGATTTAATGAGTTAATATGATATTAAACTCATCTGATTTACGGCTAGAATTAAAGTACATAATCTCAAAAACATTAGAGATTACATAATCGCCATGAAGGACGAAGATAATTTATGTAGAACGATACGTAGAATGATGATTATACTTGAGGTATAGATTGTGATGTTGAATCATGGGATGTGAATGTTATGGATAGTGGTACTGGTTATGCTGCTGGTGCTGCTGATGGTGGTACTGGTTATGCTGCTGGTGTTGCTGATGGTGGTACTGTTGTTGTCTGTGTTGTTGCTGAAGCTGGTACGTTTTGCACCATATTTTCCAAGGCTACAACTCGGGCGCGAAGCTCGTTGACTTCTTCCATTACTCCAGGATGATTGTTGGTCGGAACGAGTGGATGAATAAGGTTTAGAATTGTGGATAGAATATAATCATGACGAGAAACCCTGGAAATGAGGCTGAAAATGGTGTTTCGGATAGGTTCGCCGGTAAGTGCTTCAGGTTCCTCGTTGAGAGGGCAATAAGGTGGGTGGAATGGATCACCTTCTTCTTGTCTCCAGTGATTAAGTAGACTACGAACTCATCCCTAATTAATCCAGAATAGATTATGGCTAATTGGTTGGTCCATTCCGATCACATTGCTTTCGGAGCTTGAGTAGGACTCCATGTCAGAATCCGAGGGACTTGAACTAGTGGCGAGTTCCATTTCGTACGATTGAATAAAGGATTTTTCGATAAGAAATGATTTCTGGCTATCGGATGGTATTCTAAGTATATAGAATATATAGAACAAAATATTTCGTAGATTACGGAGGAATTTACGGAATATTTCAGGCAAAGTTTACAGTAACAGATACGCTAAGATATGAATTAGCAGATACGCTAAGATATGAATCTTGTCTATACACTATTCATGCAATCAATGCAGTAAGATGTGTCTAGATTAAGAATTATAAGCTGGTAATTTTCGACACGAAATAATAAGCAAAACTTTTAACATGGAGACCAGGTTCAAGTCCAGACTTATTAAGGTAACCTAACAACTACTAGGTCAAAGTCTAGACTTACTAATGTATCCAAACAACTACCTGTTAGACACACTAATGCAAGACCTGGTTCGCTACAACCACCGCTCTGATACCACCTATAGAGACCCGTCCTAATCCATCTGGACGAATACATTACAATTAGTTACATTACAAGGTACTTGACCTCTATATGATACATTTTACAAACATTACATTCATTTTTAAAAGACAAACTTTCATTTCATCGAAAATTGACGGCATGCATACCATTTCATAATATATCCAATTATAATTGACTTAATAATAATCTTGATGAACTCAATGACTCGAATGCAATGTCTTTTGAAATATGTCATGAATGACTCCAAGTAATATCTCTAAAATGAGCAAATGCACAGCGGAAGATTTCTTTCATACCTGAGAATAAACATGCTTTAAAGTGTCAAACAAAATGTTAGTGAGTTCATTAGTTTATCATAATCATTCATCATTTTAATAGACCACAAGATTTTTAGATATTTAATTGTACACGTAACCCGAGTACAAAATAATACGCGTAACCCGCGAATTAAAAATCATTCATATGGTGAACACCTGGTAACCGACATTAACAAATGCATCTAGAATATCCCCAAATATACAGGTACACTCACCTGTATATAAAATCAAAGTACTAAAGCATCCATAAACTGGATGGGGTTCGTTAGGCCCATAGATCTATCTTCAGGATTCGCGTCAATTAGGGGGTCTGTTCCCTAATTCTTAGGCTACCAAGCTTAAAGGGTGATATCCGGTATAATAATCCAACCATAGAATGTAGTTTCAATTACTTGTGTCTATTTCATAAAACAGTTATAAAAGCAGCGCATGTATTCTCAGTCCCAAAAATATATATTGTAAAAGCATTTAAAAAGAGACCAAATGAAACTCACTATCCAATATTTTGTAGTAAAAATATTCATACGACGAAACTGAACAATGCAAGGTTGGCCTTGGATTCACGAACCTATATCATTTATATATTTATTAACACATATGAATGTAATCGAACGAATTTATATTATTAGTGATATACTTGTTATTTTAATAAATTATATATTATATGTTTTTAATATAGTTTTATGTACTAATTGTAATTTGGTAAAATAATACTAATACTAATAAATAAAAAGTTGTAATCTCTTTATAATGATAATAATAATGATATCACTAATGTCAATTCAAATAATAAAAATGATAATTTTATTAATAATGTTATTTTTAACAAAAATATAGTTATAGTAAAAATGATAATTTTAACAATAATGATAATAAAATAAAAAGTTGTATTATTTTTACAATAAAAGTTATAATTTTGATAATAATACTTAATACTTAATACTTAATAATAATAATAATAATAATAATAATAATAATAATAATATTATTATTATTATTATTATTATTATTATTATTATTATTATTAATAAATATAATAACAATTATAATGATAATGATAATAATAATAATAAGATAGTAATAATAATAATAAGTAGATAAATAAGTAACTACCTCAAAGGAGTAGCCCTTAAAAAAAATGCCCAAGTCCGGGTTCGAACCCGCGACCTCCCGCTAACCCGATAACATCCTCAACCATTACTCCATTTGTGATTTCCTAATATAATACGGATCCAAATTTTTTTAACCCATAATTCAGTTTTCTTTTTAAAGAACCCATTTACTTATTCATCATCTTTATTTTCGATCATCACATCATCGTAAATCATAATCGTGTATCATCATTGTGACTCATTACGATTATCATAATCATGGATCATCATCATTATCCTATTATTATTATGATCATATTATCTTAATCATTAACACCATATGATCGTCCTAATCTATACCTTCATCATCTTCATCTTTATATTTTCCTGACTCGTCATCATTCTCCTTATCATTTAACACGATCATAATCATCATTATAATCATAATCACTATCATTGATATCAATATTTATCGTCATCAATATCACCTTCGTTTATGTTAACCATAATCATCATCCTAATACATCAACTAACATCATCTAATCATCATGAGCTAATCCTCTATATCATCATCGAAACATAAACGATTACTTATAGTGATGCGTGGTAATGTAATGGGCCACTTAATGGGCCATTTTTAATGGCCTAATATCTCACAAAATATGATGTTGGGCTTATTTAATCTTGTAATAATTTCGGCAGCCTAGGCCCAAAGAAATAATAGCTGGCTCGATTTGTATGTGTAGTGACCCAAACTTTTCCATGATTATATACATTAAATGAAATTGTTATTTACATGATTAAGTGTTTCCAACATGTTAAGCAATCAAACTTGTTAAGACTTGATTAATTGAAATAGGTTTCATATAGACAATTGACCACCCAAGTTGACAAGTGATTCACGAACGTTAAAACTTGTAAAAACTATATGATGTCATATATATGGATATATATATATATATATATATATATATATATATATATATATATATATATATATATATATATATATATAGTTAACATGGTATTATTATAAGTAAACATATCATTAAGTATATTAATAATGAACTATATATGTAAAAACAAGACTACTAACTTAAGGATTTTGAAACGAGGCATATATGTAACGATTATCATTGTAACGACATTTAATTGTATATATATCATATTAAGATATATTAATACATCATAATATCATGATAATGTAATAATTTAACATCTCATTAGATATAATAAACAATGGGTTCACAACATTTAACAAGATCGTTAACTTAAAGGTTTCAAAACAACACTTACATGTAACGACTAACGATGACTTAACGACTCAGTTAAAATGTATATACATGTAGCATTTTAATATGTATTCATACAATTTTGAAAGACTTCAAGACACTTATCAATATACTTCTACTTAACAAAAATGCTTACAATTACATCCTCGTTTAGTTTCATCAACAATTCTACTCGTATGCACCCGTATTCGTACTCGTACAATACACAGCTTTTAGATGTATGTACTATTGGTATATACACTCCAATGATCAGCTCTTAGCAGCAAATGTGAGTCACCTAACACATGTGGGAACCATCATTTGGCAACTAGCATGAAATATCTCATAAAATTACAAAAATATTAGTAATCATTCATGACTTATTTACATGTAAATAAAATTACACATCCTTTATATCTAATCCATATACCAACGACTAAAAACACCTACAAACACTTTCATTCATCAATTGTCTTCATCAAATTGATCTCTCTCAAGTTCTATCTTCAAGTTCTAAGTGTTCTTCATAAATTCTATAAGTTCTAATTTCATAAAATCAAGAATACTTCCATGTTTGCTAGCTTACTTCCAATCTTGTAAAGTGATCATCCAAACTCAAGAAAGCTTTCTTATTTATAGTAAGATATCTTTCTAATATAAGGTAATACTCATATTCAAACTTTGATTCAATTTCTATAACTATAACAATCTTATTTCGAGTGAAAATCTTACTTGAACTTGTTTTCGTGTCATGATTCTGCTTCAAGAACTTTCAAGCCATCCAAGGATCCTTTGAAGCTAGATCTATTTTTCTCATTTCCAGTAGGTTTATCCACAAAACCTAAGGTAGAAAAATGATGTTCATAACATCATTCGATTCATATATATAAAACTACCTTATTCGAAGGTTTAAACTTGAAATCACTATACATAGTTTAGTTAATTCTAAACTTGTTCGCAAACAAAAGTTAATCCTTCTAACTTGACTTTTAAAATCAACTAAACACATGTTATATATCTATATGATATGCTAACTTAATGATTTAAAATCTGGAAACACAAAAAACACCGTAAAATCGGACATACGCCGTCGTAGTAACACTGCGGGCTGTTTTGGGTTTGATAATTAAAAACTATGATAAACTTTGATATAAAAGTTGTTCTTCTGGGAAAATAATTTTTCTTATGAACATGAAACTATATCCAAAAATCATGGTTAAACTCAAAGTGGAAGTATGTTTTTCAAAATGGTGATCAAGACGTCGTTCTTTCGACTGAAATGACTACCTCTTACAAAAACGACTTGTAACTTATATTTTTGACTATAAACGTATAATTTTTTATATTTAGATTCATAAAATAGAGTTCAATATGAAACCATAGCAACTTGAAACACTCAAAACGGATTTAAAACGAAGAAGTTATGGGTAAAACAAGATTGGATAATTTTTCTTGTTGTAGCTACGTGAAAATTGGTAACAAATCTATATTAATCATATCCTAGCTAACTTATATTGTATTATACATGTATTCTTATATATTATGTAATCTTGGAATACCATAGACACGTATGCAAATGTTTTGACATATCATATCGAACTATCTATATATATTATTTGGAACAACCATAGACACTCTATATGCAGTAATATTGGAGTTAGCTATACAGGATTGAGGTTGATTCCAAAAATATATATACTTTGAGTTGTGATCTAGCCTGAGACATGTATACACTGGGTCGTGGATTGATTCAAGATAATATATATCAATTTATTTCTGTACATCTAACTATACACAACTAGTTGTAGGTTACTAACAAGGACAGCTGACTTAATAAACTTAAAACATCAAAATGTATTAAAAATATTGTAAATATATTTTTAACATACTTTGATATATATATATATATATATATATATATATATATATATATATATATATATATATATATATATATATATATATATATATATATATATATATATTTTTACAGGTTTGTGAAATGACTAGTGGCCAAGTCTTACTCCCGACGAAGTAAAAATCTGTGAAAGTGAGTTATAGTCCCACTTTTAAAATCTAATATTTTGGGATGAGAATACATGCAATTTTATAAATGATTTACGAAATAGACACAAGTAAATGAAACTACTTTATATGGGTGAATGATCGAAGCCGAATATGCCCCTTTTTAGCTTGGTAGCATAAGAATTTGGGAACAGACCCCCAAATTGACGTGAATCCTAAAGATAGATCTATCGGGCCCAACAAGCCCCATTCTGGAATTTGGAATGCTTTAGTACTTCAAAATTATCATGTCCGATGGGTGTCCCGGAATGATGGGGATATTCTATATGCATCTTGTTAATGTCGGTTACCAGGTGTTCACCGTATGAATGATTTTTATCTCTATGTATGGGATGTATTGAAATATGAAATCTTGTGGTCTATTATTATGATTTGATAATATATAGGTTAAACCTATAACTCACCAACATTTTTGTTGACGTTTTAAACATGTTTATTCTTAGGTGATTATTAAGAGCTTCCGCTATTGCATACTAAAATAAGGACAAGATTTGGAGTCCATGCTTGTATGATATTATGTAAAAACTGCATTCAAGAAACTTATTTTTGATGTAATATATTCTTATTGTAAACCATTATGTAATGATCGTATGTAAACGGTATATTTTAGATTATCATTATTTGATAATCTACGTAATGCTTTTTAAACCTTTATAGATAAAATAAAGGTTATGGTTGTTTTAAAAATGAATGCAGTCTTTGAAAAACGTCTCATATAGAGGTCAAAACCTCGCAACAAAATCAATTAATATGGAACGTTTATAATCAATATGAACGGGACATTTCAGTTGGTATCCAAGCGTTGGTCTTAGAGAACCAAAAATTTGCATTAGTGTGTCTTATCGAGTTTGTTAGGATACATTAGTGAGTCTGGACTTCGACCGTGTTTTCTTTAAAAACACTTTTGTTGGAAACTATATATTATTAACATATAAATATTATGTGATATATTAACCTCTTAATGTGTTTGATATTGTGTGATAGATGTCTACCACTAGTACAAATCCCATCGATTCACCTAATAATAATGAAGAGTCGAATATATTTTGGGAAGATTCACAAATTTGCGAAGAGGAACCGGAAGAGGAGGAACCGGAAGAAGAAGAGGTTCCAGAGGAAGAAATATTGATACCTATAGTAAATCGATTAAATAAAAGAAAATCCTCAACCAACGGACCAAAGTTAATAATGGTCAATGGTGTTTCCGCCGAGGAAGCAAAATATTGGGAAGATTATCAATTTTTCAATGAATCGGATCCCGATGAGGATTCCGATGATGTTATAGAAATTACCTCGACCCAATTTAATAAAGCGAAAGAAAATAATAAGGGAAAAGGTATAAAAATAGAGAAACCCGATTCCATCCCCGATGAACTTTATATGTATCGGCAAATTCCGTATTTCCTAAAATGTAACAATGACCCGAAAACCTCTAAACCACCAGGTTTTTCTAAACCATTGTGGAAAACGATGTCTCGTATTAGAGGAACACCATATATTCCTAGAAAATTAGGAAAACGAACCAAGTCTGAAGAAGAAGAAACCGGTGATTCAAATTAGAGGGTTGTAATCATGTTGTGTATTATATGTATTGTAGTGTGCTTGTACTTTTATGTTCTATGTAAAAATTGCTTGTATTGTTTGTTAATTATCTTTTATGAATCTAATCCTTGTCTATTTTACAGTATAAAAACAAAATGGACGTTAAGGGTAGACAACCGAATATTTTAGAAGATCTACCAGAGGATATGATTGAGGAAATCTTGTCTAGAGTCGGTCAGAATTCATCAGCACATTTAGCTATGGCGAAATTAACTTGTCAAACATTTGAAAGACTTTCCAAAAATGCCTTAGTTTATAAAAGGCTTTCCTTTAATAGGTGGGGTATATCACATTGGGGAGATCGTAAGTTACGCCGTGTTTTCTTTAAAGCGTTAAATGCGGGGAACCCAAATGCAATTTTACGCTACGGGTTAAGAACCTATTTTGACTCAACATATCCCAACATAGGATTTCGTGAATTAAAAAGAGCTTCTAACATGCAACATAAAGAAGCATGTTATGCTTACGGGTTAGTGATGTTCGCTTCTTTCCAAAGTGAGAAAAAGAACATCGGATTGCAGCTTTTAAATAAAACCTTCCCACAAGTGACGGATTCAGTAGTTGGGGTGAGAAACAAGGTTTTTAGATTATTACGGGGTTGTTGGACATTACGAAACCCTCGTCCTTTTGACGACATTGCAACATGTTGCCTAGCCAATGGTCATAACGGTTATTTTCCACAAGACCAAGGATGGGAAGTCGTCTTAGTAAAACCAGAATGCATGACTTGTTTCTGGACTTATGAATTACGTGACTTTATTTCATTTGCTGAACAACTTGCGTATTAACTAGATTTATCTTCAAAACTGTCCTGTATCAAATTATACTATATTTCATGTTATATGTAATATAGCGATGTTGTAAGTTTGAAGAATATTTATATGTGATATATTATTATAATCAGTTTTTCATATGGAATTGTAGTAGTTGAATTGTATATTAGCTACTAAGTATGAACTTAACGGGTAGGTAGTACCTGAATTTAAACTTATAAAACGCTAATATGAAGAAAAAGCTTTTATAAATGAGTTCATATTATGCTACGAAATACTATTGATTACTCTTAAATTTTATATGATTAACTCAATTCTTTTGGCTATTTTTGAAGGAAATGGCACCGGCGACTCGTCAGAATTTGAACATGAGCGAGGAAGACTTCCGTGTTTTCCTTGATGCGAACATAGCCGCAGTACAGGCTGCAGTGCAAAATAACAATAACTCTGGATCTAGCAGTGGAACTAATTCCACAAGAAATCATGTAGGATGCTCCTACAAAGAATTCACTGCCTGCAAACCTTTGGAATTTGATGGAACCAAAGGACCAATTGGATTAAAACGGTGGACCGAGAAAGTCGAATCGGTGTTTGCCATAAGTAAGTGTACTGAAGAGGACAAAGTTAAGTACGCTAGAAATATATTACATCGACATATGTTTCTTGAATGCAGTTTTTACACAATATCATACAAACATGGACTCCAAATCTTGTCCTTATTTTAGTATGCAACAACAGAAGCTCTTAGTATTCTCCTGAGAATAAACATGTTTTAGACGTCAACAAAAATGTTGGTGAGTTATAGGTTTAACCTATATATATCAAATCGTAATAATAGACCACAAGATTTCATATTTCAATACACATCCCATACATAGAGATAAAAATCATTCATATGGTGAACACCTGGTAACCGACATTAACAAGATGCATATATAAGAATATCCCCATCATTCCGGGACACCCTTCGGATATGATATAAATTTCGAAGTACTAAAGCATCCGGTACTTTGGATGGGGTTTGTTAGGCCAAATAGATCTATCTTTAGGATTCGCGTCAATTAGGGTGTCTGTTCCCTAATTCTTAGATTACCAGACTTAATAAAAAGGGGCATATTCGATTTCGATAATTCAACCATAGAATGTAGTTTCACGTACTTGTGTCTATTTTGTAAATCATTTATAAAACCTGCATGTATTCTCATCCCAAAAATATTAGATTTTAAAAGTGGGACTATAACTCAATTTCACAGATATTTCCTTCCTCGGAAATAAGACTTGGCCACGGATCGATTCACGAACCTATACAAATATGTACATATATATCAAAGTATGATCAAAATATAATTACAACCATTTTTATTATGTTTTAAATATTTGAGTGTATTAAGTCAGCTGTCCTCGTTAGTAACCTACAACTAGTTATCCACAGTTAGATGTACAAAAATAAATCGATATATATTATCTTGAATCAATCCACGACCCAGTATATACATGTCTCAGTCTAGATCACAACTCAAAGTATATATATTTTTAGAATCAACCTCAACCCTGTATAGCTAACTCCAACATTACTGCATATAGAGTGTCTATGGTTGTTCCAAATAATATATATACATGGGTCGATATGATATGTCAAAACATTTGCATACGTGTATATGGTATCCCAAGATTACATAATATATTAAAATACATGTATAATACAATATAAGTTAGCTAGGATATGATTTGTATAGATTTGTTAAACATTTCTCGTAGTTAAAATAATCAAAAAATATCCAATCTTGTTTTACCCATAACTTCTTCATTTTAAATCCGTTTTGAGTGAATCCAATTGCTATGGTTTCATATTGAACTTAAGTTTATGAATCTATACAGAAAAAGTATAAGTTTGTAGTTAAAATTACAGGTTACAAGTCATTTTTGTAAAGGTAGTCATTTCAGTCGAAAGAACGACGTCTAGATGACAATTTTGGAAAACATACTTCCACTTTGAGTTTAACCATGATTTTTGGATATATTTTCATGTTCATAAGAAAAATCATTTTCCCAGAAGAACAACTTTTAAATAAAAATTTATCATAGTTTTTGATTAACTAACCCAAAACAGCCCGCGGTGTTACTACAACGGCGTATATCCGGTTTTACGGTGTTTTTCGTGTTTTCCGGTTTTAAATCATTAAGTTAGCATATCATATAGATATAGAACATGTGTTTAGTTGATTTTAAATGTCAAGTTAGAAGGATTAACTTTTGTTTGCAAACAAGTTTAGAATTAACTAAACTATGTTCTAGTGATTTCAAGTTTAAACCTTCGAATAAGATAGCTTTATATGTATGAATCGAATGATGTTAAGAACGTCATTACTACCTCAATTTTTGTGGATAAACCTACTGGAAAATAGAAAAATAGATCTAGCTTCAAAGGATCCTTGAATGGCTTGAAAGTTCTTGAAGCAGAATCTTGACACGAAAACAAATTCAAGTAAGATCATCACTCGAAATAAGATTGTTATAGTTATATAAATTGAACCAAAGTTTGAATATGAGTATTACCTTATATTAGAAAGATATCTTGTTGTAAATAACAAAGATTTCTTGAGGTTGGATGATCACTTTACAAGATTGAAAGTAAGCTAGCAAACTTGGAAGTATTCTTGATTTTATGAAACTAGAACTTATAGAATTTATGAAGAACACTTAGAACTTGAAGATAGAACTTGAGAGAGATCACTTAGATGAATAAAATTGAAGAATTAAAGTGTTTTTAGGTGTTTTTGGTCGTTAGTATATGGATTAGATATAAAGGATGTGTAATTTTGTTTTCATGTAAATAAGTCATGAATGATTACTCATATTTTTGTAATTTTATGAGATATTTCATGCTAGTTGCCAAATGATGGTTCCCACATATGTTAGGTGACTCACATGGGCTGATAAGATCTGATCATTGGAGTGTATATACCGATAGTACATACATCTAAAAGCTGTGTATTGTACGAGTACGAATACGGGTGCATACGAGTAGAATTGTTGATGAAACTGAACGAGGATGTAATTGTAAGCATTTTTGTTAAGTAGAAGTACTTTGATATGTGTCTTGAAGTCTTTAAAAAGTGTATGAATACATATTAAAACACTACATGTATATACATTTTAACTGAGTCGTTAAGTCATCGTTAGTTGTTACATGTAAATGTTGATTTGAAACCTTTAAGTTAACGATCTTGTTAAATGTTGTTAACCCAATGTTTATTATATCTAATGAGATGTTAAATTATTATATTATCATGATATTATGATATATTAATATATCTTAATATGATATATATACATTTAAATGTCGTTACAACGATAATCGTTACATATAAGTCTCGTTTCGTAATTCTTGAGTTAGTAGTATTGTTTTTACATATGTAGTTTATTGTTAACACACTTAATGATATATTTAAATATCATTTTATCATGTTAAATATAGTGTATCAATATCTTAATATGATACATATGTATTTAGTAGACGTTATTATAACGATAATCGTTATATATATCATTTCGAGTTTCTTAACTTAGTAATCTCATTTCTTATGTATATCACACATTGTTAATATACTTAGTGAGATACTTACTCATCATAATCTCATGTTAACTATATATATAATCATATATATGTCATCATATAGTTTTTACAAGTTTTAACGTTCGTGAATCACCGGTCAACTTGGGTGGTCAATTGTCTATATGAAACCTATTTTAATTAATCAAGTCTTAACAAGTTTGATTGCTTAACATGTTGGAAACATTTAATCATGTAGATAATAATTTCATTTAATATATATAAACATGGAAAAGTTCGGGTCACTACAGTACCTACCCGTTAAATAAATTTCGTCCCGAAATTTTAAGCAGTTGGAGGTGTTGACGAATCTTCTGGAAATATATGCGGGTATTTCTTCTTCATCTGATCTTCTCATTCCCAGGTGAACTCAGGTCCTCTACGAGCATTCCATCGAACCTTAACAATTGGTATCTTGTTTTGCTTACGTCTTTTAACCTCACGATCCATTATTTCGACGGGTTCTTCGATGAATTGAAGTTTTTCGTTGATTTGGATTTCATCTAACGGAATAGTGAGATCTTCTTTAGCAACACATTTCTTCAAATTCGAGACGTGGAAAGTGTTATGTACAGCCACGAGTTGTTGAGGTAACTTAAGTCGGTAAGCTAGTGGTCCGACACGTTCAATAATCTTGAATGGTCCAATATACCTTGGATTTAGTTTCCCTCATTTACCAAATTGAACAACGCCTTTCCAAGGTGAAACTTTAAGCATGACCATCTCGCTAATTTCAAATTTTATATCTTTTCTTTTAATGTCAGCATAGATCTTTTGTCGACTTTGGGCGGTTTTCAATCGTTGTTGAATTTGGATGATCTTCTCGGTAGTTTCTTGTATTATCTCCGGACCCGTAATCTGTCTATCCCCCACTTCACTCCAACAAATCGGAGACCTGCACTTTCTACCATAAAGTGCTTCAAACGACGCCAACTCAATGCTTGAATGGTAGCTATTGTTGTAGGAAAATTCTGCTAACGGTAGATGTCGATCCCAACTATTTCCGAAATCAATAACACATGCTCGTAGCATGTCTTCAAGCGTTTGTATCGTCCTTTCGCTCTGCCCATCAGTTTGTGGATGATAGGCAGTACTCATGTCTAGACGAGTTCCTAATGCTTGCTGTAATGTCTGCCAGAATCTTGAAATAAATCTGACATCCCTATCAGAGATAATAGAGATTGGTATTCCATGTCTGGAGACGACTTCCTTCAAATACAGTCGTGCTAACTTCTCCATCTTGTCATCTTCTCTTATTGGCAGGAAGTATGCTGATTTGGTGAGACGATCAACTATTACCCAAATAGTATCAAAACCACTTGCAGTCCTTGGCAATTTAGTGATGAAATCCATGGTAATGTTTTCCCATTTCCATTCCGGGATTTCGGGTTGTTGAAGTACACCTGATGGTTTCTGATGCTCTGCTTTGACCTTAGAACACGTCAAACATTTCCCTACGTATTTAGCAACATCGGCTTTCATACCTGGCCACCAAAAATGTTTCTTGAGATCCTTGTACATCTTCCCCGTTCCAGGATGTATTGAGTATCAGGTTTTATGAGCTTCTCTAAGTACCATTTCCCTCATATCTCCAAATTTTGGTACCCAAATTCTTTCAGCCCTATACCGGGTTCCGTCTTCCTGAATATTAAGATGCTTCTCTGATCCTTTGGGTATTTCATCCTTTAAGTTTCCCTCTTTTAAAACTCCTTGTTGCGCCTCCTTTATTTGAGTAGTAAGGTTATTGTGAATTATTATATTCATAGATTTTACTCGAATGGGTTCTTTGTCCTTTCTGCTCAAGGCATCGGCTACCACATTTGCCTTCCCCGAGTGGTAACGAATCTCAAAGTCGTAATCATTCAACAATTCAATCCACCTACACTGCCTCATATTCAGTTGTTTCTGATTAAATATGTGTTGAAGACTTTTGTGGTCGGTATATATAATACTTTTGACCTCATATAAGTAGTGCCTCCAAGTCTTTAATGCAAAAACAACCGCGCCTAATTCCAAATCATGCGTCGTATAATTCTGTTCGTGAATCTTCAATTGTCTAGACGCATAAGCAATTACTTTCATTCGTTGCATTAATACACAACCGAGACCTTGCTTTGAGGCGTCACAATATATCATAAAATCATCATTCCCTTTAGGTAATGACAATATAGGTACCGTAGTTAACTTTTTCTTTAACAATTAAAACGCTTTCTCTTGTTCATCTTTCCATTCAAATTTCTTCCCTTTATGCATTAATGCAGTCAAGGGTTTTGCTATTCTGGAAAAGTCTTGGATGAACCTTCTGTAGTAACCAGCTAGTCCTAAAAACTGGCGTACGTGTTTCGGAGTTTTTGAGGTTTCCCACTTTTCAACGGTTTCGATCTTTGTCGGGTCCACCTGGATACCTTCTTTGTTCACTATGTGACCGAGGAATTGAACTTCTTCCAACTAAAATGCACACTTTGAAAACTTAGCGTACAGTTTTTCTTTCCTCAATACCTCTAGCACTTTTCTCAAATGTTCTTCGTGCTCTTGATCATTCTTTGAGTAAATAAGTATGTCATCGATGAAAACAATGACAAACTTGTCAAGATATGGTCCACACACTCGGTTCATAAGGTCCATGAACACAGCTGGTGCGTTAGTCAATCCAAACGGCATAACCATAAACTCGTAATGACCATAACGCGTCCTAAACGCAGTTTTTGGAATATCATCCTCCTTTACTCGCATTTGATGAAATCCAGAACGTAAATCGATTTTCGAATAAACCGACGAGCCTTGTAGTTGATCAAATAAGTCGTCAATTCTCGGCAATGGATAACGGTTTTTGATGGTAAGTTTGTTCAACTCTCTGTAGTCAATACACAACCTAAATGTACCATCCTTCTTCTTGACAAACAAAACAGGAGCTCCCCATGGTGATGTGCTTGGTCGAATGAAACCACGTTCTAATAGTTCTTGCAGTTGTCTTTGCAGTTCTTTCATCTCGCTGGGTGCGAGTCTGTAAGGAGAACGAGCTATTGGTGCAGCTTCTGGTACAAGATCTATTTGAAATTCAACAGATCGATGTGGAGGTAGTCCCGATAATTCTTTCGGAAATACATCGGGAAATTCTTTTGCGACGGGAACATCATTGATGCTCTTTTATTCAGTTTATACTTTCTCGACGTGTGCTAGAACAGCAAAGCAACCTTTTCTTATTAGTTTTTGTGCCTTCAAATTACTAATAAGATGTAGCTTCGTGTTGCCCTTTTCTCCGTACACCATTAAGGGTTTTCCTTTTTCTCGTATAATGCGAATTACATTTTTGTAACAAACTATCTCTGCTTTTACTTCTTTCAACCAGTCCATACCGATTATCACATCAAAACTCCCTAACTCTACTGGTATCAAGTCAATCTTAAATGTTTCACTAACCAGTTTAATTTCTCGATTCCGACATATATTATCTGCTGAAATTAATTTACCGTTTGATAATTCGAGTAAAAATTTACTATCCAACGGCGTCAATGGACAACTTAATTTAGCACAAAAATCTCTACTCATATAGCTTCTATCCGCACCCGAATCAAATAAAATGTAAGCAGATTTATCGTCAATAAGAAACGTACCCGTAACAAGCTCCGGGTCTTCCTGTGCCTCTGCCGCATTAATATTGAAAACTCTTCTGCGGCCTTGTTCATTCGTGTTCTCCTGGTTCGGGCAATTTCTAATAATGTGGCCCAGTTTTCCACATTTATAACAAACTACATTGGCATAACTTGATCCGACACTACTTGCTCCGCCATTACTCGTTCCGACACCATTTGTTCCTTTCGTTCTGTTAACCCCTGGTCCTTAGACCTCACACTTCGCCGCACTATGACCATTTCTTTTACACTTGTTGCAAAATTTGGTGTAAAACCCCGAGTGATACTTTTCACACCTTTGGCATAGCTGCTTCTGATTGTTATTGTTGTTGCGGTTGTTATTATTGTTGGGATGATTATTGTAGTTGTTGTTGTTGTGCCATTTGTTGTAGTTGCGATTGATGTTGCGATTGTTGGGATAGTTGTTGTTGTTTTGGTGATTCTTATCACCGTTTTCCTCCCACTTTCTTTTGACTAACTTCACGTTGGCCTCTTCGGCCGCCTGTTCTTTAATTCTTCCCTCAATCTGGTTCACTAGTTTGTGAGCCATTCCACATGCCTTTTGTATGGAGGCAGGTTCGTTTGAACTTATATCTTCTTGGATTCTCTCCGGTAACCCTTTCACAAACGCGTCGATCTTCTCTTCCTCATCTTCGAACGCTCTCGGACACAATAGGCACAATTCTGTGAATCGTCTTTCGTACAAAGTAATATCGAATCCCTGTGTTCGTAACCCTCTAAGTTCTGACTTGAGCTTATTGACCTCGGTTCTGGGACGGTACTTCTCGTTCATCAAGTGCTTGAATGCTGACCACGGTAGCGCGTAAGCAGCATCTTGTCCCACTTGCTCTAGATAGGTATTCCACCATGTTAACGCAATACCTGTGAAGGTATGCGTAGCGTACTTAACTTTGTTCCTCTTCAGTACACTTACATATGGCAAACACCGATTCGACTTTCTCGGTCCACCGTTTCAATCTAATTGGTCCTTTGGTCCATCAAATTCCAAAGGTTTGCAGGCAGTGAATTCTTTGTAGGAGTATCCTACACGATTTCTTGTGCCGTTAGCTGTATTGTTAGATTCAGAGTTATTGTTGGTATGTAGCGCAGCCTGTACTGCGGCTATGTTTGAAGCAAGAAAGGCACGAAATTCCTCTTCGCTCATATTCAAGGTGTGTCGAGTAGTCGGTGCCATTTCCTTCAAAATAGTCAAATGAAACAATTTAATCATACAGAATATTAAGAGTAGTCAATAGTATCTCGTAGCATAATATGAACTCATTTATAAAAGCTTTTTCTTCATATTAGCATTTTATAAGTTTAAATTCGGGTACTACCTACCCGTTAAGTTCATACTTAGTAGCTAATATACAATTCAACAACTACAATTCCATATGAAAAACTGATTATAATAATATATCACATACAAATATTCTTCAAACTTACAACTTCGCTATATTACATATAACATGAAATATAGTACACTATGATACATGACAGTTTTGAAGATAAATCGAGTTAATACGCAAGTTGTTCAGCAAAGGAAATAAAGACACGTAATTCATAAGTCCAGAAACAAGTCATGCATTCTGGATTTACTAAGACGACTTCCCATCCTTGGTCTTGTGGAAAATAACTGTTATGACCATTAGCTAGGCAGCATGTTGTAATGTCGTCAAAAGGACGAGGGTTTCGTAATGTCCAACAGCCCCGTAATAATCTAAAAACCTTGTTTCTCACCCCAACTACTGAATCCTTCACTTGTGGGAAAGTTTTATTTAAAAGCTGCAATCTGATGTTCTTTTTCTCACTTTGGTAAGAAGCGAACATCACTAACCCGTAAGCATAACATGCTTCTTTATGTTGCATGTTAGAAGCTCTTTCTAATTCACGAAATCCTATGTTGGTAAATGTTGAGTCAAAATAGGTTCTTAACCCGTAGCGTAAAATTGCATTTGGGTCCCCCGCATTTAACGCTTTAAAGAAAACACGGCGTAACTTAAAGTCTCCCCAATGTAATATACACCACCTATCAAAGGAAAGCCTTTTATAAACTAAAGCATTTCTGGAAAGTCTTTCAAATGTTTGACAAGTTAATTTCGCCATAACTAAATGTGCTGATGAATTCTGACCGACTCTAGACAAGATTTCCTCAATCATATCCTCTGGTAGGTCTTCTAAAATATTCGGTTATCTACCCTTAACGTCCATTTTGTTTTTATACTGTAAAATAGACAAGGATTAGATTCGTAATAACAAACAATACAAGCAATTTTTACATAGAACATAAAAGTACAAGCACACTACAATACATTTAATACACAACATGATTACAACCTTCTAATCTGAATCACTTTTTTCTTCTTCTTCGGACTTGGTTCATTTTCCTAATTTTCTAGGAATGTATGATGTTCCTCTAATACGAGTCATCGTTTTCGACATTGGTTTAGAAAAACCTGATGGTTTAGAGGTTCCCGGGTTATTGTCCCGATATTGAAAATACGGGTGTTGATGGTACATATAAAGTTCATCGGGGTCGGAATCAGATTTATCTATTTTGATGCCTTTTCCCTTATTATTTTCTTTTGCCTCATTAAATTGGGTCGGGGTAATTTCTATAACATCATCGGAATCCTCATCAGGATCCGATTCATCGGAAAATTGGTAATTTTTCCAATATTTTGCTTCCTTAGCGGAAACACCATTGACCATTATTAACTTTGGTCCATTGGTTGAGGATTTTCTTTTATTTGACCGGTTTTCTGTGGTTCCTACTATTCCTCCCTCCGGAACCTCTTCGTCTTCCGGTTCCTCTTCTTCTGGTTCCTCTTCTTCCGGTTCCGTTTCCTCTTCTTCCGGTTCTTCAGGAACTTGTGAATCTTGCCAATATATATTCGACTCTTCGTTATTATTAGGTGAGTCAATGGGATTTGTGCTAGAGGTTGACATCTATCACACAATATCAAACATGTTAAGAGATTAATATATCACATAATATTTACATGTTAATAATATATAGTTTCCAACAAAAATGTTAAGCAATCATTTTTAAAGAAAACATGGTCGAAGTCCAGACTCACTAATGCATCCTAACAAACTCGATAAGACACACTAATGCAAATTTTCTGATTCTCTAAGACCAACGCTCGGATACCAACTGACATACAGTTGGGGACAACCACCGTCCCACCAAGTGTCTTCCCAGCTAATCACCTGGTGACCACTGAGTGTACCTCAGATACTGATTTTAGGGCCTGCCTCTCGGCTACTGCCAACCCTCGTAAGGGATCGCAAGGAGTAAGAGCCAATGCTTCGTCACATGTAACACTGTGAGAACCTCCTTTACGACTAACCCGCCACATATGGACGACGTTATACCAGCTCTGATACCAACTGAAATGTCCCGTTCATATTGATTATAAACGTTCCATATTAATTGATTTCGTTGCGAGGTTTTAACCTCTATATGAGACGTTTTTCAAAGACTTCATTCATTTTTAAAACAACCATAACCTTTATTTTATCAATAAAGGTTTTAAAAACATTACATAGATTATCAAATAATGATAATCTAAAATATACTATTTACACACGACCATTACATAATGGTTTACAATAGAAATATATTACATCGACATATGTTTCTTGAATGCAGTTTTTACACAATATCATACAAACATGGACTCCAAATCTTGTCCTTATTTTACTATGCAACAACGGAAGCTCTTAGTATTCACCTGAGAATAAACATGCTTTAAATGTCAATAAAAATGTTGGTGAGTTATAGGTTTAACCTATATATATCAAATCGTAACAATAGACCACAAGATTTCATATTTCAATAGACATCCCATACATAGAGATAAAAATCATTCATATGGTGAACACCTGGTAACCGACATTAACAAGATGCATATATAAGAATATCCGCATCATTCCAGGACACCCTTCGGATATGATATAAATTTTGAAGTACTAAAGCATCTGGTACTTTGGATGGGGTTTGTTAGGCCCAATAGATCTATCTTTAGGATTCGCGTCAATTAGGGTGTCTGTTCCCTAATTCTTAGATTACCAGACTTAATAAAAAGGGGCATATTCGATTTCGATAATTCAACCATAGAATGTAGTTTCACGTACTTGTGTCTATTTTATAAATCATTTATAAAACCTGCATGTATTCTCATCCCAAAAATATTAGATTTTAAAAGTGGGACTATAACTCACATTCACAGATATTTCCTTCCTCGGAAATAAGACTTGGCCACGGATCGATTCACGAACCTATACAAATATGTACATATATATCAAAGTATGATCAAAATATAATTACAACCATTTTTATTATGTTTTAAAGATTTGAGTGTATTAAGTCAGCTGTCCTCGTTAGTAACCTACAACTAGTTATCCACAGTTAGATGTACAGAAATAAATCGATATATATTATCTTGAATCAATCCACGACCCAGTGTTTACACGTCTCAGGCTAGATAACAACTCAAAGTATATATATTTTTGGAATCAACCTCAACCCTGTATAGCTAACTCCAACATTACTGCATATAGAGTGTCTATGGTTGTTCCAAATAATATATATACATGGGTCGATATGATATGTCAAAACATTTGCATACGTGTCTATGGTATCCCAAGATTACATAATATATTAGAATACATGTATAATACAATATAAGTTAGCTAGGATATAATTTGTATAGATTTGTTAAACATTTCCCGTAGCTAAAATAATCAAAAAAATATCCAATCTTGTTTTACCCATATCTTCTTCATTTTAAATCCGTTTTGAGTGAATCCAATTGCTATGGTTTCATATTGAACTTAAGTTTATGAATCTATACATAAAAAGTATAAGTTTATAGTTGGAATTACAGGTTACAATTCATTTTTGTAAAGGTAGTCATTTCAGTCGAAAGAACGACGTCTAGATGACCATTTTGGAAAACATACTTCCACTTTGAGTTTAACCATGCTTTTTGGATATAGTTTCATGTTCATAAGAAAAATCATTTTCCCAGAAGAATAAATTTTAAATCAAAATTTATCATAGTTTTTAATTAACTAACCCAAAACAGCCCGCGGTGTTACTACAACGGCGTATATCCGGTTTTACGGTGTTTTTCGTGTTTTCCGGTTTTAAATCATTAAGTTAGCATATCATATAGATATAGAACATGTGTTTAGTTAATTTTAAATGTCAAGTTAGAAGGATTAACTTTTGTTTGCGAACAAGTTTAGAATTAACTAAACTATGTTCTAGTGATTTCAAGTTTAAACCTTCGAATAAGATAGCTTTATATGTATGAATCGAATGATGTTAAGAACATCATTACTACCTCAATTTTTGTGGATAAACCTACCAGAAAAGAGACAAATGGATCTAGCTTCAAAAGATCCTTGAATGGCTTGAAAGTTCTTGAAGCAGAATCATGACACGAAAACAAATTCAAGTAAGATCATCACTCGAAATAAGATTGTTATAGTTATAGAAATTGAACCAAAGTTTGAATATGAGTATTACCTTATATTAGAAATATATCTTGCTATAAATAATAAAGATTTCTTGAGGTTGGATGATCACTTTACAATATTGAAAGTAAGCTAGCAAACTTGGAAGTATTCTTGATTTTATGAAACTAGAACTTATAGAATTTATGAAGAACACTTAGAACTTGAAGATAGAACTTGAGAGAGATCACTTAGATGAAGAAAATTGAAGAATTAAAGTGTTTGTAGGTGTTTTTGGTCGTTAGTATATGGATTAGATATAAAGGATGTGTAATTTTATTTTCATGTAAATAAGTCATGAATGATTACTCATATTTTTGTAATTTTATGAGATATTTCATGCTAGTTAACAAATGATGGTTCCAACATGTGTTAGGTGACTCAAATGGGCTGCTAAGATCTCTTCATTGGAGTGTATATACCAATAGTACATACATCTAAAAGCTGTGTATTGTACGAGTACGAATACGGGTGCATACGAGTAGAATTGTTGATGAAACTGAACAGGGATGTAATTGTAAGCATTTTTGTTAAGTAGAATTACTTTGATATGTGTCTTGAAGTCTTTCAAAAGTGTATGAATATATATTAAAACACTACATGTATATACATTTTAACTGAGTCATTAAGTCATCGTTAGTCGTTACATGTAAATGTTGATTTGAAACCTTTAAGTTAACGATCTTGTTAAATGTTGTTAACCCAATGTTTATTATATCTAATGAGATGTTAAATTATTATATTATCATGATATTATGATATATTAATATATCTTAATATGATATATATACATTTAAATGTCGTTACAACGATAATCGTTACATATAAGTCTCGTTTCGTAATTCTTGAGTTAGTAGTCTTGTTTTTACATATGTAGTTCATTGTTAACACACTTAATGATATATTTAAATATCATTTTATCATGTTAAATATAGTGTATCAATATCTTAATATGATACATATGTATTTAGTAGACGTTATTATAACGATAATCGTTATATATATCATTTCGAGTTTCTTAACTTAGTAATCTCATTTCTTATGTATATCACACATTGTTAATATACTTAGTGAGATACTTACTCTTCATAATCTCATGTTAACTATATATATAATCATATATATGTCATCATATAGTTTTTACAAGTTTTAACGTTCGTGAATCACCGGTCAACTTGGGTGGTCAATTGTCTATAGGAAACCTATTTCAATTAATCAAGTCTTAACAAGTTTGATTGCTTAACATGTTGGAATCATTTAATCATGTAGATAACAATTTCATTTAATATATATAAACATGGAAAAGTTCGGGTCACTACAACTAATACAACAACAAAAACAATTACAACCACAACCGCAACAACCTCAATAACAATAATGGCAACAAAAACCTCAATAACAACAACCTCAATAACAACAATGGCAATAAAAACCAAAAATGCCAAAGGTTTGAAGAGTACCACCAGAATGGGTTCTGCACGATTGCACCAAGTGTAAAAGAACTGGCCATGGTGCGAAAAATTGTGAGGTCTACGGACCAAAGTTTAATAGAACTAAAGGAACAAATAGTAGCGAAATAAGTAATGCCACTTTTTTTTGTTATGGATGTGGAAAACCGGACCACATTAGAAGTAATTTCCTGAATCAGGGGAATACTAATGGGCAAGGCCGCGGAAGAGTTTTCAATATTAATACGTCAGAAGCGCAGGAAGACCCGGAGCTTGTTACGGGTACGTTTCTTATTGATAATAAATCTGCATATGTTTTATTTAATTCGGGTGCGGATAGAAGCTATATGAGTAGAGATTTTTGTGCTAAGTTAAGTTGCCCATTGACGCCTTTAGATAGTAAATATTTACTCGAATTAGCAAACGGTAAATTAATTTCAGCAGATAATATATGTCGAGATAGAGAAATTAAACTGGGGGATGAAACGTTTAAAATTGATTTAATACCAGTCGAGTTAGGGAGTTTTGATGTAATAATTGGTATGGACTGGTTGAAAAAGGTGAGAGCAGAGGTCGTTTGTTACAAAAATGCGATTCACATTATGCGTGTAAAGGGAAAACCTTTAATGGTGTACGGAGAAAAGAACAACGCGAAGTTAAATCTTATTAGTAGTTTGAAGGCACAAAAACTAATAAGAAAGGGTTGTTATGTCATTCTAGCACACATCGAGGAAGTTAAACCTGAAGAAAAGAACATCAGTGATGTTCCTGTCGCAAAAGAATTTTCCGATATATTTTTGAAGGAATTACCGGGATTACCCCCACATCGATCCGTTGAATTTCAAATAGACCTTGTACTAGAAGCTTCACCAATAGCTCGTGCTCCATACAGACTCGCAGCCAGTGAAATGAAAGAATTACAAAGTCAGTTAGAGGAACTTTTAGAGCGTGGTTTCATTCGACTAATTACATCACCATGGGGAGCTCCTGTTCTGTTTGTTAAGAAAAAAGATGGTACATTCATGTTGTGTATCAACTACCGAGAGTTGAACAAACTTACCATCAAGAACCGTTACCCATTACCGAGAATCGATGACTTATTTGATCAACTACAAGGCTCGTCGGTTTATTCGAAGATCGATTTACGTTCTGGATATCACCAAATGTGAGTGAAAGAGGATGACATTCTGAAGACTGCTTTTAGGACACGTTACGGTCATTACAAGTTTATGGTTATGCCTTTTGGATTGACTAACGCACCAGCTGTGTTCATGGACCTTATGAACCGAGTGTGTGGGCCAAATCTTGACAAGTTTGTCATTGTTTTCATCGATGACATACTTATTTACTCGAAGAATGATCAAGAGCACGAAGAATATTTGAGAAAAGTGCTAGAGTTGCTGAGAAAAGAAAAACTGTACGCTAAGTTTTCAAAGTGTGCATTTTGGTTAGAAGAAGTTCAATTCCTCGGTCATATAGTGAACAAAGAAGGTATTCAGGTGGATCCAACAAAGATTGAAACCGTTGAAAAGTGGGAAACTCCGAAAACTCCGAAACACATACGCCAATTTTTAGGGCTAGCTGGTTATTACAGGAGATTCATCCAAGATTTTTTCAAAATAGCAAAACCCTTGACTGCATTAACGCATAAAGGGAGGAAATTTGAATGGAATGATGAACAAGAAATAGCGTTTCAATTGTTGAAGAAAAAGTTAACTACGGCACCTATATTGTCATTACCTGAAGGGAATGATGATTTTGTGATATATTGTGACGCCTCAAAGCAAGGTCTCGGCTGTGTATTAATGCAACGAACGAAAGTAATTGCTTATGCGTCTAGACAATTGAAGATTCACCAACAGAATTATACGACGCATGATTTGGAATTAGGCACGATTGTTTTTGCATTAAAGACTTGGAGGCACTACTTATATGGGGTCAAAAGTATTATATACCGACCACAAAAGTCTTCAACACATATTTAATCAGAAACAACTGAACATGAGGCAGCGCAGATGGATTGAATTGTTGAATGATTATGACTTAGAGATTCGTTATCACCCGGGGAAGGAAAATGTGGTAGCCGACGCCTTGAGCAGAAAGGACAGAGAACCCATTCGAGTAAAATCTATGAATATAATGATTCACACTAACCTTACTACTCAAATAAAGGAGGCGCAACAAGGAGTTTTAAAAGAGGGAAATTTAAAGGATGAAATACCCAAAGGATCGGAGAAGCATCTTAATATTCGGGAAGATGGAACCCGATATAGGGCTGAAAGGATTTGGGTACCAAAATTTGGAGATATGAGAGAAATGGTACTTAGAGAAGCTCATAAAACCAGATACTCAATACATCCTGGAACGGGGAAGATGTACAAGGATCTCAAGAAATATTTTTGGTGGCCGGGTATGAAAGCCGATGTTGCTAAATACGTAGGAGAATGTTTGACGTGTTCTAAGGTCAAAGCTGAGCATCAGAAACCATCAGGTCTATTTCAACAACCCGAAATCCCGAAATGGAAATGGGAAAATATTACCATGGATTTCATCACTAAATTGCCAAGGACTGCAAGTGGTTTTGATACTATTTGGGTAATAGTTGATCGTCTTACCAAATCAGCACACTTCCTGCCAATAAGAGAAGATGACAAGATGGAGAAGTTAGCACGACTGTATTTGAAGGAAGTCATCTCCAGACATGGAATACCAATCTCTATTATCTCTGATAGGGATGGCAGATTTATTTCAAGATTCTGGCAGACATTACAGCAAGCATTAGGAACTCGTCTAGACATGAGTACTGCCTATCATCCACAAACTGATGGGCAGAGCGAAAGGACGATACAAACGCTTGAAGACATGCTACGAGCATGTGTTATTGATTTCGGAAACAGTTAGGATCGACACCTACCGTTAGCAGAATTTTCCTACAACAACAGCTACCATTCAAGCATTGAGATGGCGTCGTTTGAAGCACTTTATGGTAGAAAGTGTACGTCTCCGATTTGTTGGAGTGAAGTGGGGGATAGACAGATTACGGGTCCGGAGATAATGCAAGAAACTACCGAGAAGATCATCCAAATTCAACAACGGTTGAAAACCGCCCAAAGTCGACAAAAGAGCTACGCTGACATTAAAAAAAAGATATAGAATTTGAAATTGGAGAGATGGTCATGCTTAAAGTTGCACCTTGGAAAGGCGTTGTTCGATTTGGTAAATGGGGGAAATTAAATCCAAGGTATATTGGGCCATTCAAGATTATTGATCGTGTCAGACCAGTTGCTTACCGACTTGAATTACCTCAACAACTCGCGGCTGTACATAACACTTTCCACGTCTCGAATTTGAAGAAATGTTTTGCTAAAGAAGATATCACTATTCTGTTAGATGAAATCCAAATCAACGAAAAACTTCAATTCATAGAAGAACCCGTCGAAATAATGGATCGTGAGGTTAAAAGACTTAAGCAAAACAAGATACCAATTGTTAAGGTTCGATGTAATGCTCGTAGAGGACCCGAGTTCACCTGGGAACAAGATGATTAGATGAAGAAGAAATACCCGCACTTATTTCCAGAAGATACATCAACACCTCCAACTGCTTAAAATTTCGGGACAAAATTTATTTAACGGGTAGGTACTGTAGTGACCCGAACTTTTCCATGATTATATATATTAAATTAAATTGTTATTTGCATGATTAAGTGTTTCCAACATGTTAAGCAATCAAACTTGTTAAGACTTGATTAATTAAAATAGGTTTCATATAGACAATTGACCACCCAAGTTGACCGGTGATTCACGAACGTTAAAACTTGTAAAAACTATATGATGTCATATATATGGATATATATATATATATATATATATATATATATATATATATATATATATATATATATATATAGTTAACATGGTATTATGATAAGTAAACATATCATTAAGTATATTAACAATGAACTATATATGTAAAAACAAGACTACTAACTTAAGGATTTCGAAACGAGGCATATATGTAACGATTATCATTGTAACGACATTTAATTGTATATATATCATATTAAGATATATTAATACATAATAATATCATGATAAGGTAATAATTTAACATCTCATTATATATAATAAACAATGGGTTAACAAGTTTTAACAAGATCGTTAACTTAAAGGTTTCAAAACAACACTTACATGTAACGACTAACGATGACTTAACGACTCAGTTAAAATGTATATACATGTAGTATTTTAATATGTATTCATACAATTTTGAAAGACTTCAAGACACTTATCAATATACTTCTACTTAACAAAAATTCTTACAATTACATCATGTAACACCCTGCTTTTTTTTTTAAATCACAGCGGAAGTCTTAATTCACATAAATACCTTTAGTTAATTACGAACATGATTATCACAAATCATTAGCTAGTTACTTATTACAAACAACCGGTGTTACGTTAAACAACTAGTTACATATTTATAAAAGTTAAGACATCAGAGTTCGTCTTGTCAAACATATCATCAACCCAACTCCTGTCCCTACCAGCACTAAGATCAAAAACCTGCAAGGGAGGAGGTGAGGGGGGTTAGCACGAGGCTAAGTGAATGGAATCATCTAACAGATCTAGCATACAGTACCAACTTGTACAACTACAGCAACTACAACAATCCATAACAGGCAACTGACAACTAATAACTAGCAACTATCAACTGGCAACAATCAACTAGCAATTAAGCTCCAACTAGAGACTCGGCGGCTTGTACGAGCACACGACCACTAGCTGATCAGTCTAGCGTCTACCGAAAGTCCTTACTACTGAATCTCCAGTATAGTAAATCCACAGTGATGCGTCATTCAGTACTATACTCAACAAACAGTAGCCAACTGGACCCAACCACAACAAGGTTGACCTCTCTGAGCTGAACCTAACAACAATAGGTTCTAACAGGCAACTACAACTTGTGCACACAACTGTTAAGCAACTACCACTATGAACAACTGTCCCTACGACTAGCATGGCAACTATACGATGATCATTATTACAACATATCTAATAAGCATAGCAACTAAAACAGTATAACATAGTAGCACAACTTGCTACTCTATACTACACCCGGAGATAATCCCACTCACCGATTACCAGCTACAGCTCAGTTATCTTACTTCTGAGCTTCTTCCTTGTTCTTATCACCTGAGAACAACACAACGAAGTCAATATACATATCTCAGTCAATAGTATAATCAAATTATACTATAAACTAGGTCATAACACCATATATTCATAATTTTATGAGTCTACATCATGACTCCATTCAATAATGGCATACAGGTGCGTGCAAAACTCGACATACACACTAAAACTCCTTTTCCGACTCAAAAACAGTTTGATCTAGTTTCTTAAAAGTTCACCATTGAAAAGTATTCTTTATTACGATTATAACGATAGTTTATACATCAAAAATGGAGTTACGTTTTGAAAGTTACGCCCGTTTCAATTTCATAAAAGGTACTGTAGCAAATAGTGACACTGTAGCAAATAGTGACACTGCAGCAACCCGGTTATTGTAGCAACTCGGGTACTGTAGCAACTCGGCACTGTAGCAAATAGTGACACTGTAGCAAATAGTGACACTGTAGCAAATAGTGACACTGTAGCAACTCGGTACTGTAGCAACTCGGGGTACTGTAGCAAACTGGGTTTCGAACCAATTTCGCTGATTTTGTGATTTCTTCCCCAAAAACTCGATTTCTAAGTGTTTTTGACCAAATTTTAAGCGCAAGAAAGTTACTAAACATATATACAACCTATTTCTAACATCAATTAAGCATAACAAACATCAAACATGAAGATCCAAGCCCAATTTCACACTTTTAGTCAAGAACACAAAAAAAACCCAATTTCAACAAGAATCAAAGCATGAATCGACGAAGCACTTACCTTGTGATGATCACCAACACACAAGTAACAGATTACTAGCTCGAATTCAACAAACTAACAAGCTTTGATCTTTAGGGTTTGAGAGGATGAAGGAGTTAGGTACGTTCTTAATTAGGAAAAGTCTAGAAAAATGGGTGAAAGAAGCAGATACATACACTTAAGGGGTTTAAAACCCATACCCCACGACACACGGGTATTTACCAGTTATCTAATATCTTTCGTACATCGTTAGGAGGCCCTAACGGAGTCCAAATTCAACAAACGAACCAGTTCTGTGACCCTTGTCACAAACTGGTCTCAACTAAATAACCAAATAATTATAAACATATAATTATTAAAATTACTAATTACATCATACCCTAAGGGTACAATGGTCATTTCATCTAGGCCCAAAACGCGGGTGTTACAAATCTACCCTCCTTAAAAGAGATTCCGTCCTCGGAATCGAGTCAACTATGGTCAACAAACCCAAAAATCGTTACTCGAACCGCCAAAACACACGGTTAACTTTATCAATCTTATCCCCAATACCGACAATATCCACCGCAATTGCATAGGGAAATGAGATTCTTGACGTCAATACACTCCCGGTACAAAATAAGTTGTCATAATCTTCATCGATCAACGTCCGTTAATCCACTTAAGCCCACAAATTACACGATCAAGTCAAATAATCAGAGTCAAATTCGTGTTTCTTCGCCATTCCGCATCATAAATTTCACGATCTGTCATCCAATTCAACTCTTTATACTGTCCACTTTTCCCAATTATCCAAAGCTTAGGCAATAGAATTAGTCATCATGCTAAAATCTATACCTATGTCTACGAAATTGCCTCGTAAGTCAACAGAACTTCACAGGTTATTCATCTCATATCCAGTCACATCACAATCCAATATAGCACAGGCCGCCTAATTTTCCTTCAGCTTCCCAGAAATTCCGTATGATTTATCACAATATACTTCTGTTGGCCATACACAAGCATATTATCCTAAATCATACCTTCATTCTGAGTTGCTCGTAACGGAAAAATTCTACTTGTCTCATTCACTAACTTATGTCCAATCAATCTCCTCAATAAGCATCGGTAATTAATTTAACTACTTTATGACTAATCAATCACAACATCTGTCCAATCATAGTTACTCAAAACATTGTCCATCAAATACTCAAATATAATCTACCAACATTACTACACATCCAACAAGCATAGGAAATCGCAACATATGTTCATCAATGTCAAAAATACGCTCAACTAGCAGTATCATACATCTGTTTAAGCAAAGGAATTATCCAATCAGCACAGTCCTCTTTCTATCATATCTGTTACAACAGTGTTACTATCATATAATCTCATGTCGACAAAAGGTCCACTACATCTGGGTACCCAACACATCTCTATCAAAGTCACAGTTTTCAATCTCAAAATTAACCTAAAGGTCTCCCTTACCCAACCAGGCACACAAGGGTCGCAACTAAGCATACAACAACATAGCACAACAAAATAAATCTTACACTACCAACAAGATTTATCAATTTAAAACACACATATATGTATATATACACAATCATACATATATACAACTAAACAGTACGAGGATTTTGAATCATACCTGCATTCACATCATAATCAACATCTGCATCTGCAACCATTTGATAAGCTCTTGCTGTTGCCGTAGGTGGATTCTTTCTTTTCTGCCCAACTGGAGAACCAGAAGATCCACCTACTGATCCCGACTGCGCTCCTGGCCCCGCCCCAGAACCTGATCCTCTTACATACGGACACTGAGCTGATCTATGCCCCACTTGATGACATTTCCAACATACATCCTCTTGGAATGAACACATTCGAATCTCGTGCCCCACAATACCACATCTCAAACATCTTTTGGTTGAATCTGAACAAGGACCACTATGAGATGATCTGCAACTATAGCACCAAGAATTCTGACTTGATACTGACCCACTATGTTCTGACCCACTCTTCTGTTTCAACTTAACAGACTTCTTTGACCTAGAGTCTGAATGACTCATCACCTGATCTTGTTGTGGCATCTCATAACCTACTATTCTATTCCTTGCTGCTCTGACGTCATCCTCTACCATCTTTGCCATAACAAACGCTTGCGATAACGTCGTCGCCATCCTAACCATTGTTCTGTACTCCGGTAAAATTATATTAACAAAGTGCTGAATTCTGGACTGCTCATCTAGAACCCACTGTTGCACAAACCTTAATTTATCCATATACTGCTCAATCACCTCATCTATCGTCATCTGAGGTGTCATTTTCATTGCCAGAAATTCCGTCTTAATTCGATTGAGGTCATAAGACGAACAATACTGCTCACAAAATTTACTATAAAATTGTTCCCAAGTAATCATGTTCACTTGCTCTTTTGGTATACTAGAAATAACCGTATCCCACCAAACCATTGCCCTATTTTTCAACATACGACTAGCATAAATAACCTGTAATTCTGGTTCGCACTGACTGGCCTCAAAAACCTTTTCTATCTCTCTTAACCAGTTAAGTGTTACCGTTAGGTTAAAACTTCCTGAGTACTCTGGTGGATTACAATTCAGAAACTGTTTGAAGGTACATTTCTTTGGTTGTTGAAACATCGGCGTCTGATATGGACCCCACATCTGATTTGGAAATTGTTGATTAAACTAAGGTGGCATCTGAAACTGTTGAGGAAACTGATATTGAGGTGGTAACCATTGCTGTTGTTGGAAAGCACTTCCAATGTGCTGATAATTATTTGACTGCACCGGATACCCACTAATCGTCTGATTCGGTACACTACCACTTGGATTCACGGTTACCTGGCATTGTTCTAATTCCCTTATTCGATCACGTGCTTCCTTTAACTTACTTTGCAAATCTAAAATTTGTTCCTGCGGATCCTCTTCTGACACATATCCGTCTTCATCTGGGGCTCTGAATGTT
Organism: Rutidosis leptorrhynchoides; assembly: GCF_046630445.1. Classification (NCBI taxonomy): domain Eukaryota; kingdom Viridiplantae; phylum Streptophyta; class Magnoliopsida; order Asterales; family Asteraceae; genus Rutidosis; species Rutidosis leptorrhynchoides. The sequence goes on from NC_092335.1 coordinate 451,643,399, forward strand.
CCGGGGGCTGACGGACCAGTTGCGTTTCCTGTATTATCTGCCATATCTGCACTACCACAACATCTCACACAAACTCTTAGTGGAAAACAGGTTAGTACCTATCAACTAACACATGTAATCCCTACATTCACTTAACCCGTTCCCTCATATATGTTTGACACAACACAAGGTTTGGGAACATGACATTCAACACAATGTACATGCGGCCAAACCTATGCTCTGATACCAAGTTGTAACACCCTGCTTTTTTTTTTAAATCACATCGGAAGTCTTAATTCACATAAATACCTTTAGTTAATTACGAACATGATTATCACAAATCATTAGCTAGTTACTTATTACAAACAACCGGTGTTACGTTAAACAACTAGTTACATATTTATAAAAGTTAAGACATCAGAGTTCGTCTTGTCAAACATATCGTCAACCCAACTCCTGTCCCTACCAGCACTAAGATCGAAAACCTGCAAGGGAGGAGGTGAGGGGGGTTAGCACGAGGCTAAGTGAATGGAATCATCTAACAGATCTAGCATACAGTACCAACTTGTACAACTACAGCAACTACAACAATCCATAACAGGCAACTTACAACTAATAACTAGCAACTATCAACTGGCAACAATCAACTAGCAACTAAGCTCCAACTAGAGACTCGGCGGCTTGTACGAGCACACGACCACTAGCTGATCAGTCTAGCATCTACCGAAAGTCCTTACTACTGAATCTCCAGTATAGTAAATCCACACGCAGGTGATGCGTCATTCAGTACTATACTCAACAAACAGTAGCCAACTGGACCCAACCACAACAAGGTTGACCTCTCTGAGCTGAACCTAACAACAATAGGTTCTAACAGGCAACTACAACTTGTGCACACAACTGTTAAGCAACTACCACTACGAACAACTGTCCCTACGACTAGCATGGAAACTCTACGATGATCATTATTACAACATATCTAATAAGCATAGCAACTAAAACAGTATAACATAGTAGCACAACTTGCTACTCTATACTACACCCGGAGATAATCCCACTCATCGATTACCAGCTACAGCTCAGTTATCTTACTTCTGAGCTTCTTCCTTGTTCTTATCACCTGAGAACAACACAACGAAGTCAATATACATATCTCAGTCAATAGTATAATCAAATTATACTATAAACTAGGTCATAACACCATATATTCATAATTTTATGAGTCTACATCATGACTCCATTCAATAATGGCATACAGGTGCGTGCAAAACACGACATACACACTAAAACTCCTTTTTCGACCCAAAAACAGTTTGATCTAGTTTCTTAAAAGTTCACCATTGAAAAGTATTCTTTATTACGATTCTAACGATAGTTTATTCATCAAAAATGGAGTTACGTTTTGAAAGTTACGCCCGTTTCAATTTCATAAAAGGTACTGTAGCAAATAGTAACACTGTAGCAAATAGTGACACTGCAGCAACCCGGTACTGTAGCAACTCAGTACTGTAGCAACTCGGCACTGTAGCAAATAGTGATACTGTAGCAAATAGTGACACTGTAGCAAATAGTGACACTGTAGCAACTAGGTACTGTAGCAACTCGGGGGTACTGTAGCAACTCGGGTACTGTAGCAAACTGGGTTTCAAACCAATTTCGCTGATTTTGTGATTTCTTCCCCAAAAACTCAATTTCTAAGTGTTTTTGACCAAATTTTAAGCACAAGAAAGTTACTAAACATATATACAACCTATTTCTAACATCAATTAAGCATAACAAACATCAAACATGAAGATCCAAGCTCAATTTCACACTTTTAGTCAAGAACACACAAAAAGCCCAATTTCAACAAAAATCAAAGCATGAATCGACGAAGCACTTACCTTGTGATGATCACCAACACACAAGTAACAGATTACTAGCTCGAATTCAACAAACTAACAAGCTTTGATCTTTAGGGTTTGAGAGGATGAAGGAGTTAGGTACGTTCTTAATTAGGAAAAGTCTAGAAAAATGGGTGAAAGAAGCAGATACATACACTTAAGGGGTTTAAAACCCATACCCCACGACACACGGGTATTTACCAGTTATCTAATATCTTTCGTACATCGTTAGGAGGCCCTAACGGAGTCTAAATTCAACAAACGAACCTGTTCTGTGACCCTTGTCACAAACTGGTCTCAACTAAATAACCAAATAATTATAAACATATAATTATTAAAATTACTAATTACACCATACCCTAAGGGTACAATGGTCATTTCATCTAGGCCCAAAACGCGGGTGTTACACATCCTCATTCAGTTTCATCAACAATTCTACTCGTATGCACCCGTATTCGTACTCGTACAATACACAGCTTTTAGATGTATGTAATATTGGTATATTCACTCCAATAATCATCTCTTAGTAGCCCATGTGAGTCACCTAACACATGTGAGAACCATCATTTGACTACTAGCATGAAATAACTCATAAAATTACAAAAATATTAGTAATCATTCATGACTTATTTACATGTAAACAAAATTACACATCCTTTATATCTAATCCATATACCAACGACTAAAAATACCTACAAACACTTTCATTCTTCAATTTTATTCATCTAATTGATCTCTCTCATGGTCTATCTTCAAGTTCTAAGTGTTCTTCATAAATTCTATAAGTTCTAGTTTCATAAAATCAAGAATACTTCCAAGTTTGCTAGCTTACTTCCAATCTTGTAAAGTGATCATCCAACCTCAAGAAAGCTTTCTTATTTATAGTAAGATATCTTTCTAATACAAGGTAATACTCATATTCAAACTTTGATTCAATTTCTATAACTATAACAATCTTATTTCGAGTGAAAATCTTACTTGAACTTGTTTTCGTGTCATGATTCTACTTCAAGAACTTTCAAGCCATCCAAGGATCCTTTGAAGCTAGATCTATTTTTTTCAATTCCAGTAGGTTTATCCACAAAACCTGAGGTAGAAAAATGATGTTCATAACATCATTCGATTCATATATATAAAACTACCTTATTCGAAGGTTTAAACTTGAAATCACTAGAACATAGTTTAGTTAAATCTAAATTTGTTCGCAAACAAAATTTAATCCTTCTAACTTGAATTTTAAAATAAACTAAACACATGTTCTATATCTATATGATATGCAAACTTAATGATTTAAAACCTGGAAACACAAAAAACACCGTAAAACCGGACATACGCCGTCGTAGTAACACCGCGGGCTGTTTTGGGTTTGATAATTAAAAACTATGATAAACTTTGATTTAAAAGTTTCTTCTGGGAAAATAATTTTTCTTATGAACATGAAACTATATCCAAAAATCATGGTTAAACTCAAAGTGGAAGTATGTTTTTCAAAATGGTCATCAAGACGTCGTTCTTTCGACTGAAATGACTACCTCTTACAAAAATGACTTGTAACTTATATTTATGACTATAAACCTATACTTTTTATATTTAGATTCATAAAATAGAGTTCAATATGAAACCATAGCAACTTGAAACACTCAAAACGGATTTAAAACGAAGAAGTTATGGGTAAAACAAGATTGGATAATTTTTCTTGTTGTAGCTACGTGAAAATTGGTAACAAATCTATATTAATCATATCCTAGCTAACTTATATTGTATTATACATGTATTCTTATATATTATGTAATCTTAGGATACCATAGACACGTATGCAAATGTTTTGACATATCATATCGACCCATATATATATATATATATATATATATATATATATATATATATATATATATATATATATATATATATATATATATATATATATATATATATATATATGTATATATTTGTTATAGGTTCGTGAATCGACCAGTGGCCAAGTCTTACTCCCTACGAAGTAAAAATCTGTGAAAGTGAGTTATAGTCCCACTTTTAAAATCTAATATTTTGGGATGAGAATACATGCAATTTTATAAATGATTTACGAAAAGACATAAGTAAATGAACCTATTTTATATGGGTGAATGATCGAAGCCGAATATGCCCCTTTTTAGCTTGGTAGCCTAAGAATTTTGGAACAGACCCCCAAATTGACGCGAATCTTAAAGATAGATCTATCGGGCCCAACAAGCCCCATTCTGGAATTTGGAATGCTTTAGTACTTCGAAATTATCATGTCCGATGGGTGTCCCGGAATGATGGGGATATTCTATATGCATCTTGTTAATGTCGGTTACCAGGTATTCACCGTATGAATGATTTTTATCTCTATGTATGGGATGTATTGAAATATGAAATCTTGTGGTCTATTATTATGATTTGATAATATATAGATTAAACCTATAACTCACCAATATTTTTGTTGACGTTTTAAGCATGTTTATTCTCAGGTGATTATTAAGAGCTTCCGCTGTTGCATACTAAAATAAGGACAAGATTTGGAGTCCATGCTTGTATGATATTATGTAAAAACTGCATTCAAAAAACTTATTTTGATGTAATATATTCTTATTGTAAACCATTATGTAATGATCGTGTGTAAACGGTATATTTTAGATTATCATTATTTGATAATCTACGTAATGCTTTTTAAACCTTTATAGATAAAATAAAGGTTATGGTTGTTTTAAAAATGAATGCAGTCTTTGAAAAACGTCTCATATAGAGGTCAAAACCTCGCAATAAAATCAATTAATATGGAACGTTTATAATCAATATGAACGGGACATTTCAGTATGGACCCATATCATATACATGTGTGGTGTCGTTTCCTATCAAAGATAATTAATTATCATGTGCTCCACTAATACTATAATCCTATTTAATTGCTACTACACCAACGTTAACTTGTAAACATGCCCTACTTCCTTTCATTATCATCGTCATTATAATCATCATGATCATAATTATGCGTTAATCAACATTAAAACATATCAAGGAGTGTACAACAGTAGTATTTAAATGGGGTTTTGGTCTGTTTGTATCGAACTAGAAACATTAGGGAACAGTGATACACGGTTTGGTTTTAGGAGGTGTTCGGTTGAAATATAATTAACACCGAAAGTATATGTAGCATAGTAGTAGTGGCATTAACAATGAGTAGTAAACAAATGGTGGTGGCGTGGTTCGATCGAGACAGAAAAAGAAAGAAAAAAAATGAAGAAGTAACCGTAACAGTATTTGTAGCAGGTGGTTTCGCTTGATCTTGATTGAAAATGACTAAAAGCAGGAGTAATTAACAGTAACGATTAGTAGTGGCACTTGATGATAGTTGCAAGTTGGTGGTGCGATTGGTTGAAGTGATGGGAGTGGGTTTCACGATATAGAAAAGCAAGAAAGAAGGTGGCGGTGTAGGGTGGTGTTCGAAGATGTTTGAGGCTGAGCAAAAACAGACAGAAACACGCAGTAGTAGCTGCAATTCGGTGGTTACATGTGGGTTGCAGTGGTGGTGTTCATAACATCAAAAAAATATAGAATTTTGGTTGTGATTTATGATTAAGAAGATGAGAGAGAGAAGTAATATAGAGAGAAAGGAAAGAGGGTTAGAGAGAGGAGAAAGAGAGAAGGATTGAGATGATGGTTAGTGGTTCGATGGTGGTTCTCGTGTTTAGGTAAGTGAACGGTTGATGACGGGTTGTTTAAATGGGTTTCAAATTGAGTTGAAGGTGGTGACTTATGGTTTGTGGTTTCTTGATGGTAATCCGGTGATTCAACGAAGAAGAAACATGAATAGAAATGGGTGTTGTGATAGTTTTGGTTCAGAGAGACAAAGAGGAGAGTAGTGGGTGTGTGATATTATCATATGCATTTATATATATGAATATTTATAATACTTATATGAAGATTTCAATCAAAAATAGCAAGTGCAAGTTTGATTAGTTGTGATCCAGGAACAAACACGAATAATTGCAAGTGGGGCTTGGTTGTTATGCATCTAATCTCCATAATCTCATAATAGCCAAGTTGATAGAAAAATATCATAAAGTAAATAAACGTGTAACTACTTAAATTATTAAGATATGATTAGCAGCCTAACATTTGTCTTGTTTCAGTCGATATCCAATTTACGGAGTGCTAAAATCGTGCCTCGTTGATAATCAGTGGCGAATAAAAGTACTTCAGAAAAATCCCATATTTTTAAATTAACTATATTTATTTATTTTGGTCATTATGGTATAAATTTTGATCCTTAATTTATTAAATAAAAATTACATCAATTGTCCTTCTCAATTCTGGGTAAAATATAAAAAGTGTTAAAACTTAACAAATACTTCCTAAATACATTTTTAATAAGCCTAAAATTTATAGAACTCATTTTCGTATCACCGTTTATTTTAAAATTACATAAGTTTGAATTTAACTTGCTTAATATCCATCGAAACATCAAACGAGTATTACAATCATTTAATATTTATTTTTAATATACTTTATTTATATATAGAGATATATTTTAAATAATAATTATTATAATATCTTATTTTTAATTTATTAATTTTTAATAACAACAACATATAATGCTTCAAATTATATTTCGAATTATTATTTATATATACATACACACATATCTATTTACAATTAATTGTTCATGAATCGTCGAGAGCAGTCGAAGGTCAATTGAATATATGAACATCATTTCAAAATTTTCTAGACTCAACATTACATACTTTGCTTATCTATCGAAATCATATAAAGATTAAGTTTAAATTTAGTCGGAAATTCCCGGGTCGTCACATCTTTTAAGCACTTGCATTTTTTAGTTTGCTTGAAATGTTGCTTTATTTACTTGTAAGACAATAAGTATTTCTTTTATGGATGCAATAAGTTGTCATTTAGATATGACTTGTGAATTTTATTTATTTTGGAATGAATTAATTTAATTTTTGAAATAGAAGTGTTTGTTTACACTTTGACGGACATTATTGAAGCAATTACGTGCCCTTGCCTCCTTAAGGGATGATCTCTAGCTTCCGCGTGGCAAAAGCCTATTTGGTTACAAGGCTAAATTTTAGGGTGGGTAACAGACATTGGTTTCTCTAGACCAATACACTCTCGCAGACTAGAAGACTGCAAGTCATGACTACAAATGACTAGCATTGGGGTTACTTGCCCACTAACCTAAGTGTTGGTTCACTTGGAAGACTTTAGATGTTCTACTTAGTAATTCAATGAAAAGCGTTGACTATGTGCACGATAGTATGGCGTCGGTTAGCATTATTAAATTTGGAGTATAAACGAGTATGCATTGGCTTGTATGGAAATAATTATTTAAGTTTTGAGAACTTGAAACGCCTATTTACGCGAACAATACAATAAGAAAAGATATTGGATTACTTTGCTTATAAACTACTTGCGTAAACAAATGATATAATGCTTAATATTGACAAGATTGTACGATTACAAAAGAGATGTGCAATGCACAAATATTCATTGGCACGCAGGCCATTACAATAAAGCAAACTTAAACTACGAACAAGAAAATAAAGGGGTGGCTTATCAGTAACGGTGCCCTACACTAATGGTAACAATCCTTCGAACCCTCGCTTGCGGTGATCAGGAGGATTGCCCTATGGAAACGGAAAAAAAATACTAAAAGGTGGTGAGCGCTCCCTTAATGTTAGAAGCACCTCACCAAGCGCACTAATAACGAGTGCGCCCCCCAGGAGTAGTGAGCGCAAGGGGCCAAAAGCATCTAATAAAGCCTGCTCATAGCGCACCCAGGACCCCCACACTCCAAGAAAAAAAGGTCAAAGGATGCCTAATGAAGCGCATCATATGATCCTGCACTGCGAGCACTCGCTCGCACACTTACAGTTTCATTTCGATGACATCTTGCACAAAAAACACAGTATCAGAGATTGCATCAACGAGGGATTGGATGGTGATATTTTCCAGCACCTTGCTGGAATCAACGAATTTTTTGAATGCATTATCTTCAAGTTGGTCAGTAATGATTTGAGGAACAGTTGGGGGAACTTCAATATTTTTCAAGATCAAATCCCAAAAGCTTACCCTTTCTAATTATTTAGTCTCTTTAAGAGCTTGAGTATAAAGCTCAATGATTATAGAAGCACTACGAACATGGGTCGCAATGGTTGGAAGCACAGTCCTGAGATCATTGTAGTTCTTTCTCATGGCATCACGGTCGGCGCTAACCTCATCAACATGAGCAGTGAGATCACTTCTCTCGAAAGTAAGAAAGTCAAGATTAGAAATGGCAATAGCAATATCCTCCCTAAGTACCCTGTTCTCCTCTTCATAATCAACTTGTGAAGACAACAAATCAACTTTTTCCTTCTTCGACGTTTCAACAGTGGCCTCGACTATCTCTAGCGCTTCATTGGCCACTTTAAGCTGGGTCTCCAATAGCTGCAGCCTTTTTTGTAAATGCCCGGTCATGTGAAGACTGCCGCGATGTGTGCGCTCAGCATTCAACCTATCGCAGTCCCTGGTCCAAGTCAAGAATGACAGTTGCGAATCAAAATATAACTTCTGCTCCGGAGTCATCTTTTCTAACTCTTGTCTGATACCGTCAGGAGTGCACCCATGCATATACGAATTTTGCTCATGCGCGGCGCGCCTTGAGGTATTCAGAATCGAAGCTAAGTTGTCCACTCGAATATATCGACATAACGGTTAGTATTCAGTTTTGGAGCCCATGCAGAGGGTCCGGTTTCAGCTCGGCAAGTAGCAGGAGTTGGCGGTAACAGAGCGATGACAGTAAGCGGAGTTGGGGTTACAGGTTGCACAGTAACCGCTTGAGGTGTAGAAACAACAGGGGTGCAGTGGTAACAGGGGGTGTAGGTGCGATAGGAGGCTCTACATCTTCATCAATTTGAACAACTGGCAACATGACGTCATAATCAGGCGCACAAGATATGTAAGGATAAACTTTGATAATTAAAACAAAGTGCAACAGTAATTTCATACCTTCAGATGAACATGCAGTCTTGTTTTTCTTAATCAAAGGATTGAGGTGTATGGATGATCTGCACTTCATAGAAGCTTCATCCACCTTCTCACCCTCTTGAGGAACTTCAACAGCATTCACACAAACATTTTGATCAAGCACTTCCTTTTTGATCGTATAACCCTTAAAATCATCCTCAACAAGAATTCCTCGAATATTCATCTCTGCAAAAATGACACATATAGGTTAGCATGCTTAACAGGTAACCATTTATTTTAAGTGATTTAGGCAATAAAGATCATACGCTTTCCTCTAAGAAGGATGACCGAGCTAGTACCAATAAATGGCCAGTAAGATGAAATTCTTGTGAGATAAAGAACTTAGTTGGGATAAACGTGTAATTTGAGGCAAGGGGCATATTCGGTTTAATAATCCAGCCATAGAATATATTTTTAAGTACTTGTGTCTATTTCGTCAAACATTTATAAAAGCGCATGTATTCTCAGTCCCAAAAATATATATTGCAAAAGCATTTAAAAAGGGAGCAGATGAAACTCACTATACGATATTTTGTAGTAAAAATATGCATACGACAGAACTGAACAATGCAGGGTTGGCCTTGGATTCACGAACCTATATATATATATATATATATATATATATATATATATATATATATATATATATATATATATATATATATATATATATATATATATATATATATATATATATATATATATAATTGTAATCGAACAATTTATATATCATTAGTGATATAATTGTTATTTTAATTATGTTTTTCATTAATAACCTAATTAATTACATTTATTAATATTTATCATAAAAATATTAATATAGTTATTAGATATGATTTTATATAATTAATAGTTATTTGATAAAATAATATTGATAATAATAATAAATAAAAAGTTGTTTTATTTTATAATAATAATAGTAATAATAATAAAAATGATAATTTTTATAAAAATAATACTTTTAATAATAATGATAGAAATAATAATAATAATAATAATAATAATAGTAGTAGTAGTAATAAGATACAACCTTTGAAGACAAGCTTTAAAAAATGCCATAGCCTGGGCTCGAACACACAACCTCTCGATTAAACCAACATACCGCAAGACCACTAAAGCATTCGCGATTTCTTGAATTTATTTAGACACTTAATATTTTAACCCATAATGCCTGTGGTCTTCTTTATATATAATTTCTATCAATATCTCACCATATCATCATCTTTCTTAATTGTGATCAACACACTTTCGTAATCAACATCATCGTGATTTTTCCAACATCGCAGAATTATCATCATTTATATAAAGCTCGATTAATATTCATCATCAGTCTTTATTTTCGTTTATGTACTCATCTTATATTCTCAAGTATCACAATTGGAGTCCATTAAAAGCCCGAAAAAGAAATAGCCCAAATAAATGGATAATCATAAGTTGGGCCTTCATTTCCAAATAAAACATATTGGACTGTTCTTTAAATATAGCCCGTTAAACCATATCCGTTTTCATTAGAAAAGAAAAAAAAACATGGTACTCCGTAAACTGAGATGTTAATTGGGTGTGGGGTCGCCAACTAGTGTCCACTAATAATCTCCTTTAATTTAGGCTGTCTATATTACGGAGTATTACTTTTGCATTTCTTTTTTTATTTTTTATCACAACAGTCAAATGAAGGTGTAGCAGCACGATTTTGATTATTGTGGCTGGAATAGTATAATCGTCGTAACAGTATCTGGAATAAGAAGGTGATGGTTAAATGGGTGATTCAAAATGATGGTGAGTGTGTGATGGTGTGGGTCGATCAAAAGAAGAGATCATTACCAGTTTCAATTATTGTGGTTGACTACACAAGTTAATGATATTTGTGGGTTTGCAGGTTCTTGTAACAGGAACAACGTAATAACAGCTACACCAATCCACAACGTTCGTGTTGCAGAAAAATTTTTTACGGTAGCAGCAGATTTATCAATGGGTGTCGTGGTTATAGTGATCATGGTGGTGGCGAGTAGTAGTGGTGGTGTGGTGCTAGGAGATGAGAGGTGACGGTTGAGAAAACGAGAGGAAGATAGATGGTTATGGGTTGTTGATCATGGTGTCGGGTTTTACTAATAGTAGGTAGTATAGGATAGAGAGGAAGGTGGTGGATCAATGGTTTCAAGATGGTGATGATCGTTGAAGAAGAGTGAAGATGGTAGTTGATTGTTGTAGTTGATTCTCGGTTCCAAAACAGAAACAAAGAGGAGAAATGGGTGTGTGTAGGTGTAACTCATGTAATGTATACATATGTATATATAAATATAGAGAGAGTGATTCGATTGTTATGTGTTATTGTTAAAAGCCAAAACATAAGAAACAGAAAAGAACAAGTGGTCACAGAATTATTCCAGGCCAAAAGGAGAAAACAAAAAAAATTGAAAGTGGATATGGATTCTTAACAGATTTTTGTTATATGTCTAAATCATCTTTATTTTTAGTTAATAATAATTAATTATTACATAATAATAATACAAATAATAGTAATAATTATATTCAATAATAATAAATAATAATAAAATAAACAATGATTAATAATTATAATAACCACAAGTTGAAATGGTAATAGTACAAGAATCAAAAGTGCACAGTAAGCAAATAGATAAGCCATCGGTTCAATTGTCTTTTGTACTGACTGTAGTGACCTGAACTTTTCTATGTTTATATATATTAAATGAAATTGATATTTATATGATTAAGGGTTTCCAACATGTTAAGCAATCAAACTTGTTAAGACTTGATTAATTGAAATAGGTTTTATATAGACAATTGACCACCCAAGTTGACCGGTGATTCACGAACGTTAAAACTTGTAAAAACTATATGATGTCATATATATGGATATATATATAGTTAACATGGTATTATGATAAGTAAACATATCATTAAGTATATTAACAATGAACTACATATGTAAAGATAAGACTACTAACTTAATGATTTCGAAACGAGACATATATGTAACGATTATCGTTGTAACGACATTTAATTGTACATATATCATATTAAGATATATTAATATATCATAATATCATAATAATGTAATAATTTAACATCTCATTTGATATAATAAACAATGGGTTAACAACACTTAACAGGATCGTTAACCTAAAGGCTTCAAAACAACATTTACATGTAACGACTAACGATGACTTAACGACTCAGTTAAAATGTATATACATGTAGTGTTTTAATATGTATTTATACACTTTTGAAAGACTTCAAGAAACTTATCAAAATACTTCTACTTAACGAAAATGCTTACAATTACATCCCCGTTCAGTTTCATCAACAATTCTACTCGTATGCACCCGTATTCGTACTCGTACAATACACAGCTTTTAGATGTATGTACTATTGGTATATACACTCCAATGATCAGCTCTTAGCAGCCCATGTGAGTCACCTAACACATGTGGGAACCATCATTTGGCAACTAGCATGAAATATCTCATAAAATTACAAAAATATTAGTAATCATTCATGACTTGTTTACATGTAAACAAAATTGCACATCCTTTATATCTAATCCATATACCAACGACCAAAAACACCTACAAACACTTTCATTCATCAATTTTCTTCATCAAATTGATCTCTCTCAAGTTCTATCTTCAAGTTCTAAGTGTTCTTCATAAATTCTATAAGTTCTAGTTTCATAAAATCAAGAATACTTCCAAGTTTGCTAGCTTACTTCCAATCTTGTAAAGTGATCATCCAACCTCAAGAAATCTTTCTTATTTACAGTAAGATATCTTTCTAATACAAGGTAATACTTATATTCAAACTTTGATTCAATATCTATAACTATAACAATCTTATTTCGAGTGGAAATCTTACTTGAACTTGTTTTCGTGTCATGATTCTGCTTCAAGAACTTTCAAGCCATCCAAAGATCCTTTGATGCTAGATCCATTTTTCTCTTTTCCAGTAGGTTTATCCACAAAACTTGAGGTACTAATGATGTTCATAACATTATTCGATTCATACATATAAAGCTATCTTATTCGAAAGTTTAAACTTTTAATCACTAGAACATAGTTTAGTTAATTCTAAACTTGTTCGCAAACAGAAGTTAATCCTTCTAACTTGACTTTTAAAATCAACTAAACAAATATTCTATATCTATATTATATGCTAACTTAACGATTTAAAACCTGAAAACACGAAAAACACCGTAAAACTGGACATACGCCGTCGTAGTAACACCGCGGGCTGTTTTGGGTTAGTTAATTAAAAACTATGATAAACTTTGATTTAAAAGTTGTTCTTCTGGGAAAATGATTTTTCTTATGAACATGAAACTATATCCAAAACTCATGATTAAACTCAAAGTGGAAGTATGTTTTCCAAAATGGTCATCTAGACGTCGTTCTTTCGACTGAAATGACTACCTTTACAAAAACGACTTGTAACCTGTATTTCTGACAATAAACATATACTTTTTCTGTATAGATTCATAAACTTAAGTTTAATATGCAACCATAGCAATTGGATTCACTCAAAACGGATTTAAAACGAAGAAGTTATGGGTAAAACAAGATTGGATATTTTTACTTGTTGTAGCTACGTGAAAATTGGTAACAAATCTATACAAATCATATCCTAGCTAACTTATATTGTATTATACATGTATTCTAATATATTATGTAATCTTGAGATATCATAGACACGTATGCAAATGTTTTGACATATCATATCGACCCATCTATATATATTATTTGGAACAACCATAGACACTCTATATGCAGTAATGTTGGAGTTAGCTATACAGGGTTGAGGTTGATTCCAAAAATATATATACTTTGAGTTGTGATCTAGCCTGAGACGTGTATACACTGGGTCGTGGATTGATTCAAGATAATATATATATCAATTTATTTCTGCACATCTAACTATGGACAACTAGTTGTAGGTTACTAACGAGGACAGCTGACTGAAAATATTTAAAACATCAAAACGATTTAAAAAATGTTGTAAATATATTTTGAACATACTTTGATATATATGTACATATTTGTTATAGGTTCGTGAATCGACCAGTGGCCAAGTCTTACTTCCCGACGAAGTAAAAATCTGTGAAAGTGAGTTATAGTCCCACTTTTAAAATCTAATATTTTGGGATGAGAATACATGCAACTTTATAAATGTTTTACAAAATAGACACAAGTACGCAAAACTACATTCTATGGTTGGATTATTAAACTGAATATCGCCCTTCAAGTCTGGTAGCCTAAGAATTAGGGAAATAGCCCCTAATTTACGCGAATCCTAAAGATAGATCTATTGGGCTTAACAACCCCCATTCAGGTTATGGATGGTTTAGTACTTCGAGATTATTATACAGACGAGAGGTTCTGTTATGGGAATATTCTATGCATTAAGTTAACGTCGGTTACCAGGTGTTCAACATATGAATGATTTTTATCTCTATGCAGTTTGCGAAATGCCTAATAAGAGATGTGTTATAAAAATGAAATCTTGTGTTCTATTATTATGATTTAATAATATGTAGGTTAAACCTATAACTCACCAACAATTTTGTTGACGTTTTAAGCATGTTTATTCTCAGGTGATTATTAAGAGCTTCCGCAGTTGTATACTAAATTAAGGACAAGATTTGGAGACCATGCTTGTATAATATTGACTCACCTAATAATAATGAAGAGTTCAATATATATTAGGAAGATTAACAAATTCCCGAAGAACCAGAAGAAGAAGAATCGGAAGAAGAAGAACCGGAAGAAGAAGAAGAACCGGAAGAAGAGGAACCAGAAGAAGAGGAACCGGAAGAAGAAGAGGTTCCGGAGGGGGAAGTATTAGGAACCACAGAAAAACGGCCAAATAAAAGAAAATCCTCAACCAATGGACCAAAGTTAATAATGGTCAATGGTGTTTCCGCTAAGGAAGCAAAATATTGGGAAGATTACCAATTCTCCGATGAATCGGATCCCGATGAGGATTCCGATGATGTTATAGAAATTACCTCGACCTAATTTAATAAAGCGAAAGAAAATAATAAGGGAAAAGGTATAAAAATAGAGAAACCCGATTCCAACCCCGATGAACTTTATATGTATCGGCAACATCCGTATTTCCTAAAATGTAACAATGACCCGAGAACCTCTAAACCACCAGGTTTTTCTAAACCATTGAGGAAAACGACAGCTCGTATTAGGGGAGCATCATATATCCCTAGGAAATTAGCAAAATGAACCAAGTCCGAAGAAGAAGAAACGAGTGAGTCGGATTAAAGAGTTGTAATCATCTTGTGTAATATATGTAATATAGTGTGCTTGTACTTTTATGTTATATGTATAAACTGCTTGTATAGTTTGTTAATTATCTTTTACGAATCTAATCCTTGTCTATTTTACAGTATAAAAACAAAATGGACGTTAAGGGTAGACAACCGAATATTTTAGAAGACCTACCAGAGGATATGATTGAGGAAATCTTGTCTAGAGTCGGTCAAAATTCATCAGCACATTTAGTTATGACGAAATTAACTTGTCAAACATTTGAAAGACTTTCCAGAAATGCCTTAGTTTATAAAAGGCTTTCCTTTGATAGGTGGGGTATATCACATTGGGAAAACCGTAAGTTACGCCGTGTTTTCTTTAAAACGTTAAATGCGGGGAACCCAAATGCAATTTTACGCTACGGGTTAAGAACTTATTTTGACTCAACATATCCCAACATAGGATTTCGTGAGTTAGAAAGAGCTTCTAACATGCAACATAAAGAAGCATGTTATGCTTACGGGTTAATAATGTTCGCTTCTCATCAAATTGAGAAAAAGAACATTGGGTTGCAACTTTTAAATAAAACATTCCCACAAGTGATGGACTCGGTAGTTGAGATGAGAAACAAGGTTTTTAGATTATTACGGGGCTGTTGGACATTACGAAACCCTCATCCTTTTGACGACATTAAACATGATGTCTTGTCAACGGTCACAACAGTTATGTTCCACAAGACCAACGATGGGAAGTAGTCATAGTAAAACCAGAATGCATGACTTGTTTCTGGACGTATGAATTACGTGTCTTTATTGCCTTTGTTGAACGACTTGCGTATTAACTAGAATTGTCTTCGCAACTATTTTGTATCAGAGTTTTTATGTGCTATATTTCATGCTATATGTAAAATAGTGGTATTTGTAAGTTTGCAAAATATTGTATAAAAGTTTGAATGTGAAATATTATTATAATCAGTTTTCATATAGAATTGTAGTAGTTGAATTGTATGTTAGCTACTAAGTATGAACTTAACGGGTAGGTATTACCCGAATTAAAACTTATAAAACGCTAATATGAAGAAAAAACTTTTATAAATGAGTTCATATTATGCTACGAAATACTATTGACTACTCTTAATATTCTATATGATTAACTTAATTCTTTTGGCTATTTTTGAAGAAAATGGCACCGACTACTCGTCAGAACTTGAACATGAGTGAGGAAGACTTCCGTGCTTTCCTTGCAGCAAATATAGCCGCAGTACAGGCTGCAATGCAAAACAACAATAACTCAGAGTCTAGCACTGGAGTTAACTCCACAGGAAACCGTGTAGGATGCTCCTACAAGGCTTTCACTGCCTGTAAACCT
The DNA here is from genome assembly GCF_046630445.1 of Rutidosis leptorrhynchoides. NCBI lineage: Eukaryota > Viridiplantae > Streptophyta > Magnoliopsida > Asterales > Asteraceae > Rutidosis > Rutidosis leptorrhynchoides. The sequence continues at coordinate 451,659,951 of NC_092335.1, forward strand.
CTGGAATTCGATGGAACTGAAGGACCAGTCGGACTGAAATGATGGACCGAAAAGGTCGAATCTGTGTTTGCTATAAACAAATGTGCTGAGGAAGATAAGGTAAAGTACGCCACGCATACCTTCACAGGTACTGCGTTAACATGGTGTAAAATACCTATCTCGAACAAGTGGGACAAGATGCTGCTTATGCACTACCGTGGTCAGCATTTAAACACTTAATGAACGAGCAGTACCATCCCAAAAATGAGGTCAATAAGCTCAAGGTAGAGCTTAGAGGGTTACGAACACAAGGGTTTGATATTACCACGTACGAACGACGATTCACAGAGTTGTGCCTATTGTGTCCGGGAGCGTTTGAAGATGAAGAAGAAAAAATCGACGCATTTGTAAAAGGGTTACCGGAAAGGATCCAAGAGGATATAAGTTCACACAAGCCCACCTCCATACAAAAGGCAAGTCGAATGGCTCATAAACTTATAAATCAAATTGAGGAAAGGATTAAATACAGGTGACCGAAGAAGCCAATACGAAACAAGTCAAGAGGAAATGGGAAGAAACCAGTGATAAGGGTTACAATTTCAATAATCAACCCAACAATCATAACTACAATCACACCAATTTTCGCAACAACAAATGCAACAACAACAACCACCCCAGCAACAACTACAACAACCGTTTCAACAACAATAACAACTGCAACAACAACAATCCCAACAACAACAACAAGAGGCAGAAATTCTGCCAGAGATGTGAAGGATACCATCCAACTGGGCTTTGTATAGCAGTGTGTACTCAGTGTAATAGAAAGGGCCATGGTGCGACAAAGTGCGAAATCTACGGATCAATGGCTAAGGGAACAAATAATGCCGGAACAAGTTATGCAGACATTACCTGTTTCAGATGCGGGAAGAAGGGCCATTACAAAAATATGTGTCCAAATCAGGGGGATAATAATGGGCAAGGACGAGGAAGAGTCTTCAACATTAATGCGGTTGAAGCGTAGGAAGACCCGGAGCTTGTTACGGGTACGTTTCTTATTGACAATACATCTGCTTATGTTTTATTTGATTCGGGTGCGGATAGAAGCTATATGAGTAAGGATTTTTGTGCTAAATTAAGTTGTCCATTGATACCTTTGGATAATAAGTTTATACTAGAATTAGCAAACGGTAAATTAATTGCAGCAGATAATATATGTCGCAATCGAGAAATTAAACTGGTTAGCGAAACATTTAAGATTGATTTGATACCAGTAGAGTTAGGGAATTTTGATTTGATAATCGGCATGGACTGGTTGAAAGAGGTGAAAGCAGAGATCGTATGTTACAAAAATGCAATTTGCATTGTACGAGAAGAAGGAAACCCCTTAATGGTGTACGGAGAAAAGAGCAACGCGAAGCTAAATCTTATTAGTAATTTGAAGGCACAAAAGCTAATAAGAAAGGGTTGCTATGCTGTTCTAGCACACGTTGAGAAAGTACAAACTGAAGAAAAGAGCATCAATGATGTTCCCGTCGCAAAAGAAATTTCCGATGTATTTCTGAAAGAATTACCGGGATTACCTCCACACCGATCCGTTGAATTTCAAATAGATCTTGTACTGGGAGCTGCACCAATAGGTCGTGCTCCATAGAGACTCGCACCCAGCGAAATGAAGGAACTTCAAAGCCAATTACAAGAACTTCTAGAGCGTAGTTTCATACGACCAAGTACATCACCATGGGGAGCTCCTGTTTTGTTTGTCAAAAAGAAGGATGGTACATTCAGGTTGTGTATCGACTACCGAGAGTTGAACAAACTTACCATCAAGAACCATTACCCACTACCGAGAATCGACGACTTATTTGATCAATTACAAGGCTCGTCAGTTTATTTGAAGATTGATTTACGTTCTGGGTATCATCAAATGCGGGTGAAGGAGGACGATATTCCGAAGACTGCTTTCAGAACGCGTTACGGTCATTACGAGTTTATGGTTATGCCGTTTGGATTGACTAACGCACCAGCTGTGTTCATGGACCTCATGAACAGAGTGTGTGGACCATATCTCGACAAGTTTGTCATTGTCTTCATCGATGACATACTTATTTACTCAAAGAATGATCAAGAGCATGAAGAACATTTGAGGAAAGTACTGGAATTGTTGAGGAAAGAAAAATTATACGCTAAGTTTTCAAAGTGTGCATTTTGGTTGAAAGAAGTTCAATTCCTCAGACATGTTGTGAGCAAAGAAGGTATTCAGGTTGATCCGGCAAAGATTGAAACCGTTGTAAACTGGGAAACCCCAAAAACTCCGAAGCATATACGTCAATTTTTAGGATTGGATGGTTACTACAGAAGATTCATCCAAGATTTTTCCAAAATAGCAAAACCCTTGACTGCGTTAACGCATAAAGGAAATAAATTTGAATGGAAGGATGAACAGGAGGAAGCGTTCCAATTGTTGAAGAAAAAGCTAACTAAGGCACCTATATTGTCATTTCCTAAAGGGAATGATGATTTTGTGATATATTGTGACGCCTCAAAGCAAGGTCTCGGTTGTGTATTAATGCAACGAACGAAAGTAATTGCTTATGCGTCTAGACAATTGAAGATTCACGAGCAAAATTATACGACTCACGATTTGGAATTGGGCGCGGTTGTTTTTGCATTAAAGACTTGGAGGCATTACTTATATGGGGTCAAAAGTATTATATATACCGACCACAAAAGTCTCCAACATATATTTGATCAGAAACAACTAAACATGAGGCAACATAGGTGGATTGAATTATTAAATGACTACGACTTTGAGATTCGTTACCACCCGGGGAAAGCGAATGTGGTAGCCAACGCTTTGAGTAGAAAGGACAGAGAACCTATACGGGTAAAAGCTATGAACATAATTATTCGTACTAACCTTACTACTCAAATAAAGGAGGCGCAACAAGGGGTTGTAAAAGAAGGAAAGTTGAAGAATGAGATACCCAAAGGATCAGAGAAACATCTTAAAATTCGGGAAGACGGAACCCGATATAGGGCTGATAGAATTTGGGTACCAAAGTTTGGAGATGTGAGAGAAATGGTACTTAAGGAAGCACATAAAACCAGATACTCAATACATCCCGGAGCAGGAAAAATGTACAAAGATCTCAAGAAGCACTTTTGGTGGCCGGGTATGAAAGCCGATATTGCTAAATATGTAGGAGAATGTTTGACGTGTTCAAAGGTCAAAGTTGAACATCAAAAACCATCAGGTCTACTCCAACAACCTAAAATCCTAGAATGGAAATGGGAAAACATTACCATGGATTTCATTACTAAATTGCCAAGGGCTGCAAATGGTTATGATACTATTTGGGTAATAGTCGATCGTCTCACCGAGTCAGCACACTTCCTGCCAATGAGAGAAGATGACAAAATGGAGAAGTTAGCACGTCTATACTTGAAGGAAGTTGTCTCCAGACATGGAATACCAGTCTCTATAATCTCTGATAGGGATGGCAGATTTGTTTCAAGGTTTTGGCAGACACTGCAACAAGCATTGGGGACTCGTCTAGACATGAGTACTGCTTATCATCCATAAACTGATGGGCAGAGTGAAAGGACGATACAAATGCTTGAAGACATGCTACGAGCATGTGTTATCGATTTCGGAAACAGTTAGATTCGACACCTACCGTTAGCAGAATTTTCCTACAACAACAGTTATCATTCAAGTATTGAGATGGCGTCGTTTGAGGCACTTTATGGTAGAAAGTGCAGGTCTCCAATTTGTTGGAGTGAAGTGGGGGATAGACAGATTACGGGTCCGGAGATAATACAAGAAACTACCGAGAAAATCATCCAAATTCAACAACGATTGAAAACCGCCCAGAGTCGACAAAAGAGCTATGCGGACAGTAAAAGAAAAGATATAGAATTTGAGATTGGAGAGATGGTCATGCTTAAGGTTTCACCTTGGAAAGGCGTTGTTCGATTTGGTAAACGGGGGAAACTAAATCCAAGATACATTGGACCATTCAAGATTATAGATCGTGTCGGACCAGTAGCTTGTAGTGACCCGAACTTTTCCATGTTTATATATATTAATTGAGATTGAAATTTACATGATTAAATGTTTCCAACATGTTAAGCAATCAAACTTGTTAAGACTTGATTAATTGAAATATGTTTCATATAGACAATTGACCACCCAAGTTGACCGGTGATTCACGAACGTTAAAACTTGTAAAAACTATATGATGACATATATATGGATATATATATATATAGTTAACATGATACTATGATAAGTAAACATATCATTAAGTATATTAACAATGAACTACATATGTAAAAACAAGACTACTAACTTAATGATTTTTAAACGAGACATATATGTAACGATTATCGTTGTAAAGACATTTAATGTATATATATCATATTAAGAGATATTCATACATGATAATATCATGATAATATAATAATTTAAAATTTCATTTGATATTATAAACATTGGGTTAACAACATTTAACAAGATCGTTAACCTAAAGGTTTCAAAACAACACTTACATGTAACGACTAACGATGACTTAACGACTCAGTTAAAATGTATATACATGTAGTGTTTTAATATGTATTTATACACTTTTGAAAGACTTCAATACACTTATCAAAATACTTCTACTTAACAAAAATACTTACAATTACATCCTCGTTCAGTTTCATCAACAATTCTACTCGTATGCACCCGTATTCGTACTCGTACAATACACAGCTTTTAGATGTATGTACTATTGGTATATACACTCCAATTATCAGCTCTTAGCAGCCTATGTGAGTCACCTAACACATGTGGGAACCATCATTTGGCAACTAGCATGAAATATCTCATAAAATTACAAAAATATGAGTAATCATTCATGACTTATTTACATGAAAACAAAATTACATATCCTTTATATCTAATCCTTACACCAATGACCAAAAACACCTACAAACACTTTCATTCTTCCATTTTCTTCATCTAATTGATCTCTCTCAAGTTCTATCTTCAAGTTCTAAGTGTTCTTCATATATTCTACAAGTTCTAGTTACATAAAATCAAGAATACTTTCAAGTTTGCTAGCTCACTTCCAATCTTGTAAGGTGATCATCCAACCTCAAGAAATCTTTGTTTATTAAAGTAGGTTATCATTCTAATACAAGGTAATAATCATATTCAAACTTTGGTTCAATTTCTATAACTATAACAATCTTATTTCAAGTGATGATCTTACTTGAACTTGTTTTCGTGTCATGATTCTGCTTCAAGAACTTCGAAGCCATCCAAGGATCCATTGAAGCTAGATCCATTTTTCTCTTTTCCAGTAGGTTTATCCAAGGAACTTAAGGTAGTAATGATGTTCATAACATCATTCGATTCATACATATAAAGCTATCTTATTCGAAGGTTTAAACTTGTAATCACTAGAACATAGTTTAGTTAATTCTAAACTTGTTCGCAAACAAAAGTTAATCCTTCTAACTTTACTTTTAAAATCAACTAAACACATGTTCTATATCTATATGATATGCTAACTTAATGATTTAAAACCTGGAAACACGAAAAACACCGTAAAACCGGATTTACGCCGTCGTAATAACACCGCGGGCTGTTTTGGGTTAGTTAATTAAAAACTATGATAAACTTTGATTTAAAAGTTGTTATTCTGAAAAAAATGATTTTTATTATGAACATGAAACTATATCCAAAAATTATGGTTAAACTCAAAGTGGAAGTATGTTTTCTAAAATGGTCATCTAGACGTCGTTCTTTCGACTGAAATGACTACCTTTACAAAAATGACTTGTAACTTAATTTTTCGACTATAAACCTATAATTTTTCTGTTTAGATTCATAAAATAGAGTTCAATATGAAACCATAGCAATTTGATTCACTCAAAACGGATTTAAAATGAAAAAGTTATGGGTAAAACAAGATTGGATAATTTTTCTCATTTTAGCTACGTGAAAATTGGTAACAAATCTATTCCAACCATAACTTAATCAACTTGTATTGTATATTATGTAATCTTGAGATACCATAGACACGTATACAATGTTTCGACCTATCATGTCGACGCATCTATATATATTTCGGAACAACCATAGACACTCTATATGTGAATGTTGGAGTTAGCTATACAGGGTTGAGGTTGATTCCAAAATATATATAGTTTGAGTTGTGATCAATACTGAGATACGTATACACTGGGTCGTGGATTGATTCAAGATAATATTTATCGATTTATTTCTGTACATCTAACTGTGGACAACTAGTTGTAGGTTACTAACGAGGACAGCTGATTTAATAAACTTAAAACATCAAAATATATTAAAAGTGTTATAAATATATTTTGAACATACTTTGATATATATGTATATATTGTTATAGGTTCGTGAATCAACCAGTGGCCAAGTCTTACTTCCCGACGAAGTAAAAATCTGTGAAAGTGAGTTATAGTCCCACTTTTAAAATCTAATATTTTTGGGATGAGAATACATGCAGGTTTTATAAATGATTTACAAAATAGACACAAGTACGTGAAACTACATTCTATGGTTGAATTATCGAAATTGAATATGCCCCTTTTTATTAAGTCTGGTAATCTAAGAATTAAGGAACAGACACCCTAATTGACGCGAATCCTAAAGATAGATCTATTGGGCCTAACAAACCCCATCCAAAGTACCGGATGCTTTAGTACTTCGAAATTTATATCATATCCGAAGGGTGTCCCGGAATGATGGGGATATTCTTATATATGCATCTTGTTAATGTCGGTTACCAGGTGTTCATCTTATGAATGATTTTTATCTCTATGTATGGGATGTGTATTGAAATATGAAATCTTGTGGTCTATTATTATGATTTGATATATATAGGTTAAACCTATAACTCACCAACATTTTTGTTGACGTTTTAAGCATGTTTATTCTCAGGTGATTATTAAGAGCTTTCGCTGTCGCATACTTAAATAAGGACGAGATTTGGAGTCCATGCTTGTATGATATTGTGTAAAAACTGCATTCAAGAAACTTATTTTGTTGTAACATATTTGTATTGTAAACCATTATGTAATGGTCGTGTGTAAACAGGATATTTTAGATTATCATTATTTGATAATCTACGTAAAGCTTTTTAAACCTTTATTGATGAAATAAAGGTTATGGTTTGTTTTAAAATGAATGCAGTCTTTGAAAAACGTCTCATATAGAGGTCAAAACCTCGCAACGAAATCAATTAATATGGAACGTTTTTAATCAATAAGAACGGGACATTTCAGTTGGTATCCGAGCGTTGGTCTTAGAGAACCAGAATTTTGCATTAGTGTGTCTTATCGAGTTTGTTAGGATGCATTAGTGAGTCTGGACTTCGACCGTGTTTACTTGAAAAATGATTGCTTAACAAATTTTGTTGGAAACTATATATTTTTAACATGTGAATATTATGTGATATATTAATCTCTTAACGCGTTTGATATTATGTGATAGATGTCTACCTCTAGAACAAGTCCCATTGACTCACCTAATAATAATGAAGAGTCAAATGTAAATTGGAATGATTCGTGGACTGATTCACAAGTTCCCGAAGAGGAACTGGAAGAAGAGTCGGAACCGGAAGAAGAATCGGAACCGGATGAAGAAATAGAACCGGTGGGGGAAATAATAAAATGGTTAAGTAAAAGAAAATCCTCAACCAACCAACCAAGGTTAATTATGGTCAATGGTGTTTCCGCGAAGGAAGCAAAATATTGGGATGATTACCAATTCTCCGATGAATCGGATTCCGACGAGAATTCCGATGATGTTATAGAAATTACCCCAACTGAATTTAAAAAGGCAAAAGAAAATAATAAGGGAAAGGGCATAAAAATAGAGAAATCTAATTCCAACCCCGATGAACTTTATATGTATCGTCAACCCCCGAAGTCCTTAAGTTGTAACAATGACCCGGGAACCTCTAAACCACCAGGTTTTTCTAAACCAATGTGGAAAACGACGGCTCGTATTAGGGGAACATCATATATCCCTAGAAACTTGGCAAAACGAACCAAAACCGAAGAAGAAGAAACAAGCGAGTCGGAATAAGATAGTTGTATTCGTGTGGTGTAATATATGTAATATAGTGTGCTTATGCTTTATGATATATGTAAAAATTGCTTGTATTAATAAGTAATTTTTTTTTTATGAATCTAACTCTTGTCTATTTTACAGTATAAAAACACAAAATGGATAGACAACCCAATATTTTAAGAGACCTACCCGGAGACATGATTGATGAAATCTTGTCTAGAGTCTGTCAGAATTCTTCGGCACAACTATTTAAGGCGAGATCAGTTTGTAAGACATTCGAAGAACGTTCCAAGAATGCCTTGGTTTATAAAAGGCTTTCGTTCGAAAGATGGGGGATATCACATTGGGAAATCCATAAGTTACGATGTGTTTACTTTGACGCATATATTGCGGGGAACCCAAATGCTATTTTACGCAATGGGTTAAGAAATTATTTTGACTCAATATATCCGAATATTGGACTTCGTGATTTAGAAAAAGCGGCTAACATGCAACATAAAGAAGCATATTATGCTTACGGATTAGTAATGTTCGCTTCTCACCAAAGTGAGAACAAGAACATCGGGCTACAACTATTAAACAAAACGTTCCCACAAGTGACGGAGTCGGTAATTGGGGTAAGAAATGAGGTTTTTAGATTGTTACGGGACTGTTGGACATTACGTAACCCTCGTCCCTTTGACGACGTTACAACAAGCTTGTCTTATCAACGGCCATAACGGTTATGTTCCACAAGACCAAGGATGGGAAGTAATCCTAGTAAAACCAGAATGCATGACTTGTTTCTGGACGTATGAATTACGTGTCTTTATTGCCTTTGCTGAATGACTTGTGTACTAGCTAGAATTATCTTCACAACCATCTTGTATCAAATTTATTGTGTGCTATATTTCATGCTATATGTAAAATAAGCGGTATTGTAAGTTTGTAAAATATTGTGTAAAAGTTTGAACGCAAAATATTATTATAATCAGTTTTTCATATAGAATTGTAGTAGTTGAATTGTATATTAGCTACTAAGTATGAACTTAACGGGTAGGTACTACCCGAATTTAAACTTATAAAACGCTAATATGAAGAAAAAGCTTTTATAAATGAGTTCATATTATGCTACGAAATACTATTAACTACTCTTAATATTCTGTATGATTAACTTGTTCCATTTGACTATTTTGAAGGAAATGGCACCGACTACTCGACACACCGTGAATATGAATGAAGAGGAATTCCGTACTTTTCTAGCTTCAAACATAGCCGCAGTACAGGCTGCGCTACATACCAACAATAACCTTGGATCTAGCAGTACAGGAAATCGTGTAGGATGCACCTACAAAGAATTCACTGCCTGCAAACCTTTGGAATTTGATGGAACCGAAGGACCAATCGGATTGAAACGGTGGACCGAGAAGGTCGAATCGGTGTTTGCCATAAGTAAGTGTACTGAAGAGGACAAAGTAAAGTACGCTACGCATACCTTCACAAGTTCTGCGTTAACATGGTGGAATACCTATCTAGAGCAAGTGGGACAAGACGATGCGTACGCACTACCATGGTCAGCATTCAAGCACTTGATGAACGAGAAGTACCGTCCCAGAACCGAGGTCAATAAGCTCAAGACAGAACTTAGAGGGTTACGAACCCAAGGATTTTATATTACCACGTACGAAAGACGATTCACAGAATTGTGCCTATTGTGTCCGGGAGCGTTCGAAGATGAGGAAGAGAAGATCGACGCGTTTGTGAAAGGATTACCGGAAAGAATCCAAGAAGATATAAGTTCACACGAGCCCGCCTCCATACAACAGGCATGTAGAATGGCTCACAAACTAGTGAACCAGATTGAAGAAAGAATTAAAGAACAGACTGCTAAAGAGGCCAATGTGAAGCAAGTCAAAAGAAAGTGGGAGGAAAACGGTGATAAGAATCACCAATACAACAACAACAGCAATTACAACAATAATCGCAACAATTATCCCAACAATCGCAACATCAATCGCAAACAACAACAACAACAACATCAACTACAACAATCATCCCAACAACAATAATAACCGCAACAATAACAACAATCAGAAGCAGCTATGCCAAAGGTGTGAAAAGTATCACTCGGGGTTCTGCACCAAATTTTGCAACAAGTGTAAAAGAAATGGTCATAGCGCGACGAAGTGTGAGGTCTACGGACCAGGGGTTAATAGAATGAAAGGAACAAATGGTGTCAGAACGAGTAATGGCGGAGCAAGTAGTGTCGGAGCAAGTTATGCCAATGTAGTTTGCTATAAATGTGAAAAACCGGGCCACATTATTAGAAATTGCCCGAACCAGGAGAACACGAATGGATAAGGCCACGGAAGAGTTTTCAATATTAATGCGGCAGAGGCACAGGAAGACCCGGAGCTTGTTACGGGTACGTTTCTTATTGACAATAAATCTGCTTACGTTTTATTTGATTCGGGTGCGGATAGAAGCTATATGAGTAGAGATTTTTGTGCTAAATTAAGTAGTCCATTGACGCCTTTGGATAGTAAATTTTTACTCGAATTAGCAAATGGTAAATTAATTTCAGCAGATAATATATGTCGGAATCGAGAAATTAAACTGGTTAGCAAAACATTTAAGATTGATTTGATACCAGTAGAGTTAGGGAGTTTTGATGTGATAATCGGTATGGACTGGTTGAAAGAAGTGAAAGCAGAGATCGTTTGTTACAAAAATGCAATTCGCATTATACGAGAAAAAGGAAAACCCTTAATGGTGTACGGAGAAAAGGGCAACACGAAGCTACATCTTATTAGTAATTTGAAGGCACAAAAACTAATAAGAAAAGGTTGCTATGCTGTTCTAGCACACGTCGAGAAAGTACAAACTGAAAAAAAGAGCATCAATGATGTTCCCATTGCAAAAGAATTTCCTGATGTATTTCCGAAAGAATTACCTGGATTACCCCCACATCGATCCGTTGAATTTCAAATAGATCTTGTACCAGGAGCTGCACCAATAGCTCGTGCTCCTTACAGACTCGCACCCAGTGATATGAAAGAACTGCAAAGCCAATTACAAGAACTTTTAGAGCGCGGTTTCATTCGACCAAGCACATCACCGTGGGGAGCTCCTGTTTTGTTTGTCAAGAAGAAAGATGGTACATTCAGGTTGTGTATCGACTACCGAGAGTTGAACAAACTTACCATCAAGAACCATTATCCACTGCCGAGAATTGACGACTTTTTTGATCAACTACAAGGCTCGTCTGTTTATTCAAAGATTGACTTACGTTCCGGGTATCATCAAATGCGTGTGAAAGAAGTTGATATTCCAAAGACTGCTTTCAGAACACGTTACGGTCATTACGAGTTTATGGTCATGCCGTTTGGTTTAAATAATGAACCAGCTGTGTTCATGGACCTTATGAACCGAGTGTGTGGACCATACCTTGACAAGTTTGTCATTGTTTTCATTGATGACATACTTATTTACTCAAAGAATGATCAAGAACACGGTGAACATTTGAGAAAGGTGTTAGAAGTATTGAGGAACGAAGAATTGTACGCTAAGTTTTCAAAGTGTGCATTTTGGTTGGAAGAAGTTCAATTCCTCGGTCACATAGTGAACAAAGAAGGTATTAAGGTGGATCCGGCAAAGATAGAAACTGTTGAAAAGTGGGAAACCCCAAAAACTCCGAAGCATATACGTCAATTTTTAGGACTAGCTGGTTACTACAGAAGGTTCATCCAAGACTTTTCCAGAATAGCAAAACCCTTGACTGCATTAACGCATAAAGGGAAGAAATTTGAATGGAATGATGAACAAGAGAAAGCGTTTCAGTTATTGAAGAAAAAGCTAACTACGGCACCTATATTGTCATTACCTGAAGGGAATGATGATTTTGTGATTTATTGTGACGCATCAAAGCAAGGTCTCGATTGTGTATTAATGCAAAGGACGAAGGTGATTGCTTATGCGTCTAGACAATTGAAGATTCACGAGCAAAATTATACGACGCATGATTTGGAATTAGGCGCGGTTGTTTTTGCATTAAAGACTTGGAGGCACTACTTATATGGGGTCAAAAGTATTATATATACCGACCACAAAAGTCTTCAACACATATTTAATCAGAAACAACTGAATATGAGGTAGCGTAGGTGGATTGAATTGTTGAATGATTATGACTTTGAGATTCGTTACCACCCGGGGAAGGCAAATGTGGTAGCCGATGCCTTGAGCAGGAAGGACAGAGAACCCATTCGAGTAAAATCTATGAATATAATGATTCATAATAACCTTACTACTCAAATAAAGGAGGCGCAACAAGGAGTTTTAAAAGAGGGAAATTTAAAGGATGAAATACCCAAAGGATCGGAGAAGCATCTTAATATTCGGGAAGACGGAACCCGGTATAGGGCTGAAAGGATTTGGGTACCAAAATTTGGAGATATGAGAGAAATGGTACTTAGAGAAGCTCATAAAACCAGATACTCAATACATCCTGGAACGGGGAAGATGTACAAGGATCTTAAGAAACATTTTTGGTGGCCAGGTATGAAAGTCGATATTGCTAAATACGTAGGAGAATGTTTGACGTGTTCTAAGGTCAAAGCTGAACATCAGAAACCATCAGGTCTACTTCAACAACCCGAAATTCCGGAATAGAAATGGGAAAACATTACCATGGATTTCATCACAAAATTGCCAAGGACTGCAAGTGGTTTTGATACTATTTGGGTAATAGTTGATCGTCTCACCAAATCAGCACACTTCCTGCCAATAAGAGAAGATGACAAGATGGAGAAGTTAGCACGACTGTATTTGAAGGAAGTCGTCTCCAGACATGGAATACCAATCTCTATTATCTCTGATAGAGATGGCAGATTTATTTCAAGATTCTGGCAGACATTACAGCAAGCATTAGGAACTCGTCTAGACATGAGTACTGCCTATCATCCACAAACTGATGGGCAGAGTGAAAGGACGATACAAACGCTTGAAGACATGCTACGAGCATGTGTTATTGATTTCGGAAACAGTTGGGATCGACATCTACCGTTAGCAGAATTTTCCTACAACAACAGCTACCATTCAAGCATTGAGATGGCGCCGTTTGAAGCACTTTATGGTAGAAAGTGCAGGTCTCCGATTTGTTGGAGTGAAGTGGGGGATAGACAGATTACAGGTCCAGAGATTATACAAGAAACTACCGAGAAGATCATCCAAATTCAACAACGGTTGAAAACCGCCCAAAGTCGACAAAAGAGCTACACTGACATTAAAAGAAAAGATATAGAATTTGAAATTGGAGAGATGGTCATGCTTAAAGTTGCACCTTGGAAAGGCGTTGTTCGATTTGGTAAACGGGGGAAATTAAATCCAAGGTATATTGGACCATTCAAGATTATTGATCGTGTCGGACCAGTAGCTTACCGACTAGAGTTACCTCAACAACTCTTGGCTGTACATAACACTTTCAACGTATCGAATTTGAAGAAATGTTTTGCTAAAGAAGATCTCACTATTCCGTTAGATGAAATCCAAATCAACGAAAAACTCCAATTCATCGAAGAACCCGTCGAAATAATGGATCGTGAGGTTAAAAGACTTAAGCAAAACAAGATACCAATTGTTAAGGTTCGATGGAATGCTCGTAGAGGACCCGAGTTCACCTGGGAGCATGAAGATCAGATGAAGAAGAAATACCCGCATCTATTTCCAGAAGATTCGTCAACACCTTCAACAGCTTAAAATTTCGGGACGAAATTTATTTAACGGGTAGGTACTGTAGTGACCCGAACTTTTCCATGTTTATATATATTAATTGAGATTGATATTTACATGATTAAATGTTTCCAACATGTTAAGCAATCAAACTTGTTAAGACTTGATTAATTGAAATATGTTTCATATAGACAATTGACCACCCAAGTTGACCGGTGATTCACGAACGTTAAAACTTGTAAAAACTATATGATGACATATATATGGATATATATATAGTTAACATGATACTATGATAAGTAAACATATCATTAAGTATATTAACAATGAACTACATATGTAAAAACAAGACTACTAACTTAATGATTTTTAAACGAGACATATATTTAACGATTATCGTTGTAAAGACATTTAATGTATATATATCATATTAAGAGATATTCATACATGATAATATCATGATAATATAATAATTTAAAATCTCATTTGATATTATAAACATTGGGTTAACAACATTTAACAAGATCGTTAACCTAAAGGTTTCAAAACAACACTTACATGTAACGACTAACGATGACTTAACGACTCAGTTAAAATGTATATACATGTAGTGTTTTAATATGTATTTATACACTTTTTAAAGACTTCAATACACTTATCAAAATACTTCTACTTAACAAAAATACTTACAATTACATCCTCGTTCAGTTTCATCAACAATTCTACTCGTATGCACCCGTATTCGTACTCATACAATACACAGCTTTTAGATGTATGTACTATTGGTATATACACTCCAATGATCAGCTCTTAGCAGACTATGTGAGTCACCTAACACATGTGGGAACCATCATTTGGCAACTAGCATGAAATATCTCATAAAATTACAAAAATATGAGTAATCATTCAAGACTTATTTACATGAAAACAAAATTACATATCCTTTATATCTAATCCATACACCAATGACCAAAAACACCTACAAACACTTTCATTCTTCCATTTTCTTCATCTAATTGATCTCTCTCAAGTTCTATCTTCAAGTTCTAAGTGTTCTTCATATATTCTACAAGTTCTAGTTACATAAAATCAAGAATACTTTCAAGTTTGCTAGCTCACTTCCAATCTTGTAAGGTGATCATCTAACCTCAAGAAATCTTTGTTTATTACAGTAGGTTATCATTCTAATACAAGGTAATAATCATATTCAAACTTTGGTTCAATTTCTATAACTATAACAATCTTATTTCAAGTGATGATCTTACTTGAACTTGTTTTCGTGTCATGATTCTGCTTCAAGAACTTCGAGCCATCCAAGGATCCATTGAAGCTAGATCCATTTTTCTCTTTTCCAGTAGATTTATCCAAGGAACTTAAGGTAGTAATGATGTTCATAACATCATTCGATTCATACATATAAAGCTATCTTATTCGAATGTTTAAACTTGTAATCACTAGAACATAGTTTAGTTAATTCTAAACTTGTTCGCAAACAAAAGTTAATCCTTCTAACTTGACTTTTAAAATCAACTAAACACATGTTCTATATCTATATGATATGCTAACTTAATGATTTAAAACCTGGAAACACGAAAAACACCGTAAAACCGGATTTACGCCGTCGTAGTAACACCGCGGGCTGTTTTGGGTTAGTTAATTAAAAACTATGATAAACTTTGATTTAAAAGTTTTTATTCTGAAAAAAATGATTTTTATTATGAACATGAAACTATATCCAAAAATTATGGTTAAACTCAAAGTGGAAGTATGTTTTCTAAAATGGTCATCTAGACGTCGTTCTTTCGACTGAAATGACTACCTTTACAAAAACGACTTGTAACTTAATTTTTCGACTATAAACCTATACTTTTTCTGTATAGATTCATAAAATAGAGTTCAATATGAAACCATAGCAATTTGATTCACTCAAAACGGATTTAAAATGAAGAAGTTATGGGTAAAACAAGATTGGATAATTTTTCTCATTTTAGCTACGTGAAAATTGGTAACAAATCTATTCCAGCCATAACTTAATCAACTTGTATTGTATATTATGTAATCTTGAGATACCATAGACACGTATACAATGTTTCGACCTATCATGTCGACACATCTATATATATTTCGGAACAACCATAGACACTCTATATGTGAATGTTGGAGTTAGCTATACAGGGTTGAGGTTGATTCCAAAATATATATAGTTTGAGTTGTGATCAATACTGAGATACGTATACACTGGGTCATGGATTGATTCAAGATAATATTTATCGATTTATTTCTGTACATCTAACTGTGGACAACTAGTTGTAGGTTACTAACGAGGACAGCTGACTTAATAAACTTAAAACATCAAAATATATTAAAAGTGTTATAAATATATTTGAACATACTTTCATATATATGTATATATTGTTATAGGTTCGTGAATCAACCAGTGGCCAAGTCTTACTTCCCGACGAAGTAAAAATCTGTGAAAGTGAGTTATAGTCCCACTTTTAAAATCTAATATTTTTGGGATGAGAATACATGCAGGTTTTATAAATGATTTACAAAATAGACACAAGTACGTGAAACTACATTCTATGGTTGAATTATCGAAATCGAATATGCCCCTTTTTATTAAGTCTGGTAATCTAAGAATTAGGGAACAGACACCCTAATTGACGCGAATCCTAAAGATAGATCTATTGGGCCTAACAAACCCCATCCAAAGTACCGGATGCTTTAGTACTTCGAAATTTATATCATATCCGAAGGGTGTCCCGGAATGATGGGGATATTCTTATATATGCATCTTGTTAATGTCGGTTACTAGGTGTTCATCATATGAATGATTTTTATATCTATGTATGGGATGTGTATTGAAATATGAAATCTTGTGGTCTATTATTATGATTTGATATATATAGGTTAAACCTATAACTCACCAACATTTTTGTTGACGTTTTAAGCATGTTTATTCTCAGGTGATTATTAAGAGCTTCCGCTGTCGCATACTTAAATAAGGACGAGATTTGGAGTCCATGCTTGTATGATATTGTGTAAAAACTGCATTCAAGAAACTTATTTTGTTGTAACATATTTGTATTGTAAACCATTATGTAATGGTCGTGTGTAAACAGGATATTTTAGATTATCATTATTTGATAATCTACGTAAAGCTTTTTAAACCTTTATTGATGAAATAAAGGTTATGGTTTGTTTTAAAATGAATGCAGTCTTTGAAAAACGTCTCATATAGAGGTCAAAACCTCGCAACGAAATCAATTAATATGGAACGTTTTTAATCAATAAGAACGGGACATTTCATAGCTTACCAACTGGAGTTACCTCAACAACTTGCAGTTGTACATAACACTTTTCATGTCTCGAATCTGAAGACGTGTTTTATTAAAGAAATTCTCACTATTTCGTTAGACGAAATCCAAATCAACAAAAAACTTCAATTTATTGAAGAACCTGACGAGATAATGGATCGTGAGGTTAAAAGGCTCAATTAAAACAAGATACCAATTGTTAAGGTTCGATGGAATGCTCGTAGAGGACTCGAGTTCACCTGGGAACGAGAAGATCAGATGAAGAAGAAATACCCGTACTTATTTCCAGAAGATACGTCAACATCTCCAACTACTTAAAATTTCGGGACGAAATTTATTTAACGGGTAGGTACTGTAGTGACCTGAACTTTTCCATGTTTATATATATTAAATGAAATTGATATTTATATGATTAAGTGTTTCCAACATGTTAAGCAATCAAACTTGTTAAGACTTGATTAATTGAAATAGGTTTTATATAGACAATTGACCACCCAAGTTGACCGGTGATTCACGAACGTTAAAACTTGTAAAAACTATATGATGTCATATATATGGATATATATATAGTTAACATGGTATTATAATAAGTAAACATATCATTAAGTATATTAACAATGAACTACATATGTAAAAACAAGACTACTAACTTAATGATTTCGAAACGAGACAAATATGTAACGATTATCGTTGTAACGACATTTAATTGTATATATATCATATTAAGATATATTAATATATAATAATATCATGATAATGTAATAATTTAACATCTCATTTGATATAATAAACAATGGGTTAACAACACTTAACATGATCGTTAACCTCAAGGCTTCAAAACAACATTTACATGTAACGACTAACGATGACTTAACGACTCAGTTAAAATGTATATACATGTAGTGTTTTAATATGTATTTATACACTTTTGAAAGACTTCAAGAAACTTATCAAAATACTTCTACTTAACAAAAATGCTTACAATTACATCCTCATTCAGTTTCATCAACAATTCTACTCGTATGCACCCGTATTCGTACTCGTACAATACACAGCTTTTAGATGTATGTACTATTGGTATATACACTCCAATTATCAGCTCTTAGCAGCAAATGTGAGTCACCTAACACATGTGGGAATCATCATTTGGCAACTAGCATGAAATATCTCATAAAATTACAAAAATATTAGTAATCATTCATGACTTATTTACATGTAAATAAAATTACACATCCTTTATATCTAATCCATATACCAACGACTAAAAACACCTAAAAACACTTTCATTCAACAATTTTCTTCATCAAATTGATCTCTCTCAAGTTCTATCTTCAAGTTCTAAGTGTTCTTCATAAATTCTATAAGTTCTAGTTTCATAAAATCAAGAATACTTCCAAGTTTGCTAGCTTACTTCCAATCTTGTAAAGTGATCGTCCAATCTCAAGAAATCTTTCTTATTTATAGTAAGATATCTTTCTAATACAAGGTAATACTCATATTCAAACTTTTATTCAATTTCTATAACTATAACAATCTTATTTCGAGTGGAAATCTTACTTGAACTTGTTTTCGTGTCATGATTCTGCTTCAAGAACTTTCAAGCCATCCAAGGATCCTTTGAAGCTAGATCCATTTTTTCACTTTTCCAGTAGGTTTATCCACAAAACTTGAGGTGGTAATAATATTTATAACATCATTCTATTCATACATATAAAGCTATCTTATTCGAAGGTTTAAACTTGTAATCACTAGAACATAGTTTAGTTAATTCTAAACTTGTTCGCAAACAGAAGTTAATCCTTCTAACTTGACTTTTAAAATCAACTAAACACATGTTCTATATCTATATGATATGCTAACTTAATGATTTAAAACCTGAAAACACGAAAAACGCCGTAAAACTGGATATACGCCGTCGTAGTAACACCACGGGCTGTTTTGGGTTAGTTAATTAAAAACTATGATAAACTTTGATTTAAAAGTTGTTCTTATGGGAAAATGATTTTTCTTATGAACATGAAACTATATCCAAAAATCATGATTAAACTCAAAGTGGAAGTATGTTTTCCAAAATGGTCATATAGACGTCGTTCTTTCGACTGAAATGACTACCTTTACAAAAATGACTTGTAACCTGTATTTCCGACTATAAACTTATACGTTTTATGTATAGATTCATAAACCTAAGTTCAATATGAAACCATAGCAATTGGATTCACTTAAAACAGATTTAAAACGAAGAAGTTATGGGTAAAACAAGATTGGATATTTTTACTTGTTGTAGCTACGTGAAAATTGGTAACAAATCTATACAAATCATATCCTAGCTAACTTATATTGTATTATAAATGTATTCTAATATATTATGTAATCTTGGGATACCATAGACACGTATGCAAATGTTTTGACATATCATATTGACCCATCTATATATATATTATTTGGAACAACCATACACTCTATATGCAGTAATGTTGGAGTTAGCTATACAGGGTTGAGATTGATTCCAAAAATATATATACTTTGAGTTGTGATCTAACCTGAGACATGTATACACTGAGTCATGGATTGGGTCTTCAACATTTACACATCCCCCAATATTTGAAGCATAGCCATCAGGAAATTTCACCTTCTTTAACCATTCACAAACTTTCTTTAATTGTGGTTTGGTTAGAGTGTATGATGCTTTTGATTTCATAACTCTATTATTATTGTTTTTAAAAAGATGAAAGCTCGCCCGATCACAATACAATTCAATATCCTTCCTCGCCTTGATATTGTCCTTTGTTTTCGGAGTGTCCATGATAGTGTTAAACAGATTCTCAAAAACATTCTTCTCGATGTGCATCACATCAAGGTTATGTCGGATTAACAAAGAATGCCAATATGGCAACTCCCAAAATATACTTTTCTTTACCCAATTATGGGTTTTACCAAAGTTTGGGTCTTTTGGATTCTTTGCTGAGTATGGTTCACCTTCATAAACAGTTGGAAAGTTTGACACTTGGTTCAAAATTTCTTCACCGGTTAATTCTGGTGATATAGTATTTGACAACTGGGAATTTCCTTTCTTGAATCCTTTCTTGTCACGCCGAAATGGGTGTCGTTCCGGTAATAATATTCGATGGCAATCGAACCAACATGGCTTCCCTCCCTCAGTTAACCGAAATGCATTTGTGTCACCCATGCAATAAGGACAAGCCAATCTACCATGTGTGCTCCAACCCGAGAGCATTGCATAAGCGGGAAAGTCACTGACTGTCCACAAAAGGATAGCTCTCATAGTAAAATTTTGTTTACGATAAGCATCATATACTTCAATACCATCATCCCACAACTCTTTCAGCTCATCTATTAATGGTTGAAGAAAGACATCTAAGTTTTGGCTGGGACTCTTTCTTCCAGGAATAACCAAAAATAGTTGAACGTACGAGTCTTTCACGCACATCCAAGGAGGTAAGTTATAAATTGTGAGGAACATGGGCCATAATGAATAAGGATTAGAATTTGAGTTATTAGGGCTAAAACCAACAGTGCACAACCCAAGCCGAACATTTCGAATCTCATCTGCAAAGAATGGATGAGTTTCATCAAAATGTTTCCACGCCTTACCATCACTTGGATGTGACATGCTACCCTCCTTTGTATTGTGATCGGAGTGCCACGTCAACTCTTTAGCCATCTTTTCTGACATATATAACCTCTTAAGTCTCTCCCCAATTGGCATGTACGTCAATACTAAATGAGGGACCTTATTAAATTTATAACGAGGTTCATTGCAGTATCGACAGTGGGTTAATGCAAAATCTTTTAGTTTATAGAATAACATGCAATGGTTTTTACAAGCATCATACCTCTTTTTCGGAAGACTGAGTTCCTTCAGTATCGCTTTAGTCTCATACAAGTTTGACGGTAGCTTATTACCAACAGGTAACATACTTTTAAAAATAGGAAGTATGTGGTTAAAGGTAGACTCGGGTACATTGCAAGTTGATTTCCAATTCAACAAAGTCGTGGCAGCTTGTAATGTTGACCATTCTTCACATCCTCTATATAAAGGCTCCTTGTCATTTTCTAACATGTCATAGAATCTCTTTGCTCTTGCATTCGGTACATGTTCTTCGTTCAAATTTAATTCTGGATTTGATTGAAAACCAGCAGCTTGTATGTTCTCCCACACCATTTGTCTCATACCATCGTCATGATCAACATCAACATCAACTTCCATTGGAGTAGAAGGTTCTCCTGCATCTTGGATTTCTATTTCACCATGTTTAACCCATCTTGTGTAGTTACGAATGAATCCTTTAGTAAGCAAGTGTTCCTTAACAACATCTCTTGGCTTATAGTGATTATTTTTGCAAATAGTACACGGACATTTAATTTGAAGAACTATTTCTCCCATCGGTCTTACGTTGGTTTCAACAATTTTATCATTAGAATAGGCAAAGTCCAAGAACATGTCGACTTTGAGAATATAATTTAAAGAAAGAAAATTGCTGTTATCAGTCATATTATACATCCATTTTCGATCACTACCCGACATTGTAAATAAGTAACCTAAGAGTCAACAAGTAACAAACATGTAAAAAATCATTACAAAACATATACTTATGCCATAACAATGGAGATGCATTATTAATTATTCAATTATTCAATTTTATACATGAAACTGTCAGCACTTAATTTGCAAGTAAACTTAGAAAACAAAAAAGACTCATTACGAATATTTTCTCAACTCCTTATGTATTGAAAATTAGATCCATTAAGTGCTTAAAAAAATCACATTTTTTTTCGACTGATATTTGTAGTAAGGTTTCACCTATTAAGCTTTTCTAAACACTTCGAGAAGACTTTGGAATTTAAAAAATACATTGAGCTGAGAATAATCTTATTCTAAGATGGCATATGAGTTAGTCTTCTCGTTCTTAAAAAAAATATATATATATATATATATATATATATATATATATATATATATATATATATATATATATATATATATATATATATATATATATATATATATATATATATATATATATATATATCACTTGCTTTCAAAATATGAATACACCATAACCAAATCAAAAGCTATATGTTTGTATAAGAAATTAAAACAAAAGAGTACAAGATTTACCACTAATTTACAAAGGATGTTCCAAAATATAGTGAGTCAAACCTGAAATTTAACCAACATTTGTAAATAATAATTTTTATTTAACATCTCGTTCTTGAAAAACAAATGACAACCCAAAATCAAAATTGAGCTTGAATATAGTAGAAAGAGATAGAGATATAGAATACCTGTATAAATTACAAGAGTTGGAGGTGGTTTGCGATGTAGATCGAGAGAGACGATGTAAGCGGCTTTAGTTTTGTTTCTCTATTTCTACTTCTATTCTATTCAATTAGGGCATCGATATAGATAAATGGATAGGCTAGAGATATTTCCAACTTTTATTTTTATAAATCTACTCATTTTTCATCACACTTCCCAAATACCCTTACCTTTTTGTCACTTTAATTTATAAGGAGTAATAATAATTAATTTATACTTCGGAGTATAAACCCATTACACTTCTTCCTCATCCCCTGTATTTCTTCCTCATCTTTTTTTATGAGAAGCTAACGTTTCTTTGAAAGCTAATTAAAGAAAAAGGCTATCAAGCCAAAGACAGAACTAGATTGGAAGAATGATGTAGAATAGAAGAAAAAGAGAGAACTAGATTGGAAGTGGAAGAAAAGAAACAAAATACGGAGTAATTATTGAATTGGTAAAATAATAATTATGATAGAAGGGTATTTTAGGGACTAGCATGAAAAGGTGTTGGATTTATAAAAAAAAAGTGTTTGGGAATATACTCTCAAATGGATACCATACTTACATTTTTTAAGAAGCATTCATCATATTATATTATATTTATATTTAATATTTAAGCATACAACATATTATAATAAATTTTTAATAATATATTAATTAGCACTCCGTTAGGGATGGCACCCGCGGGTAACGAGCACGGGTTCTATATACCCGTGACCCGCTCGTCGAGTTAATTTTTTGCACGTTGAGACCCGTTACCCGTCTACGGGTAAAAACTTTTCGCCCATGCCCGTGACCCGCGGATACCCGTGACCACCCGCAGGTAATAATAATATACTACTTTTTATTAGAAAATCCAAATAACTTTATTAATTATAAAAACATATGTATAATCTATATGTATAATGACGTGAAAATTAAGTTTTTTACTTATATATAATATTAAATTTTTAATCATTATTCAAATACTAGTAAAATAACTTTTAAATTTAATAATTGTAAGTATTAATTCGTAAGTAAATTAAGAAAAGTCTCATGTATTCACGGGTCGGGTTTTACCCGTGATGGGTAGTATATACCCGCGACCCGTCGACGGGTATAAATGTTTACCCGTAGCCGTGCTCGCGGGTAAGACTTAATGATTTTACCCGCCCATTACGGATTGGGTACCCACGGGTCACGGATTTTTTCTCGCCCGTTGCCATCCCTAGACTCTGTATTAAATAATTATAACGATAACGATGGGAAGGTCAACTTGTTTGCTACATTATATAAAATGAATTTCTTTTTTACTTTTTTATAATAAAATACGATATAGATGTTTGCATTGGTGCTTGAAAACTCGAAAAAATGCTAATACAAAACAGTCCCTCCCAAATCCGTCCCTAATTCCAGGTTTACCGATGGATTAGGGACGGTGTTTAACTTACATATTTTTTAAAAATATATTTTAGACGAAATCGCATGGAAACTCAGTCCTAGATGCATCTATTTTACTAAACAAAAATTTAAAAAATATTAGAAAGTGTATAAAAGCAAATGCACGTATACATACGCCTTACATTCACTAACATCAACAATAAAATCTATATACACACAACAAACATATAATATATTAATGTATATATGTTATATTATATAGTAAAAGTGTATTTTAAGACATTTTGGTATCTATACGCGTTTCTTCATGCTCGTAAACTCAATAAATCTCAACTATAAAAAAATCCGTCCCAAATCCGTCCCTAATTACCGACGGATTAGAGACGGCCATACATTTATATATTTTTTTAAAATTACGATTTAAACGAAAACGTATAGACATTCATTCCTAAATGCATCTATGTTAGTTAACAACCATTTTTAAAATACTAAGTAACTTATAAATATAAACACACGTACGAGTATACATATATTCACTAACAACGATTATGAAACGTATATATGAAAACACTAGATCAAAGGTATACGTCCGACAAACATATAATACATTGACGAATATATGTTTTATTTTATAGTAAAAGTGTATTCTAAGACATTTTGGCACTTATACGTGTTCGTTTGTGCTCGTAAACTCCATTAAATATCAATTCTAAAAAATATCCGTCCCAAATCCATCGCTAATTACCGACGGATTAGGGACGGCCATACATTTTTATATTTTTTTAAATCACGATTTTGACGAAAAATTATAGACACTCATTCCTAAATGCATCTATATTAGTTAACAAACATTTTAAAAATACTAAGTAGCGTATAAACACAAACACGCGTACGAGTATACATATATTCACTAACAACGATTATGAAACTTATGTATAAATACATTATATCGAAGGTATACATCCGACAAACATATAATGTATTGATGAATATATGTTTTATTTGATAGTAAAAGTGTATCCTAAGATATTTTGGTACTTATACGTGTTCGTTTGTCCTCGTAAACTCCATAAAATATCAATTATAAAAAATATCCGTCCCAAATCTGTCCCTAATTACCGACGGATTATGGACGACCATTTATATACAAACACTAGAATGCATGACCATTGGAAATCCGTCGCAAAACCATATACTTAGGGACGGATTAGGCACGTATTTATGGGCATATCTAATCCGTCGGTAATCTGTCGCAAAATTTATATCTAGGGACAGATTACCGACGGAAGAGTGGCCGTAGTTAATCCGTCGCTAAGCCGTCGCAAATGTGTGTTAATATTATCTTTTATCAGTTTGTTGGCAAGTCGTCGGAAATCCGTCAATATTTAGGGACAGAATTATTTGCCGTCGGAAATTTGTAGCTAACTCGAGATTTTCTAGTAGTGAATTACTAGAACATAGTTTAGTTAATTCTAAACTTGTTCGCAAATAAAAGTTAATCCTTCTAACTTGACTTTTAAAATCAACTAAACACATGTTCTATATCTATATGATATGCTAACTTAATGATTTAAAACCTGAAAACACGAAAAACACCGTAAAACCGAATTTACGCCGTCGTAGTAACACCGCGGGCTGTTTTGGGTTAGTTAATTAAAAACTATGATAAACTTTGATTTAAAATTTGTTATTCTGGGAAAATGATTTTTATTATGAACATGAAACTATATCCAAAAATCATGGTTAAACTCAAAGTGGAAGTATGTTTTCTAAAATGGTCATCTAGACGTCGTTCTTTCGACTGAAATGACTACCTTTACAAAAACGACTTGTAACTTATTTTTCTGACTATAAACCTATACTTTTTCTGTTTAGATTCATAAAATAGAGTTCAATATGAAACCATAGCAATTTGATTCACTTAAAACGGATTTAAAATGAAGAAGTTATGGGTAAAACAAGATTGGATAATTTTTCTCATTTTAGCTACGTGAAAATTGGTAACAAATCTATTCCAACCATAACTTAATCAACTTGTATTGTATATTATGTAATCTTGAGATACCATAGACACGTATACAATGTTTCGACCTATCATGTCGACACATCTATATATATTTCGGAACAACCATAGACACTCTATATGTGAATGTTGGAGTTAGCTATACAGGGTTGAGGTTGATTTCAAAATATATATAGTTTGAGTTGTGATCAATACTGAGATACGTATACACTGGGTCGTGGATTGATTCAAGATAATATTTATCGATTTATTTCTGTACATCTAACTGTGGACAACTAGTTGTAGGTTACTAACGAGGACAGCTGACTTAATAAACTTAAAACATCAAAATGTATTAAAAGTGTTGTAAATATATTTTGAACATACTTTGATATATATGTATATATTGTTATAGGTTCGTGAATCAACCAGTGGCCAAGTCTTACTTCCCGACGAAGTAAAAATATGTGAAACTGAGTTATAGTCCCAATTTTAAAATCTAATATTTTTGGGATGAGAATACATGCAGGTTTTATAAATGATTTACAAAATAGACACAAGTACGTGAAACTACATTCTATGGTTGAATTATCGAAATCGAATATGCCCCTTTTTATTAAGTCTAGTAATCTAAGAATTAGGGAACAGACACTCTAATTGACGCGAATCCTAAAGATAGATCTATTGGGCCTAACAAATCCCATCCAAAGTACCGGATGCTTTAGTACTTCGAAATTTATATCATATCCGAAGGGTGTCCCGGAATGATGGGGATATTCTTATATATGCATCTTGTTAATGTCGGTTACCAGGTGTTCACCATATGAATGATTTTTATCTCTATGTATGGGATGTGTATTGAAATATGAAATCTTGTGGTCTATTGTTACGATTTGATATATATATATATATATATATATATATATATATATATATATATATATATATATATATATATATATATATATATATATATATATATATATATATATATATATATATATATATATATATATATATATATATATATATATATATATATATATATATATATATATATATATATATATAGGTTAAACCTATAACTCACCAACATTTTTGTTGACGTTTAAAGCATGTTTATTCTCAGGTGAATACTAAAAGCTTCCGCTGTTGCATACTAAAATAAGGACAAGATTTGGAGTCCATGTTTTTATGATATTGTGTAAAAACTGCATTCAAGAAACTGATTTCGATGTAACATATTTGTATTGTAAACCATTATGTAATGGTCGTGTGTAAACAGGATATTTTAGATTATCATTATTTGATAATCTACGTAAAGCTTTTTAAACCTTTATTTATGAAATAAAGGTTATGGTTTGTTTTAAAAATGAATGCAGTCTTTGAAAAACGTCTCATATAGAGGTCAAAACCTCGCAACGAAATCAATTAATATGGAACGTTTTTAATCAATAAGAACGGGACATTTCAAATAATAGTTAGATTACTGAAATATAATTCAAATGTAAGTGAAGTTAATAATAGTTAGATTACTGAAATATAATTCAGGCGGTATAACCGACCATATATAACATAAATATAAACGTTAGTGAAGTTAATAAAAGTTAGATTACAGAAATATAATTCAGGCGGTATAACCGACCATATATAACTTAAATAACATAAATATAAATGTTAGTTATGATGATAATAATATTTATCTTACTAATAAATAATAGAAGATATCGTTAAAGAATTTTTTTATTATTACCTTGATTAGTGACTTGTGTTTGCTTAGATAAACCTTGATTATACGGAGCACTTCGTGCTGATAACGTGTTATAATTCAGTAGGCTTATAACTACCTTTAGTGGTTTGATTATGTTATAATTCAGTAGGCTTATAACTACATTTAGTGATTTGATTCTTGATTAAGAATACTAATAATGAAGTGTAAGAACAAAGATGATAATTGAGAGAAAGAAAGAAACACTTTGTAAGTGTGAAAAATGGTGCAAGTTTAATGCTTGCATTCATGGGTATTTATAGCTTAAAATCTCAATATAAAAATACATAGTTTATGTATCAAAATTGACTATATGTATACACCAAAATTGACTATCCATATCTATATTATTATTATTATTATTATTATATTATTATTATTATTATTATTATTATTATTATTATTATAACAGTGTTTTATTTATTTATTTTTAGAAACCCATTTATGAAATAGCTAGAATTGGGAAAGACTGACGGTCAGTAATCAACATTGATTTGTTTCGTTTAACAAAAATCAAGCATTCAAATCCCCAATCTTTGCTAGTTTTTTTTTTTTTTTTTTTTCAATTAACCTAAAATTAAGATCAATTACTTAGTTATACTATTGATCCTCCATTATAAATATGATATCTCATATTCACAATATTCACAAGTCTAATTTCAAAATCGTTTGTTTTTGCTTCGTTTTAACTCTTCAAGTAATCATCCGTTCATCGCTAATTCGCTATGGTATGTTCTATTGTTTTTATTCAACTCGTGTTAATACAGTAATTTTATTGTAATTGATTTATTTAATTAATGTTCATCCTTTACTAATTAGAGTTCTTGACAAGTGTATTTTATAGAATTTAGTTCGTCAATGTCAATTACGAGGTCTGAATATGTTATATGTCTCTTGTCAAATTATATGTTCCATACTTCCAAATGTTATATCAAATAGTATGTAGATGACTAGATAAATCTGTGTAAACGTGCTGTACTTATCCTTTTTAAAATATTTACTTGAACCTCCCAAAGTCAAATATCCATGTATGTAACTTGTGTATGTCTGATCTGCCTTATTTTCTTTATAGTTGGTTTGTTATATAGATATGTGATATGTGATTAAGATACTTGTTTTGAAGGATAGTGATAATGTTAATATACAACTCTTTAATATCCTAGCTACAAGTAGTATTATATTTAAATCCTTACATGTATTTGGCAGTGAATTAAATATAGTGTTTATCACTATGTCAGTAATCTTAATGTCATTTTGTTAGATATATTTTATATATATACTTAGTTTACATTTCAATATGTATTTTTTTTGTAGGAGAATACTCAAGAAAAAAATGTGAATTCAGCTAATGTGGAATCTAAAAGCAATGAAGGAGAGACATCAGCGAGGCGTAGGATAACCCCCAAAAGGTCACTGGTTTGGGGTCATTATAATTCTTTCATTAATGATCAAGATACAACTTGGGTAACTATCTTATTTTATGAGGGTAAACTAGAATCTTATATCTCCCTGACCATTAATATGCTTAAGCCAATAAAAGTAGCAATGCAACATCATCTCATTTATGTTCATTAGTGAGTGATTTAAATGCTTATTATGTATAATGTAAAGACTAAATTCGTTGTGTATTGTTTTTTAACATACTTTTTTTAATCATGTAATTGTAGAGCTTGTGAATGAGGGAGCTATTTGAGATGGAGCTCATATATTTGAGATGAAGTTCCAGGATTGAGATTGAAGCATTGGGAGTTTGGCACTTCTCATTATGTGTAACCTTTGGCTTTTATTTTAATTTTTAAGAATAAAAGAATAAATTATTTCTTGGGTTGATTTTTTATTTTTATTTTTTGTTTAGAACCAGTCTGTTGGTTTTAATTTTATTTTAATGGTTTGTTTTAAGAATTTTGCATAATGTATTGATGACTTTGTTTTATCAATAATAATTAGTTATCGAGTTTTTTATTTGGTTTAATGGTTAACCGAACCAAATAAACCGACTTCGTATTTAGTTGGATTGGTTTGGTTTTAACATATTTGTTTGGTTATTGGTGCAAATTTTTTTTTTTGAAAAACCGATTAATCCAAACCGATTACACCAACTAACCCGAAAACCGACCGAACGTACACCCCTAGGGGGATATATGTTATTGACTCTTGTAATTAAATATTTTTGAAAATTTTACGAACAAATTTTTATTTTCAACTTTTCACTTTTGTAATTAAATATTTTTTAATTTTTTTAACGATAACCATATTAGATGTTGTAAACGTACATAAATGGGTAGTATACAACATTATTATTAATTTTTTTAGAAACTATTCTTTTGTACAAACATTTTAATCAACTATATTATGTAAGATTTATTGGTTAAATTATAGAAAATTATAATATACATGTTTAGTAGGTTTAACTTAGTTTTTTTTAGTTTCGTTCAATACCGTATGGGTAATATATTTTAACAGGAAACATATAAATGTTTATAAACATAATCACCCCGCTCGAAATTTTGAATATAATTGCAATCTAACTTGGAGCTATAAAATGTAACTTTCTAAATTAATATAATAATTATTAAATAAAACTCACCCAATATTTTAACGGTATTTATTTCTTTTTTCACCGCGGGTTAGGTTTATCCGTTATCACCGTTCAATTCGAAATAATTTTACAAACAAACCGCAATTAATTATATTCGAAACAGAGTTATTTTTTTAAGGAACACATATATATAAATAAATAAACACAAGTTATACTAACGAGTGGATTGCTACAACAAGTTGTAAGTTCAAGATTTGGTAAGAGAAACGACATGGGTTCGAGTCCTTTTGCCCCGTTTTATCCTTTTTCTTCGCAATTGTTTTCTTAGTTCTCGCTCAACCTTAGTTTTATAAAAAAAAATGTTAGAATGTTTCGTCGCAATGCGAGGAGTATCATAATATTTGTATATCAAACATCCTGCTGTAGAAAATCGCAGAGTGCAGCGAAGCTCGCACCTCCTATTTCTAGTTAAAATAAAATCTCTTCTATACATTAAAATAAAGTCTTAATTGAGATATCATTTTTAACAACTCTTAATCTAGACCATTAGATCACACTAATGACAACCACTACCCTTACCTCTAAACCATTGATTTAATTATAACTCAATAAGTCAATCTTAAGCAAGTTTTTATCCTTAATTACCCCCCAAAAAAAAACACGCGGACTTAAAAATTTTAAATTGGATCCTCACAATCGGATCCCCACATCAAAAACACGCATTAGGTTTAGATCTCTAATCACGCATACTTCTACATTCATCAATCGTCGTTTTCAAAACCGCAGGCAATTAACAAAGTTAGCGGATTGATTTCCTTTAAATTAATCGTTTATGTAGCATAATTAGTATAGAACGATGTTAGGGTTTTATTGTAGTCTGCTAACAAGCTTTACTGATTTAATTATGCAATATCGATTAGTGATTTTGCCGATTAAGATCCGTCGATTAGTGATTTCGCCAATTAAGAACCGTCGATGTTAGTGTTCCAGTCATTACTAATTATCCTTCTGGAACTATTGGAAGGGATGCGTTCACCAATGAATTTAAAGAGGTTTACTATCTTTATTTACTTACAAGTTATCTTTAATATTACTAAAATTGATTGTTATGATTTGATGTTTATAAATATTATAAATACTTAACAGATTCAGTGGGAAGTTACCTTGGAGGATGATCCTGGTGTTCCTATAGCTTCATCCAAGAGTACAAATAGATCAATAATGTTAATTGTTGGATTTCTTCCAGGGATAAGAGTCGAAGTAATCCTGCTTTTAAAGCAAACTGAGGTAAAATTTCTCTTCTTTGTTGAATAATGGATTGTGCTTATGATTTTTACGTCGACATTGAATAAAAAGGCGGCTCTCCTCGACAGGTTAATAAACTGCATCCCCTATATATGTCATTGTAGTATCCATTGGCATTTGTTTATGGTCAACCTGGGTACGACCCTTCCATGACGCTTAGAAACTCTCCTGGAAGTAGATCTAGAAAGGGTAAGAGGCTAACCATGAATATTATTTACACGAGCGATCTGTGATTTACAACACTCTTATAACGGGTCGTCTTCTTCAACAATACATTGTTTCTGCGTACTGTAGCATTGAATTGGACCACATTGATTTTATCAGAAGCCACCAAGCCATCAACAGGATATAAGGAACGATTATCTTAGTGGCTTATATGATGCTGTTAGTCATGGCGATTATAGTGGTTCTTAAGTTGGTTCACGTGTAATATTTCCTTCTTCTTTTACCAGTGGTCCAATATACATGTACATCCATTATTTAGATACGCTAGCTATATGTAGGGTATATGGAAATCCACTAAGATTTCTAACACTTTTACGTGCAACCCTATATGGCCCGAGATCAGAAGGTTTATGCAAAACTATCCTTTGTTGACTGCCGCAGACAAGGCTGATATTGTATCTCAGATATTTCACATGAGAGTTACACGATTCGTCAAATACCTAAAAATGGAAAAGCCTTTCAGCCATGTTAGAGGAGGTATTTTTATCTAGCATACATTTTCATCCTTTTATCACTCTCAAAAATTTAGATATGTTGCAACTAACTTTAATACTGTGTTATTTATCATTTATTTCTATATTATTTATCATTTATCATTTATTTCTATATGGGAGTTATTTGTGCCATGAATTGCAGCTTAGTCTTTTGTCCTCAGATTAGATGATCATTTTTTTAAGGCGGCTCTCGTGGTTCTTGATTTTAAGGACACTCAATTGTGCTTAGAGAAAGTATACTTTTCATAACCACTAGATCTATCAAGATTTAGATATTAGGTAAAGGGTCAAAATGGGATATTTTTATTACAGGTCAATGGGTTGGGTTGACCCGGTATTTATATTCACTGCTAATAACAATTATTATAATTTTTTAGAAGAGTATTTCGATTCTTTAAATACATGAGCCATTTCCCTTTTAGCATTTATAGTCGACCCGTTTGACCCGCTTATTAGTTCGGGATAGCTCAGAATGCAGATTGACCCATTCATAAGTAAATGGGTCCAAATTGTCACTCTAGGTAACAACAAAGCGTAACTTCGTAAGCCAGTTCTTACTCACGGACAGTTGTACGTAGCAGTTTCTCGTGTTACTAGCAAAAAGGGTTTAAAGTGATCATATTAGATGAGAACGGAAATGATTCCAACATGCAAAGAATGTAGTGTACAAAGAAGTGTTGCAGTCCGTATAAATCACAGGTATTAATGTAACATACACTATATTTTTAAAAAATTATTTCTGGTTTACTAAACAATTATTAACATCTTCAAGGTATAGATCAACAATATCTGATGCGGAGTACTATTTGCTGCATGTAAATACTTTTAACATTTGACATGCTCCAACACTATTACCAAATAGATTTTAATGCATGCTACTGCTTTTGTTCACCTGCTATCCTAACTACTTGTAGAATAATAACTGACAAGTATTCCAGTTAACTACCAAATGAGAAGATGCTCCAAGTCATTGTGGATTTTTCAAGTTTCATGCAACTATTGTTTATATCATTGTTTAGGTATGTTTCCTCTTTTTGTCCATCAATGTGTTTAACAAGTACATTTAAAATTTGTTTAAGAACTATGTTCCAGTTTGTTAACATTTCAGTGTCATCCAAGATACTTTGTGTCTAGACAATTAATCTTATTTTATTTTTTATAAAAGTAGGTCCAGTTTACTACTGCTAAGTAAATTTTGGTACCATTTTTCTAAATTAATCAGTAAAATAAGTTCTATTATTGATTATTGATTGACTAATGAATCTTTTTTTATCGTTTATTTATCGAATTTTTAATTTAAAATTTACGAATTGTTAAACTATGGAAACCAAGGTTACAGAAATCGGTTCTCGGGGAGTTCTCTGCAGGGCCTCCAAAACGAGAACTCGGAGAATTCGGGGAGTTATCGGCGGTTGACTTTCGTTGACTTTTAAGATCTTACCGAGTTTTGACCGATTTTACCGAGATTTGACCGATTTTTCCGAGATTTGATCGATTCTTCTGAGATTTGACTGATTTTTTCGAGATTTGACCAATTTTTCCGAGATTTGACCGATTTTTGGTCGTTAACAGTCGTTGAACGATTTTTTTTGGCCGATTTCAAAACGAGTTCTCGGCAGGGAGGTCAAACCGATTTCTCCCTGAGAAATCGACCGAGTTTTCCGATTTTTGCAACACTGATGGAAACTACTTTAATTAGTTTTATTATTTACGCATTTTTGCTGTGATTTAGTTTTAATGATCATCATGATTTGTTAACAAATACGGAGTATTGTATTGTGATAAACATTAATGTTTTTTTTCTGAATATATTGCGATTTTATTCTATCAAAGTGAATAAACATAAAGATTTATGTAAATGCACAAAATAACTTCCTTATAAATGTTTATAAATAAAGACCTCATTTTCTTTTTTTTTTAAACCACAACATATAAAAACTCTCAGAGTCGTTTTATCATTTAATAGGGAGATCAAGCTCGAAATTGACATTGCTCCTTGCTTTTTTACGTTTGTTGTTCATAAGGGTGGTTTTAGTCTGAAAACATGAAAGAGTAGTAGAGTACTGCGGTGGGTCCAAACAAACGTTAAATGGGTCAATTTAATTTGAGTTCAACCTCAAACGGGTTAAATGGGAGAGCAGGTCACCGGTTGAAGGCTGTACGCAATATATCTTAAACATTTACATGCAAATTAGTACAAAAAGTTGTTTGTGGGTCGACTAAGATGAGACTGACCCATTTAGACTTGTACTAAAATGACCCGTTTCAACACCTGTGCTTCTACTACTAAAATGAAATGTTGGTCCTTATGCAAATTTAAGCGTGATGTATATGGTGGACACACTCTTAGAAACATGGATCATGGTGTTGTTACTTTGCAGGTACGTGTAATTTTTGGTTTCAATGCTAACATACTAAGAACAGAACATTATCAGATTCTAAATTTTACTTAAATGAATTACACATGAAGCTGGTAAAAATTTGCCAAGAACTTGCACAAACCACATTGATCCCACTTTTTTAAGGGAGCTGTTATAAAGTACATCATTTGTTTATTTTATTTTTTGAACCGCACCATTTGTTATGTATATTAGATTATAACTCTCTTGTGGCGTATGAACCTTGGGTTATGGATGTTTTGTTGGAGAAATGTGTTGAACTGGAGCAAACAGCTAAAGATCAAGCAACATATAATGCCATTCTTGACCTGCTTCGAAAAGTGTTTAGTTTTCTACATGAATTTGATGAAATTATACCCATTTAATAATGAATGGATCAACAAATTCAATGCTTTATTTTATTTTTGGATAAAGATCTATGCTTTATCTTAAACGGATAAATATTGGGTCAAATGGATAGCGGGTTAAGAGTTGCCAAAAGTGTGTTTAGTGTAGAACACCCATAAAGTCTATAAAATAATGTAGTTAGCGTTTGTGCTTCCCCACATGTAGAATTTATATTACTCATTTTGACCTATTATAGAACCAGCCAACTAAGCGCCTGAAGTATGAAGTAATAAATAGCTAAATACTTTATTTGATACTAATACGTTGTTTAAACTCTATTGTAGATGATTCAAGTTGAAATTTCACAAACGTTGTTTGAAGAGCAATTCAGGCAACTTTGTGGAGCTAAACTTCTACAAATATAGGTCTAGATGCATACCATTGTTATTCTATCTGTTCAAGTCCATAGTCCATATTTTAATCAAGGTTTAAATAAGTTAAAATGCAAATTTCAGACAGTTTCCTTTTTGAAACCCACAATGATCTTTTATATTAAATTTATGTTGAAAATGTGGTTAAAAAGAGTGCTCCTTTGACCCTGAAAAGTCAAATATGTGATCCTTTGTGTTTTAAATCTAATTCACATGCAGACAAACATAACATGAAGAACAATTAGCATCGCTTTTAAGCCCAAGGGCTGTAAGAGATCACTTGGAAAACCAGAGGGAAAACATAGAAAGTATAATCAAGCAGAATTTTGCAGTTGGGGACATTTTCAAACGCGAAAATCTGCAGGTTCGCAAATTCTTTAAGTATTCAAGTATCGCAACATGTGTCTTGCGACATTTTACTAATAATTTGATTTTAGTATTGAACCGATGATCTTGTGAAAGAGGTTGAGACCTCTGTTGCTGAGTTTAAAAAACACATCCAAGAGTACAATGAGGAGAGAGTTCGGAGCAGGTCTTTTACCCATCCCCTAGATTTTTTTATTTTTTTATTAGTTTTTGATTTCCCTCAAAAGGAACACATATACTTTTTTGATTTATCAATAAATTAATAGCCATTGTGGGTTCGTTGAATACTGTTAGGTGTAAGAGGTATTAGAGGGAGCTAAAGTACTTGAATGGTTGAGAGTAAATACAAATATCCAATATGTTACCAAAATTTTAAACATAAAGTAGCAGCTACAAGTCATTACCTGCATGATGTGGCATCTGAATAGACATTTTTGTTCCTAGGTGTCAAATACAGTTTACAAAGCCTTTGTTCATAATATCATCGGTTACATTGAAAATATCAAATACAAAATTTTGTCAAATACCAGGTTACAAAGCCTTTCGTTCATTTGCTTATCTTTGTTTAGTGATCCTTTGAACATTACCATACATTGAGTATCTTTAGATTAGTATATTTGTTTCTACTATCTGGTTCTACTTCATCATTTGCATACATATGTATTTATGAGAAATTTTTGTATACATAACTAATTACATTTACACTTTTTATTGACGAAACCCGCAATTTTGCGGGTCTTAAGCTAGTAAAAATAGTAATAAATTCAATATACAATGCTTTAAATTTGTTATTTTCCTGATGTCATTAAATAACAATTTTCCTTCTTTATAAAAAGGAAAAAAGTAAAGGGCATCTAGAAGATGTCATAAATAATAATTAAATTTAAAATCAAAATAAACTAATAAATACGGAGTATTTAATCTACAGAGTATTAATAAAAAACATTACATCTATAGTTAATATTAAAATTCTATAATGATTATGTCATTATTAGGCTAATTCCTTTGTTAAAAAAATAAAAAAGAAAAAGAAAAAAATCTAAGCATGGTGGGTGATATCATTAATCTAAATAATTTTGAATTAAAATTAAATCTTATTAATTAATTATTATTATTAAATCTTATTAATTATTATTTTAATTATTAAAACTAAATAATTTTGAATTATTTTAATTAATTATTTTGAATTGAGTACGAGAAGGTATAAAATCTAGCAGAAGGAAACCAATTCTAAATTTATATTTTAATTTACAGTTTTAAAATAAAATCTTATGATTGAATGTGGATTATTTAATATGCATTTTAGGTTTTTTGATGAAATGTTCAGCTGACGAGTTTTTAGTCGGACTCTGTGGTTCCACGAGTCATTAAACTAAATAACTTTAGCATTTACGTTCACTTAATACCTAAAACATATCATGAATTGAGTACGAGAAGGTATAAAAGCTAGGCAGAAGGAAACCAATTCTAAATTTATATTTTAATTTACACTTTTAAAATAAAATGACAATCAATATTTTCTCTTATGATTGGATATGAATTGTTTAATATGCATTTTAGGTTTTTTTATGAAATGTTTAGCTAACGAGTTTCTTAGTCGGACTTTGTAGTTCCACGGGTCATTAAACTTAATAACTTTAGCAATTACGTTCACTTAATACCTTAAACATATCATTAAACTGTTTCGTTTAAACAAACTCGTGGTTTCACGGGTCATTTCACTAGTAATAAATAAATAAATAAAGACAATTTTAAATTGAATTTTATGTCAAAAAACCAGGCGTGTCTTTGAAATTGCAGCTACAACCTTGACTCCTCGAGCTTTCAACTCTGCACCACCACCCCACGTCTCTTTCTCTTTTCTCCATACCTTAGGGTGAAACAATCTTAATTTTGAATTTAAATCTCTCATCCACCTTTATAATTTCAGTTACCATAATTTATCCATATAAATTAGTTCATTCATCTTTCTTCATTATTCATTCATCTCCTTACGATAAACTAAAGCATTCAAACAAAGGATCTTTTGAAATCCTTTTTATGGTTTATTATCATATTCCACATGTAAAACTTTCAGGTTCATTTTTATTTCTATTAGATTCGATATTTTTTAGGGTTTAAATCTGTTTATTTGCTTCCTCTCATCTCTATTATCACTCGATCTCCAATATATAGCTGAGTGATTTCTTAAAAATTTGGGCTTGCATCTTGCTTTACATCAGGTATCATTTTACAATTTTTCATGCTTGCATCTGTGATGACCCGTCCAAATCTCTTTGGACGAATACATCATTCATCGATTTCACAGTGAGGTACTGACCTCTACATGATACGTTTTGTAAACATTGCATTCTTTTGAAAAGGCACACCATAAATGAATATCAAATTCCAAGGTTTTTTACGTCTGATGATTTCTACATATAGACAATCACCGTAAATAATAGTTTACAATACTACATCCGTTGAGAATGCAGCCAAAATAAGATACATGGTGATGAATTTGTGAATGTAACGTTTTCTCGAATAAAGCATGTATGACTCCATGCATATAGCTTGTATAACATATAAGCAAACAGCGGAAGACTTCTAGGAACCTGAGAATAAACATGCTTAAAAGTGTCAATACAAAGGTTGGTGAGTTCATAGTTTTAATGTTGCGTATAATCTGTATATAAAGATGCATCACAAGATTTCAGTTGTTTCATCAAGAAACGTTTATCAAAATATTCTACAAGATTGAGCACCCTGGTAACTAAACTTTAACGTTATAATAAGTACCCCTGTTTTAACATACATGCAACCAACATGTACAATACACGCAATCCAACGTGTACTAAACTCAAATAGCATACGTCTGTTTTATAGTTCAGGCTAGGGTTTCTATACCTGGAACAAACGGGGATGTCAAGCCCTATGGATCCATATATAACTACTCGCGCCCACCAGTTCTTATAACCGACAGTTACTAGTTACCAAAGCTAAGGAATTTTCGGTTCAAACTCGGTGTAGAATTTAGTATGTACTTGTATCCATTGCGTTTAAAATAAAGTGCATGTATTCTCAGCCCAAAAATATAGATTGCAAAAGCAATTAAAAAGGGAGCATATGAAACTCACCTTAGCAGCACATAAGGTCATTCACCGAAATGTGACCGAAACTCAAAATGCAAAATAATCGTAGATCTCAACCTAGAGAACATATGTTGGTCAATACATGTCTAACAAGTTAGGTCAGGTCATAGTGTATCACAATCCTAATGCTCGAAAACGTTAACAAAAGTCATCTCAAAAGTCAACCTGACCCAATATAATCTTTAAATCTATACATGTTTTTAACATAATATAAGTCTTGATAATTGAACGAATTTATAGTTTATCAAACTCAAAATATTATTTATTTCAGGAGCTATATTATATTTGAATTATCATGGCAATCGAAAATATTTTATTATTTCACATAGCTTTCCAATACTTGTAAAATCAGAATATAGTGTTTATAAAGCTTTAAAACATGATAAGACAGTCAACTTTGACAATTGTTCAATAAAACGAGACATGCCTTATATAGAAATTCATTTAATCGATTAGTAATATCTAAAAATCCAATTTATCGATCTCATAGACAAGTTGTTTAAATATTAATTTACAGTTTCAAACACAATTTCAATTAACGTCAAACATAATTCAGTTGACCATATCTTTTAATCCGTTCATCGAAATCACGCGATTTCTAAATGAAAAGTTATTAATTTTTCGATAGCTTTCCAACGACATGCATATCATATACTTTATATCAGTAGCATATGTATCAAATTCGTGATTCATCATAAACTATCTAACGACAAAATTAAAGCATAAAAGCATGCATAAACATATATACTCGAGCACTAGACATGGATACACTATTAATATATAAAAGATAAGATATGAATGCTCACGTATCAATATTGTGATTCAATATTGCAGGAAAGTACGTAGACGCGACGGAAATGATAAATGTCAGGTTGACCTTTGACTTATGATCATAACCCCCAAGTAATACCAATAACCTCCATAGCTATAACCCATAATTTCCTTAGCTCTATCCGCTTGAAAAGCTTGTTTTGAAATCGTTTGGGCATAGCCTCATCGTAATATTTTATGTATACATAACTAATATAAATAATTATATAAGAATAATAATAATAATAATCTTAATAATAATATAATAATAATAATAAAATAATAATAATAATTATGATGATGAATATGATATGGAGGAATATGTGAAGTTTATGAATGTCTTCGCATAAATGATCGATCATATATATAGAATAAATATAATAATATAATATAAATATAAAATAATAATATAATAAAGTAATAATAAAATAATAATATAGAATCAAACGTGGGATTTAAATGCCACCCATGTTTTGTCATTTCTACCGACAGTTTTCACGGACCAGTATTTCGTACTCTGTTGCTAATAATTGACGGGTAAAAGTATAAATAAAAAGGATTTCACTTTTTATAATTGAATACATATATTTATTTTGGTTTTAAGCTTTATAAAACTAGTTGTAAAATGGTCCATTTATTTATAAAATTACTATATACGTTCGATATAAAGTGTACGTACTAGTCTGCTGATCATTCTGTGCCACCGTAAATTATTGAATTCGTTTAATTCAAACGAATTAATGAATTTTAATATTTTTAAAAGTTGTATTTATTAAATACTTCAGGGGTATTTTATGTAACTTATAATTAATAATTTCTATCATGTCATTCATATGAATAGTAAATGAATTAATTTTAATTCAACTATTTAAGTTACTTTATTGTACGTTGTGCTTTACAGCTTGTACATCTTTGATTTAATAGCGTTATTTCTTATAAATTAAAAAGTTTACATCATAAAAATAAAACGATCATATACGTAAAAAAAAATTTAATTTGAAATTGCATCATTCAATAGTAAACTTGTATCATTTAGTATATAAATATTATTCGCATGTTTCCGTATATATATATATATATATATATATATATATATATATATATATATATAATTATCACAAGTTATGGCGTTCGTGAATCGTTAGACAAACAGGGTGGTCAACCGTTATATAAAACTCATTTACAAAAGCTTTAAAACTTGTCAGAATTCATTTCTTATCATGACGAAAATATTAAATCATATAAAGATAAGTTTAAATTTGGTCGAAAATTTCTGGGTCGTCATAGTACCTACCCGTTAAAGAAATTTTGTCCCGAAATTTGATTGGGATCATCATGGCTGATAATAAGTATGTTTTCATGACTCATATGAGTTGAAAATTAGAGTTTTATCACCATTGAGTAATATAGATAAAACAATTCAATCATGCGAAGAGTACGAATGAAGCTATCACAAAAGAGTGAAATGAGAAAAGTAAAGTTTCGTCATATCTTTTGACGTAGATACGGTTGATTTCCGGAGTTCAAGGGATTTAAAGAAAATCTTCCTAATAAGATTTGATTCTTCGGTAATTAAGGAAATTAGAATCCTCTTTGGTTAAACGCAATAATCTGTCTCGATTGCTCTGTCTGATATTTTACTATAAATCCAACCCCTTCGTTTCATTATTTCCACAACTCCCACCTTTTATACTTTCTTCCTTAATTCATACTTCTAAAAAATTCATCAACATGCTCCATCCAGTTCTGATCCTCGATATATTCCTGACTTTCGTATCAGTCATTCTTCTTTTTCATCTACCACCGGAGGAATCTGTTTACTTCTACTATACTCTTGGGTTTATAGTGTTTTTAGTTCTCCCGTGTCTTTATATTGCTATACGCATTGATATACACGGTTTGTAACTTCTATGTTGTTGTCGTGCTTATACTTTTCCTTATATTTCGGAGTCCATGTTTCTGTCTTTTCTTAATCATTGACATCCACGGTTAATGATTTCTCCTATTTGCTGCGATTTATACTCCTATATATATTTCGAAGCTCTATGATTTTGTTTTCTCTTCTCGCCATTTAGTACAGCAAGTAATGATCCAGCATTCGTAGATATGAAATTTGGAATGAACATAACTAATGTTCTGATAGAGAAATTGTAATAACACGATATTGATTGGTTAAATTACCAGAATTCAAGAGAAAAGATAGGACTATCAGGAAGATATGTTCTCGATATGTTTGGAAATTAGGTAGAATGTAAGAGTCGTGTAACATGGCACATGATGACGTTATGGTCTGTGAATCATCACGTTCCATTAGAAACTCAGCATGACTTGCTGTAATATAATCACGTTGATCAAGTGTCATTATATTATACTAACTCATGCTTCAATTCCCAACACTACTTCAAAAACATTCATAATTTAAACTCGAAGGTTTACAGAATATATAAACTAAACAGTTTCCTTTATGATGTAATACAGATAACGAGGAGATAAATGATTTCAGATAAGAATAGTTATGAAAATATCTTCAGAAATATCGAGGATATTTATAATGAAAGATACGATGATATCTTAGAATTTCTAATATCGAAAGATGATGAAGAAGATTTGTCCGCAAAGGTTTAGAGTCAGGAGCAAGGTATTCGTTAATGACTTCAGCAGACAGAATCATTTAGATTCTTTGAAGGTAGGTTTAGTCTTTGTGATTTGTCCACAGCCTCCTTCATGGTTTGCTCTATCCGTTTTTCAGTACCAAATTTTCTAATCTTCTGAGCTTCTTCAGCTACTATTCTTTATCATCAAACTTTCGACTGTTAAGGTCGTTTACAGTTTTTGCTGCTTCCTTCAACTTTTTTCAACATTCAGAGTATTGATTCGTAGACTGGTTTCTTTTCAGAATTTTAGAATGAAAGCTCATAATTCTAAGAGATGAATGTTATATGTATACATATGATGTTCTAGTACAGTTTTGAATTCAAAGTATGGCATTTGAAAGATGTAAGAATCTAAGAGTGATGTTTTCTGTTAAATCTTGGCTTGGATTCTGATTTTTCAAAATCAAAATATGTAATCAAATTTGGATGCGAATGGTTGTTTCGATTTCTAGGAAAGAATGTATATCGTTGTGAAAGTAGTGAGTATAGTTGATGATTTGCTGAATCAGAATCGAAGAATGTAACATATTAATTGTGAATTTATATATCTTTCAGGTATTACCTACCCGTTAAAAGTTTCACAAGTAATATTTTGTGCCAGAAAATTTTATTACAGTCTTTATGAAAATATATGTATGTATATTTTATTCAGATGTAATACAGATTTAATGAGTTAATATCATATTAAACTCATTTGATTTTCGGCTGGATTAGAAATGAATAACATTAAATATTTAATAATCTTCGCGAAGTATCTCACTAATGTAATCAATACTTCGGTATTCAGTTTTATTGATATTTCCTCAGTGAATCATGTTGGTGCTCATGGAACTCTTGCTAACTTCGCAAGGTACGAATGATGTTTTCTAGAAAGTTTCGAATACATCAAAGATGAAAGTATAAAATCAAACATATAATTGAATAATATACTTAGTTTATTATGAAATGGAATTCATCGAGTTGAAACGGAGATTGTGGTTAACGAATGATGTACATCATAGCTTATCAGTAACATGAACTAACCGAGTAGTACCTACTAGTTAAGATTCACATGTAATAGCTTAGTACGAAAAGATTTATTTTGATCTCAAAATTCATATATACATAATATACATATAATTTCTTCGGAGGGAATGAGTTAATACTTCATAACTCGTTGATACGGTATACGCGTTGTTGATTAGTGATGATGTTTGCGGTGATTATGGATCTGGCGGAGCTTGTGATGTTGTAGATGCTGCTGATGCTGACGATGCTGACGGTGCTGGTGATGCTGACGGTACTGTTGATGCTGCTGGTAAAACAGATCTAGCTTGTAAATCGTGCACCATTCCGATCAGGGTTTTATTTCATCATTTATATTCGCTCACTCATCTGGTTTACAATTAGAACTAGAATAAGTAATCTCTAAAACTTTTAGAAACTACATATTCTATGCAGAATATTTCTTCGATGAAGTTATGAATCAATACTTCATTGTTTATTGTTGTTGGTATTCCTTGATATCTATGGTGCGTATGATGTTGATGTTCGAGGTACAGATTGTGATGTTGAGGTGTGGGATGCGAATGTTGTTGTTGGTGGTGGTAATGATACTGTTGGTGTTG
The DNA here is from genome assembly GCF_046630445.1 of Rutidosis leptorrhynchoides. NCBI lineage: Eukaryota > Viridiplantae > Streptophyta > Magnoliopsida > Asterales > Asteraceae > Rutidosis > Rutidosis leptorrhynchoides. The sequence goes on from NC_092335.1 coordinate 451,703,818, forward strand.
ATGATAGTGGTACTGTTGATGCCGGTGATGCTACTGGTGCTTGTAATCTTTGCACCATATTCTCTAAAGCCACTACCCAAGCGCGAAGCTCGTTGACTTCTTCTACTACACCGGGATGATTGGCGGTTCGGACGAGCGGGTGAATAAGATCTAGAATTTGAGATAGTATATAATCATGATGAGATACTCTGGAAATGAGAGAGAAAATGGTATTACGAACAGGTTCGCCGGTAAGTGCTTCAGGTTCTTCGCCAAGAGGTGAATGTGGTGGATGGAAGGGATCACCTTCTTCTTGTATCCAATGATTAAGTAAGCTACGAACCCATCCCCAATTCATCCAGAATAGATGATGGCTAATTGGTTGATCCATTCCGGTCACACTGCTTTTGGAGCTCGAGTGGAAATCCATATCGGAATAGTTGTCTAAATCTAAGGAATGTGAACTAGATACGTGATCCATCTTGTATAATCAGGGAATTGATTTTTGATATGAGATAGATTATAGGATTTAGATTGGTATTCTTCAATACATAATTTACATATGTATATATAATACCAAAATTTCATAAATCACGGAGGAAATCTTTAGAAGATATCAAGAAAAGTTTACAGTAACAGATATGCTAAGATATGAAATCGTCTGTACACTATTTATGCAATAAATGCAGGAAAACGTTTCTAGACTTTAAGAATGATAAGCATGTAATTTCCGCCAAGAAATGATAAGCAAAACTCGGTAAAAACAGATACGGTCATAGTCTAGACTCACTAATGCATCCTAACAATTACCAGTTAAACACACTAATACAAATTCTGGTTCCCTATGACCTCAAGCTCTGATGCCAACTGTGATGACCCGTCCAAATCCCTTTGGATGAATACATCATTCATCGATTTCACAGTGAGGCACTAACCTCTACATGATACGTTTTGTAAACATTGCATTCTTTTGAAAAGGCACACCATAAATGAATATCAAATTCCAAGGTTTTTTACGTCTGATGATTTCTACATATAGACAATCACCGTAAATAATAGTTTACAATACTACATCCGTTGACAATGCAGCCAAAATAAGATACATGGTGATGAATTTGTGAATGCAACGTTTTCTCGAATAAAGCATGTATGACTCCATGCACATAGCTTGTATAAAATATAAGCAAATAGCGGAAGATTTCTAGGAACCTGAGAATAAACATGCTTAAAAGTGCTAACACAAAGGTTGGTGAGTTCATAATTTTAATGTTGCGCATAATCTGTATATAAAGGTGGATCACAAGATTTCAGTTGTTTCATCCAGAAACGTTTATCAAAATATTCTACAAGATTGAGCACCCTAGTAACTAAACTTTAACGTTATAATAAGTACCCATGTTTTAACATACATGCAACCAACATGTACAATACACGCAATCCAACGTGTACTAAACTCAAATAGCATACGTATGTTTTATAGTTCAGGCTAAGGTTTCTATACCTGGAACCGTAGATCTCAACCTAGAGAACATATGTTGGTCAATACATGTCTAACAAGCTAGGTCAGGCCATAGTGTATCACAATCCTAATGCTCGAAAACGTTAACAAAAGTCATCTCAAAAGTCAACCTGACCCAATATGATCTTTAAATCTATACATGTTTATTAACATAATATAAGTCTTGATAATTGAACGAATTTATAGTTTATCAAACTCAAAATATTATTTATTTCAGGAGCTATATTATATTTGAATTATCATGGCAATCGAAAATATTTTATTATTTCACATAGCTTTCCAATACTTGTAAAATCAAATTATAGTGTTTGTAAAGCTTTAAAACATGATAAGACAGTCAACTTTGACAATTGTTCAACAAAACGAGACGTGCCTTATATAGAAATTCATTAACTCGATTAGTAATATCTAAAAATCCAATTTATCAATCTCATAGACAAGTTGTTTAAATATTAATTTACAGTTTCAAACACAATTTCAATTAACGTCAAACATAATTCAGTTGACAATATCTTTTAATCCGTTCATCGAAATCACGCGATTTATAAATGAAAAGTTATTAATTTTTCGATAGCTTTCCAACGACATGCATATCATATAATTTATATCAGTAGCATATGTATCAAATTCGTGATTCATCTTAAACTATCTAACGACAAAATTAAAGCATACAAGCATGCATAAACATATATACTCGAGCACTAGACATGGATACACTATTAATATATAAAAGATAAGATATGAATACTCACGTATCAATATTGTGATTCAATATTGCAGGAAAGTACGTAGACGCAACGGAAATGATAAATGCTAGGTTGACCTTTGACTCATGATCATAACCCCCAAGTAATACTCATAACCTCCATAGCTATAACCCATAATTTCCTTAGCTCTATCCCGCTCGAAAAGCTTGTTTTGAAATCGTTTGGGCATAACCTCGTCGTTATATTTTATGTATACATAACTAATATAAATAATTATATAAGTTTAATAATAATAATAATCTTAATAATAATATAATAATAATAATAAAATAATAACAATAATTATGATGATGAATATGATATGGAGTAATATGTGAAGTTTATGAATGTCTTCGCATAAATGATCGATCATATATATAGAATAAATATAATAATATAATATAAATATAATATAATAATATAATAAAGTAATAATAATATAGAATCAAACGTGGGATTTAAAAGCCGCCCATGTTTTGTCATTTCTACATACAGTTTTCACGGACCGGTATTTCGTACTCTGTTGCTAATAATTGACGGGTAAAAGTATAAATAAAAAGGATTTCACTTTTTATAATTGAATACATATATTTATTTTGGTTTTAAGCTTTATAAAACTAGTTGTAAAAAGGTCCATTTATTTATAAAATTACTATATACGTTCGATGTAGAGTGTACGTACTAGTCTGCTGATCATTTTGTACCACCGTGAATTATTGAATTCGTTTAATTCAAACAAATTAATGAATTTTAATATTTTTAAAAGTCGTATTTATTAAATACTTCAGGGGTATTTTATGTTACTTATAATTAATAATTACTATCATGTCGCTTTCATGTAAATAGTAAATTAATTAATTTCGTTTCATTTACTATTCATATGAATAGTAAATGAATTAATTTCGATTCAACTATTTAAGTTACTTTGTTGTACGTTGTGCTTTACAGCTTGTACATCTTTGATTTAATTGCGTTTCTTCTTATAAGTTAAAAAAATTTATATCATAAAAATAAAACGATCGTATACGTAAAAAAATTTAATTTGAAATTGCATCATTCAATAGTAAATTTGTATCATTTAGTATATAAATATTATTCGCATGTTTCCGTATATATATATATATATATATATATATATATATATATATATATATAATTATCACAAGTTATGACGTTCGTGAATCGTTAGACAAACAGGGTGGTCAATCGTTATATAAAACTCATTTACAAAAGCTTTAAAACTTGTTAGAATTCATTTCTTATCATGACGAAAATATTAAATCATATAAAGATAAGTTTAAATTTGGTCGGAAATTTCCGGGTCGTCACAGCATCTTTCAGAGTTTCTTCCTTTTATATCACTATCTATTTCTACTGTTTCTTCCTTTTCTATCATTACTGGATTGGGCGATTTTTATGGTTTATATCTGCAAATTATGATTTTACATCAGGTAGATTGAATTCAAAATACAATTACAATTGTAGATCAATACCAAAGGCTTGACGACATTCTTCAAGCATTCTATCTCATTTTGCACTCACTACACTAAAGATTTTAAGTGTTATATTTGTTTCATGCCTTGATTTTGATTATGAACAAGAGTTATGGGTGCGCGCGTTGCTGCTAAATTTTTTTCCGTGATTTTTACATCGATCATATTATTGTTCTATCAAAATGGCAACTGATGATGTGCGGAGCCCATCGGGCCGAGTAATTGGGCTTGGTCCATGGGCCGCGGTCAAGTCTTCCTCCTAAACCCTAATTCCCTCTTATAAATAGAGAGGTCACTAATCAATTAGGACACCCAATCGGGACACATTCTCACTAGGGTTTTTACCTACCACTCTTGGTAGGGTTTTTCCCTTCGCTGCCAATCGGAGCCCCGTCCATCGGCCGGCGGTCAGCCCTTAGCCACCCTCCCGAGATCATCATCTCGGCTAGGGTTATCACGGTATCCGGACCGGAGGATAACGCCGCTGAACTAATAAAACCCTCATCTATTGCACTCAAGCGTGTTTCTATCCTAGGCGGAAATATGCTTGATCAATTGGTGCTTTCATTGAGAGATCGACATATCTGACATTCCTTCCATCAGTCAAACGGCTGTAAGTTTTTTATATTATTTCATTATGTTAAAAATCTAGAAACTAATGTACTTATGTAATATGGCTTCTGGTTATCGATCAACCATAGTATACATGATATATCTAGATTCAAGATATAATGGGTATTAAGAATAACATGATGATCTGGGCATGGGTTACATGTTGAAAATTGTATGCATACATGCGGATCTAATATAAAAATAGGTGTATTTTCAGATCTCGTGAACACCATGATGTTTTTATTTTCAATCAAACGTCACCAACCTTTTTTATTTACGGTGTATATATTTATTTATATATGGTGGTTCTCACGTTTAAAAAAGAAACATATGACCAGATCATATCCTATACAGAGTGCAACAAATTAATTGCTTAAAAATTTAATTTGTGTGGATTACATTGTGGGAACAGTTTTTTTTAAGCATTAAATATTTAATTGCTTTATTGCATTCTATTAAAAAAGAAAAAGCAGTGCATGATTAAATATTTGGTTTTGAAAGATAGAATCAATATGCTTAAAATGTTCGATGCTTTACATGGAATATATTAATCTGCCGGTAAAGATTTATGTCTTAGTAGTACGTGGGTGTTGGAATTGTGGGTTGGCTCTTAAGTTTGAATCGAACAATCCTTGCGAATATAATTTCAGATCTATTTTAACAACCCCGACCCGATCATAACACCTCCAGGCCGGCAAGGCCGTTTCGCTTCCGGCAGGCCATATCGACTCTTAAACCCCTCTGGCGGATCTGTTACGATACTCCTGGATCTCAGGTATCATTGTTGCGCCTAAAAGGTGTAAGATCCGATATAGGGTAAAAACGATGAGATATTTACGATATTGTTTACGTCGATGGTTTAGATGGAAGGTGGATATTCACCTTTGATGGGATTCGATGTTATTCATTCCACAAATCACGTCAAATTTGTTTCTATAAATACTCATTTATCGGATATATGCCATGTATAATTACCAACACGTGGTTACAATATATGTCGTATTGTTACACGTTGGTACTACGTGCACGTTCAGTTGGCTATCGTCATTCGTGCACCATTTTGTGCGGTCCTTTGTGCAACTTTATGCATCTCTTGGCACGGTCCTTTGCGCAATTCTGTTGAGAGTTCAACATATCCTGCGTTCCTTCGCTTGAACTTCTGAAAGGTTGTAAGTTAAGTTGCCTTTTTAGTGCCTTTATTAATTTATGATTTAATTGGCCATCTAATGTTTGTACATGATTTACGGCAATTAAATCATATGGTTATGATTTGCGCACTAAAAACATTAGTCATATAGATCACATCTTTTGAATGGGAGATCTGGTAATCAATTAAATCATATAAGTGATTCAGTACAACGGTTTGCACATCTTTCGCGCGTTGCGCAACGCTTTACACGTGTTGCGCGCACTTTTCCTTTGCACCATGGCGGCTCCGCATAAGTCCATGGTCGCAAGATTTTTTGTGCGTTGCGCAACGCTTTACATGTGTTGCGCGCACTTTTCCTTTGCACCATGGCGGCTCCGCATAAGTCCATGGTCGCAAGATTTTTTGTGCGTTGCGCAACGCTTTATACGTGTTGCGCGCACTTTTCCTTTGCACCATGGCGGCTCCGCATAAGTCCATGATCGCAAGATTTTTTGTGCGTTGCGCAACGCTTTACAAGTGTTGCGCGCACTTTTCCTTTGCACCATGGCGGCTCCGCATAAGTCCATGGTCGCAAGATTTTTTGTGCGTTGCGCAACGCTTTACATGTGTTGCGCGCACTTTTCCTTTGCACCATGGCGGCTCCGCATAAGTCCATGGTCGCAAGATTTTTTGTGGGTTGCGCAACGCTTTACAAGTGTTGCGCGCACTTTTCCTTTGCACCATGGCGGCTCCGCATAAGTCCATGGTCGCAAGATTTTTTGTGCGTTGCGCAACGCTTTACACGTGTTGCGCGCACTTTTCCTTTGCACCATGGCGGCTCCGCATAAGTCCATGGTCGCAAGATTTTTTGCGTTTTGCGCAACGCTTTACACGTGTTGCACCCACTTTTCCTTTGCACCATGGCGGCTCCGCATAAGTCCATGGTCGCAAGATTTTTTGTGCGTTGCGCAACGCTTTACACGTGTTGCGCGCACTTTTCCTTTGCACCATGGCGGCTGCGCATAAGTCCATGGTCGCAAGATTTTTTGTGCGTTGCGCAACGCTTTACAAGTGTTGTGCGCACTTTTCCTTTGCACCATGGCGGCTCCGCATAAGTCCATGGTCGCAAGATTTTTTGTGCGTTGCGCAACGCTTTACACGTGTTGCGCGCACTTTTCCTTTGCACCATGGCGGCTCCGCATAAGTCTGTGGTCGCAAGATTTTTTGCGTTTTGCGCAACGCTTTACACGTGTTGCGCCCACTTTTCCTTTGCACCATGGCGGCTCCGCATAAGTCCATGGTCGCAAGATTTTTTGTGCGTTGCGCAACGCTTTACACGTGTTGCGCGCACTTTTCCTTTGCACCATGGCGGCTCTGCATAAGTCCATGGTCGCAAGATTTTTTGCGTTTTGCGCAACGCTTTACACGTGTTGCGCGCACTTTTCCTTTGCACCATGGCGGCTCCGCATAAGTCCATGGTCGCAAGATTTTTTGTGCGTTGCGCAACGCTTTACAAGTGTTGCGCGCACTTTTCCTTTGCACCATGGCGGCTCCGCATAAGTCCATGGTCGCAAGATTTTTTGTGCATTGCGCAACGCTTTACACGTGTTGTGCACTTTTCCTTTGCACCATGGCGGCTCCGCATAAGTCCACGGTTGCAGTTTATGTTTCTCTTGGGTACTATTCCTTTTACATTTCCATTACTTACAATGGTAAATCGTAGAATTTTAATTCTTGTTTCATACACGTTCATCGCTCCCAAAGGTGGTGTCAACTTATTGTTGGATTTCAATACCACAAAATACTTTCATAGTATTGAAGTGGGGGCTAGCATTGTGCTATGTTAGTAGTGGGAAAGATGTGTTCCATTGTCGTGTATGGCCGTACAACTTACTTTTGGTGGCCAGTTGCACAACATGTGTTCTTAGGAATATCTCCCCTTTGGGAGGAGCATCATTATGCCTCTATATAACAACGGGTCGCTCCCATTTCATGTTTCGTTGTGTCGTCGTTGACTATACTAGTTTGTCGGAACTGACGCACTTCATTACCCTCTTTATGGTAAAGGCATAGAGTTATGACGCAAATATTCCGCAACACCCATCAACAATACACGGTATCTTTCCATACTACTTTTACGCATTGAGTGTCACTTATGGCATTAATCTCGCATAAGCCCATGGCCGCAGCTTTACTTCAAGCACCTTGCATAGTTCTTTGAGCGGCTATGCGCTGTCTTTTCAATGCCCCTTTTGCGCGCCCATTCGAGCGCAGTTCTTTATGTAATGCTTTGCACAGTTCTTTTCTATTAGAATTTCTATATGCATTATTGTATCACCTTTGAAGGTGGTGTCAACTTAATGTTGAATTTCAACACCACTAAATACTTAGTAGTATTGAAATGGGGGCTACCAGGATATATGGCTTAAACTGATTGGTTCCTTTGGCGACGACTTTAAGCTGAAAATACTTTTACGCATTTTGTATTGTGCCATGACGGCTGTGTGAGCTCGTGGCCGCACGATTATTTGTGCGTTGCGCAACACTTTGCATGTGTTGCGCGCACTTTTTCTTTGCACCATGGCGGCTCCGCATAAGTCCATGGTCGCAAGATTTTTTGTGCGTTGCGCACATTGCTTATAACCAGGTAGTTCTGAATAAACCCATGGAAGCATCACATTTGGCATGCGACGACGTTAAAGAGACGTAGTATATAGCTAGTTGGACTTGATCACCCACATCATTAGCTTATGCATGATACACCTCTTCTTCGCATGGCTTCTCGCCTACTTCCTTGCCTACAATCATCTTCATGATTGGTTTTCGGGTTTTAACCGTATGTTTACTATATGGTTTTTCCCGGTTCGTCACATGATTACAATCATTCGACGGAGGACGCAATGTCACGTAGATTATACTATATCGAATCGATAATCACGTTACGGAAACCATCATCATCATTCATTCATTTGTAGTTAAGATTAACAGGTCAGTCTCTTACGACGGTAACCTACAACCTTCACGGGGCCATCGATCAACGAGCGATATCGATGATGGACTTAACATTTAACCACCCCATCGATATCATCATATTGATCTGGGTTATTCACGGTGGCCAGACCGGAGAGTTAAATTCTAAGATCCTTAAACCCCACATTACTCGCAATCCCGCTAGGATTGTCTACGGTTTATGAACCGAAGAGTGGAATTCTGTTGTCCTCAAAATTCTATTGTTCATGGCAAGATTAAACGCGTCGCGGATATTATATCTTTCAAATGCCAATAAATCTCTCACACATATTTTATCAATAGTTTATTGTGCGTTTCCTGCCTACTTAAGGGGTGTCCTCTAGCCCCCGTGCGGCAGAAGCCTGTTTGGTTACAAGGCTAGAATATAACGGCAGGTGAAGGGAATTGGTTTTCCCTAGCCAAACGCCACGCAGACTAGAAGGCTGCCAAGTCGACTTAATTTACGAGCATTGGTTTGCTTGTGCATATTAAATTATCCTAAGTATTGGTTTATTTGGGGAAACTCTTAAGTATAAAAACATTGGTTTGTTTTTAGTTAGTATTGCCTTACCACACAACTAAGTGCACCCCTAGTACGTGACAGAGCAAGTGATGTTGTAACTTATGAGTATAAACTTTTTTCGTGCGGACTCGCACACGGGCTCTTTGTTAAAATATTGGTTTATTTTACGCAGCGCCCGAAATTGTGCATAAGTTTTGGTTAACTTATGCGCACATTGTGTGAATTGTCTTAATTCGCGATGATGGGCAATTACAATCAAATGCATAAATGTCCATGATTACGCTGCGTAAGCGCATGGTTACTTGATATCCCTCACAAATATGTGGTAGGGATGCCTCAATATGACTTTGAGATCGGACTCCGCGAGTCTGAGATGCCTTGTATACAACTACAAGCTCCGATCAGCTAGTTGTTTGAGGATGCCATTTTGACGTGGTCTTATTTATAGTTCGCCATGACATGTTTTCACATTTCATACCGAACTGGGGGGAGTGATGGTATACTATCAGTATCCCTTCAGTTTTGTTTTTGCTACATCGCTACTTTGCGCATTGCGGATGGTAGTGGAAGTTAGCATGCTCACATCGCTGCATTACGTTAAGCGCAAGGATGCATCGCGAGTGGTTGTGGTTAACATGCATGCGTCACATTTGGTCGTATCACGCATGATTGCAATGCGCGGGGCTGTGTCGCGCATAGTTATGATGTGTAGGCCGTACTGTGCAGGATTCCACCCTACAGATCCCCACTCACTTCATGACTGCATGGCATGCGAAATTATTACATCGCGTCATCACATTACTATGTCGATTCGTTATGCATTTGACTTCGTAGTCGATGCGGGTTATGTGATGAGTTATTTGCGGTGGCATATTTGTAACTTCGATATGACATTAATATGTCACACCGAACTTGGGGGACTTGATGATGTGCGGAGCCCATCGGGCCGAGTAATTGGGCTTGGTCCATGGGCCGCGGTCAAGTCTTCCTCCTAAACCCTAATTCCCTCTTATAAATAGAGGGGTCACTAATCAATTAGGACACCCAATCGGGACACATTCTCACTAGGGTTTTTACCTACCACTCTTGGTAGGGTTTTTCCCTTCGCTGCCAATCGGAGCTCCGTCCATCGGCCGGCGGTCAGCCCTTAGCCACCCTCCCGAGATCATCATCTCGGCTAGGGTTATCACGGTATCCGGACCGGAGGATAACGCCGCTGAACTAATAAAACCCTCATCTATTGCACTCAAGCGTGTTTCTATCCTAGGCGGAAATATGCTTGATCAGCAACATATATAAAAGACGGCAACGTATATAAAAGTATTCACAACTCCCAACAAACAAATAGTGTAAAAGGAAGAGATAAACATACCTTTAGTTTTAATTAGAATACGAAACATAGCCAACTTTGTATAAATTCAGATACACATAAAAAGGTGTGTGATATAAAAAGGTATGTGATATAAGGTATGTGATTTAAGCTGCTCGTGCGTTTGTTTGACCCTTTAAAAAGGTATGTGATGTAAGCTACATAAAAAATTTGAGAACTATATGCATTAAAACAAATCACTTTTACAAATGAATATCACAATTGCATACAATCACTTTCGGATTCATCACACACAACGTGTACAATAACTCAATTAGAACAACCTCTACATGGCTATATCAATATATTTAAAGCATACTGACCATTAAAGAATATAAACCCTGACCTCTTTAACGACAACAAATTCTGAGTGGGTCCAGCACCGCTTAGACCAATGACAGTGGCAGCAGCGTCGGCGACGATGATGATGATGGTCGGAGCTTGAGCAAGGGTGTCGTGAGGCCTGGTTCTTCACTACACACATAAGCTAACAATTCAGTAATAATTGCTTTACAATATCTATATGAGATTCTCATAGACACAAAAACACTGTGATTCATGTGCGGGTTTGGGTCATTCTATCCGTGTTTAAAGCCCCGCCCGGTCAGACTAATTAGAACCCAGAAACACTTTTTATTTCCTTGTTAATTGTATACAACCATCTGTTGTATATGATCATAAAACTATTTGTATATAATACAAATAATAATCGAAACTTATTAACCTCATATTTTTGCTTCACCAATTGACCCGTTAAAAATAAAACATACCTCTTTCAAAATGAGCTCGTTATCAAGTATACATTTCTAATCAAATTCAACACACTATCTAATTATCTAACTATGAGTGATCATAAACTTGATACGTTAATTCATATTTGCCTTGTCAGGAGTAGTTCAATAATATGTGGAGTACTATCTCCACAAACCAATCTTCAATTTCAACCCACTTATTTTAAGAAGTCACCTACATAATAACATAAAGCTATTACCAAATACATTCCCAAGATAATGAAAAGCTTAAAGTGTGAATGCCGTTACAAAGAACTTACCGACTACTTACCTATAGATTCTGCTCACCATAGAAACTAATGTCTATCGATTATCACAAACCTTCTTTATAGGCTCGTCTAAATCGGGTGCTTGTTAAGTTCCATTTCTTTAATCTGATTAACCCCTCAATCGGCATTCACATCTTCTTTTATTGCATCATTAGACCTATGTAAAAAAAAAAACTATACTATAGTAGCAAATATATAAAGAAACACTTCATTTTCTCCATAACTTTTGCTGTAAAAAACCCTAATAAGAAATACAAACAAACCTTCGCTATTATATGCTCTACTAAATCTGTTAGAAATAGGAGGTTATGTGTATATTATTTATGGAAGAGAGGATTGATAATTTAGAAGTTTGATTGATCTTGAAAACTCTTCTTTTATTGCTTATTGAATTGCTTTGTTACTTGATTACAAATGAGGGGTGAAGCCCTCTATTTATACTACTCAATGGAGTAGTCTAGATCACTCCATCATCTACTACTATCTAGATATTTCCTAGTATTTCTAGACCTAGATATTTTACAAGATTATTCTACACACATTCTACACACTTTCACTACTACATATTACAAGAAGTTTCTACATAATGGGCTATAATCTTGATCCAAAATAGTTGTATACTTGCAAGCCCAAATCCAAAACAAATAGCCCACAATCAAGTTTAGTTTCCAACAGCCCCCCTTAAACTTGATTTCGTTACTCCGAGCATATTCCGTAATCTCTGAAACGTCTCGTGTTTTAGAGGCTTTGTGAAAATATCAGCAACTTGGTCAAGTGACTTCGCGTACTTTATCTGCACCTCTTTATTTGTAACACACTCCCTGATGTAATGGTATTTCGTATCGATGTGCTTGCTTCGATCATGGAAGACTGGATTCTTTGCTAGAGCAATCGCAGACTTGTTATCCACATATATTTCTGTAGCTTCCTTTTGAAAAAACTTAAGCTCATTTAGTAACTTCCTGAGCCATATTGCATGACAGGTGCACGATGTTGCTGCTACAAACTCGGCTTCACATGTTGACAGAGTCACAATGGGTTGCTTCTTCGAGCTCCATGTGAACGCCGTATCTCCCATATAGAACACGAAACCACTCGTACTCTTACGATCATCTATGTCTCCAGCCCAATCACTATCACTGTATCCAACTAGCTTGAAGTGCTCAGAAGGCGAATAAAACAGGCCATAGTCAATCGTACCTTTCATGTAGCGAAGTATCCTCTTGGCCGCCTTCAAGTGATTTATTGTAGGTGCTTCCATGTATCGACTTACTAGTCCAACTCCGTAGAGAATATCTGGCCTCGTGCAGGTTAGGTACCTCAGACTTCCAACCAAACTCTTGTATTGTGTTGGATCCACCAAGTATCCTTCATCATCTTTTGACAATTTGAGATTGCAATCCACCGGTGTGTTCATTGACTTGCAGTCATTCATCTTAAACTTCTTGAGCACCTCATTCGCATAACCTTCTTGGGATATGAATATTCCTTCTTTCTTTTGTTTTACCTCGATCCCAAGATAGTAAGCCATAAGTCCAATGTCGGTCATCTCGAACTCCCGAACCATTGCTTTCTTGAACTCCTCAAACATTTTGGGATTACTACCGGTGAATATCAAGTCATCCACATATAGGCACACAATCATAACATCTCCTTCCTTGCTTACTTTGATATAGAGAGCATGCTCATGTGGGCATTTTGTAAAGCCATTATGTTGGAAATACTTGTCTATCCTGCTATTCCATGCTCGAGGCGCTTGCTTCAACCCATATAAGGCCCTTTTCAATTTCAGCACCTTATTCTCTTGGCCTTTCACGATGTATCCCAAAGGTTGTTCTATATAGACTTCTTCTTCTAAGTGGCCATTAAGGAACGCGGATTTGACATCCATTTGATAAATCTTCCAATTATGCTGAGCCGCAAGTGAGATTATTAATCTTATAGTTTCTAGACGAGCGACGGGAGCAAATACCTCGTCATAGTCTATGCCGGCTCGTTGACTATATCCCTTCGCCACTAACCTTGCCTTGTATCTTTCAACTTCACCTTTGGAATTCTTCTTGGCCTTGTACACCCACTTTACACCAATAGCCTTATGTCCCTTTGGTAGTGTGGCAAGATCCCACGTATTATTCTTCTCGATTGCTTGAATCTCCTCGTCCATGGCACGTTTCCACTTTTGGCTTTTTGCTGCGTCTTCGTAACTTATTGGCTCACAATCGGCAAGAAGGCAGAACAGTGATAGATCCTCCATAGGCTGGGTTACCTCGTACAACTCCTTAATGCTCTTTGTGTGATGTTGTAGCCTACTTGATTCTCCTCCTGATGTTGGTGTCACTTCATTAGGTGTAGTGGTTGGAGTACGTGGAGAGTGCGGAGATGGTGTAATAGAAGGTTCTTGAACTTTTAGATATTCTTCGTTCCTTGTAGTACTCTCGAATGGATAAGGGAGAAAGTCGTAGTTCTCCTCTTCGGGAACATTCCAATCCCATGTTGCTTCTTCATCGAACACCACATCTCGACTTGAGATTACTTTACCGGTCTTGGGATTGTATAACTTGTAACCCTTCGAACTTGAGTCATAGCCCACGAATATGAGTTTTTCGCTTTTATCATCGAGCTTCGTCCTCTTCTGATTTGGCACATGAGCATATGCCACACTTCCGAACACTCGAAGGTGTAAGATGCCGGGCTTCCTTCCACTCCAAGCTTCAATGGGCGTTTTGTTCTTGACGCTTCTAGTGGGCGAGCGATTTGCTAGATAGATCGCACAGTCCACTGCCTCAGCCCAAAACTCCTTAGGCATCCTTTTGCTCTTTAACATACTCCGGGCCATATCAAGAATGGTCCTATTTTTTCTTTCCGTAACACCATTTTGTTGAGGTGAATACGGAAGAGTTAGAGGACGTCGTAAGCCATTGTTGTCGCAAAATTCCTTGAATTCCTTGGATGTGAACTCTCCTCCACGATCGGATCTCAACGCCTTTATGGTGAGACCACTTTGATTCTCCACAAATGCTTTAAACTTCTTGAACATTCCAAAAGCTTCCGACTTCTCTTTTAGAAAATAGACCCATGTTTTTCGACTAAAATCATCAATGAATAGAAGAAAATATCTATTTTTACCAAAAGACGGTGGGCTGATGGGTCCACACACATCCGTGTGAATAAGTTCTAGAGGTTTCTTCGCTCTACTAGAAGCTTCTGTTGGAAAACTGTTTCGAAAGTGCTTTCCTAGAAGGCATCCCTCACATATTTGATCCGGATGATTAATTGGAGGCAAACCCTTCACCATTCCTTTATTTGATAATAATTTTAAGCCTCCAAAATTTAAGTGCCCGTATCTCATGTGCCAAAGCCAAGAATTATCTTTGAAACATGCTTTTAAACATCTTGGAATGTCATGTTGAATATTTAGCATGAACATCCTATTCGTTGACATTGGCACCTTAACAATCAAACCTCCTTTTTGGTCTCTTAAAGAAAGGGTACGATTTATCATGTGAATATCATAGCCTTTCTCCAAGAGTTGTCCAATACTCAGTATATTCGTCTTCATATTGGGCACATAATACACGTTAGAGATAAATTGATGCCTTCCATTTTTCAAGCGGATGAGAATCTTACCTTTGCCTTTAACCGGGACTTTAGAGGAATCTCCGAAGGTGATATTTCCACTAATTACCTCGTCTAACTCCACAAACATGTTTTTGTCACCGCACATATGGTTGCTTGCACCCGTGTCGAGATACCACAAATTTGATTCTCCGTTATCTTCACCTTTGCATGCTAGTAACAAAGTGTTTTCCACGGCTTCAGTATCTTCTTGTGCAAAATTTGCTCTTTCTTGCACGTAATTGTTTGACTTCTCGCATTCCGAAGCATAGTGGCCAAATTTATGACAATTATAGCATTTGGTTTGAGAATTGTCATACCTTGGCTTTCTACTTGTGTAGCCTCTCCCGCGACCTTTTGTCGGGTGAAAATCTTGACTTCTTTCTTCATTTTTGTAAGAACTATAACCTCCACGTTTGATATATCCTTGCCCTCGTCCTCGGCCACGTACTTGACCACGACCTCGTTGACTCGTTTGATGAGTCTTTTCACTGTTCTCTTCCTTGAAAGAGAGTTTTGCTTGTAAAGCTTGCTCCAAAGGCTCCTTATTTTTCTTATTGAACCTCTCTTCATGGGCTTGTAGTGAACCCATGAGTTCATCGATAGTCATTGATTCTAGATCTTTAGATTCTTCAATGGCTACGACTATATAGTCGAATTTTGAATCTAATGATCTAAGAATTTTCTCAATGACCCTCACATCACTTAAAGTTTCGCCATTCCTCTTTAATTGATTGACAACCGCCAAGACTCTTGTAAAATAATCAGAAATTGATTCTGAGTCTTTCTTATTTAAGGATTCGAACTCACCTCGTAGTGTTTGTAGTCGAACCTTTTTCACCTTATCAACTCCCTTATAAGAATTCTCCAAGATCTCCCATGCTTTCTTGGCAGTGGTTGCACTTGCAATTTTCTCAAAAGCTCCATCATCTACACTTTGTTGGATGATGGAAAGAGCCTTTTGATCGTTCGTCTTCATTAATTTTTTCTCCTTGCCGAGAGGACCTTTTTTTGCAGGTTCCTCATAGCCTTCCTCCACAATCTCCCATAAGTCTTGTCCACCTAGGAAGGTCTTCATTTGGATGCTCCATCGATCATAATTATCCTTTGTGAGGCGAGGAAACGTGATGACATTGTTGGCCATCATCTTGTCGAACCAAGCTCTTGATACCAATTTGTTAGAAATAGGAGGTTATGTGTATATTATTTATGGAAGAGAGGATTGATAATTTAGAAGTTTGATTGATCTTGAAAACTCTTCTTTTATTGCTTATTGAATTGCTTTGTTACTTGATTACAAATGAGGGGTGAAGCCCTCTATTTATACTACTCAATGGAGTAGTCTAGATCACTCCATCATCTACTACTATCTAGATATTTCCTAGTATTTCTAGACCTAGATATTTTACAAGATTATTCTACACACATTCTACACACTTTCACTACTACATATTACAAGAAGTTTCTACATAATGGGCTATAATCTTGATCCAAAATAGTTGTATACTTGTAAGCCCAAATCCAAAACAAATAGCCCACAATCAAGTTTAGTTTCCAACAAAATCGAGGTGCTTGTTAAGTATCATTTCTTTATAGTGACTAACCCCTCAATCAGCATTCACATCTTTTATTGCTGCATAAGACCCATGTAAAGTGCAAAAAAGAAAAATAATAAATAAAATACCATAGTAGCAAATATATAACGAAACACTTCATTTTTATCCATACATTTTGCTGTAAAGCTATCACCCTATCATAAATACTACTTTATTGTTAAATTCTACAGTGTTGGTTTAAGGAAAGAATACTGGTATGAGCAAACGGACATAGAAATATCGATAGATGTCAATAGCATTAACCGTTTTTGGATATCCCTAAGTATTTACTTATAGAAAGATAAGTAAATACCAATTTTATATTTACTTTTAAATAACAATAAAAAAAGAAGCCAAAAGTAGATAGCAATTGATCACTAAACCAAGTGTTTTATTTTATCATGCATGCCCTAATATGTATGCTGACCCGATTCCACTGCGACCAACATTGAGATTGTCAATCCGCCTTGCCCATTTTGTCACCTGTTAAGCAAATAAGAATCAATTGAGACGAGTTAATATCATATTACTGCCATGGAAAACAATGAATATGACAGTATGAGACCCTGTTACCTTTAAACACGTTATGATCTCCAAAATAGCTTTCAATTTGATCAAAATTGCAGCCTATATCATGTTTAGAGACCTCAAAGCCGCATTACCACATCAATTTTTTAAATTATACAATTTCATCCAACATTATAAAAAGTAATAATGTATCCAAAATGTTGGTAAAGCTAAACATACCAACCCCACAAGCTTCTTTAACTTATATGATATCAAGATCTTCTGAAGCGATAACCACCGCAAGAATTTCAAATACCCACTGCAAACACATCCATCAGTCACAACTACCTGCAAATAATCATATATAATTTGCATGGAACAAATCGTTAAAAATAAAAAATAGGGCTTACAATTTCATACTCGGCCTGGTGCACCAATTTCATACTCCATTGACACATACTCATTTTCAATCTGTTACATATACATTTCTTAAAACATAATTTATGGTGACCGAATTTTGACCGTTGACTGTCATATTAGACGGTTTTCTTCGAGACGGGACGGGCTAGTCACCAAACCGTCGAGACGGGCGTCGCAACGGCTCGAGACGGGGTGTTTTGCAACAGTGATATATACCACCATTATCGGTGTTCAATTTTTTAAAAAAAAATCATGTCATCCTAAGGATCGAACTCATGACATCTCCCTATCCCATGACACAAAATACATTGAAAGTAAAACGCAATAATCTGACAACCACATTTTGATATAGCAAGGGATGACTTATTTTTCATTTTCATGATTTGAGACTCTCAAATCTCAAATAATTGATTTTTTATTTAACTTACCCACCATTAAAAACTGAATATTTAAGATTTGTAAACGTAATAATCAAATAATCAACTTCTAAACGCAAAGACAAACAGCCCCTTAACCCTTAACGCAATGCCCCATCAAACACCACAATCATAAAAAGCACTTGAACCGAGACCTAAAGTTGAACTACTGAAGAAACCTGTTTCCGTTTTTAAAGCAAGTACTCTAGGGAGATTCTCGAACTAGAGCTGAATTGAATATTCGAATTCTTTTAAAACTTTTATGATTTTTCTCTTTCTGATGATCTATGTTTAAAATGTCTTGCAGATCTCTACTCTAGAACTTCAGGCTTTTAACTATTTACATAATAGTTTAATAAATGAAAACAATAGATTGATAAAGTTAAAAACATTACATTAATTTAAATAGAGATTACATCAATACGATAACATTCTTTAATAAGAAAAACATATTTTAAATAACACCATCTAAATTAAAATACAATGAATTAAACATTGCGACCGCGAAAAATTATCTGAAATATTTCATGTGTTCGATTAAATTGTTGCAAAATGAATGATTTACGGTTCGATCTCGCAACTCTCTTGCCATGTGTTCTTATAATACAACCCTTTCCCTCAAGTAACGTACGCCGCGATATGTTTGTCATGTTTACGAGATACTCTTCTTTAAGCTCGCATATATTGCGTCTGTTGTCTTCAATTATCATATGGTATAGTATAACACAAGTGTACATGATTCTTCGTACTTTATTAATGAAATAAGGTCTTGCATGGTTATTTACTATTCTCCAACGGCATTGAAGAACTCGGAATACACTCTCCACATGTAACCTCTCGTCTCTTGAAGTCGAGCTCCATATTGTTTGCCTACACAACAAAAGAAAAAGTAGAAGGTTTTCACTATTCGGGCTACCCGGGAAGGCGAGTAATCCGACTCCATACTCTGATGTATGCAACCCAGCATGATTACTCCATGTTGCTTCCAACCCATCCCTGGCCACCACTAAATATTCGTCTCATACGGGATTCAAACCTAAGATCTCTTGCAAGGAACTCAGTGCTTCAACCACTGCGCTATCTTGCAAACACTCCTGACAAAAATGGGTATGGAGCATTGATTCGGACAAAGTGCGCTCGGTCTGTAATACACGACATCACCTTGACTATAATGATGCCTTCTTCTACATGCTCGACATATTGGAATAAGGTATGTACCAACAAGGTCAATATCTTCTTATGGCGGCTCTTGACGATCTTCCTCATCGGCTTAATATGTTATTTTGTGGAATGAATATCTCCATTCTTTGCCCTTTATGCAATATTAGAGGTGAATCTTGTGATCTCTTCCTTACGTGTAGCCTAGTAGCTTCTATATGGTCGTGTATTAGAACTTGAGATTGCATGGCCTTATTTTCTACCATTGATGATGTATTCGAAAAGATTAGATCTATGTCTATTTCGAGGGATAAGATCAGCCGCCTCTCTCCTGCATCATTGGTTCAACGCTCTGGTTGATTCGGAGTTTCGTAATGACACAATCTCCTGCTCATCCAACGATATTGTGAAGTGTATTGATAATATATATCTTCATTAATCTTGTTAGGTAAAAATCTAAAAGCTACAATACAAGAAGGCAACATCACCCAAAAACGCACAATGTTAACTAATAAGATGTTGAGTAAACAATTACAAAACTACACTTTTCGGATTATGAAGCCACTTATGTCGATGGATCCGTTTGGTTTTACACTTTTTCTCAATC
The DNA here is from genome assembly GCF_046630445.1 of Rutidosis leptorrhynchoides. Lineage (NCBI taxonomy): Eukaryota > Viridiplantae > Streptophyta > Magnoliopsida > Asterales > Asteraceae > Rutidosis > Rutidosis leptorrhynchoides. The sequence goes on from NC_092335.1 coordinate 451,723,575, forward strand.
CACTCGAATGGCTTCTTGTATTTGTTTCTCAATGTAGCCCCTTGTAATTTGTTTCTCAATGATATCTTTTTTTTATTTTTTATTTTTTTGTGTGTTTAGCGTCTAGACTTGGCAGACACGTAATAAAATCTTTTGCTGTTAAAAATAAAATATAAAAAAAATAGTCATTTTGATACATATAAAAAAAAAAAAAAAAGGATAATTTGTGGAGTATTAATCTGCTCAAAAATTAAAAGTTACTTTATGTTAACACTTGCACATTTTTAAGGAAGTTGTCCTTTAAATATAAATTCATCACCAATAACAATTGTAAAAAACTAAATAATACAGATTTAAAGTATTAGAACGTTGCAAATCAAAAAGTTGGCCTTTGCCATAGCCAGCAGATTAATCTATCCGGAGATTGCTTTGACTACACACCACCACATCAATAATAGTCTCTTCCAGTATATCTGTCGTTTTCGTTCGTCCTATATTTTGAGTGTCGCCACCAATCATCCCGGCTGCATAAAGAAAGTATGCACTAATGAGCCCACCAATAACAATCAATCTTTAATCATTCATAAAACCCCATGGGTACACAATGTTCAATTCAAAACACATGATGGGAAATAATGTTGTGCAATGAATTATGAACATTCCATGCCAATGCGTAATTAAACGAAGTATTATTCTTTGTTGTTATTGAAGAATTAGAATAACAGATATCTTCTTTTAGCATGTCATGGTAATATTTTATGCAAAGATAATAACCAGGAATTAAGAGTAGAATGAACACCTGATAATAGTTGTTAAGAAGGGTGATTTAATAAGATTTAGCGAAAATTGCGACTTCGTCTGCTGGCCCATCAGTCATCAGGCACTTCTTTGGCCCCCCTTGAGGTTGATCAAAAGGAAAACATCTAAGAGTTGCCCCTGTTTCTTCTTTGACCTTCAATTCGTCTTCATCACTGTTAAATAAAGAGGTCAAAAGTTACATAGAGCCAGGAACAATGTACTATTAATATGTGACGAACTGAGCTGTAAATGAAGATAATGAACACTATTGTTGCACCATGTCACCTTGTACTGTACAACAAACTGGTCACTATTGTTGTCATTGACAGGTTGTCTATATTTTCTGGTGGAAGATTATAAATTTTGACAGTGGAGTTGCCTAGACTATTTGTAAACATAATTATCACAACAAAACACAAATACTAAAAATTGCAAGTAAAGAACAACATTTATATAAACTTGGTATACTGAAAGAGAGATTCAAAACGTATATCTGGAGTTTGGACCATGTATCGTGGCAATTTTCAGGGTTGTAGAATTCGTGATGTAGGGCTAATGCAACTCAACTAGCCTTGTTTCAGCTTAAAAGTCAGCCAACGATGGTCAACGGGTCAAAGTCAGGATTATTCAATCAAAGTTGGGATCAACATTTTATTCTTGGAAAATTGAATGATTTATGTTTACGTTTATGTTTCTAGACACTTATGTTTATGTTTAGACAATTATATTTATGTTTATGGTTCTATGTATAAATACACAAAAATTTTGAAAACTTTATTATATAAATGTAAAAAAGGTCTAATCTGATTAGTCCCCGAATTGGCCGATGAAAGTGGTCCCCGCCTAGGTATTTTACAACCTTGTCAATTTCACAATAAAAAGCTAACATACCTTCCGACCCATGGACCTCGAGCCCATTTCCCCTGCAATATTGCCTCTTTGAGTTCGTCATATGAGTTCACATCCACAATGTTACTGCACAGAAATCAAATACTCGTTACCATTATTACCCCTTAAAAAGGTGCATCTCTACGACTATTTCTTAGATATTATTACTCAACAAATAGAAGAAAAAAAAAGAATGCAAAACAGATCAGAATATTTGTCACAATCTTATCATTTGCACTGCAAATTTGGTTGCATGGGGAACGGTGCAAGATACAAAACCTAATTATATCAAGTAACAATGGTAGTAAAAAAACATTAGATTCTTCATCTCCTGTATACCTGCTTCGAAACAACATGAATTGGACAGTATACCTGTTTCCAAACAACATGAATTGAACTGTATACCTGTTTCGAAAAGACGTAGCCTTTTCCAATAAGGACAATTGGATCTCATCCAGCTTTTCTTTGACATATGGTACGAGAACCGACGGTTCCATCGAGATTCCAAAAACCTTCCCCGGTTTTCCAGGAATATCTCTTCTAGATATAACCACACTATTACTTGAAACATCACGTGGGCCGATTTCAATTCTTATAGGAACTCCCTGCAAGAGATATACATATAAATAAATTAAAACAAAAATTATAATTAAAAAAATAATAATAAAAACAAAAAGAAAATCATGCTCACCTTCATTTCCCAAAAATTGAATTTCCATCCTGGTGTTCTTTGATCGGAATCATCCAGCTTTACTTTGATCCCGGCACTATGAAGAACGTCTTTGATAGACAATGCAGCACCAAGAACTTCGTTCTTCTCATTAGCTTTCTTCCAAATTGGTACGATCACCACCTTGTTGAAATCATAAAAGAGACTTTTAACATGCTATAACTCATGTAACTGGTCATGAAACTAAATTCAAAAATAGACGTGCATACTATTTATAAAACTACACTAAAAGTTTACGTCAAAGTCCCTACCACAACTAAAGCATATTGTAAACTTGTACAAAATTATGGATAAAAGCTTCAGGTTGAAGAACAACACCTGCACAGATGCCAACCTCGGAGGAAGCATTAATCCAGTATCATCTCCATGGGTCATGATTATACCACCAACAAATCGAGTGCTTATAGCCCATGAGGTTTGCCATACATGTTGCCTTTGACCATTTTCATCAGCAAACTATATAAAAAAAGATTTATGCTTCAGGGTCAATGGTTGTTGAGTAGTAAAAAGGTTGAAAAATCGCAACTCGAAAGTACTAGGCAAGTTACTCGAGGAGTACTCAGATGTTGACCAAGTTTGACTTTGACCAATTTTGACCAATTTTGACGGATTTTCCAAGTTTACCCCCAAGTCAAATACAAAATTAGTTTCCTTTTACCTCCACCTGTACATATTACCTAAACTTGGCACCAAGTAAGACCTTATAGCATTAATTAGACTTGAAAAGGTAACCTGTGTATTAAAAGCACGAGAAAAGTTTTGTCCCAGATTGTGGCTAGTTCCAGCCTGCAAGGCCTTACGATCACCCATCATAGCTTCAATTGTATAAGTTCTATCGGCTCCAGCAAATGTCTCTACCCTTGATTTTCGACCTGGAATTACAGGTATTGCAGCTTCCTCATAAGAAAACTTTGTATAGACATTAATCATTTGCATCGCCTGCAGTTTTAACAACATATACATTTTAGATGATACAAAAGTTAGTGTACTATACACAAAAAACAGATAAAAAAAACCTCCTTTTCGGCTTCCTCTGGAGTAGCATGTGCAGTATGCCCTTCTTGCCAGAGAAATTCAAGAGTCCTAATAAAGGGTTTGGTGCGCATCTCCCATCTTGTCACATTTGCCCACTAGTATTAACAAATAAATAATAATAAATAAACAAGAAAATGAATAAGTCAATGAACCAGACAAAAAATTGACAAAAGATGACACATAAGTAAGAAAAACCTGGTTAATCATGAGAGGAAGATCACGATAACTATGAATCCACTGTGTAAACATGTGATTCACGATTGTTTCACTAGTAGGTCGAACCTGAAAGAGCCTCACAAGTTGCAATAATCAGAGCCCCTTCAACATCCATACATACATCTCTGGCTCAAATTCCAAAAAAAAAAAAAAAAAAAAAAAAAAATTATCAAATAAAACTGAGTAACGAAAATAATACCACAAGTTTTTCTTCAAGTTCTTTCCCTCCACCAACAGTCACAAGAGCTAATTCAGGACTAAAACCCTCAACATGACTAGCTTCCTTCTCTATAAACGAATATGGTATAAACTGCATCCATAAAACAATCAAACTCTCTTCATCAAACTATATAAATAACCAACAAACTTCCATTATTACAAAAAAAAAAAAAAAAAAAAAAAATGATTAAAAAAGCCTACCTGTGGAAAATACATGTTACTATGTCCAGTCTCCTTAAATTTAAGATTCAAATAATCCTGCCATACAAAAAAAATAAACTTATGTAATTTATACTATAACCTTCTAAAAACAAGTATTATGATAATACAGGTTAAATAACTAAACTAAAAGAATATACCTGAATAGCTTCCCAAATGGCATAACCGTAGGGTCGAATAACCATAGTACCACGAACAGGACCGTAATCAGCAAGTTCAGCCATCGAAATAACATCGAGATACCACGCATTGAAATCTTGAGAACGAGGTGTTATGCCTTGTTCCTGAATAGAAGATTGTTTTTGGTTTGATTCAGGTGGAGGAGCAACTTCTGTGACTGGACTACTATTGGCGAAAACTTTAGTCGTAGACGTAAGTTTTCGAACATGTAGGTGATTACTACGACGGAGAAGCAGGGATGAGCGGGCAGAAGAAGCGGAAAAAACGGATGTCAGTGAAGGAAGCCGCAAAGCCCCCATTAAGGATGAAGGGGTGTTTGGTTTGGGGATTTGAAATTTCGGGACTTACAGTATTGAACGATTTGAAATTCTATTTTGCGAGTGGTAGACAGATTTGGTTCAACGTATTTAGAACGGATTTGTCAATTAACGACTAAATGCGTTATTCATACAATTCACAACTGCAGCAGGAGAAGATAACAATAACCTCCATTAAATATTAAATAAATAAATGAATAAAAACAAAAAATAAATGCATTATTCATTTATTTATTGATAATTGATAATGTCACTATGTAATAACACTAAGGAATGCTACTTTTACCTTGTTCCTAGCTGTAGATTATACATAATCAGCAATTTGTAACCTACAGTTCAATTATAATCTAATGGAAACGAAATGAATTTATAATAAAATCCTTCACTTAAATTATCATAATTACATCATCAGTAAATAGGAGGTGGTTACAGAATCAAACATTTTATAAATATATAACATAGCTACTGTAATCAACCTCAATAAAAATACAACTTAGTTCAGAACTAAAGGATTTTTCATGTAATTATAACATCAAATTCATTATAATTGTAGTTGTAATACCACAGTATGATATGAATTTAAAATGATCACGTGACCTGCACGAGTTATCTTTAGTACCAGAAGCATGTGAGTAGCACGTGGGATGGAATAAGCTCAAGGAAGACGATGTTGACTTTTGTAACGGTTTGGTTGACTTGTGCAATTACGGTTAGTTTGTTAGAGTTTGTTGTGTTGGAGCTAGCTATTAGTAGAGTCTGTAATTCCGTTTCACATTAGTTAATCAATTTCTGTTGTAATTCATTCATCTTCCCCAATTTCTGTAAAACGACAATTAGTCAATAAAAGTCAATAGTTCAATTCCAATCTTTGTTCTTGATAATCAGAGATTATGTTGAACTATATATTCATTTTCGAATCATTTGTGTTCCTAATTGGATCATATCAATTGGTATCAGAGCGATTTCCTGTGGAATCGATCGAATTTGAAGAAATTCATAATAACGGTGACGTCTACAAGAAGTTCAGCCGTAGATGAATAAATGAAAGAAAGCATCACTGAGATTGTGAATTCATCCATGGCAGGATTGCAGAATACCATCACAGAGTTGACTAATGTAACATCCCGCGTTTTTCCGTCAAATTTATTTTTAACACCGTCTTTTTTTTTTTTAGATAATATCTTTTGTTATCTAAATTCGTGTCTTTCGTTAACTAACGTTCTTAATATTTCCGTTATTTGATTATAGCATCTCTCGGTTACTCTAGCGTTTTAAAATATTCGTTTGGTTAATTCACTCACCCGTTTTTAAACTCGAGGGACTAAACTTGCCAAGAGATCAAACTAGTTGACTAGGTCAACTAGTCAATCCCACCACCACCACTCATTCAATCACCCTTCTCTTTCTCTCTTTCTTTTCTTCCATTTTTGCTCTCAACTTCCAAATTCATTAAATCATCATCCAAATTCGATCTAGGGAGCTTACAACAAAACAAATTATATATTTGGAATCCTCTCTTCATCCTCTACAATTTGATACCAATTTCATCTCGTTTGGGTAACATTTCTAAAACTCTAGATTTCTCTAATTCGTGTTTTTGACTTGAAATGGTGTTAGTTAGTGTCTATGGCTCGTGTCTAGCATGAATATATGATTTATTTGCTCGATCTTGTTGTTTTGCATAAACTAGCATGAACTTGAAATGGGTTTGTTTAATCTTGAGTTTTGGTTGATTAAATGTTGTTTAAATGTTAAAGTTAATGTATTAAATGTGTTACTAGCATCATTAGTTTCATTTTGATGTGTAGGTTGATTTAGAAAAGCTTTATTTACAAAATTGATGAATTCATGATTTTGGTTAGGGTTTGATGAACTTTAAAATGAATTTTTGATGCATTGAATGCTATGAAATGTTGTTAGTAAGTGTTTAGTTGTATTGTATGTTTCATTACCTTCAAAACGGCGTATCGTATGTTTAAATTGGATTCCCGAGTCAAGAAATGCGTTTTATGAACTTGAAACTTTGATTATGAACATTTAACGATCATTTATTGAGGTTTTCATTGTTGTTAATGATGGATTTGATTTATGAAATATGTTTAGTTGTATTCCTTGTCAAAATACCTTTTCAACGATATAAGATACGTGTTTTGAATGTTTACGGTTCATAAGTTATGATTGTTTGAAGTTGAATTCGTGCTTGAGTGTTCAAAAGCTGCCAGACTTGCTGAACAGCTATACTGAGCGCCGCTCAGGGTCCTGGAGCGCCACTCCGGGCCCCTGATGTCCAAAAATACACATTTTCAATTAATTCTAACTATGCTACGCACCCCCGATCAACATGAAACTTGGCCAACATGCTTGTACATGATTAAAAACCCCAGAAAAATAGTTCGGGACCCGACCCGACCCGACCCCGTTGACTTTTTCGTTGACTTTGACCAAGTTTGACTTTTAGTCAAACTTAACCAAGCACTTTTGCAATCGTTCTAACGTGCTTTTATACTTGATTTTTGCATGAAACTTGACAACGTGATTCACATGCTATATATTCGAGTCGTAACGAGCCATAAGACTAATTGAACACATTTCGCCCGATCATGTGTCGTAACCGGTTAATTGATACAAGTTACTTGTTTAGGTCAAGACTAAACAACTTTCATGCACACATTTACTTTGTGAAGTACATTTATACTCGTGCACTCGAGGTGAGATCATAGTCCCACCTTTTCAATAACTTTTATACTTTTAAATCGTGGGCTGAGAAACATATACTTTGTATACATTTTATACGGATGATACTTTATACTTTGAACACAAGTACGAAAACAAACATTCCACGTGCGAGTTAGAACAAAAAGCCTCAATTCAATTATCATTAGTTACACTTGCAGGGTGTAAATGTGAACTTATATTATGTGATCACATGGGCTTGACGAGCCTCATTCGGACGGTTCGCTACCGTTAGCGGATGAAATATATTTTCGAGTATAGTGTATGTTCTAACACTACGTAACAGGGTACAAAACAGTTAAGTTTGATAATTGGGTGCTCGCGATACAAACAACAACTTTTGGAATGCAAACGATTTGGATAATCAACTATACAAAATCTTGTGGTTCAAAAACAACGTTTACAAACACCTATGATTTCACCAAAGTTTTTCGTTGACAGTTTTCTATATGTTTCTCAGGTTCATACTTGACTACTTGATACATGCTTCGGCACACTTTGATTACTTGCTTGGAGTCAAGCATACATGCATACGCTAGCGATAGCACTTTTGGATTTAACTTAAGCATACATACTTACCTATTTATAGCAAACCGTGATTTTAAACTAATTATGTCGCAAGTTATTTCATTTATACTTTATAACTTTTGTAAACTTAACTTGTTGTCGAACCGTTTAGTAAACTAAACTTTGTAAGTCTTGTACGTTTCAAATGAACACAACATAATTTTGGTCAAAAGCGTCTCATATAGGGACTATGACCACGTAATGGGACCTAAGTTAACGGCGCCGTCAATGACGATTTTGTCGGGTCACTACAACTAATCAACTCAAGAGCGTTCTAGTGCAGCAAAATTACCTGACAACTGAGATGCAGAAAATGAAGACTGGTGAAGGTGGTAGTAATCTGCACAGAAGAGGTGGAATGTAGTTGACAAGAATAACCAAATTAGACTTCCCTAAATTTGAAGGAGAATATGTCAAGGGTTGGATCTATCGCTGTAATCAATTCTTTTTTGTGGATGGAGTAGAAGAAGAGAACAAAGTCAAAATTGCTTCCATTCATCTCTATCATAAAGCATTAAATTGGCATCAACAATACATCAAGATCTATGGTGAACATGTGGATTGGAACACATATGCTGAAGCAATCCAGAAGAGGTTTGGATCAAGTGTGGAAGATCCAATGTCAGAGCTTAAGAATCTAAGACAAACAACAATTGTGCAAGCATATCAGGATGAGTTTGAAGTGCTTTTAAACAAGGTAGAGATTAGTGAAAAACAAGCTATTAGCCTATTCTTGGGAGGGTTGCAGAAGGAGATAGAGTTGCTTGTGAGAATGTTTAAGCCAAAATCATTAAAAGATACATATTGTCTAGCCAAATTGCAAGAAGATACTATTGCAGCTGCTAAAAAGAGGTATACACCTCAAGTATCTACCACTAGGACCAATCAAACCTATCAAGCAAGAAGTGTAACCCCTGTTTAAATAAATAGAGATACATACATAAATAAAAAGAATAAAGTAGATACATACATGATAAAAAGTAATAAAATTGGGACGCCATGAAAATGGTAGAAGCAAATTTTCATGGGTTTTAAATCAAGCCTGGAGTTCAATTTAGCCTCTAAACGGTAGTCAAGTCGCCAATAAATCGATGCTTGATGTTGCCTCTTATAATAGGCCGTATATATATATATATATATATATATATATATGTATTTTTTTTAGTATTATGATATATATATATATATATATATATATATATATATATATATATATATATATATATATATATATATATATATATATATATATTAATAATAATGATAAGTCATAATACTAAAAAAAAAAAAAATGTGTGTGTATATATATATATATATATATATATATATATATACACACACACACACATATATGGAAACGTACCTTAGACTGCTGTGCGGAGTTCAACACACACACACACACACATACGTACGTACCTAAACAATACATAAAACATATATACATGAAACATACATGCGTACATATATACATACCCACATATACGAATACCAACATACACACTAACAAACCTACATCCATAAACATACAAAACATAGAAACAAACATAAGCATACTTACATACGCATACATACATACATACATACATACATACATACATACATACATACATACAAAAAGATACAAACATCCATAAACATACACAAAGCAAACATATATGCACACATATAAAACAATCATAAACATACATACCAAAAAACAACCGTACCTAAACATGCATGCATCCATACCCTAAATCCTAAACATGCGTACATAAATACACGTACCTCCATACAAACGCAAACATACCTGCATACACATACATACCCAATTACCAAGACGGGGTCCTGGTTAAATGCAAAGCACGAAATACACAATACATGAAGATACATGTGTACACAAACATTCATACGAACATCACTTTAGAGGAAGACACATTCACCCATACACAATACATGTTAGATATTTACGTGTACTCTTATTCTAGGCTATTGTATGTGTTCCTGTATATAGATGTAATGGTATATGATCATAATAATCATTTGTTTGATCTAAATTCTCGAATTAGAAAAGATTTCATTAATCGTAGGTGGCTGGGGATATATGGTGGCTCAACTACTTTCTCGCGCAGTCTTTCTTTTTGGCATGTGGAGTGCACATGCACAAACAATGCAATAATAATCTGAATCAATACTGCATTGACTGTCAAACGGCTGCATGCCAACACTGCATGTCTGAAGGCACTCATTCTGATCACAGGGCAATAACTATCTACAGGCATGTCCGAAAAGACGTAGTTGCCCTCGATCAGATGACCAGACATATTGATACCTTAAGAATACAGGTAGTTTCAGTTTCTTATAAATTAAACACCTTTTTCTATGCTTTAGCAGTAATTCCATATTCCATATTTAGACAAAAGCTTCAGTCAACAGAATAATGTAACAAACAGTAATATCACTTAAACCTAAGCAGGTGTTGTAAACAGCGGCCAAGACGGCCTACTAGTCGGTTTGATGACTAGCATGTTCCGTTTAGCCCAAAAATGTCTAATTGGTCGGTCAACGCTAAAAAGTCAAGTCAAAGTTGGTCTGTGTCTTTCCGAGTTTCCGGGTCGGGTCGGAGTCAGTCAAAGTCAAGGTTGGTCAAAATTTGTTATTTTTTGTACTCGGATTTTGTGCCTTATACATATGTTTGAAATATATACATTTGAAATATTTATGTCTGATATATTTATGCATAATATATGTATGTTAAATATATAAATTACTAAAAGTCAACGTCCGACTAGTCCCTACTCGGCCGACTAGTCATTTCAAAGTCCAGGCTGGCTCGTCTTCATCTCGCAACTTTTCCAACCTTGAACCTAAGATAGAACCCTAGATGACAGATTTTTATCCCTTATACATGTTATAAGGCGCTAACGAAATGTAAAGTTATAATGTTCATAAATATATACTTTGTGTAGTGATATTAGTCTTGTTTTTTTTTTTTTTTTTTTTTAATTGCAGCCATATATGTCTAACGGAAGGTTAACGTTGGCCCTTCATCCCTACCCCACACCAGATCAGCCCAAATCGAACCAAATATCTGTTGACGTACCTGCACCAGGAAACTCATATCACCTAAGCACTACCATTACTGCTCTATTGCTTGCAAGGTACTTATTCTTTAAAAAAGGACAACTACTACTAATGTTACACTCAAAATTATCATAACTTATCGCTCTATATAATTACTCATCTTCAGGTTCTTTCTTTTTTACACCAATTTAATGTAGCTAATCAATTTTCCAAAGAACAGTTTCAGATGGATAATGGAAAAAAGAAAACCAACAAACCAACAGTTAAACCTACTCCACCTGACAATGGTGCATATGGTAATGGTGAAAATGGTACTGGCAAGAATTATAAGAGGCCACGTGGGCCAAGTAGACGCAAGGGGGTCCCAGTGAGGTCTCCATTATTCTAAAGCTTGAGTCGGATAAAATAGTTTCTCCTTTAATTAGAATGGCTATGGCTATAGGGACCATTTGGATTCACATTTATTTTTGTAAGCTATGAACTTTTGTATGCATCTGCCCAACAATTTGGGACATGTTCTTAGATGGATTAGATTTTTGTTGGAAGTTTTAAAACATTTTGTAAGATGGTTGCGGAGACCATTTTTAAGTCAGATTTGCTTTTGAATATTTCAGTTCCAGATTCGATTCGGTCAGAATAAATTATAGATATGTCAGGTTGTAAATCAAGAACCAGGATGAACAACACTGAATAACCTAAATATAGGATGAATAATTGCATACCGATATATATACCAATACGATTACAATCATATATCTAGACATATCAGGATACTTGAAATTAAACCTATACCACTATTGATGTGCTAGGAAACAAAAGAGTATAGCAAACTGAGCTCTATTATTATTATTATATTTAAATATAATCATACTATTTTATAAAGTTTTTGACTAAATTTTACAACAAAAAAAAAATTATATATACTTAAAATGATATTTTATTGATTTTTCTTTAAAATCCACATTATGTAAGTTTGAAAAAACAAATTATTATTAATAAAAATTCAAGATTTTGGAACCAAGCCTGAACCCTCCTGAATTTTATTTTAGTCGAGCTCAAGCATGCTTTGAGTTGAGCTAACGAGTTGAACACGAGTTGATCCTAAATGATCATTGTAAGGACCCGTCCTAATCCATCCGGACGAAGTCCATATCGATTATAAACGATTCACAACAGTTGTTTACATTGCGAGGTACTTGACCTCTATATGATACATTTTACAAACATTGCATTCGTTTTTGAAAAGACAATCTTTCATTATATCGAAGGTTGACGTCATGCATACCATTTTATAATATATCTAACTATAATTAACTTAATAATAATCTTGATAAACTTGACGACTCGAATGCAACGTCTTTTGAATTATGTCATGAATGACTACAAGTAATATCTTTAAAATGAGCAAATGCACAGCGGAAGATTTCTTTCGTACCTGAGAATAAACATGCTTTCAAGTGTCAACCAAAAGGTTGGTGAGTTCATTAGTTTAACATAAATAATCATTTCCATCATTTTAATAGACCACAAGATTTCCATTTCTCATAAATAAGCGTCCCATACATAGAGACAAAATATCATTCATATGGATTGAACACCTGGTAACCGACATTCACAATATGTAAATAAGAATATCCCCCATCATTCCGGGATCCTCCTTCGGACATGATATAAATTTCGAAGTACTAAAGCATCCGGTACTTTGGATGGGGCTTGTTGAGCCAGATAGATCTATCTTTAGAGTTCGCGTCAATTAGGGTGTCTGTTCCCTAATTCTTAGATTACCAGACTTAATAATAAGGGGCATATTCGGTTTACTAATCCAGCCATAGAATGTAGTTTCATTTACTCGTGTCTATTTCGTAAAACAGTTATAAAAGCAGCGCATGTATTCTCAGTCCCAAAAATATATATTGCAAAAGCATTTAAAAAGGGATTAATGAAACTCACCTAATGTATTTTGTAGTAAAAATACATATGACGACATTGAACAAGAATAGGGTTGGCCTCGGATTCACGAACCTATATCATTTGTTTATTTATATTAAAACATATAATCGTAACTGAATAAATTTATTTATTGTATCTTTAATTTATATATATTATGTATGTTTAATTTGTGTATATATTCATAATACTTAATATTTACATAGTTTATTAATATCTATTTTTATATACATACATGTCTAATGTTATATTTAAAAATTGATAGTTTGTTATTTGTAAGTATTTATATAATTGATATTAGTAGGTTTGATAAATATAGTTAAGTTTGTGTTAAATATATATTTATACAAATAGTTTTCGCTTGAGAATTTAATAATTATGATAATATTAATATTAGTACTAATAATATTGATATTATATAATAACAATAATGATAGTGATGATAATAATGTTAATAAAAATAACGATATTAATAATGATAGTAATACTAAGCTTTATAACAATAGAAACAATATTTATGATGATTGTAGTAATTCTTTTAAATCATAAATCAATTAAAATATTAATCATTTTCATAATAACACTTATACTCGGTTTTTATATTCATAAGTTTAACAATATTATTAAAACTTTTATAATCATGGTCATAGTAATCATAATTTTCGTATTTAGTTTCTAAACTAATGTTTGTAGTTTCTTGTAACTTTATTTCATAGTCAACTCATGACTTTTACATGAATTCTTATAATCATTTCCTATAATCTCTATTATGTCATCTTTTATCCTACACTTACGTTATCAACATGTTAAATATCCTTTTAGTTATAATGATGCTAGCAATACTAATAAAATTATAATAATACTAATAATAATCATTTTAGTATTGATAATACTAGTAAAAAAAATATATGATAATATCCTAAGTTATGTTAATAATAATAATAATTAATAATACAAACCTTTAGTAACCCTTTTAATATTTGTATCAAAGATATTCATAACAATAATTACTATAATACTAATAATAATAATAATAATCATAGTGATAACAATATTAATAAAAATAATAATAATGATATTAAATTATACCTTAATAGCACTAAAAAGAAGTGGACTGTCCAAGACGGGACTCGAACCCGCAACCTCCCGCTACCCCGACACACACCTAGACCATCACGCTGCTGCTATTTTCTGATTTAAATGATACCTTTAATATATTTAACCTGATTGTTTTCCTGTTTCCCTTTTCATCTTCTACCTCTTATTCAGACAACCAGAGATCGAATTTTTTTTTTTTTACAACACAAAAATATTAAGCTTTAAAACATAATCATAAACTCCTTTTAATTGATACCTCGATCGATTTTTAAAAGAAAATGAAAAAAAAACCGACTGCTGTGCAGTCGTGAATACAAAAAAATAAATAAATTGATTTTTGAATTCCGAATTGTTTCAGACAGAGATTATAAAACGAAATAGGTTGCAATTCACCTTTTGAAGCTAATGGAATCATTGATTCAACTTAATTCATCACAGGAATTTCCAATTCGATTGATGAACCCCGGTTTGACTTTTAAGAACAAAAACTTTGACTCGACAATTGATACTCGATACGAGGAATTAAGACTTGAGATTTTTGAGATACATTAATTGAAGGATTTATAAGAGAACTGCATTAAAGGATTTTCAAAAGTTAAATATAAAGTAACCGAACAGGGGAAAAGAAGAAAGAAAAGAAGAAAGAAAAAATAAATCTGTTTTCTTCTAACTCTTACAGCTATCACAATATACCTATAGGGGTTCAACTGATTGATACAGAAGTCAACAAAAAATTGATAAAAAAAGTGTGTAGGGTTCGATGCATTCACGGGTCAGAAAAAACAGAAGGAGATAGCGATTAACAGATATATACGCGTTTTGTTTATTTATTTTTTTACATATAATATATATAATAATAATAATACTATTAATAATAATAATATTAATTAATAATAATAATAGTATAGATTTCTTAATATATCAGTATCTGTTTTTTTTTATATATAAATATCTGTAACTGGATTCTATATATAAGAATTTATATATACCTGATTATTTATAGTTTGTATTAATAAATAAATAAGTATATATTAATACTATTAATAATTATATAGGTAATAATAATAAAATTAATAATAAAGATAACTATAATAAAGACAATGATTTTTAATGATAATTGTAATAATAATCTCTACAATATTAATAATACAACTAAACATATCAGGTTATATATATGTTATATATATATATATATATATATATATATATATATATATATATATATATATATATTATATTAGAAGTAATATCATTACGAATATTAATAAGAATATTAATAACAATAATGATAAAGGGAGTAATGAAAATAGTATTAATATATTAATTATATGCAAACATGTAATTTAATATAATACCATTTATAAATTATGTAATGTTATATTATGTGATGCCATCTACAGAATAGTTAATATTTTTATATTTTATGTATTTTATTTAATAGAAATCCCATATAGATTCATAATAACATATTTATATTTATTTATATATATATTTCTTTTAACAGTAACTTAAATATCCTAATTATTACATTTCAATTAATTAAAGTATCCATTGTTAAATCATAATATTATATATTCTTATATTTATATTTATATAATATATATATACATATTTATTTACAAATAATTGTTCGTGAATCGTCGGAGATGGTTAAAGTCAAATGCATTCATGGAATTAGTTCAAACATTATGAAACTCAATTTAATAGACTTTACTTATTGTGTCGAAATCATATAAAATTAAGTTTAGATTTGGTCGGAAATTCCCGGGTCATCACAATCATGTCGTGCTCGAACCCGATTGAGCTCACGCGATTACAGCCCTACTGGTATCAGGGTCAACAGTAAAGTCGTTTAAGGCTTTACCCGACTAGTTGATTTAAAACAAACTTTAATCATTTCTTAATTTTTTTCGTAATAACTATAGGTTTTGTCTATTTTTTATTTGTACGACTCGCGAGTCACCTCATTTTTAGATTTATTATTCAAAACTAGTAAGAGTAGACTTATGACAAATTGAAGACCAACAACAAAAAGTGTACCCAATCTTGCGTATGCAATAGTTTCTAAATTATATGATATCCCGATATTCATTTTCACAATATAAAATAATAATAATATATACCAGTATATCTTAGGTGGTGTGGGGCTGCAAACGAGTCGAGCTTGACCTCGGCTAAAGTCTATTAAGTTAGACAAAGCTTAATAACTCAACAAGCCTTAAAGCTTTAGACTCGAACTCGGCTCAAGAAGGGCTCATTTTGGTTAGCATAATATTTTGTTGAAGAGCTGAAATATGTCAAATGAAATTGAATATAAAAGAATAGGAACTTGCAATAATTTGTATACTTGAACTTAGATGTGTCATGCATCCGTGATTCCAGTTAATAGAAAATGAATTAACCGAGTTAGTAATATTAATCATAAATAATGTAAAAGTAGAGGTTTAAAGTGAATATGAATGAAACAATTTATTAGTATTTGATAAGCATAAATATATTACATCTGATTAGATAAAAATTTATGATTGTTACATAACATCTTTGATTATATTTATGTATTAATGATTTTGAATATTACATTACAATTATAATAATAAGAATTAAATGTAATCTAGTATATCAAATTTCAATAACAATTAATATAATAATATATTAACGTTAGCACTTTAAATATGATACAATAACACTTTAAATATAATACAATAAGGTAAAGGTGATATAATTATACATTATATTGTATAATAGTAAATAGTAATTAATTACAGGACATTATATTATAATAGATCTAATAAGATACAATGCGTAATATTTATTATAAATAAAATTATAAAAAAGTAAGTTATAGCTAACTTAAAAGAAAATAATAATTAATAAATATAATAATAACATATTACTTAATAAATATCAATATCACTATTAAAAATATAATAGAAAGCAATAATTAAAGAAATTTTTTATCGAAATTATGTATTCCAATGGAAACATTTCATACGAAATATTTGGAGTCTGTAAATCATGGAATTCGAAGGATTCGATATTCTTACATTTTGCCAAAAAGTAACATATCCTTAAAATAAATTCAAATTCCTACAAGTTTTGTGAACCAGACATAGCCTAAACATTCTATTATTTGTAACACTACTACAAATTATCATTTTCTTAATTCACAATTTGGATATCAAATAAATATTATAATTCTCAATATATTATGTTTGGCAATAATAGATATACATTTATGTATGTCACATATAGAGAAGACAAAAAACTTCATTCCGAAGAAGTAAACATAATAATATTCCTATGTGCAAGTCATTTCATAAGTTTTTTTAGCAAATATAAAGTTACATTACCATATACGCACATTCTTTACATTGAATGATAATAAAGGTATTAAGTATAATCTCTAAGGATCCTTACTTTTTAATATAAAATATGTTTTTTTTTCATATAAAATATGTTTTGAATATATTTTTTAGTCTTTATTACAGAATGTATAACTAGTCAAACAACTTTTTATACATTAATTGTGTTTAATTATGAGATTACACTTAAATATAAAAAAATCAAACAATTAAAAAGAGCCTAAATTTTATTCTTACTAAGGTATGAATACAAAAGGGGTGTACTAAGATTTCACCAATCTCTATTAGAGTGAATAAAAAAACAAGTTCAAATCATTTCTCCTCCTAACACTTACTTCATTTCAAGTGGTGTCAAGATGAATGCCAATGAGGTATGTGTTTCATCAAATGGTATTTGTTGTTTATTTAAAACAATCATAAATTTAGGTAATATGTACAAAACTCTAAACCTTTTTATCTACAACTAACATATTTGAAGTACATTTTGTATTATTGCAACAAAAATATTGTTTGTTAATTGTTGCACTTGTTACAAAACTCTTGATAAAATTTGCTACTTGAGCACCTTTTAGAATACACTTTTAATTTTAATATAGATAACAAGTGGTAATTTTAACTGAGAAACTTTAAATAACTCAATCAGAATCATATGGTTAACTTTTGTTGCATCAAATGGGTAACAAATGTTGCTCTTAACATGAAGCCCTTTAGATTATTATATGCTTGTCTAGCCGCTTTGAGGGTCTAGTTTTATATAGATATAACCATTGTTTATATAAGTCGGCCAACGCGTCGGTTTGGAGACTAACCTATCCCATTTCGCCTAAAAATGCCTAAAAAGTCGGATAAAGTCGGACTGAGTTGGTCAATGTTGGTCAAAAATTTAATATATTATAAAATTAGATTTGGTTCCCTATATTTATGTTTGATATATTTATCTGTAATATATGTGTGTATAAATATATGTTTTAACTTTATTAATTTTTAGAAATCAACGTTTGTCAACGTTATACTCGTCCCTGACTCGACCGACTATTCCCTCCAAGGTCCCGACCGACTCGTCCCCAACTCGTGACTTTTACAACATTGAATATAACTAGAAGGGACACCTTTAGCCCATTACTAAAAATTTAGGTCAATTGGTAAAACAAAATTTAGATTAAAAAAAAAAAATCAGTCAAATGGTCTGCAAAAACTCTTAAAACTACAATGGTTACCACCTACGTTACTTTGTTTTAGTTGATAAAGTTTGAAGATAGTATTTGGTGGTTTATGTAGTATTTCTACACCCTTCATGTGTTTTACATTGTGTTAACAACATTTGAAATCTTGTTCGGGACTTATTTTTAAGGTTAGTCGATATAAATTAAGTTAGAAAGTTCAACATATGTACACTTTGCTTTTTATTTTAGTGGGTTTCCAATGTTAACTTAGTAAAATAAATGTTTTCCTAATCATGAAATAGTAACTTATTTCATACACTAATGTTCATTTATTTGTGATCTGTTAATTCTGAACATAGTAAGTGATTTTGACGTTTTACTATACAATTTGGCAAATCTAGTGTCAATTCATGAAACATTTATTATAAGATAGCTACAGTATTTAGTCCTTATGTTCTAGAAACCGACATGTCTTAGTGTTGTGTCCTGAACAACAACGCTTACCTTTGTGTTGGCATCATAGTTTGCCTAACATGCCACGCTTACAAAGTTCTATAAGGTAACTTCTCAACTACTGATCTATTAATATTTTTTAGTATAATACAATTTAAGATACGTCGAGTGAGCAATTAAATAAATGATACTCTAAAATCTTATGATACATAGATTTTTATGTAACATGAGTGAGTGATAATGTGGTGTGGAGTGTGAAATTATAGATGCATAAAAACTTTAACAACTGAATACAGTTTGAGGTGACTTACGGTTGACCGTCAAGATTATGTATTTCATCACGTCAGGTAGTTTCCAATATGTGACTCTTCAAATGAACTGTAAAATTAGTAGATTAGATGTATTAAAATGCATGCAAACAATATACATATATAATTATGTACAAATAAAGACTCTACCAAAAAAAATGTAGTTGTATAGTAAGTGATAATTAAAAGGAAGATTAACAATAACAAGGAAACTAATCTACATTATTAACAAAGTGAAAATTTTCAACTACGGTAGATCATAATCATGGATATATCTGTTCCATTAGTTATTGCCATAATCCATAGGTTTATTTATGTTAAATTTTCAGCTAAAAGAGTTTTTGTTTTTTGTAGGATCCAGGGGCTATTAGGTGGATATTTCTGTTTCTGGCGAGGACGTTTTTTGAGATTTGCAAAAATCGTAACGGATGCCAAGGTAGACAAAATTATTATTGTGTAAATTGCGATGTGGCTGCGTGCAATCATTGCCGGTCGGAACATGCTGGTCACAGGCAAATGCAAATCTACAGACTTAGCAATCAAGATGCTGCCCCCCTCACTGAAATCAGCAAATATATCGATTGCACATGTATACAGGTATTTTTCTTTCTATACTTAAATATTAATCATGTATTCATTTAGCATCAAATAAACACAGTGTTTATATTTATATTTATATTTATATTTATATTTATATTTATATTTATATTTATATTTATATTTATATCTGGCTAGCCGTCGTCTTCCTAACAACGTAACAAACACTTTCAGACTAGTAAGGTTATAAAAATCGTTGATCGGGGATTAATCGGTAGGTTACTTGAAGGAATTAATCGGCCACATTTGAATAATAAATTTTGAATTGTATGTAAAAAATATATAGAAGAAAACTATAAACATAAACTTCAACATAATTATCTAGAAAGATAAACATAATCGTTAAATTGTTCAAATACTCCAAAAAAAAAATTAATTTAGAATGGTATTAAAGTTAAATGGTGAACCAACTTTGACTTTGACCAACTAAAACCAGCTTTGGGTATCCCTCAAATCATACTATTACCCAAGACCGGTTTTCAACGATTAATTAGATGGAATTTGGAATCTAATTCGAAAAGGGAATAAAATCGGATATTTATCGGGATTTTTACAACAAAAGGTATAACTTTAGTATTTTCCTCGACTTGTATGACGTAAACTAAACTAGTCAAAATAGCTTAACCCCTATCTAAAACTAGTCTGCAGATATAAACATATTTCATTTCCAATGCATGTTATATATTATTCATAAACGAGTATATCAATCAAATATTTCAACAGAGTATGTGCAATATATAGTTTGACTGCTGCCCTATTGAATTATAAATCAAAGGTGATAATACATACAGTCACCGGACAACTATTTACTACTGTAAAAATCTGCAAAGGTCATCATTTAACGCGAAAACCAGAATAACCTTAATAATGGAAAGAAATGATAACTAATTAACGGAAGTGACTAAAATCTCATCCAACAGAGAATATGTGTAATTCAGAGGAACTTATGCTAAAACTCAAAACAAGCCTAATCAAGTCAATGCCTAAGTAAGAATAGAATCAAATATTCAACTATATATACATATATACATATATACATATATGCATATATACATATACATATACAGAAACCTAATTATTAATATACTTTCAAGCAAACAAGATCTATTAGCTTTCTAAATGAGAGTTAATAAATAATCTAAGAGAGGAATATGCGAGTAATAAGATAATTATTATAATAATATATCCAAATAGATACATACATACCTTTGAACTGATTACAAGTTTTTGAACAAACGCGAATTCTGTGGTGGTTATGATCAATGGCCGATTGGCCGTTATGGGAACCGTCTACTCAATTCGAGTTCCTTGATAGTTTTTGAGTTGCGAATAACGAGTTAACTCACGAGTGTTATTATCGGGTCGGGCGTTGTTTGATAATAAGGGCAAGGTTAGCGGGTCGGGCGTTGGTTCGATAAAAAAGGGCAAGGTTATTATTATAGGGTCGGCGTTGCAAATGACCCATTGATTGATATTTGAAATTTATCTAAATCTAAATCTAAAACTATATAAAAATCGATCAGTTTTATAAGATTGAGAATTTACGACCTAATAAAATACCCCGATATTGTTACATTTGTGTTAATACATGTGAAAAACCAAAATGCAAATTAAATTAATAGTTTAAATTATAACATTAGTTTAACGAATTTATATCGCTATAGAGTTGATTTGTTGAGCAGTTTTCTAGTGTTACTTTTATTAGTTGATTAATTTATTAGCCTATTAGCTATTTTATGTTGCAAAATTGATTTATATTTTCGTTTTTTACTCGTTAATCGTGTTCAATAGTATCATAACGGATCAAGATTCTTATAAGATCTTATGGGATCAGCATATGATCGAGATCCTGCGCAAAATTTGTGATTTTCGTATGTATTCACAATCAATGTCGTTTTCGTTCATGAAGATTGAAATCGTAAAGTATCGTATGTTAATAACATTTATTCTAAATTCATCACTGTCTTATGATTTGTCATTTTTTTTGAATGAATATTGTTAATTACATTATTAATTGTTAAGCCATAAAAGTGTGTATAGTAGATTTTATAAGAGTCGGATCCGAATTTGGGGTTACTATTACAAAACACACATTGACACATCTATAGTTTCTATTAAAATCTTATAATGATAATGTAACTATTACACTAATTCTTTTGTTAAAAAAAATCAAAAACAAAATAAAAAAATCTAAGTATAGTGGGTGATGTCATTAATATAAATAATTTTGAATTAAAATTAAATCTTATTAATTAATTATTATTATTAAATCTTATTAATAATTATTTTAATTATTAAAATTAAATAATTTTGAATTGAGTACGAGAAAGTCTAAAAGCTAGGCAAAAGGAAACTAATTTTAAATTTATATTTTAATTTACACTTTTAAAAAATGACAACAAATATTATCTCTTATGATTGGATGTGGATTGTTTAATATGCATTTTAGGTGTTTGATGAAATGTTCAGCTGACGAGTTTCTTAGTCGGACTCTGTGGTTACACGGGTCATAAAACTAAATGACTTTAGCATTTACGTTCACTTAATACCTAAAACATATCTTTAAACTGTTTCGTTTAAACAAACTCGTGGTTCCACGGATCATTTCACTAGTATATATGGAATCGTCTGTTTATATAGTTATTTTATACAGTATATGGGTAGTGACTAGTGACCACTTTTGCATAAATTCATTTGTACAATAGAATTTGTTAATGCATATTATTTATTGAAAGTTAAGATATTACTGCCCTAAATAGATGTATGGCACTTTTAAATTAACAAATTATATTGATTTACTTGTGTCTTTTATAAAATGTTACTGACTCGTATTCTTTTGGTATATGTATATTTGTTTTATTAATTTAAAAATATACAGCCATACGTTTCGAATGAGAAATGGGTATTAGCACTGCATCCCCTTCCTCATGCTGGATCTGGAAAGGAGACACCAAACAGCTCTTGTTTCACTTGTTATCGATCCCTAAAGAGACCAATTTACTACGACTATTGTTCCATTGCTTGCAAGGTAACTAACTAACTTACTTATAACCACTTTTTATCATGCTTAACTAACACTTCTTTAACATCATATTTGTTGATCTGATCATCATTTTCCATAATGTATATAGTATAAACATGATCAAGGTGAAAATTCTAATAGCAACAACACAGGCAACTCGCATCGTCAAGCTCCACCCCTTATTGATAACGAAACTAACGGTGAGACTGGTGAAAGCTCCATGCGCAGACATAGGCGCAAGCAGTCAACCCCAAAACGCGCTCCCTTCTTCTAAAACAATGCGTATTAATGAAGTCATTTCAAAACCTTAAACTTGTTTCGTGTTTTATGTTTGTTAGCCCCTGAAGACTATTTATACTCGGGCCGGATTACTTTTTTCCATGCAATTTTTTTTTTTTTTAAAAACTATGCATTTGGATCTTGAATTTTGATGGACAACCATGAATCTTTTTCTAGTAACATAGATCATTATCATCATATGAATTGCTAACTATAGGATCCTCATCCACCCGGTCCACAAAGCTCGTTCTGTCGAGCTTTGAGTACCTCTATGATCCAATTGAATCACATCATTTGTAGCACATGAAAAGTGATCCAAAATCTTTCCCGTTGATTTTCCCAATAAAAGCTAGTTACATTTTTTTGGACGGGACCGATCCTAGTAAGTAGTGGGTGGGGTTCAGTGACGCCACTAATTTGAAAATTTATATTACAAAGTATCACTTAAATTGTATAGGACATCACAAAATTTAAAGATAAAACCCTATATATTTGTAATAATTCATGTTTTTTTTTTTGGAGGTTAACAAAAATTCATTAAAAAAATGTATAGTATCACAAACCCTTTTGAGGGCTTACCCCTTAACAACATGTCCTACCAATTAGTAGTAAAAGGAGGTCTGTTGACTTATATTCACACATTTGTTTCTTTTACATCCTATGATTATGTGGGACTTTGTTTTCACCCTAACATAATTGTAAAAGTTGAAAAGAGCGGGACCTAGAGGTTGAGAACTTGGGCTTGTCTCGTGATCCTTCGTTTAACTTTTTCTGTTT
This sequence comes from Rutidosis leptorrhynchoides, assembly GCF_046630445.1. Classification (NCBI taxonomy): domain Eukaryota; kingdom Viridiplantae; phylum Streptophyta; class Magnoliopsida; order Asterales; family Asteraceae; genus Rutidosis; species Rutidosis leptorrhynchoides. The sequence continues at coordinate 451,747,522 of NC_092335.1, forward strand.
GTTGATTTCTATTTAGTTCGCTTGGTTTGGCTCATGTACTATCGTGTTGGATCGGTTTAGTGTGTTTTTAGATTTTTTCGGGTTGTTAGGGTAGGTTCGTTTTTAGATAGTTTTTGTTCTAGTTTGTTGCTTTCTAGGCGCGAGCTTCCGAGTCCCCCGTTTCTTTTGTATTATCTGTTGAGGGCGTTTTCCTTTGGAAAACGACCTCGTTTCTATATGAATTTTCGTTATTTCGCCAAAAAAAATTTTTTTTTTGTAAAAGTTGCACAAGACTAGTAACAGTAACACGCAAAAGTCATTTAAGAGTCGAAATTCAAGCCCCCTAAGTTTTTGGGATTATAGAATCGACTTATAAGAACACAATTGTGACTCGTAAGAGTCTAAGTGAAACCGGATTAATTGAAATCAAGATTAAATTATTGTTTTTGCTAATCTGATTCAACACACGGTATAATCCAACCATGTTCATGAGTTATACCCTCATATAATGCCTCTCATATTCACATTCAAACATTTTGTACCATTACATATTTACATCCATCCATTCATCCATTTTGAATTTTAATGAACAATCAAAAATCAATTTTCTAGTAACAAAGATCACTATACACATTACTAACAACAAGAACCATCATCCAATCCACAAACCCAATCCCATCGAGCCGATTTGTACACATGTGTTCACTAATCGAATCACAACATTTGTAACACATAAAAACCGACGGGACACTTTCACCATCATCGATCCCAATGCACCTCGTATGCTGCCAAACCTCACACACATCACACGCAATCATCCTCTCACCATCATCATCTTTCGCACCACATTTACAACTCACAACCCAATTATCCTCACCACCTTCATAACCCAAATCACTAGTCAACAAGTCAACCCCGAACCCATGAATCGTAATCTCTGACCCTGACTCAACACTCCCAAACAGCACCTCATTATCATCCAAACCTTCCAATTCAACAATCCCAGTAACCTTAAGTTTCTCCATTGCACAATACGTGTCTTGCATTGCGTTTTCACAAGCTGTTTTCAATTCACTCATTGTAGCATGAAGCGGGACCACCACAATCTCGCCCACCGAGCTTTTACGTAAAGGAATCACTCGACAAATAAACCGCAAAAACTCATCTGCATCGTCGTTAAAAGGCCAAGTTTTTGTGAAGTTTTTGCAGTCTAAAATAGTCCTTACAGCAAACTCAACCATTTCATAATCTGATTCCATCAACACATGCTGATACAAATACGCGACATCTTTGTATACATCATTTTGTGTGTATCTTGTAATCACTGAGTCAACTCGGTCAACTGATTCATCATTCTGATTAACCTCTTTTAGTGAATACTCAAGAACACCTGTGCGAGAATTAACTGCACGACGCACAACATACTCACCAACAATCACATTATTCATGGATTTCAACACGTAATCAATCAAACCCGTATCACCAATGTATAAACGGGCCATATCTCGAACCTCCTGTCTACTCATCCCGCAATTTTTCGTCTTTTTCAAACCGTTCACAACCACATTCGCAACGTCTTCAAGCCTTTTAACAGACCATCTACTGTCCAATTTACTAGCCATATTCGAAAACTTTCTACACTTCACGTTTTTCTCCTTTTTACTCGTTACTTTCAGTCTCGTTTTCGTGTTGTAATCATTTTGTGGGACCCGGTATTTGAGCGACAACATGAATCTAAACAGGTCTCGAACAGTAATCAATTTGGTATCACACATATCTCTGTATCTACAAATCAGTTTCTTGATAACAGACCTTTGATGCATCTCAGAAACGATACTATCAAGTTCTAACGAGTTCAAAATTTCAAGTGCTCGATCGTATTTATCTTTCGTGATACCAAAACTGCCAAGACAAAATTCATAATCCCATCTTCCAAACCAAGTGTGCCCATAAGAAACACCGTATAAAAGGCGAAGATCCATGTTTCTTTTCCTTGATGTATCCACAACGCTTATTTTCCTTCAAATAAAGAAAAAAGTTATTAACTTTTTTATCGAATTAAACAATGTTTAATCTGAGAAATTAAGGGATGATTAAATTACCGGCAATGAAGTGTGGTGCAGATTCGGTCCCAAAGATCCATAACATCTCTACCACAAACAAACTTTGATCCACCTTCGAATCCATTGATACAGAGAAGGTGACCGAATCCATTGCTATGAATCAAACCGTGCAAAATATGAGTTTGAAGATCGAGAACACCATCCTCGATTGGTTTGTTCCAATCGTTATCAATTGGGATAATGAAATGGTATTTCCTCTTCGATACGAAATGGTGACTCCACCCTGTTTACACATAATATAAACTCATTGTTAAACCCTAAATACACACTGATTCAAATGGAATTTCACCTTAATAATAATAAACTGTTCAATTAAAGAAGATAAAGAAACAGAAACCCATTTCATAAGTATGAAGTTAAGATATTTTAAGCATGAAAACCCATATCACAACATAAAAATTGATTAAAAAACCTAATCCAGTTCACAGATACAAAATCAAGATTTGGAAAATGAGTAAGATCGATAAACACAAACCCAGATCCAAAATCAAAAACCCAATTAAGAATTTGAAAATTAGGACCATAAATCCCCAATTCCCAAAACTTAAATAAACTAGTTATACAACAAAAATCCTAATTCAGCTTATATCAGTGATCACAAAGTTGATGAAGAGACTATTTGAGATTAAGACAAATTGAAAAATACCCAATTCTAAAAATTACCCCTAATTTAGCTTACATCAGTAATAAAAAAAAAACCCACTTAATAAACTCAAAATTAAGACTATTTGAAAAATACCCAATTCTAAAAATTATAAATTTAACAAATTACCATAACACCGGCAGTGATCACAGAGTGGATGAAGAGACAAGTTGAAATTAAGACAGTTTGAAAAATACCCAATTCTAAAACTTAATCCTAATTTAGCTTACATCAGCAATCAACAACAACCCAGTTAATAAACTCAAAATTAAGACAATTTGATAAACACCCAATTCTAAAAATTAAAAATTTAATAAAATTACCAGAACACCGGCAGTGATCACAAAGTGGATGAACAGAGTTCTTAACACATTCTTCAATTGTATACAACGGAACCGCAATCCCCCGATTTTCGTGAACAAGAAACGTGCACCATATCGGCATTCCTTCAACATTATACTCCTCAAGCTGCCCACATTCTCGCAGAAACAATCGAACATTGTCACGAAACGGACCCGATAAAGATATCGGGCAACCCGGTTGCAGAAAACTCTGCAATCTATAATACTTTCCATCTTTCAGTTTCCTTTTTCTGGAATCAGGCATTTTGATTTTGATAATTTGGGTTTAGAAAGAGATTAATGATTGAATCCAGCTTTGGAATTTGTTTTTGTTATGAGTTGTGAATATGAAATGAGAGTGATGGAAGTTGTAACTGTAAGTATGAATTTTGAATGTTTGTTAGAAGGGTAATTAGCCCGCTCGATTGATGGGTTTTGATCCAACGGTGGAAAGAAGAGATTGTGTAGATGGGTTTGATGTAGGCCGTTGGATTGTTTAGTTGCCGTTACGGAGTTTGTTATTGTGCCGACTCGACGCCGTAAATACGGAGTTTGTTAACTGTTAATTAATTATTTAATTAATTACATTGTAAATCAGGATTTTTAAAAAAATACTCCGCCTACTGCACCTCCCAAATATTCAACAAGTATTGGTGCATCCCTTTTCATTTTCATTGCATGTTCTAAACTCTCCATGACCTGCACATGCATATATATATATATATATATATATATATATATATATATATATATATATATATATATATAGTGGTAGGATCAAGAGGAAAGTAACCAATCGGGGGGAAGCGGGGGGAAGCAAATTTTTTTTTTCTTTTCGTTTTTTGAAAAAACTTTGTTCACGAACATTATAGATGAGATGAAAATATGAACATTTAGTAGAGACACTTTGTGATAAATGTTTTTATTTTGGCGGGAAAACGCTCAAAGAAGTAATATATAACAATTATCGTGTTTTTCGAGCGTATTTTGAGGTTTTAGCTATTGGGGTTTAGATATTAGGGTTTAGATATTAGGGTTTATAGGGTTTAGATATTAGGGTTTAGAAATTTAGGGTTTAGGGTTTAGATTTAGGGTTTAGATTTAGGATTTAGATTGAGTTTTTAACACAAACGGTTTAGAGTTTAGGGTTTAGGGTTTAGGGTTTGGTGTTTTGGGTTTATGGAATAAACCCAAAACCCCAAACCCTAAACCCTAAACCCTAAACCCTAAACTCTAAATCGGGCTAAATTTTATTTCACAAAACATGAAGAAAAAAAAACGTTCATATTCTTCACGAACAATATTATCTTGAATGTTATTTTTGTCGATCGTTTTCCCTCCTAAATAATAACATTCATCACGAAGTGTCTCTTCTAAATGTTCATATTTTCGTGTGATCTTGATGCCGGAAAAAAAAATTTCAAAAAAAAAAAAATTTGCTTCCCCCCGATTGGTTATTTCTCCATTGATCCTGCCCCTATATATATATATATATATATATATATATATATATATATATATATATATATATATATATATATATATATATATATATATATATATATATATATATATATATATATATAAGGATCAATGGAGAAGTAACCAATCGGGGGAAAGCGGTGGGAAGCAAATTTTTTTTCGTTTTTTTTGGAATTTTTTTTCCGGCATCAAGATCACACGAAAATTTGAACATTTAGAAGAGACACTTCGTGATGAATGTTATTATTTAGGCGGGAAAACGATCGACAAAAATAACATTCAAGATAATATTGTTCGTGAAGAATATGAACTTTTTTTTTTCCATGTTTTGTGAAGTAAAATTTAGCCCGATTTAGAGTTTAGGGTTTAGGGTTTGGTGTTTTGGGTTTATTCTATAAACCCAAAACACCAAACCCTAAACCCTAAACTCTAAACCGTTCGTGTTAAAAACTCAATCTAAACCCTAAATCTAAACCCTAAATCTAAACCCTAAACCCTAAATTTCTAAACCCTAATATCTAAACCCTAAAAACCCTAATATCTAAACCCTAATATATAAACCCCAATAGCTAAAACCTCAACATAAGCTCGAAAAACATGATAATTGTTATATATTACTTCTTCGAGTATTTTCCCGCCAAAATAAAAACATTTATCACAAAGTGTCTCTACTAAATGTTCATATTTTCATCCCATCTATAATGTTCGTGAACAAGGTTTTTTCAAATAACGAAAAAAAAAAAAGTTTTTGCTTCCCCCCGCTTCCCCACGATTGGTTACTTCCCTCTTGATCCAACCACTATATATATATATATATATATATATATATATATATATATATATATATATATATATATATATATATATATATAGGGAAGCGGGGGGAAGCAAAAACTTTTTTTTTCTTTTTTTTTGAAAAAACATTGTTCACGAACATTATAGATGGGATGAAAATATGAACATTTAGTAGAGACACTGTGTGATAAATGTTTTTATTTTGGCGGGAAAACGCTCGAAGAAGTAATATATAACAATTATCGTATTTTTCGAGCGTATGTTGAGGTTTTAGCTATTGGGGTTTAGATTTTAGGGTTTAGATATTAGGGTTTTTAGGGTTTAGATATTAGGGTTTTAAAATTTAGGGTTTAGGGTTTAGATTTAGGATTTAGATTGAGTTTTTTAACACGAACGGTTTAGAGTTTAGGGTTTAGGGTTTAGGGTTTAGGTTTAGGGTTTGGTGTTTTGGGTTTATGGAATAAACCCAAAATACCAAACCCTAAACCCTAAACCCTAAACTCTAAATCGGGCTAAATTTTACTTCACAAAACATGAAAAAGCGTTCATATTCTTCACGAACAATATTATCTTGAATGTTATTTTTGTCGATCGTTTTCCCGCCTATATAATAACATTCATCATGAAGTGTCTCTTCTAAATGTTCATATTTTCGTGTGACTTTGATGCCGGAAAAAAAATTCCAAAAAAAAACGAAAAAAATAAATAATTTTGCTTCCCCCCGCTTCCCCCCGATTGGTTACTTCCCCATTGATCCTGCCTTATATATATATATATATATATATATATATATATATATATATATATATATATATATATATATATATATATATATATATATATATATATATATATATATATATATATATATATATATATATATATATATATATATATATATATATATATATATATAGTGAAATGATCCCCGAAGAATTCTCCTATGGAGAGAACCCATCGAACCACGATGTGATTTTACCAAACATCAAAATCAATAAAATTGAAAGTTAAAATCGATTGAAACAAGATCCTAAGGCAGCGATTATCAACTTCCTTGAAAGATTATACTCCAAATCATCATCGAATTCCTCAATTTCATGATGAACAGTGTCGAATGATGAAGATGAACTGCAACTTTGATTTTTACGATTCAGTTGTTTTCAGACCTTGAATCCTTCACAAAATCTTCTAGTCGCTGCTAATGGAACAAGGTAACATCAATTTCAAACATTAATTCGATTGATTTAAGAATATGCACATTCGATTGAGTAGGTAAATTTTGTAGATGAACTCAATCTCTGTGCAGATTGAACTCAATCTGTGTGCAGATTGAGTTCAATCTGTACGAAGATTGAGTTCAATCTGCATAGAGGTTGAAGATCAACGTGCAACCGATTGAATGTCATATGTTGATTTCATCTGTTCGATCAATCTGCACATAAAATAAGCTCAATCTGTGTGATGCCCCGTACAAAACCATCGTGTACGAATCATCAACAACAGGATCATTACAAGGTTAAGTACTATATGCTTTAATAAAAGAAGTTGCATTCACGATAAAAAGGTGACGTCATAATCGACATCAAATGTTTTACACCAACAGTATGCTTCTACGAATAGCAAGCATGAATAAATGTATGTGACCCTTAGGTCGTTACAAAACATAGTTTCAAGTGTATTAAAGTTTGAATGCAAGATAAAGTAGTTTATGCGGTGATAACACTAGAGCAGCGAGTGTCTACGGTAAGACTAGTACACAGCGGAAGCAGCTAACCTTAAGCACCCGAGAAAAACATGCTTAAAACGTCAACACAAAGGTTGGTGAGCTATAGTTTAAGTATAACAGTATGTAAGGTAGGCCACGAGATTTCAGTGCTACAAAGAGCATTTCAAAACAGTAAGATAAAGTATATGTTAACCGTGGGCACTTGGTAACTAACTTAACGTTTATACCCCCTGAAAGTACACTTGGTAAGTGCGTATGTTTACGAAGTATTAAACACTCGTTAAATGCTAGCGTGACTAGCCCGAGTGGGGATGTCAAACCCTATGGATCCATATCTAAGATTCGCGTTCACCGGTTCAAAAACCAATGACTAAACGTTACCGAGCTAAAGAGAATGTTTATGCCGTTGTATAACCCACACATATATAAGTTTAAGTACTCGTGCCTAGTATGTAAAACGTAAAATGCGCATGTATTCTCAGTTCCCAAAATAGTTAAAGTAAAAAGGGAATGCTATAACTCACAATGATAAAGTAGCGGTAAAGTATGACTCGGGAAATAAGCAAGTGTGTAGGTCCGGAAAGTCCTCAACCTAAGTCAAATAGTACTAAGTCAGTAAATCATCCCAAAATGTTTAAATGTATGTAAATAAGGTCTTAAAGGTCATCATCATTCATCATCAAACAAAAGGTGTAAAGCAAGTTTCGTTCATGAAAGAGTTTAAAACAAAGGCTGAGTTCGATCAGTCACCACGGCCTCTACACCTACTGAAATAAGGTGAGACCAGTGGCCATGGCTCCGTATATGAGTCCTTTAGTTGTGGTAAAAATTCCAGAAGCAAACTCGTCTTCGTTTGACTGTGGCGACGGTCGAAGTGCGAGTAGGTCAGAATTTTCAGCACAACGTTAAAAGGACATAGGGACGATCGGAGGGCCATAAATCCTAAACCGTAACTCGGATTAAGACGAGTCCTAAATGAAAAATTATCTACTCGAACAGAGCTATCAGAAAATCATCTTGACAGTAGCCCAGGTCATACGGGTCAGACACATAAATAGTAAAACAGTAGGTTCCGGGAGTTCTTGGTACTCGATGCTAATCACGGTTCTCATCCTTGATGCATATAGCTTCAAGTGTACAACTTGTTGATGTGTTTGCATTATCTTGACCAAGGTTTCACCATAATAACACTTGTATAAGTCCAAGACATGTAGCACAACTCATTTAAGTGTTGCAAGTGTTTTGATGAACCAAAGTTACATCAAAGTCTTAGATCCGACATATACATGAACTATAAAAGTAATATTAACCAAGTTTTGACTATTATGACACAAGTGTAAGTCTAAGACATGTAGCACAACTCACTTAAGAGTTGTATGAAGTTTGATGAACCAAAGTTACATCAAGGTCTTAGATCTAACACATACATGAACTTTAAAACTAATAATAAGTTGCAAACTTGAAAGTAAACTTATGAAATCAAGATCTTAAGTTGTAGAACATAGTTCTTAGTTAGATCTTGAAGATCCTAGACCCAAAAGTCTAGATCTAACATAAGTGTACAAAGTTATAGTTAAAGAAAGCTTACTTACATGTTCTTGAACTTTCAAAGTTAACTTTAGTTCAAGAAAGTATGAGATCAAGACTAACTTGTAATACTTGACCATTTAAACCAACAAACATGAAATTAAAGTGCAAGTAAATGAAGTATTAAACTAAATAAACAAGTTAATAAGTTCATGGGTTTCATACTTTAAAGATTCAAGCCTAAGTCTTGATCTTTAAGGAAGTAAACTTTAAAGTTTACCTCATGAATCACAAATATGCTTTCAACACATGAACTTTGATCTTTTAAAACTTTAAATGTAGAGCATAAACTAGAAAGTTTAAGCTCTCTTATGTTCTTGTAAATACAAGATAAATGAAGAACAAACTAGCAAGTTTGATTCTTGATAATTAGTAAGTAACAAACAACAAGTAAGTAATTAAACAACAAGGAACAAGTAGACAACAAACAAATGATGATGATATTGAGGGTTATTGTTACGGTTTTTAGAAGGAAAGAAAGAGAAGAAAAGCTTCAAGTTACTTACAATATTTAGAGAGAATAAGAGAAAGAAATGAGAGAAAATGCAAGTATTGTGTGTGTGAGAAAATGAGAGTAAAATGCTAGTGAAGTAATAAGAAAAATTGGAACAAAAACACCCTTGTTCTACTACCTAGGCCGACAGCTAAACAAGGAATCAAGGGGAAGAAATTGGTCCACTAGTCACTAGTATGTAAGGCTTAAAAGGTTGGTTAATAAGGGTGCATGCATGGGGATTATGTTGTAACTAGATTCTTTACAAAGTTAAACTAACTAGTTGATCCATAAAGTGATACTTACAAGTAAGAATGGGCTAGTTAGTTCATTAAGATGTAGGGTGTGCTTATAAGTCTACATTCAAGAGTCCATTAACATTAATCAAGCCCAAGTTCAAGTAATTAATAAGTAAAAGTCCAATAACACTAATAAAGGCCCAAGTAATCAACTAATAACCTTAGTTAATCAAAATGATTAATAAAACTTAATCATGAATGTAAATAATACTCGAAAATATTATTCGTGAAAGTTTCGTGTGTCACAAAGACGTTTCGGGCATTTAAAGTCAAGTACGGGCAATCATGGTAACAAGTAAATGTATATAAACAATACATTCATTTAATCACAAGTATTAATAATAAACATTATTAATAAATAAACGTTGGAAAATCCAGGGTCGTTACATTACCCACCTGTTAAAGAAAATTTCGTCCCGAAATTTAAGCTGAGGTAGATGGAGGAGTTGGGAAAAGGTGAGGATACTTTTGCATCATTTGATCCTCTCGCTCCCAGGTAAACTCAGGTCCTCATTTGGCATTCCATCGTACTCGGACGATCGGAATCTTGTTGCTTTTCAAAGTTTTGATCTCACGATCGATAATTTCAACAGGTTCTTCCACAAAGTGAAGTTTGTCATCAATTGTAAGTTCCTCAAGTGGTATGATAAGTTCAGGTGCAGCAAGACACTTCTTTAAGTTTGACACGTGAAAGGTAGGATGAACTGAGTTCAATTGTGCTGGTAGATCCAAACGGTAAGTAACGGGTCCAACACGTTCCAAGATTTCAAAATGACCAATGTATCGTGGGTTCAACTTTCCACGTTTTCCAAAACGAATCACACCTTTCCAAGGTGCAACCTTCAACATTACACAGTCACCGACGTTGATTTCAAAGTCTTTACGTTTAAGATCGGCATAACTCTTTTGACGGTCACGAGCAGTCTTAAGTCTAGCTTGAATCTGAGCAATCTTCTCCGTTGTTTCATGGACTACCTCGGGTCCGGTGATTTGCTTTTCGCCTACTTCGGCCCAACAAATAGGAGATCGGCACGTGCGGCCATACAATACTTCAAAAGGTGCGGCATTAATTCTCGAGTGGTAACTGTTGTTGTACGAGAATTCGGCTAACGGAAAATACCTTTCCCAGGCCTTTCCGAAATCAATGACACATGCACGCAACATGTCTTCCAAGGTCTGAATCGTTCGTTCACTTTGCCCGTCGGTCTGTGGGTGATAAGCAGTACTCATGTCGAGATGGGTTCCCATGGCTTCTTGTAAAGAACGCCAAAATCTAGAAGCAAAATGGGGATCGCGATCTGAGATGATCGATAAAGGTACACCATGACGAGATACAACCTCTTTGATGTATAGTTGAGCAAGTCTCTCCATCGTATCCGTTTCCTTCATAGCCAAGAAGTGTGCAGATTTAGTAAGTCGGTCAACAATAACCCAAATCGTATCGTATCCGCCTACCGTCTTTGGTAGCTTGGTGATGAAATCCATTATTATCCTTTCCCACTTCCATTGTGGGATTTCCAGTTGTTGAAGCAATCCAGAGGGCCTCTGATGCCTGGCTTTAACTTTCGAACAAGTCAAACACTTACCAACATAAGTCGCAACGTCCTTCTTAAGATTCGGCCACCAATACTGTTTTTTAAGGTCGTGGTACATTTTGCCCGCCCCGGGATGAATCGAATATCTCGATTTGTGGGCTTCATCAAGTATAAGGTTCCGTAGATCTCCATAAAGAGGTACCCAAATTTTTCCGGCATAACATCGGAGTCCAGTCTCCCTAACCTCGAATCAAGAGACAAGTATGTTCAAATGTTCGTGAGATATGTTCTCATTCTTGAGAGCCTCATCTTGGGCTACTCGGATCTGGCTGTTGAGATTTGAATGGATGGTGATGTTCAGAGCCCTAACACGAAGAAGTGCCGTCCTCTCCTTTCGGCTTAAAGCGTCAGCTACAACATTGGCCTTGCCAGGATGATAACGGAGTTCACAATCATAGTCGTTCAGTGTCTCGATCCATCGTCGCTGTCGCATGTTCAGTTGCTTATGATCAAAGATGTGTTGGAGACTCTTGTGATCAGTGAAGATAGTACTCTTAGTTCCATAAAGATAGTGTCTCCACAATTTGAGCGCAAAGACAGCGGCTCCGAGTTCGAGATCGTGAGTAGTGTAGTTCCGTTCGTGAATCTTCAGTTGACGAGAAGCGTAAGTGATAACCTTTGATCTTTGCATCAGTACACAACTAAAACCACTTTTCGATGCATCACAATAAACAACAAAGTCGTCACTGCCCTCAGGAAGTGATAAGATAGGTGCGGTGGTTAACTTCTTCTTCAAAGTTTGGAATGCTGATTCGTGTGTGGGTTCCCATATGAACTTCTTCCCTTTGTGAGTCAGCGCGGTCAAAGGACGCGCAATCAGAGAGAAACCTTCAATAAACCTTCGGTAGTAACCGGCGAGACCTAGGAATTGGCGAATATGCGTCGGAGTAGTGGGGGTCTCCCACTTGCTGATAGCTTCAATCTTGGCGGGATCAACTTTGATACCCTGGTCGCTCAAAACATGACCCAGAAATTGGACTTCCTTCAGCCAAAATTCACACTTGGAGAATTTGGCGTAAAGTTGCTCTTGTCTCAAGAGTTCAAGTACTAGTCGGAGGTGTTGCTCATGCTCTTCTTCGCTCTTAGAGTAGATGAGGATATCATCTATGAAGACGATAACAAACTTATCCAGGTATGGCTTGCAGACACGATTCATGTGGTCCATAAATATGGCAGGTGCATTGGTCAATCCGAACGGCATTACGACAAACTCATAATGACCATAACGAGTTCTGAATGCAGTTTTCATCACGTCACTTTCCTTCACCCTCTACTGGTGATAACCGGATCACAAATCGATCTTTGAGTAAACGCTCGATCTTTGTAGTTAATCAAAAAGATCGTCAATGTGGGGAAGAGGATACCGATTCTTGATCGTCAATTTGTTGAGTTCACGGTAGTCGATACACATACGAAAGGATCCATCCTTCTTCTTCACAAACAACACAGGTGCGCCCCAAGGCGAGAAACTTGGTTGGATAAATCCACGGTCAAGTAGCTCTTGTAGTTGACTCTGTAATTCTTGCATCTCGGAAGGTGCGAGTCTATAAGGTGCGCGAGCTACAGGTGCAGCTCCTGGCACTAAGTCAATCTGAAACTCTACTGCTCTCGGCGGCGGTAATCCAGGCAATTCCTCTGAGAAGACATCGGAAAATTCGTTCACAATTCGAACGTCGTTCACGTTCTTCACCTCGGTTTCTACCACTTTCACGTGTGCTAAGACAGCAAAACTGTGATGACCCGTCCTAATCCTCCTGAACGAAGTCTTCAATATTTGGTTCCATTGCGAGGTACTGACTTAAGTATGCCATAAACAACTCCATGTAATATGAGCAAATACACAACGGAAGATTTCTTTCATACCTGAGAATAAACATGCTTAAAAGTGTCTACCAAAAGGTTGGTGAGTTCATAGATTTATCATAACAATCAGTTTAATATATTAATAGACCACAAGATTTTCGTTTATAAATATATGTACACTCGCAAGTGTATAAAAGTATTCTATGAGCTGTAGGCACCCGGTAACAAGCCTTAACATTCATGTTTTACCCTCTGAAGTACACCAGACCAGGTGTGTTTAATATAACTTCGAAGTACTAAAGCATCCCATAGTCAGGATGGGGTTTGTCAGGCCCAATAGATCTCTCTTTAGGATTCGCGCCTACCGTACATAGACAAGTAGTTTAATGTTACCAAGCTAAGGATATATTTCTAGTTTAAACCCACGTAGAATTTGTTTTAGTACTTGTGCCTATTTCGTAAAACATTTATAAAACAGCGCATGTATTCTCAGCCCAAAAATATATATTGCAAAAGCAATTAAAAAGGGAGCAAATGAAACTCACCTACTGTATTTTGTAGTAAAAGTACATAGAACGACATTGAACAAGTATAGGGTTGGCCTCGGATTCACGAACCTATATCATTTGTGTGTATATTAAAACATATAATGGAAATCACATAATTTTATTTATTAATATATGTTATTTATATATATTTGTAGTTATATATGATTTATATAAAACTCCATTTAAAACATATACTTATATTATATCTTAAATTATATGTTATATATATTTATTTTGTTTATGTATATTTTAAAAGATTAATATCTATTCATTTAGTTATATTAATATATATATCCATATATATACATGTATGTATATATACATATTTATTATTATGTTTGAAAATCAATAGTTTGTTACATGTAATTATTTATCTAGATAATGTTAATATATAGTTATATGAAATATTAATATAGTTATAAAAATAATAATTTTTAATAATAACAATACTAATAATGATAATAATAATAAGTATAATAATAATAATAATAATAATAATAATAATAATAATAATAATAATAATAATAATAATAATAATAATAATAATAATAATAATAATAATAATAATAATAATAATAATAATAATAATAGAATAACTACCTCAAAGGTGAAAAAGGAAAATATTTGCCCAAGCCCGGGCTCGAACCCGCGACCTCTTGATTAAACACAAACAACACTCAACTATCTGCTCTGCATCTCCTTTTCGTTTTTAATTATAATTATAATTTCTTTTAACTAAATTTCTATTTTCATCTTCATTATATTATCACCATCATTCTCATGTATCATGATAATCGTACCATCATATAACATCATTCATTTTAAAATCATGCACCCATCATCATAATCATAATAACATATGATCATCTTCTTCATTCCATCATCAATATCATACCATGATTATTATCTTCATCATCATACCACGATCATCATCATACATACTATACGCATCATCATCATCAACCATCATAATCATCATTACTAATATCATAATTTACATAAAATTACCACCATCATATCTTCATTATCTCAATAACGTTGTCATCACCATCATCATCATCTTTACTAACCTCATTCTTGGTTCCGTAAAAATAGAAAAAAAAACTGCAGTTGCAGTCAATTAATGGAGAAACCACACAAGTGGTGGTAAGGCCCAACGATATAGATAATCCTACGGCCCAATTCTATTGAGCAGACTCAATTTTTCACAAGCCCAATATGATCAACAACTTTTGTGGTTCGTTATGTTAGGGATTTATTTTAAACTATAATCAATTAGCAGCTCCTGTTATGGTGGGTTCCTTCGTCAGGGAAAAAGGGAAACAGAAACAATAATACAACATCATCATGCTTTATCTATCACACATAGTGTACTTGTCATCATCATTCTTCATCGATTTAATATAAACATAAAATGGTAGCGGGTAGGAGCAACAGTTCATCCCCATACTATTCCATCGTCTTCTTGAAACATCGTCACCATTTTCACATAATTTCTTCTTCTTCCATCATTAACACAGACGTCATCATCTTCTTTATCACTTTCGCGTTTAATAGAAACATATATAGATTGTATTGCAACAGCAAAAAAAAAAGAAACTGCAGTTGAATTCATGATGAGGTCCGACAAACAAAAGAAAACGAAAGGAAAAAAAATAATGGAAAACAGAAACCCTTTTTACAGCGAGCAACAATTTTCGATGGGTTGATCCCAGTGTTTGTCTTGGTGGTTTTTTTTTCCGAAGGTCTTTGGGTGCCTGGTCAGGTACGAGAACTTAACAGTAACGAGCAAGTAATGGGTGGTGGTGACCGTTGAGTTTAAGTGGTGGGTTACAATGGTTTTCGATGGTGGTCATAATCACGTTGGTGGTGGCGTATCCATGGAGTGATACGGTGGTGATGGGGTGTGATTCAAGGTGGTGATTATGGAGATAGAAGGGTGACGTTAGTGATGATAACAAAAGTGGTGGTGGTGAGGTAGGGAATGGTTGGTGACGGTTGGTGGTTGTGGACGGTGGCTCACGGTGGTGTTTTATCTTCGATTCTTGGCTACCATAACAAACTAACAGTAGTGGTTAACAAACGTAGTAGTGAAACTTGAACAACATCCGTAGCTAAAGTTCGTGTGATGTTTTGGTGGTGAAGTTGTCTAAACATGAGCATAAAATAAAGGAAGGTCGTGTTTTAATGGAGGTGGTGATGATACTCCGGGTGGTTAAAGAAGAAGAAGTGTGAGACTAGTGGGGGGTAATCTTATGTGTATGCACTTTTATATATATATATATATATATATATATATATATATATATATATATATATATATATATATATATATATATATATATATATATATATATATATATATATATATATATATATATATATATATATATATCTAACTTCCATGTCGGTAAATTGTTTAAGAATGAGACTGAGATAGATTGAGATATTTGTGAAAGATGTCAAAAACAAAAAGTAACACAGTATCCTAATTTTAATTCTCGTGAAGTTAAATTAGTGGAGTTGTTTTTCGTCTCTATCTCTCTATCATTCAATGTCTACACATAATACAATAATTAATTATAATATTAATAATAATTAATAATAATTAATAATTATAATATAATTATAATATTAAATATTGATTTGAAATTGAAAGATAACTAAAGTTAGATAATACAGTAAGCAGCGAATTCATTTGGTTTAATCTACCGACACCTTTCTCACACAGTGTATATTGTACTTCGTTGTTAATTAGTGGCGGATAAAAATTCTTCAGAAAAATCCCAAATTTTTACAGTAATTATATTTATTTATTTTAGTCAATATTGAATAAAAATTTGGTCATTAATTGTTTAAAATTATTAAATAATAATTAACTCAACTGTCCGCGCTCCTTCCAGGTAAAATATAAAAAAAATGTTAAAGCTTAATAATTAGATCCTAGATTTACTTTTGATAAGCCTATAATTTAGTTTACTCATTTTCGGATCACCGTTTAATTTAAAATCACATAAGTTCGAATTTAACTTGCTTAATATCAATCGAAACATCAATCGAGTATTACAATCATTTAATATTTATTTTTAATATACATTATTTATATATAGGTATGTTTTAAATAATAATTATTATAAAATCATATTTTTATTTTATTTTACAGAATTAATTTTAATAACAATAACATATAATATTTCAAATTATATTTCCAATTGTTATATATATATATATATATATATATATATATATATATATATATATATATATATATATATACACACACATATCTATTTACAATTAATTGTTTGTGAATCGTCGAAAATGGTCGAAGTCTAATGAATGTACGAAAATAGTTCAAAAATTTTGAGACGCAACATTACGGACTTTGCTTATCATATCAGAATTATGAAATCGTATCGTGAGTTTGGTTCAAAATTAGTCGAAATTTTTCGGGTCGTGACAGTACCTACCCGTTAAAGAAATTTCGTCCCGAAATTTGAGTGGGATGGTCATGGTTGACAATAAGTATGTTCTCATGACACATACGAGTTAGAAATTGGACTTTTATTATCAGTGAGTAATATGAACAAGACAATTAGAATTTTGAGAAGAGTACGAGTGAAGCTATCACAAAAGTGTAAAATGAGTAAATGTAGGTTTGTTTTAACCGATGACGTAGTCGCGGTTGATTTCCGGGATTCAAGGAATAGAAAATCTTCGTAATCTAAATGAGATTTGATTCTTTGGTAATTAAGGAAATTAAGATCTCTATAATTAAATACGGTGATCTGCTTCGATTACTCTGTCGGTTATTTCACTATAAATGAACTTCTTCCTTCCCATTATTTCCACAACTCTCATCTTTTATACTTCAATTCATATTTCCAAAACATTTGCCAAATTATTAGTATTCACTGGAAAAGATAGAATTATCAAGAAAATATATTCTTAATTTTGTTTAGAGATTTAGTAGAATGTAAGAGTCGTGTAACATGGCACATGATGATGTTATGATCTGTGAATCATCACGTTCCATTAGAAACTCAGCATGACTTACTGTAATATAATCACGTTGATCAAGTGTCATTATATTATACTAACTCATGTATCAATTTCCAACACTACTTCAAAATCATTCATAGTTCAACTCGAATTTTTTTTAGAATTTTAGAAACTAAAACAGTTTCTTTTATGATATAACGCGGATAGAGCGGAGAGATAATTAATATCGGACAAGAATATTTATGAAGATATCTTTATAAATATTGAGGATATTAATAAAGAAAGATACAATGATATCTTAGAATTTCAGAATCAAATTGTGATGAAGAAATTCATTCACGATGATTTAGAGCGGTTAAGGAGTAAGGTATTCGCTAAAGATTTCATCAGATCCAGAATTACCTGGATTCTTTGAATATAGGATTTGGTCCTTGTATTTGTTCTTGGTTTCCTTTACGGTTAGCTCAATTCGTTTTTCAGTACCAAATTTTCTATCGAACGTTCCCAACATTCTATTCTTTATCATCAAACTTTTGGCCGTTTAAACCATCTACCATTTTTCTGTTTCCTCTGCAATTAATGCTACGATATCTGAATCATCGGTTATCAATTCGAGGTGGTTTCAAGGGAATTGTGTTTTTAAATGATTAAACGCTGATGGTAATATGGTGGAATATAAAAGGTTCTCTGGTAACAATAAAAGAGTACACATATATATATCAAGGTTATAATAAGGTTGTTTCGAATGAAAAGTCGAAGTTGTCTTGTTGGAGCTGTGACAAAATTTGCTACTTTGAAAGGAATCACCAAGTTATTTTGGGTGATAATAACACTAAACTAATTAGCACAACTACGTGTTAAAAGTTTACTCGGTTGCCGAGGGTTTCTCAGGTGCATAACTATATGCATAAATCTTTCCTTCCGAAGATGAAGTGCGGTTGGTTCATCCTCTCGATTGAGGTGTTTTCAAGAATCATAAATGATTTGTACGCAGATTGGAATCGTCAAGATACAAATGAGGTTTAGAATGAAATCAAGTGGCAAACTTGAAGAATTGTTTAGTTTCATATGTTATAATCAATATTTTAATTCAATTTGATTGTCCAATGTTTTTAGTCCACAGTCGATAGTCCACAATAACAATCCAATAATTCATATATAGTTTAACATATAATATTCGAATTAATTAATACGTATCGTGACCCGTGTACATGTCTCAGACTCGATCACAACTCAAACTATATTTATTATTGTAGAATCAACCTCAACCCTGTATAGCGAACTCGATCATTACAGCATATAGAGTGTCTATGGTTATTCCAAATAATATATATAGATGTGTCGATATGATATGTCAAAACCTTGTATACGTGTCCCGATATTTAAAGTGCGTAAAAATAAATAACAGAAATTAAATGACAATAAATAAAGTGCGAGAATGTAAATTGCGAGAATGTAAATTGCGAGAATGTAAATTGCGATAATTAAATTGCGATAAGTAAAATGTAATCAGTTAGCTATGAGCAGTTAGCTAGGAACAGTTAGCATGGATTCTTAACAACATTTCAATTAGTTAATTCGTTTGTTTCTAACAAATTTTATTTTGTTCAATTTTTTCTTCATTATGCCACTTGTTGGATTCTGAGAAGTTAAAATCCAAATATGAAATTGAATAAAAATAGTTATTTTGTGATGAACGGATTCGTATATCGATGAATGTAGATAGGATAGTAAATGACTATTGAATCAGATTCGAAGAATGTACAGTGTAACTTATTAATGTGAAATCTAAATATTCCTGGGTATTACCTACCCGTTAAAATATTTTCACTATTAACAGTTTGTACGAAAGAATTTTTAATTACAATCTTTATGAAAACATATATACATATATATTTTCTTCAGATGTAATCATGGATTTAATGAATTAATATGATATTAAACTCATTTAATTTACCGTTAGAACATGAATATTTAATCTCTAAAACATTAGAGATTACATAATCGCCATGTCAAATGAAGATAAATGATGTAGAACGTCATGTAGAATGAAGATTATACCCGAGGTACAAAATGAGATGTTGAGACACGTGGTGTTGAAACTTGGGTTGTTGGTGGTACTAATGAAGTTGCTGAAGCTGGTAAGTTTTGCACCATATTCTTCAAATTGATTACTCGAGCGCGAAGTTCGTTGACTTCTTGTATTACTCGTGGATGATTGTCGGATTGGACGAGCAGATGAATAAGATTCAAAATTTTGAGATAGTATATAATCGTGGCGAGATATTCAGGAAATGAGGATAAAAATGGTGTTGCGGATAGGTTCGCCGGTAAGTGCTTCAGGTTCTTCACCAAGAGGTGAATTCAGTTGATGGAAAAGATCGGCTTCTTCTCGTCTCCATTGTTTAAGTCGACTACGAACTCATAAGATGAATTGGGGATGGATGATTGGTTGATTCATTCTGATGACACTGCTTTCGGGGCTTAGGTGAAAATCCATATCAGAATAGCTCTCGGAATCTGAGGAATTCGAACTGGATGAGGGATTCATCTCATACGATCAGATGAAGGATTTTAGATAAGAAATAGATTATAGGATGTAGATTAGTACCCTGCAATACATAATTTACATATGCATATAAAATACTAAAATCCCATAAGTTACGGAGGAATCCACGGAATATGTCAGGCAAGGTTTACAGTAACAGATATGCTAAGATACGAATTTATCTATACACTATCTATGCAATAGAGGCAGTAAGATGTTTCTAGACTTTAAGGATGATAAGCAAGGAATTTTCCGACACTGAATGATAAGCAAAACTTTTGACATGCAGGCACGGTCGAAGTCCAGACTCATTAATGCATCTAAATATCTATCAGTTAGACACACCAATGCAAGACCTGGTTCGCTAAGACCACCGCTCTGATACCACCTGTGATGACCCGTCCTAATCCTCCTGGACAAAGTCTTCAACATTTGGTTCCATTGCGAGGTACTGACTTAAGTATGCCATAAACGACTCCATGTAATATGAGCAAATGCACAGCGGAAGATTTCTTTCATACCTGAGAATAAACATGCTTAAAAGTGTCAACTAAAAGGTTGGTGAGTTCATAGATTTATCATAACAATCAGTTTAATATATTAATAGACCACAAGATTTTCGTTTATAAATATATGTACACTCGCAAGTGTATAAAAGTATTCTATGAGCTGTAGGCACCCGGTAACAAGCCTTAACATTCATGTTTTACCCTCTGAAGTACACCAGACCAGGTGTGTTTAATATAACTTCGAAGTACTAAAGCATCCCATAGTCAGGATGGGATTTGTCTGGCCCAATAGATCTCTCTTTAGGATTCGCGCCTACTGTACATAGACAAGTAGTTTAATGTTACCAAGCTAAGGGTATATTTCTAGTTTAAACCCACGTAGAATTTGTTTTAGTACTTGTGCCTATTTCGTAAAACATTTATAAAACAGCGCATGTATTCTCAGCCCAAAAATATATATTGCAAAAGCAATTAAAAAGGGAGCAAATGAAACTCACCTACTGTATTTTGTAGTAAAAATACATAGAACGACATTGAACAAGTATAGGGTTGGCCTCGGATTCACGAACCTATATCATTTGTGTGTATATTAAAACATATAATGGAAATCACATAATTTTATTTATTAATATATGTTATTTATATATATTTGTAGTTATATATGATTTATATAAAACTCCATTTAAAACATATACTTATATTATATCTTAAATTATATGTTATATATATTTATTTTGTTTATGTATATTTTAAAAGATTAATATCTATTCATTTAGTTATATTAATATATATATCCATATATATACATGTATGTATATATACATATTTATTATTATGTTTGAAAATCAATAGTTTGTTACATGTAATTATTTATCTAGATAATGTTAATATATAGTTATATGAAATATTAATATAGTTATAAAAATAATAATTTTTAATAATAACAATACTAATAATGATAATAATAATAAGTATAATAATAATAATAATAATAATAATAATAATAATAATAATAATAATAATAATAATAATAATAATAATAATAATAATAATAATAATTATAATTATAATAATAGAATAACTACCTCAAAGGTGAAAAAGGAAAATATTTGCCCAAGCCCGGGCTCGAACCCGCGACCTCTTGATTAAACACAAACAACACTCAACTATCTGCTCTGCATCTCCTTTTCGTTTTTAATTATAATTATAATTTCTTTTAACTAAATTTCTATTTTCATCTTCATTATATTATCACCGTCATTCTCATGTATCATGATAATCGTACCATCATATAACATCATTCATTTTAAAATCATGCACCCATCATCATAATCATAATAACATATGATCATCTTCTTCATTCCATCATCAATATCATACCATGATTATTATCTTCATCATCATACCACGATCATCATCATACATACTATACGCATCATCATCATCAACCATCATAATTATCATTACTAATATCATATTTTACATAAAATTACCACCATCATATCTTCATTATCTCAATAACGTTGTCATCACCATCATCATCATCTTTACTCACCTCATTCTTGGTTCCGTAAAAATAGAAGAAAAAAAAACTGCAGTTGCAGTCAATTAATGGAGAAACCACACAAGTGGTGGTAAGGCCCAACGATATAGATAATCCTACGGCCCAATTCTATTGAGCAGACTCAATTTTTCACAAGCCCAATATGATCAACAACTTTTGTGGTTCGTTATGTTAGGGATTTATTTTAAACTATAATCAATTAGCAGCTCCTGTTATGGTGGGTTCCTTCGTCAGGGAAAAAGGGAAACAGAAACAATAATACAACATCATCATGCTTTATCTATCACACATAGTGTACTTGTCATCATCATTCTTCATCGATTTAATATAAACAGAAAATGGTAGCGGGTAGGAGCAACAGTTCATCCCCATACTATTCCATCGTCTTCTTGAAACATCGTCACCATTTTCACATAATTTCTTCTTCTTCTTCCATCATTAACACAGACGTCATCATCTTCTTTATCACTTTCGTGTTTAATAGAAACATATATAGATTGTATTGCAACAGCAAAAAAAAGAAACTGCAGTTGAATTCATGATGACGTCCGACAAACAAAAGAAAACGAAAGGAAAAAAAATAATGGAAAACAGAAACCCTTTTTACATCGAGCAACAATTTTCGATGGGTTGATCCAAGTGTTTGTCTTGGTGGTTTTTTTTCGAAGGTCTTTGGGTGCCTGGTCAGGCACGAGAACTTAATAGTAACGAGCAAGTAATGGGTGGTGGTGACCGTTGAGTTTAAGTGGTGGGTTACAATGGTTTTCGATATTGGTCATAATCACGTTGGTGGTGGCGTATCCATGGAGTGATACGGTGGTGATGGGGTGTGATTCAAGGTGGTGATTATGGAGATAGAAGGGTGACATTAGTGATGATAACAAAAGTGGTGGTGGTGAGGTAGGGAATGGTTGGTGACGGTTGGTGGTTGTGGACGGTGGCTCACGGTGGTGTTTTATCTTCGATTCTTGGCTACCATAACAAACTAATAGTAGTGGTTAACAAACGTAGTAGTGAAACTTGAACAATATCCGTAGCTAAAGTTCGTGTGATGTTTTGGTGGTGAAGGTGTCTAAACATGAGCATAAAATAAAGGAAGGTCGTGTTTTAATAGAGGTGGTGATGATACTCCGGGTGGTCAAAGAAGAAGAAGTGTGAGACTAGTGGGTGGTAATCTTATGTGTATGCACTTATATATATATATATATATATATATATATATATATATATATATATATATATATATATATATATATATATATATATATATATATATATATATATATATATATATATATATATATATATATATCTAACTTCCATGTCGGTAAATTGTTTAAGAATGAGATTGAGATAGATTGAGATATTTGTGAAAGATGTCAAAAACAAAAAGTAACACAGTATCCTAATTTTAATTCCCGTGAAGTTAAATTAGTGGAGTTGTTTTCCGTCTCTATCTCTCTATCATTCAATGTCTACACATAATACAATAATTAATTATAATATTAATAATAATTAATAATTATAATATAATTATAATATTAAATATTGATTTGAAATTGAAAGATAACTAAAGTTAGATAATACAGTAAGCAGCGAATTCATTTGGTTTAATCTACCGACACCTTTCTCACACAGTGTATATTGTACTCCGTTGTTAATTAGTGGCGGATAAAAATTCTTCAGAAAAATCCCAAATTTTTACAGTAATTATATTTATTTATTTTAGTCAATATTGAATAAAAATTTGGTCATTAATTGTTTAAAATTATTAAATAATAATTAACTCAATTGTTCACGATCCTTCCAGGTAAAATATAAAAAAAATGTTAAAGTTTAATAATTAGATCCTAGATTTACTTTTGATAAGCTTATAATTTAGTTTACTCATTTTTGGATCACCGTTTAATTTAAAATCACATAAGTTCGAATTTAACTTGCTTAATATCAATCGAAACATCAATCGAGTATTACAATCATTTAATATTTATTTTTAATATACATTATTTATATATAGGTATGTTTTAAATAATAATTATTATAAAATCATATTTTTATTTTATTTTACAGAATTAATTTTAATAACAATAACATATAATATTTCAAATTATATTTCCAATTGTTATCTATATATATATATATATATACACACACATATATATACACACATATCTATTTACAATTAATTGTTCGTGAATCGTCGAAAATGGTCGAAGTCTAATGAATGTACGAAAATAGTTCAAAAATTTTGAGACGCAACATTACGGACTTTGCTTATCATATCAGAATTATGAAATCGTATCGTGAGTTTGGTTCAAAAATAGTCGAAATTTTCCGGGTCGTGACAAAAACGTCCCTTTTTCATAATCTTTTGCGCTTTCACGCAACTAATGAGGTTCAGCTGCGAGGTACATCTCTCTCCATAGATGATCAGTGGCTCACCATTGCCTTGTGGTATACGAAGAGCTTTATCTCCACATATAATGTCGGCCCTTACTTTCGTCAGCCAATCCATACCAACGATCACGTCAAAACTTCCCAGTTTGATAGGTATCAAATCAATTTCGAAATCTGCACCAGCTATGTTGATAATAGCTCCTCGACTAATGTGGTCAACTTTTTCAAGTTTACCGTTGGTGACCTCGACAAGCATACTCTCTTTTAACGGGACTAACGACCAATTAATCTTATCGCAAAAATGTCTACATACATAACTTCTATGCGCACCAGTATCAAACAAGACAGAAGCTAAAAGATTGTTGATTTTAAATATACCTGTCACCAAGTCGGGGTTTTCGCGTGCGTCCCTTGCATTAACATTGAAAGCTCTAACGCGCGGTGGTCCGCCATCTTTTCGCTTATTTGGACACACATTTCTGAAATGGCCTGTCTGCCCGCATTCATAACATTTCTTCGGCCCGTTGGTGTTTGGCTTCCCATTCAAAGTGGTGACCTTGCAGTCCTTCCCGATATGTCCAGTCCGTTGGCACTTTTCGCAAACAACATTATAATACCCAGTGTGGTGTTTGTAGCACCGTTTGCATTGTGGTAAGGTTGCCTTGTAGTTCGGGTTAGAGTTGGTGTTGTTGTTGAGGTTTCCACTGTTGTTGTTTCCCCTGAAACCCTCATGTCGTTTTGCCTGGTTCTGTTCATAGTTCCTTCCCCTGTTGTTATCCCATTTGCGTTTCTCACTAGTACCCGCTTCAGACTTAGTTTTCTCCGGTTCATCGATGGTTAGTTGATTCATTAAAGTATGCGCCATGCGCATCGCTTCGGGAACATTCGGTGGCTTGGACGAGGTGACGTTTCCCTTAATGATCTTAGGAAGTCCCCAGAAGTACCTCTCCATACACTTCAATTCTGGGGTGACCATTGTCGGACACATCAGGGCTAGTTCCAAAAATCTCCTGTTGTAACCATCAAGGTCGTTCCCAATGGCCTTTAACTGCATGAACTCCATTTCCATCTTTTGTATCTCGGTTCTCGGACAATACTCCTCAATCATGGCACACTTAAATTCTTCCCATGGCGTAGCATACGCCTCATCAATGCCTTGTGCCTGTGCCATTGTGTTCCACCACATGAGCGTGCTGTCAGACAGCGTGCAAGATGCAAATTTGGTTTTGCTGTCCTCCGAATAGTTGCTAACTCAGAATACTGATTCTGGCTTTTTGAACCATCTAGTGAGACCAACCAGTCCCTCAGTGCCACTGAAGTTATGTGGTTTACAGCTCTGGAACTCCTTGTACGTACACCCATTACGAATGGGCTGAATAACCGGTGGTGGTGACGGTGGCGGTGGCGGTGGAGCTTGGGGTTGCATTTCCGCAATGGCTGCGGCTACCCTTTCGGCAATCATCTCTTCAATTTGGACGGTGGTAGGTGTTGATCGTCTGTTGGCCATGATGTTCTAAACAAAAATTTTGACTCAAGTCAAAATCCAGTATTCAAATAGTAATAATACATTATATAGTAACCAACATGGAATCAAAACATCACATGTTATTAAATAACGCATCTAGGTACAAATACCACAGAATCATCGTACAGTAATGTAAATAGAACATCGTGCAAGAATTAAATAACGCAAAGTTCCATTCATTAATAATAATAAGTTCCATACATCTGAATAAGTCCGTACAATACATAAGTGAAATATAAAACTATAACTAGATTACATAATGAAATCTAAATACAAAAGCCCTACGATGAAGGTGGGTGTAGGATGTCCATAACATGGGCCATCTGGTCCTCTAGCTCAGCAACTCGAGCTCAGAGGATCTCCACCTCCCTTGTCAATTCCTCGACAGTGGGAGCTGGTGGGGCGGGTGGTGCTGGTGGTGCAGGTGGTGCAGAGGGTCCGGCTCCAGACGTAGAGGCTGCATGGCGGTAAGGCTTACGGATGAAGGGATCCGCAGGGTACGGCACA
Source organism: Rutidosis leptorrhynchoides (assembly GCF_046630445.1). NCBI lineage: Eukaryota > Viridiplantae > Streptophyta > Magnoliopsida > Asterales > Asteraceae > Rutidosis > Rutidosis leptorrhynchoides. Next base: position 451,773,988 of record NC_092335.1, read on the forward strand.
AGCCGCTTACGGGCAGTAACCCTACGACGCCGACCAAATGCGTCAGTGAAAGCACGACCTCCATTCACCCCTGGAATGACCGTGCCATCAAAACGGTACCGCTTCTTCGGCGGGGTGGAGGGTGCCTGTATAGGTACATCAGCAGGGTCCTCATCATCACTGGAGTCGTTTGAGGAGGTGTCGTCGGATGAAGCATCAGTGGATGACAGGTCGTCCAAATCATGTGGTGGCTGTACGGGTGGCTGAACTGGCCGTCCTTGAGCGGCCATCATCTGTCTGTACCTAGCGGGTCCGATCGAAATGAGACGTCCATCAGGGGCGTGTTGGCACCAATGGCGATACCGGTTACGGAACGGACCTTCCCCGAACTTCGCGGGAATCACAATCTCACCGGAGCGGGGCTATGATCCTGAGGGTCCGGGGGCAGATGGAGCTGGAATCTCCGAAGGTTCCTGGGCTCCGCTAGAAGTAACCACTGGGGCAGGCGCCTGGCTATTAGTCCCGAAAGATGAAGTGACGGGGTCACTCGTGGGTAGCGGGATCGGTGTGTCGGCAGCAGCAGCAGGTGGGGTGGCTGACGAGTCTGAACTGCCCAAAATGATAGCAGGTGGAGTATCCGACATCTGAACAAGGAAAAATAAATTTTTCCATGTCAGTAAGTCATAAAGCAAGCACGTATTAGGCCAACAGTTTAAATCATGTATAACAATAAGTAGCATGGCAATAACGACAAGTATCATGCAATCGAAAGCAGATAATAGCATGCAGTAGTGACATCATGTAATAGCATACGGCACATAGTAGTAAAAGTAAGCAGCAGCATGTAGTAAGTTCAGCAGAAACAAGTAAACTAGCAAGTTGTAGATTAGTCCTATTAGTGAATCCTACTCGGGTCGGTCTTGACTCACTAATGCAACCTAATTCCCTACAACCAACGCTCTGATACCAAATGTGATGCCCCATACAAAACCATCATGTACGAATCATCAACAACAGGATCATTACAAGGTTAAGTACTATATGCTGTAATAAAAGAAGTTGCATTCACGATAAAAAGGTGACGTCATAATCGACATCAAATGTTTTACACCAACAGTAAGCTTCTATGAATAGCAAGCATGAATAAATGTATGTGACCCTTAGGTCGTTACAAAACATAGTTTCAAATGTATTAAAGTTTGAATGCAAGATAAAGTAGTTTATGCGGTGATAACACTAGATCAGCGGGTGTCTACGGCAAGACTAGTACACAGCGGAAGCAGCTAACCTTAAGCACCTGAGAAAAACATGCTTAAAACGTCAACACAAAGGTTGGTGAGCTATAGTTTAAGTATAACAGTATGTAAGGTAGGCCACGAGATTTCAGTGCTACAAAGAGCGTTTCAAAACAGTAAGATAAAGTATATGTTAACCGTGGACACTTGGTAACTAACTTAACATTTATACCCCATGAAAGTACACTTGGCAAGTGCGTATGTTTACGAAGTATTAAACACTTGTTAAATGCTAGCACGACTAGCTCGAGTGGGGATGTCAAACCCTATGGATCCATATCTAAGATTCGCGTTCACCGGTTCAAAAACCAATGACTAAACGTTACCGAGCTAAAGGGAATGTTTATGCCGTTGTATAACCCACACATATATAAGTTTAAGTACTCGTGCCTAGTATGTAAAACGTAAAATGCACATGTATTCTCAGTTCCCAAAATAGTTAAAGTAAAAAGGGAATGCTATAACTCACAATAATAAAGTAGCGGTAAAGTATGACTCGGGAAATAAGCAAGTGTGTAGGTCCGGAAAGTCCTCAACCTAAGTCAAATAGTACTAAGTTAGTAAATCGTCCCAAAAGGTTTAAATGTATGTAAATATGGTCTTAAAGGTCATCATCATTCATCATCAAACAAAAGGTGTAAAGCAAGTTTCGTTCATGAAAGAGTTTAAAACAAAGGCTGAGTTCGATCAGTCACCACGGCCTCTACACCTACTGAAATAAGGTGAGACCAGTGGCCATGGCTCCGTATATGAGTCCTTTAGTAGTGGTATAAATCCCATAAGCAAAATAGTCTTCGTTTGACCGTGGCGACGGTCTAAGTGCAAGTAGGTCAGAATTTTCAGCACAACGTTAAAAGGACATAGGGACGATCGGAGGGCCATAAATCCTAAACCGTAACTCGGATTAAGACGAGTCCTAAATGAAAAATTATCTACTGGAACATAGCTATCTGAAAATCATCTTTAAAGTAGCCCAGGTCATACGGGTCAGACACAGAAACAGTAAAACAGTAGGTTCCGGGAGTTCTTGGTACTCGATGCTAATCACGGTTCTCATCCTTGATGCATATAGCTTCAAGTGTACAACTTGTTGATGTGTTTGCATCATCTTGACCAAGGTTTCACCATAATAACACTTGTATAAGTCCAAGACATGTAGCACAACTCATTTAAGTGTTGTAAGTGTTTTGATGAACCAAAGTTACATCAAAGTCTTAGATCCGACACATACATGAACTATAAAAGTAATATTAACCAAGTTTTGACTATTATGACACAAGTGTAAGTCTAAGGCATGTAGCACAACTCACTTAAGAGTTGTATGAAGTTTGATGAACCAAAGTTACATCAAGGTCTTAGATCTAACACATACATGAACTTTAAAACTAATAATAAGTTGCAAACTTGAAAGTAAACTTATGAAATCAAGATCTTAAGTTGTAGAACATAGTTCTTAGTTAGATCTTGAAGATCCTAGACCCAAAAGTCTAGATCTAACATAAGTGTACAAAGTTATAGTTAAATAAAGCTTACTTACATGTTCTTGAACTTTCAAAGTTAACTTTAGTTCAAGAAAGTATGAGATCAAGACTAACTTGTAATACTTGACCATTTAAACCAACAAACATGAAATTAAAGTGCAAGTAAATGAAGTATTAAACTAAATAAACAAGTTAATAAGTTCATGGGTTTCATACTTTAAAGATTCAAGCCTAAGTCTTGATCTTTAAGGAAGTAAACTTTAAAGTTTACCTCATGAATCACAAGTATGCTTTCAACACATGAACTTTGATCTTTTAAAACTTTAAATGTAGAGCATAAACTAGAAAGTTTAAGCTCTCTTATGTTCTTGTAAATACAAGATAAATGAAGAACAAACTAGCAAGTTTGATTCTTGATAATTAGTAAGTAACAAACAACAAGTAAGTAATTAAACGACAAGGAACAAGTAGACAACAAACAAATGATGATGATATTGAGGGTTATTGTTACGGTTTTTAGAAGGAAAGAAAGGGAAGAAAAGCTTCAAGTTACTTACAATATTTAGAGAGAATAAGAGAAAGAAATGAGAGAAAATGCAAGTATTGTGTGTGTGAGAAAATGAGAGTAAAATGCTAGTGAAGTAATAAGAAAAATTGGAACAAAAACACCCTTGTTCTACTACCTAGGCCGACGGCTAAACAAGGAATCAAGGGGAAGAACTTGGTCCACTAGTCACTAGTATGTAAGGCTTAAAAGGTTGGTTAATAAGGGTGCATGCATGGGGATTATGTTGTAACTAGATTCTTTACAAAGTTAAACTAACTAGCTGATCCATAAAGTGATACTTACAAGTAAGAATGGGCTAGTTAGTTCATTAAGATGTAGGGTGGGCTTATAAGTCTACATTCAAGAGTCCATTAACATTAATCAAGCCCAAGTTCAAGTAATTAATAAGTAAAAGTCCAATAACACTAATAAAGGCCCAAGTAATCAACTAATAACCTTAGTTAATCAAAATGATTAATAAAACTTAATCATGAATGTAAATAATACTCGAAAATATTATTCGTGAAAGTTTCGTGTGTCACAAAGACGTTTCGGGCATTTAAAGTCAAGTACGGGCAATCATGGTAACAAGTAAATGTATATAAACAATACATTCATTTAATCACAAGTATTAATAATAAACATTATTAATAAATAAACATTGGAAAATCCAGGGTCGTTACAATCTGCAAGCAGATTGACTCAATCTGCACGCAGATTGACTCCATCTGCACGCATATTGAAGGTTAGTCTGTGCAGATTGAACTCAATCTCCGCAGGTTCTCTTGGTTCTCTACTACCTTTGGTTCTCCATGGATCCTCACCATATATATATATATATATATATATATATATATATATATATATATATATATATATATATATATATATATATATATATATATATATATATATATATATATATATATATACATATATAAATATATATAAATATTGGTAATTTTCCCAATATTTTGCTTCCTCGGCGGAAACACCATTGACCATTTTTAACTTTGGTCCATTGGTTAAGGATTTTATTTTATTTATCTGTTTTTCTACGGTTCTTAATATTTCCTTCTCTGGAACCTTTTCTTCCGGTTCCTCTTCTTCCGGTTCCTCTTCTTCCGATTCCTCTTCTTCCGATTCTTCTTCTTCTTCCGGAATTTGTGAATCTTCTCAAAATACATTCGACTCTTCATTATCATTAGGTGAGTTGATGGGATTTGTACTAGAGGTAGATATCTATCACACAATAGCAAGCACGTTAAGAGATTAATATATCACATATTATTTACATGTTAACAATATATAGTTTCCAACAAACGTGCTAAGCAATCGTTTTTAAAGAAAAACACGGTCGAAGTCCAGACTCACTAATGCATCCTAACAACCTTGATAAGACACACTAATGTAAATTTCTGGTTCTCTAAGACCAACGCTCGGATACCAACTGAAATGTCCCGTTCATATCGATTATAAACGTTTCATATTAATTTGTTTCGTTGCGAGGTTTTGACCTCTATATGAGACATTTTTCAAAGACTGCATTCGATTTTTAAAACAAACCGTAACCTTTACTTTATCGATAAAGGTTTAAAAGACATAGCGTAGATTACCAAATAATGGTAATCTAAAGTACAACGTTTACATACGACCATTACATAATGGGTTACGATAATATATTACAACAATTTATTTTCCAAATGCAGTTTTTCTTTAAACATTATCATACAAGCATGCTGACTCCAAATCTTGTCCTTAATTTAGCATGCAACAGCGGAAGTTCTTAATAATCACCTGAGAATAAACATGCTTAAAACGTCAACAAAAATGTTGGTGAGTTATAGGTTTAACCTATATATATTAAATTGTAATTAATAGGCCACAAGATTTCATTTAATAAATAATCATACACTCGCAAGTGTATAAAAATCATTCGTATGATGAACACTTGGTAACCGACATTAACAAAATGCATCTAGAATATCCCCAAATATACAGGTACACTCATCTGTTTATAAAAATCGAAGTACTAAAGCATCCATAACCTGGATGGGGTTTGTTAGGCCCATAGATCTATCTTCAGGATTTGCGTCAATTTGGGGGTCTGTTCCCAAATTCTTAGGCTACCAAGCTAAAAGGGTGATATTCGGTATAATGATTCAGTCATATAATATAGTTTCAAGTACTTGTGCCTATTTAGTAAAACATTAATAAAACTGCATGTATTCTCATCCCGAAAATATGGGACTATAACTCACTTTCACGTATTTTCACTTCGTCGAAAAAATAAGACTTGGCCACGGATCGATTCACGAACCTATAACAAATATACACATATATATCAAAATATGATCGAATTATATTCACAACATTTTTATTATGTTTTGACGTTTTAAGTTGTTAAGTTAGCAGTCCAACGTTAGTAGTTCACAATTAATAGTCCACAGTTAGTAGTACATAAATAAATCAATATATTTTCTCGAATCAATTCACGACCCAGTGTATACATGTCTCAGACTCGATCACAACTCAAAGTGTATATATTATTTTAGAATCAACCTCGACCCTGTATACGCTAACTCGAGCATTACCGCAATATAGAGTGACTTACGGTTATTCCAAATAATATATATAGATGACGTCGATATGAAATGTCAAAACATTGTATACGTGTCTATGGTCTATCAAGATTACATAATATATGTTAGATTACATGTACAATACAATAAGTTAGTTAATTTATGGTTAGTATAGATTTGTTATAAAATTTTCGTAGCTAAAACTAGTAATTTTAACCAATTTTGTTTTACCCATAATTTCTTCGTTATAAATCTATTTTGAGTGAATCAAGTTGCTATGGTTTCATAATGAACTGAAATTTATGAAAATAAACAGAAAAAGTATAAGTTTATAGTTGGAAATACAAGTTACAAGTCGTTTTTGAAAGAGGTAGTCATTTTCGTCGAAAGAACGACATCTTGATGACCATTTTGAAAAATATACTTCCACTTTGAGTTTAATCATGATTTTTGGATATACTATCATGTTCATATGAAATATCATTTTTACACAAAACAAACTTCAAATTTAAAGATTAAGATAGTTTTTATTTTTTTAACCCAAAACAGCCCCCGGTTTTACTACAACGGTGTATGTCCGGTTTTACGGTGTTCTTCGTGTTTCCAGGTTATAAATCATTAAGTTAGCATATAATATAGATATAGAACATGTGTTTAGTTGATTTTAAAAGTTAAGTTAGAAGGATTAACTTTGTTTGCAAACAAGTTTAGAATTAACTAAACTATGTTCTAGTGATTACAAGTTATAATCTTCGAATAAGATAGTTTTATATATATGAATCGAATGATGTTATGAACACCATTACTACCTCAAGTATAGTAGGTAAACCTACTTTAAATGATGAGAAAATAACTTGAGCTTCAAAGGATCTTTGATGGCTTGGAAGTTCTTGAAGTAGAATTATGACACAAAAACAAGTTCAAGTAAGATTACTACTCGAATTAAGATAGTTATATTTATAGAAATTGAATCAAAGCTTGAATATGAATATTACCTTGAATTAGAAAGATAACCTACTGTAAATAACAAAGGTTTCTTGATCTTAGATGATTGATTGGAATGGATTAGAAAGCTTGGAAGTAGACTTGCAAACTTGAAAGTGTTATTGAAGTTTTCTTGAGTAGTTGTTTTGTAAGTTGATTTATGTTTGGATTTTTGAGCTAGATTGATGTAGATTTTGATGAAGATGATGAAGAACACTTAGAACATCAAGAGAAAACTTGAGAGAGATGTGTTTGATGCATGGAAGTTGAAAAATGAAAGTGTTTGTGTGTGTGATTGAATTCGTGAATGAGGGCTTTTCATATAGGCTCCATTAGTTTGATTTTTAGTGTAATCATTCATGCTAATTTCCAAATGGTTGGTTCCATATGTTTGTTGACTATCTAAGGCTACTAAGAGCTGAATTTTTATGTGTATATACCAATAGTATATACATCTAGGAGCTGTGTATTGTACGAGTACGAATACGAGTGCATACGAGTAGAATTGTTGATGAAAATGAATGAGAATGCAATTGTAAGCATTTTTGTTAAGTAGAAGTACTTTGATATGTGTCATGAAGTCTTTAAAAAGTGTAACAATACTTCTTAGTATACTACATGTATATACATTTTAACTGAGTCGTTAAGTCATCGTTAGTCGTTACATGTAAGTGTTGTTTCGAAACTTTTAAGTTAATGATCTTGTTAAATGTAATTAATCCATTGTTATAATACTTAATGAGATGTTAAATTGTTATGTTATCATGATAACATAGTGTGTTAATATATCTTAATATGATATACAAATAGTAAGACGTTATTACAACGATATTCGTTACATATAGATATCATTTTGAATTTCTTAAGTTAGTAGTCTTGTTGTATGTATAAAGTTCATTGTTAATATACATAATGAGATACTTAAATATCATTTCATCATGTTAAACATATATATATGTTCATATATATATTATCATGTCATATACAAGTTATAACGTTCGTGAATCATCGAACAAACAGGGTGGTCAAACGTTAACACAAAATCCGTTTCAATTAATCAAGTCTTAACAAGTTTTATTGCTTAATTGGAAACATTTATTCATGTAAATATTAAACTCATATAATATATAATCATGGAAAATTTCGGGTCACTACAATGTGAAGCTATGGTGGGATGGGAGAATTCAAGTTTTTGGTGAGGAGCAATGTATGAGTCTAACTTGGGAAGAGTTCAAGGCAGAATTCTTTAGAGAGTACTGAACTCAAGCCGACCTTTATAGGCTAAGAGATGAGTTGCGTGCTTTGAGGAAATGGTCAATGGATTTGAACACTCTCAAGTCCACTTTCTTGTCAAAGACCCAATTTTGCCCGGAGTACATCGGTAATGATCGTATGTTGATGGAATATTTTTATCGAACTTTTAATGACAACTTGCAAGAGAAGATTAGTAGGGGGTCGGTGGATTCTTTTGACAGGTTGTTTGAAGTGGCAAGGGGTTTTGAGTCACTTATCCTGAAAAATAGTGATTTCGCTTTTAGAAAGATAAAGTTCGAAGCTACAAGCCATTCTAACAAGAAGAGCAAGGGTGCAACCGAGAGTGTCGGTAGTGTGAAGAAAAGTGCTTCCGGGGGTTTTGGACCCAAGTGTTATAATTGTGGGTGACAAGGGCACTTGGCTCGTGATTGTACTAACCCATCTTCTAACAAACTCACGTGTTTCAATACTCAAAAAGAAGGGCACCGAAAGTCGGAATGTCCCGATTTGTATGGAGATCAAACCAAAAATCTTGAGAAGGCGGTGGGTGTGACGACCCGAAAATTTCCGACCAAATTTAAACTTAATCTTTATATGATTTCGACACGATGAGCAAAGTCTATAATGTTGAGTCTCAAAAAGTTGTGGAACTATATTCATGTAATCAATTACCATTTGACTGTGCTCGACGATTCACGAACATTTGTGTGTATTTAGATATGTATATATTATATAGTTATATTAATTGAAAATGTTAACAAAGTATTAGATATATATAATACTTTACATGAACATATTTGTTTCATTATATTTATCGACGAAAGTAAAAGGATGATATCAAATGATTGAATTATCATATACGTTGTGTTGTATGGGTCTCTGTTGGGAGGTCCACTATAATTTAAGAAATCTGTTCTTTTTAACAATATTCGGAAAATGGTAATGTGATTTACAAGTAAGAACAAAGGTATCAATTAACGTGAGTTAGACAAAAGTTAGTGGAGATTCTTGCTTAATTTTCCAAGGTGTGTGCTTTACAATAATTTCCTAGTGTCTCTTGATGTGTTAATTATTTAGCTTTCATGATATCTAATAGTAAGAACTTGGAATCTAAATAATCTAGATACTAGATGTCAACAAGTTAAATAAGTTAACATGTTGTATTAAAATGATTTATTACACTTAACTATCTATAGTGTGACGACCCGGAGATTTCCGATTAAATTTAAACTTAATCTTTATATGTTTCCGACACGATAAGCAAAGTCTGTAATATTGGGTCTCAAAATTTTTGAACTATTTCATGAAATCATTTGACCTTTGACTATTCCCGGCGACTCACGATAAGATTATTTAAATAGATATGCATATATTAAAGTATATATATATATATATATATATATATATATATATATATATATATATATATATATATATATATATATATATATATATATATATATATATATATATATATATATATATGTATATAATAATATGAAATATTGTATATTGTAATCGTTGGAATTATTTGTGCAAAATAATAATAACATAAAAATAATTATTATCTATATATATAAATAAAATATATAGAATATATAAATAGGGTTTCGAAGTTATTTAGTAAACGAAAGTAACGCTCAATTGTCATTTGATTGACAGTAAACAAGTTAAAAAGAAACTTATGTGATTTTAAAATAAACGGTTAGCCGAAAATGAATTTTACAAATTATAGACTTATTAAAAATGTATTTAGGAACTATTTGTTGAATTTTAAAACTTCTTATATTTTACTTGGGGTTGGGAGTGAATAATTAATATAATTTTTATTTAGTAGTTAATGATCGAATTTTATACCATAATGACCAAAATAAATAAATATAGTTAATTTAAAAATATGGGATTTTTTCTGAACACTTTTATCCACCACTGATTTATTAACGGAGTACGAAATTTAGTCCGTAAATGGTGACGGCTAACATAACACACGTTTATATATTTATATTATATTATAATTATTAATATATTATTATTAATATTCGATGCACACATTTTCTCTGATCACATAACATTTACCACTTACAATCACTTTTCAATTTTGCTCTACTGTGTTTGGCTTTGCAACATGTGAGTATACAGGTTATGATGTCATGATAGTGTGCAAATTTCTCCACAACTTAAATTACATATATCTACACATGTAGATAGTTAGACACACACACTTACACATTCTAGCAACCAACTCCATTTCTCTTCCTCTTTTTCTGTACGTACGAGAATCAACCCACATCCACCACTATTATATGTATCCTACCATCACCTTCTTGTTCACCATGATCATCTTCGATTATCATCATTCTAGTATTCCAACACGCTATTTGTTCCTATTTTTTTTAACCAAACATCCACAGCCATAAACCATACACAACCTTTGAAACACTCATCACAATTGCCTTGCTCCATTCTTCTATTTTAATCACCATACCATCACTAAATTCAACCACAACAGCTGCAAAAGTACCTCGTGCAACCTGCAAAAATCCATGTACTGTTTCTGTTTTATTCAAGCTATTACTGCTACTTCTATTCTTTAAATGTTGTTCGACAACTGCAGCTTGTCTTTTGTCTGTTATGATTACGAAAACTGAAACCAAACCACCATCAATATCCATCACCCTACTCCATCTCCACACCCGCTATCACCTTTGTAGCTTTCTTTAAACAGATTAACCCACCAAACCAAACCATCACGTCACTATTATGCTGCTACTGTAGCTGTATGTATTTACAATCCATTTCTGTTTTTCCTGTTCCTATCCGACAGTTAACCACCACCATCATAAAACAAAACCCATAAAAACCATCATCACTCCTGCTGCTGGTCACGATCACTTCTGGTTCAGGTTTACAGCTATTACTATTGCTACTGACTGCTCGTTATCATCACCTTCCACCATCACCGGGAACTAATAAGCAAACACCACTATTTTTTTTATGAAACCCTTCATCTTCTTTTAACCGCCACCACCAACACCCTTTGTTGATCATCCACTTGCAAAACAACACCAGTATACTTCTAATTTCTGTTCCTTAATCAACAAGCCCACATCATGCTTCATTTATACGACTGTTATTTTTTTTATTTGATCGAACGAGCACATCTCTTTTATTTTATTTTATTTTTCTTATGTCTCTCATCTCAATCCACATCACCTCCAATTTACAGCCATCACCACCATTATCGATTATATAATTTTCTACTGCAAAACAACACGAAAGACTGCTATACCTATTTCTATACTATCTACTGCTCGTCAATAAACCCACAAAAAACCATGAAAAGCTACTCAAATTATCTCATGTTTCGTACCTATTTTATCAGCCAAACAATTACAAAACCGTCGTACCTTCTATTGGTTACTTCTGTTTCGCCACCCAATCACCATCAATTTTCTTTCATTGTTCGCTGTTATTCACAAAGAAAAATAATTGATTAATTGATGGTTGCTTTTAAAATAAAAAGAAAAAGAGAGTGGGGGGTCACGATGAAGACAGCTACACTTAGCTTTTTCTTTCTGTTTTACTTTTTGTTCGAACCCCACATCTCACCGAAGACCCCATCTGTGTTTCCTTTTCCCTGATTGAATCTGTTTCCTTTACGCTTGTTTCCTTTTCCTGATCGAACAAAGGCAAGAACTAAAAGCCCAATTTTAAATGCAACTTGGGCCGTGTAATTATTTTTTGTTGGGCTGAGTTTTATCTTTTGTTGGGCCGAAATGGTCCAGTTTCCTGATGGACTGCTATGTTTTCTTTTTGGGCCGAAAGATTGTGATGAAGTTCATGTGTTAATGGTGACTAGTGATATGTTAATGATACATGATATATAATGATGATTATGACAATATGGATATTTGATTATAATGATGGTTATGGTGATAACGCGATTAAGATGATAATAAATAATACATAAAATGATAACCGAGATTAATGATGAAGATGACAATTCAATGATGTTGGTGACGATTTAAATATATAATTATGATACATAAGAATGAAGATGATGATGGTGATATAGATAATGGTACGGTTATAATGTTGTAGAGAAAGAAGAAAAGGGAAACCAGAAAATAGGGGTTATATATAATGGGTATTGGATATAAATTAGAAAAAAAAAACAGAAATGGTCGGATGGTGAAGAGTGTTTGTGCTAGACGAGAGGTCATGGGTTCGAGCCCGGTGTATGGCATTCTTTTTAGAAAACTTGTTCTTCAAAGGTTGTACTCTATTTTTATTTTTATTATTATTATTATCATTATTATTATTATTATTATTATTATTATTATTATTATATTATTATTATTATTATTATTATTATTATTATTATTATTATTTGTAATATTATTATTATTATTATTACTAGTATTATTATTATTAGTAGTATGATTAAAACTAATATTGTTATGATTATTATCATTATTATTATAAATATCATTATTTCCAAAAACTATCATTATTAGCATTATTAAGAAAAGTATCATTTTAAGTAAAAGTATTATTTTTATTAAAATTATTATTATTAATATTATTAAAAATAACATTTTTAATTAAATTATCATTATTAGGAATATTATTATTATCATTATTATTATTAGTATTATTTTTAAAGGCATTATTATTATTTTTATCACTATTATTATTATTATTATTATTATTATTATTATTATTATTACTATAATTAATATTTTTATCAACATTATTATTATTATTATTATTATTATTATTATTATTATTATTATTATTATTATTATTATTATTATTATTATTATTATTATTATTATTATTATTATTATTATTATTATTATTATTATTATTATTATCATTATAATCGAATACAACCTTTGTTACTATTATTGATATAAAAATATACTTATAGTAATATTACATATAAGTATGTACTAATTAAATTAACATTTTTAACAAATTAGGTATTTTTAATATGTATATTGATATAACTATATAAATATTAGTCATTTTAAATATATACACAAATTAAATATATATAATACATAATTTAAGATATAATATATATAAATCTGTTCGATTACGGTTATATGTGTTAATATATAAACAAATGATATCGGTTCTTGAATCCAAGGCCAACCCTGCATTGTTCAGTTTCGTCACATGTATTTTTACTACAAAATACAGTATCGTGAGTTTTCATTTGCTCCCTTTTTAAATGCTTTTGCAATATATATTTTTGTGACTGAGAATACATGCGCTGCTTTTATAAATGTTTTACGAAATAGACACAAGTAATCGAAACTACATTCTATGGTTGGATTATTGAATCGAATATGCCCCTTTTTAGTCTGGTATTCTAAGAATTAGGGAACAGACACCCTAATTGACGCGAATCCTAAAGATAGATCTATCGGGCCCAACGAGCCCCATCCAAAGTACCGGATGCTTTAGTACTTCGAATTTATCATGTCCGAAGAGAGTCCCGGAATGATGGGGATATTCTATATGCATCTTGTTAAGGTCGGTTACCAGGTGTTCAATCCATATGAATGATTTTTATCTCTGATGTTATGCGAGGTGTATATAAAATAGCTTTATATTTTACAAGGAAATACTATTAAATACGATACAATTTTACACAAGATATTTATTTATTTATAGAATGGATATACTTAAACCTTGCTACAACACTTATAGGAAGTGTACCTAATCGTACAGTAGTGTAGTTTTTAGTAAGTCCGGTTCGTTCCACAGGGAAAATCTTTAAACAAAGCTTAACTCTATATTAGTTTACTTTTATAAAAATACAAATATATATATAAGTAATATTATTATTATAAAGGGGGGTTTTTACCGTTTAATGACCGGTTTGTCGATTTTAAAACTTTAGTCGCAGTTAAAACAAAATGTAAAATATTAAATAAATAAAAGACTTAATTTAAAGCATAAAGTAAATAACGATAATGAAATTGCGAATAATAAAAGTGCGATAAAATAAACTTGCGATAATTAAAAGTGCAATTAAATACAATAACAATAAAAATGCGATAATTAGAAGTGCAATTAAATATAAAATAAAGGAAATTAAATATGAAATAAAATAATTATGCTTATTTAAACTTCCGTAATCATGATGTTTGACGTGTTGATTTTAGTTTTATGCCCATGGGTTAATTGTCCTTTGTCCTGGATTATTTAATATGTCCGTCTGGTTTTTGACAATAACAGTCCATCAGTCATAAATATAAAGTGCGAGTGTCCTCGTCAAATTATTCTTATACCCGAAGCCAAATATTTCAACTAATTGGGGACTTAAACTGTAACAAGAATTTAATACTTTGTTTAATAATTACACCAGGATGTCGACTGAGTGTAACCCAAGGTTTTAATACTTTGTTATCAATTATGCCAAGTGTCCTTGTACATAATTTCACCCCTGTTTTAATAATTCTAGTGACTATTAATCCATTCCCGTGTCCGGTTAAATGAACGATTATTCGTACATATAAATACCCCGCCCATCGTGTCCGATCGAGTGTATATGGTAATTTATGGGTACGTCCAATTATAAATCTTTATATTAACATTAACAAACTATCATTTAGTTAAACAAATATAAAGCCCATTAATAGCCCATAGTCTAATTTCCACAAGTGTCGTTCTTTTGTCCAAACCCCAATTATGGTACAAAGCCCAATTACCCAATTTTAGTAATTAGCCCAACATCATGATTACTTCGGATTAAATAAGCATATTAATAACTTAGCTACGAGACATTAAATTAAAAAGGTTGAACATAACTTACAATGATTAAAAATAGCGTAGCGTTACACGGACAGAATTTCAACTTACACCCTTACAATATTTGCTAACATACCCTTATTATTAGAATTATAATTAAAATTAAAATTAAAATATATATATATATATATATATATATATATATATATATATATATATATATATATATATATATATATATATATATATATATATATATATATATATTACGTATATATTGAGAGAGAGATTGAATTATGTTGATATTTTTGCGATCAGACTGCGTTTGCTTTTATAGGCGGTTTCAGAATTTGGGGCTCCGCGACTCGCGGCAATTTTTGCCTTCAAACTCCGCGAGTCGCGGAGTTTGATTTTCCAGCTCACCAACTTTGGAGTCTTTCTTTGCCGATGAATTTTTAATATATTATAATATTTAAATAATTATAAGAATTATTTAAATATTATATTATATTTATGTGCATAGTTGACTCGTAATTTTTAGTCCGCTGCGTCGAGCGTTGAGAGTTGACTCTGGTCCCGGTTCTGGATTTTCGAACGTCCTTGCGTACAATTTAATATCTTGTACTTTGCGTTTTGAATCTTGTACTCTTGTAATTTCGAGACGTTTCTTATCAATAATTAGAACCTCTTTGATTGTATTTTGTACTTTTGAGCTTTTTGGTCGTTTGCGTCTTCAATTCGTCGAATCTGTCTTTTGTCTTCACCTTTTATTATTTAAACGAATATCACTTGTAAATAGAACAATTGCAACTAAAAGCTTGTCTTTCTTGAGAAATAATGCTATGAAATATATGTTCGTTTTTAGCATTATCAAATATTCCCACTCTTGAGAGTTGCTTGTCCTCAAGCAATATAGTCTTGAAATACTAGAATCACTTCTTTATTCTTCACACTTTGTACATCAGTGATTTCTATACGCGCGGTATAAACAATGGTAGTAACGATATGGTTTACAGTCCCACATGACTATAAAACTTAGATCCATTAAGGAAATTGGATCTTTATGAAAACATTTGATCTTTTGAAAATTTTAATCTGGCTTTTACCCTAGATAAGTTTTCTGGAATAACCCTTCACCGGTGTTTGCAAAATATTTTTGTGGGTTTGGTGGGTTTCAGATTTGAAAATTTTAGCTCAAAACTTGCGGTTTTGTGTCACCCACTTGCTAAAGGAAAGCAACACGTTCAGTATACTTGCTCCGTATATTACCTTTCGGTAAACTACCGTCTGGTTGTAAAGAAAAGCGTTGAACAAGCAACTGTTAAGGCAATGTCCCCTGACATGCTTTTAATTATGGTCTATAACGTGTCGGACGCAATTACTATCCTTGGTAGGAGCAATAGTAATTCTCACCCTTATGATTTTTCGGTCTGGCACAAGGTCCTGTCTTTGACCATGCTATGCAACCACCGTTCTTACGGTTGACACCCGATTTGGTTCAGGTAACCTAATGAATTCCAGGTGAATTCCTAGGATTTTACGTTCAATGGTAATGAACGCATTGAAAATGGGTTTTTAGAAAACAAATCGGTTTGTAATTTTGATCAAAATATTTTCTCGTTCAGGCTCGAGTTTAGATATCATTGAATTCCATGAGTTTGTAATTCTCAATCTTTAAGGTCAATCTCAAGGATTGAGTAATATCAGGCTTAAAATCTGATTTTTGATCTTTTAAGGAGATTATCCTTTCTGGGGATCTGATTCATTAGTCTTATCCAGCTAATTTGCACGGTGCCCCCCCCATTGTACGAGATAAATCCTTCTCATGGTTAGGATAAATCTGACCACTTGGCGACCCTGTTTAATGCTGAGGTCCGTGGATTTCCTGCTGATTTTAGTGATGACTTTTCTAGATTTTTCGTCAACCTACAGCTGGTCTGGACGACAACTTCTTGACCTAAATCAAGAAGCGCGTTTCTTTTTCGAAAGACTTTACTTCCTTTTAACGATGGAATTGATTCATCGTGTAGATCCATCTTTCTTACAGTAAATCAGGTAAAACTTTTTAGCTTAGTCCAAAGCAAAAGTATTTTCAGTTATTTGTACGAAAATATGTGACATATGTTTTGAATAACTTGGAGAATTTTCCCACACTTGGCTTTTATTTTCCTTTTTATTGTCCTCTATTTCATTTTAAGTGAATTTTAACATTTTGGTTTGTTTCTCAATTTATGTCCTTTCCGAGGTAACAATAATTTCGGTGTTAACACCTAGTTTTATCATTCATAAATATGTATAAACATGATTTTGAGTTCATTTAGTTGAAAATTTTGAAAAATTTTACTAGAATTGGGTAGTCAGTATATAAGACTAGGGCTGTTCTTTATTATCAGAGAGCACTAGATTCTAATACAACTACTACTTTACTAGTATTTCTAATGGTAACCAAGTGTATAAAGTAAAAATTTTAAAATCCAAAAGAATTTAACCCCTTCCCACACTTAAGATCTTGCAATGCCCTCATTTGCAAGAAATCAGTAACAATTTAAATTATTGAGGGTGATTTGTGTGAAAATGATTAAATTTTACCAAAGTTTCCAAACATATTGGCGTTTGTTTGCTGAATGATAAATGGTGCATATCATTTGTTCATTCCGTCTTGTTGTTATATCACATTTATTTTGCATCTTGTCGTCAAAATTAGTTGCTTTTGCTGAACTTAATGCCAGTCTTTGAAAATGCGTTGTTTTACCCTGTTGTGTACATAAGATAAACTGCAAACATATATACATATTTTTGAAGTTTGGTATATTACCCCACATTCAAAAATTATTAAAATCTAATAATAAAAGTTAGAAAATTATAAAAACTATTACAATATTAACATAAGTATTAAATGTATCAACATTACAAATTATAAAATAAAAAAAAACTACGTAGACTAGGGATGATACTGATACCAGTAGGGGTTCCATGCATAACCATATGTGTTATAAAATGCTTCGGCTGGGTTATACGTAGGATACGGTGGTTGGATCTCTATAGACCAGGGAGGAAATACGGGCGATTGAGTAGGAATATAGTTTCTACCTATTTGTTGGCAATAAGCTATGATTTGGTTTTGATGAACTTGCCAATCTTCAAATGCTCGATGTCTAGCATTTTCATACTCTTGTGAAGCTATAAACCTTTGCATTTCTGTCATTTCATTTCCCCCTCCCACATTACCTGGCTGTTGGTTTCTCTCAACCTGTGGATGTCTACTATGGTATTGTACTGCAGCGTTATTTCGCCTCTTCAAAACCTTCGCACCATGGTATACATTTAAACCTATTGTATCGCGGGGTTCTGGTTCTTCGACTAATAATCCCCCCCAACTTATATCCACACCGAGATATTCAACAATCAAAGTAATAAATATACCACCTCCTATTATGCTATGCGGTCTCATCCCCCTAACCATAGCTGATAAATAATAACCCACACAATAAGGTATACTTACAGCGCTTTGTGGGTCTCGAATACACATATGGTAAAACAAATCCTGTTCATTTACCTTTTCCTTATTCTTACCTCTTTGTGTAATTGAATTAGCTAAAAACCTATGAATTACTCTTAACTCTGCTCTATCTATATCCAAATAAGAGTAATTTCCCCCTTTAAATCGGTGATGGCTAGTCATTTGACTCCATACACCATGCGTATCAAAATTTTCGTCTATCTTTCTACCATTTAGTATCAACCCTCTACAATCGGCAGATGCTAACTCCTCAGGCATATATATACGTAAGGCCTGAGCCATGTCTAGTAAAGACATGTGGCGCATCGAACCTCCTAACAAAAATCTAATAAAAGATCGATCGGTTAAACTAGCTACCCGATCATTTAATTCTATACTACACAACAATTCTTCACACCATACTTTATATACAGGTCTACGCATGTTGAATAACCGTACCCAATCGTTAAAAGTAGAATTACCATACCTCTGTGCAAGTAATTCCCTAATTGACCCGGCCAATTCTACAGCTTCTAATGGTCCCCATTCTATGACCCTAGGTACTTCAACAGCTTTAGAATGAAGAGTATGCAAACCCCTTTGGTATTTTGGATAATCTATCCAAAGTCTGTCAAATCTCAGGTTCGGGTGTAAATCTTCCAAGTGCATATCAGAAAATGTCATGATTGGATGAGGTATATCTTGTTTGTAGTAGTTATTCACCTCCTGTTGTTCCGTATTCTCAGCAGGAGCATTGCGAGCTTGGGATGAAGATTCACCCCTTTCAGTCTGCAAAATACATCAAACACAATTTTTGTGCATCCAAATATGCATTAGTGTCAGCAAAATCATCAATCAAAATAATTACAATGACATGATCAATTTATATCAAACTTAAGCTCATTTTCATATTTTCATCAAATCTACACTTTTTCAAATAAGCATATACGAAAATGTTCGCCAAGTTCATAAGCATTCAACTCAAATAACATGTCAAAATAATCATTACTAGCAATTAAACAAGTTTCAAATGGCATTATCTCTCAAAAATCAAGTTCATGAATTTTAGACTTGAAAAAGTTCACTTTAATTCTCAAAATCATGTTTAGGCTCAAAGTTTGGATCATTTAACTACCTAAACATGTTACACTACTTAATTTAGCAACAATTCATGACAAAAATCGGCCATAACCTGTTTATATCAAAAAGCCCCAAATTTGCTCAAGAACAAAAACCCTAGATTACTCAAAATTTGAAGTTTAAGGCTTCTAATCATGTTAAATAGCATCAATCTAGGTTATTCAAGCATAATACATAAACAATTTAAACATAATTACACTAAAAAGCATCAAAATCAAATTGGGTATAAAATTGCTCAAGAACAATAATTTTCGGATTAAATGGTGTTTAGGTGTAGAAATTTACCGTTTTTCTTGAGTAATTCCTTGATAGCATCCTTCTCAACATGATTTTAGTAAAAGATTTGATGATTAACGGTCAAAAATTGCGAATTTGGTGTGTGTTTTTCGGGTTTATTTCGCAGTTTATGTGGTGTGGGGATGGGGACTGATCAGTTCAGCTCGTTTTATTTTTTTTTCTGGGTTTTGGATCCTCCGCGACTTGCGGTGTTTTTACCCTTCAAACTCCGCGAGTCGCGGAGTTTGTACTTTTTTTTTAAACATCTTATACTAATTAAAACAATTAAGTAATTAATTTTAAAATTTTGTTTCCCTTGTTATTTAGGACGAGGTCGTTTCGGATCGATGTCCTAGTCCGTCCTTCGACAAAATTTTAAAATTTGTCTTTTTGTAGCGATTGTTTTAAAAGCTAAGATTTTTGGGTTTTTTTTTATGATTTTGTCATACTTTAATTCAATAAGATTAAAAATAATGATAATTAAAGTTCTCGTCCCTCCCTCGGGTAAAGCAATTTCGGTTCAACGACCTAGTCTTCAACTTACGACGAATTTTAAAAATCATATTTTTAACTTAATGAGATAAAGTAAATTTTTGTTTTTAAATTCACACCAAACTTAAAATAAAAATACATAAAATTCAAAATTAATATTAAAAATTCACACCAAACTTTCAATTTAAAATGCATAAAAATAAAATTCATATTTTAAAAATTAAAAATTCACACCAAACTTAATTTAAAAATTCATATTATAAATTCACAACAAACTTATATTAATTTTTCAAATATTTACAATTTTAAATATATTGTTTTTACAAAGTTTACAATATTAATTTAAGATTTATATATTAATTTTAAAAATATGGTAAAAATAAAATTAAAAATCTTTTTGGCTTTTATCCCACTTTAATCAATCAAATATTATCAAAAATATGTGCCCCTCTTTTCGGTAAAGTAATTTCGGTTCCAAGACCTAATTTAACTCATGATGAATTTTTGAAATATTTTGGGTTGATTGATTAAAGATATTTATACCTTAAGAATAAACGTTAAATTTCTCAGTGATGTAATAAATTTTTGTATGATATCAATAATTTCGGTCACCAAACCTAATTTTATTCAATACCAATTTAATACTTTATAGCGAACAAATTAGCGTTTATTATCAAAAGGTTAAAAATAAAAATAAAAAAAAATAAAAACTGTACAGACTTACCTGTGAGATAGTATTCTTAGTTATATGATCTATCCCATTCATAAGATAGTCGGTTTAATTGGTTTTCCATGGCTACATAGGCGTAACCTCGAGCATTCAGTGTTTTTTCTTCTAAACATATGAACGGTCTGTCTCTGCATAAAGTAACAAATTCGGTGTTTGAATAGGTTTGATTATTTGAACATTTACTTCCATGTGACCATTTTCCGCATTTGTGACATCTTTCTAGGTGTCGTGCTCTTCTTTTCGCTGCGGATTTTGATTTTCCTTTACCAAATTGTAACTTATTATCTTCGCATCTGGATTCTTTTCTTACTTCGTCCAATCTTTCTCTGATTACTGATACTATTTTACTCGGTAGTGTGTCATTATTACGTTTAGTGATCAAAGCGTGTAGCATTAGACCATAGTTTAGTTCACAGGCAGTCATCATTTCCTAAAAAAAATAAAAATTCAGAATGGGGGGAGAAGACTAGTTCTTTAGGGTCTGCTAGGGAAAGACCATTCGGGTTCCATTTTCGAGAACTACACGAAAACAGACAATCTAACTCTAACAGAAATACATATTATCCTTTAAAGACTTGATTCTCCCCACACTTAGTTAGCTGTGGTATCGAAATTGTGATTAACTTCATTGTCGACTTCTATCGGACTATCTATGTAGTGTTTAACTCTGTGACCATTAACTTTAAATTCAATCCCATTTGAATTTATTAATTCTATCGTTCCGTATGGGAAAACTCTTTTGACTATGAATGGTCCAGACCATCTTGATTTCAATTTTCCAGGAAATAGCTTGAATCGTGAATTGAAAAGAAGAACTCTGTCTCCTTCTTTAAATTCTTTTAAACTTCTGATTCTTTTATCATGCCATTTCTTCGTTCTTTCTTTATAGATTAACGAATTTTCGTATGCTTCATGTCTTAATTCTTCTAATTCGTTTAGTTGACTTAATCGTAGACGTCCAGCTTCATGTATATCAAGATTACATGTCTTCAAAGCCCAAAATGCTTTGTGTTCAATTTCTACTGGAAGATGACATGCTTTTCCATAAACAAGTCTAAAAGGTGTGGTTCCAATTGGAGTTTTGTAGGCTGTTCTAAAAGCCCAGAGTGCATCCTCTAATTTAATGGACCATTCCTTCGGATTTGATCCTACGGTTTTCTCTAGAATACGTTTTAAAGCTCGGTTGGTATTTTCAACTTGTCCACTTGTTTGTGGATGATATGCGGTGGAGATTTTATGAGTTACTCCATATCTTTTAAGAACTTTTTCAAGTTGATTATTACAGAAATGAGTTCCCCGATCACTTATTAAAGCTTTCGGTGTTCCAAACCTTGCAAAAACACATTTTAAAAAGTTGACTACAACTCGTGCATCGTTAGTTGGGAGAGCTTGTGCTTCCGCCCATTTAGATACATAATCAATGGCAACGAGAATGTAGAGATTATTATGAGATTTTGGAAATGGACCCATAAAGTCAATACCCCAAATGTCAAATACTTCACATACTTGAATGACATTTTGTGGCATTTCATCACGTTGACTTATTTTTCCGGCCCTTTGACAAGCATCACAGGATTTGCAAAGAAGGTGTGCGTCTTTGTAAATTGTAGGCCAATAGAATCCAGCTTCATAAACTTTTCTTGCTGTTAGTTGAGGCCCATAATGCCCTCCTGTTGGTCCTGTGTGACAATGGTTTAAAATTTTACTAGCTTCATCTCCGAATACATATCGTCGTATTATTCCATCTGGACAACTTTTAAACAAATGTGGATCTTCCCAGAAATAGTGTTTTATATCACTGAAGAATTTCTTTCGTTTTTGGTACGACAATCCTTTTTCAATGAATCCGCAAACTAAGTAGTTTGCATAGTCTGCAAACCATGGGATTTTATTATAATCTATCTTCAATAGATATTCATCAGGAAAGTTGTCTTGTATGGCCGATTCATTTAGAACTTCTAATTCAGGATTTTCAAGACGAGAAAGATGATCAGCGGCGAGATTTTCTGCTCCTTTTTTATCTCGGATTTCAATATCAAACTCTTGTAAGAGTAAGATCTAACGGATTAATCTTGGTTTAGCATCTTGTTTCGAAAATAGGTATCTAAGAGCAGAATGGTCGGTATAGACCACCGTTTTAGCTAGAACGAGATATGATCAAAATTTGTCAAAAGCAAAGACAATAGCAAGGAGTTCTTTTTTAGTAGTTGTATAATTTGTTTGTGCTCCTTGTAACGTCTTACTAGCATAATATATAGGTTGAAATCGTTTTTCAATCCTTTGTCCTAAAACGGCTCCCATTGCAAAATCACTTGCATCGCACATTAGTTCAAATGGTAGATTCCAATTTGGTGTTATCATGATCGGCGCATTAGTGAGTTTTTCTTTAAGAATATTAAAAGATTTGATACATTCATCTGAAAAGATGAATGGAGCATCCTTTTCTAGGAGTTTATTCATAGGAGTGGCAATTTTAGAAAAATCTTTTATGAAACGTCGGTAAAAACCGGCATGCCCTAGAAAACTCCTAACTCCTCTAATATTGGTGGGATGTGGAAGTTTAGCAATTACATCTACTTTAGCTCTATCCACTTCAATTCCTTCCTTTGAGATTTTATGTCCAAGAACGATGCCTTCTTTAACCATGAAATGGCATTTCTCCCAATTAAGAACTAGATTTGATTGTTCGCATCTAATAAGCATTCGTTCCAGATTAACTAGACATGATTCAAATGTATCACCGAAGACTGAAAAGTCATCCATGAAAACTTCCATGCATTCTTCTATCATGTCGTGAAAAATCGCCATCATACACCTTTGAAAGGTTGCAGGGGCGTTGCAAAGTCCAAATGGCATGCGTTTGTAAGCAAAAGTACCATAAGGGCACGTGAATGTGGTTTTCTCTTAATCTTCGGGTGCTATTGGAATTTGAAAATATCCGGAAAATCCATCTAGAAAACAATAGTAACTATTTCCGGCTAATCTTTCCAACATTTGATCAATGAAAGGTAAGGGAAAGTGATCTTTTCTGGTGGCGTCATTTAATTTTCTATAATCAATACATACACGCCATCCTGTTACAGTCCTAGTAGGAATAAGCTCATTTTTCTCATTTGTAATGACAGTCATGCCACCCTTCTTAGGCACGCATTGAACTGGGCTTACCCATGGACTATCAGAAATTGGATATATTAAACCTGCATCTAGTAGTTTAATAATTTCTTTCTTAACTACATCTTGCATATTCGGATTTAGTCTTCGTTGGCGTTGCACATACGTTTTATGACCTTCTTCCATAAGGATTTTATGTGTGCAATACGAAGGACTTATTCCTTTAATATCATGAATCTTCCATGCAATGGCTGGTTTATGAGCTTTCAACACAGAAATGAGTTGTGATTTCTCATTTTCAGTAAGAGAAGACGATATTATTACAGGTAATTCAGATTCACCATGTAAATAAGCGTATTCCAAATGGTTTGGAAGTGGCTTTAACTCTAATTTCGGTGGTTCTTCTATCGATGATTTATATCGATATCTGTCTTCTTCTTTTAGCATTTGAATTTCTTCTGTTGTTGGTTCATATCCATTAGCTATAAGTGTAGCTAACATTTCAGCTTCATCAATTTGTTCAGTTCCTTCTCCTAAAGAACATTCTCCTGTTCCTTGTAATTCTGGAAATTCTTCTAATAATTCTGCATGTGCATCTATAGTTTGAATATAATAACATGTATCATCTGCAGATTGTGGTTGTTGTATTGCTCTATCAACTGAAAAGGTAACACTCTCGTCCTCTATACTTAGGGTCAATTTCTTACCGAACACGTCTATCATTGCTTTAGCCGTGTTTAAGAATGGTCTTCCTAATATGAGAGGAACTTGAGAATCTTCTTCCATGTCCAGAACAACAAAATCTACTGGAAATACTAAAGTACCAACTTTAACTAGCATGTTCTCTATTATCCCTCTAGGATATTTTATTGATCGATCGGCTAGTTGTATGCTTATTCTTGTTGGTTTCAATTCTCCAAGGTCTAGTTTAGCGTATAGTGAATACGGCATTAAATTTATACTAGCACCTAAGTCTGCCAATGCTTCTATTAAACTAAGACTACCCAGAAAACATGGAATTGTGAAACTTCCTGGATCAGATAGTTTTTCTGGTATCTTATTCAACAGCACTGCTGAACAATTAGCATTCATAGTAACAGCCGAGAGTTCTTCCATTTTCTTTCTATTTGAGATTAGATCTTTCAAGAATTTAGCATATCTAGGCATTCCTGAAATCACATCAATGAAAGGAAGATTTACATTTATCTGTTTAAACATATCCAAGAATTTGGATTGCTCGGCTTCAAGTTTCTCTTTTTTCATTTTACTCGGGTAAGGAAGTGGTGGTTGGTATGGTTTAACATAAGGTTTAGCCTTAACTGTGTTATCTTCATTAACCTTTTCAACTACCGGTTCTGTTTCCATATCTTGTTCAGGTTGTGGTTCTTGTGGAGTAGGAATAGTTTCATCAGAAGTTACAGGTATTTCAGGTGGTTTAAGTGTTGTACCACTTCTTGTGGTAATGGCTTTAGCTATTTCATTCCGGGGGTTAGCATTTGTATCACTAGGTAAACTTCCCGGTTTTCTTTCACCTATTAACCTTGCTAGGTTACTTACTTCTTGTTCCAAGTTTTGAATAGAAGCTTGTTGATTTCTAAATGCTTGAGCATTTTGTTCATTGGTTTGTTTTTGAGATGTGAAAAACTGCATTTGAGTTTCAACTAGCTTCGTCATCATATCTTCTAAATTCGGCTTTTTATCATTGGGTTGTGGTTTGTTTTGAAAATTAGGTCTTTGCTGGTTGTAAGTATTGTTGGATACTTGTTGATTGCTAGGACCTTGTTGGTTGTTGTATGGAATATTTCGGTTATAGTTATGGTTTTGATTGTAAATCGGTCTTGGCGGTTGATAATTATTCTGATAATTATTTCCAGGCCTTTGGTTTATGTATGAAATATTCTCTCTTTGTTCCATTGTTAATTCAATACTGAGACAATCTTTTGTCAAATGTGGTCCTCCACACTGCTCACAACTAATTCGTATTGAGTGAATATCCTTAGTCATCTTTTCCATTCGTCTCTCGACATCATCTATCTTTGCGGAAATGGAATCTAAGTCATGGCTAGAATCGGCTCTAGCTGCTTTAGATGATCTAACGATATCTTTTTCTTGGTGCCACTCATGTGAGTGGGAAGCAGTGTTATCAATAATTTTATAAGCATCAGTTTCTGTTTTCTTCATAATAGAACCACCAGCTGCTATATCGATGTCTTTCCTTGTAGTGATGTCTCATCCTTGGTAGAATATTTGTACTATTTAACAGGTATCTAAACCATGTTGCGGACATCCTCTTAATAACTTTCCAAATCTTGTCCACGCCTCATATAGAGTTTCATTTGGTTTCTGTGTGAACGTAACAATTTCTCCTTGAAGTCTTACGGCTTTAGATGCAGGAAAGAATTGTTTAAGAAATTTTTCAACTAAAACATCCCATGTATCAATCGCCCCTTCAGGTAACGATTCCAACCAATCTTTGGCTTCTCCCTTTAAAGTCCAGGGAAATAACATGAGATATATCTGTTCATCCTCAACTTCTCTTATTTTAAATAGAGTGCAGATCCTATTAAAGGTACGAAGATGTTCATTTGGATCTTCCTTCGGCGCACCACTAAATTGGCATTGATTAGTCACGATGTGTAGAATTTGTCCTTTGATTTCATAATCTGGCGCATTAATGTCAGGATGAGTAATTGCGTGACCTTGGCCAGTGCATTTAGCTCTCATTCGGTCTTCCATACTTAAAGGTTCCAGATTCTCCATAACTGAATTTGTTGAATCGGAATCACTAGAGGATTCTGATTTAATGGTTCGTTCCTCAACAATCTCTGTTTGAATGATTGGTGGTTCCGGAGGAAAGTTTAGTGGTTCAGGATCTATGAATCGTCCCTAAATATTCTCCGGATTCTCAATTGTGAGGTCGGGTTCAAAAAATGGATTATCAGAAATTTGAACTGGAGTACTTGGTCGACTGGATGACGATTCTAAAGAAAAATCAACGGCGGTAATATTTGCTAGATGTCTTGATCGAGTTACAGGTGGTGAACGTACAAAAGGTGGTGAACGTCTTGCTCGGTGCATTCACTGAATATCCTATTAGTTTTTAAAAAGAAAGAAAAATTATATAAGTTATTCAATTAATAGACTTTTCTGATTTTGCCCACGTTTCGAATAGCCAAAAGATGCAGCAGAGGGGCAGGATTCGTTTGGTCTCAATATAATTGAGGACTGTTTGGCTCCAATAACCCGGTCCACGTGAAATGTCCCGTTCTTATTGATTAAAAACGTTCCATATTAATTGATTTCGTTGCGAGGTTTTGACCTCTATATGAGACGTTTTTCAAAGACTGCATTCATTTTTAAAACAAACCATAACCTTTATTTCATAAATAAAGGTTTAAAAAGCTTTACGTAGATTATCAAATAATGATAATCTAAAATATCCTGTTTACACACGACCATTACATAATGGTTTACAATACAAATATGTTACATCGAAATCAGTTTCTTGAATGCAGTTTTTACACAATATCATACAAACATGGACTCCAAATCTTGTCCTTATTTTAGTATGCAACAGCGGAAGCTCTTAATATTCAC
The DNA here is from genome assembly GCF_046630445.1 of Rutidosis leptorrhynchoides. Lineage (NCBI taxonomy): Eukaryota > Viridiplantae > Streptophyta > Magnoliopsida > Asterales > Asteraceae > Rutidosis > Rutidosis leptorrhynchoides. Next base: position 451,801,720 of record NC_092335.1, read on the forward strand.
CTGAGAATAAACATGCTTTAAACGTCAACAAAAATGTTGGTGAGTTATAGGTTTAACCTATATATATCAAATCGTAACAATAGACCACAAGATTTCATATTTCAATACACATCCCATACATAGAGATAAAAATCATTCATATGGTGAACACCTGGTAACCGACAATAACAAGATGCATATATAAGAATATCCCCATCATTCCGGGACACCCTTCGGATATGATATAAATTTCGAAGTACTAAAGCATCCGGTACTTTGGATGGGGTTTGTTAGGCCCAATAGATCTATCTTTAGGATTCGCGTCAATTAGGGTGTCTGTTCCCTAATTCTTAGATTACCAGACTTAATAAAAAGGGGCATATTCGATTTTGATAATTCAACCATAGAATGTAATTTCACGTACTTGTGTCTATTTTGTAAATCATTTATAAAACTTGCATGTATTCTCATCCCAAAAATATTAGATTTTAAAAGTGGGACTATAACTCACTTTCACAGATTTTTACTTCGTCGGGAAGTAAGACTTGGCCACTGTTGATTCACGAACCTATAACAATATATACATATATATTAAAGTATGTTCAAAATATATTTACAACACTTTTAATATATTTTGATGTTTTAAGTTTATTAAGTCAGCTGTCCTCGTTAGTAACCTATAACTAGTTGTCCACAGTTAGATGTACAGAAATAAATCGATAAATATTATCTTGAATCAATCCACGACCCAGTGTATACGTATCTCAGTATTGATCACAACTCAAACTATATATATTTTGGAATCAACCTCAACCCTGTATAGCTAACTCCAACATTCACATATAGAGTGTCTATGGTTGTTCCGAAATATATATAGATGTGTCGACATGATAGGTCGAAACATTGTATACGTGTCTATGGTATCTCAAGATTACATAATATACAATACAAGTTGATTAAGTTATGGTTGGAATAGATTTGTTACCAATTTTCACGTAGCTAAAATGAGAAAAATTATCCAATCTTGTTTTACCCATAACTTCTTCATTTTAAATCCGTTTTGAGTGAATCAAATTGCTATGATTTCATATTGAACTCTATTTTATGAATCTAAACAGAAAAAGTATAGGTTTATAGTCGGAAAAATAAGTTACAAGTCGTTTTTGTAAAGGTAGTCATTTCAGTCGAAAGAACGACGTCTAGATGACCATTTTAGAAAACATACTTCCACTTTGAGTTTAACCATAATTTTTGGATATAGTTTCATGTTCATAATAAAAATCATTTTCTCAGAATAACAACTTTTAAATCAAAGTTTATCATAGTTTTTAATTAACTAACCCAAAACAGCCCGCGGTGTTACTACGACGGCGTAAATCCGGTTTTACGGTGTTTTTCGTGTTTCCAGGTTTTAAATCATTAAGTTAGCATATCATATAGATATAGAACATGTGTTTAGTTGATTTTAAAAGTCAAGTTAGAAGGATTAACTTTTGTTTGCGAACAAGTTTAGAATTAACTAAACTATGTTCTAGTGATTACAAGTTTAAACCTTCGAATAAGATAGCTTTATATGTATGAATCGAATGATGTTATGAACATCATTACTACCTTAAGTTCCTTGGATAAATCTACTGGAAAAGAGAAAAATGGATCTAGCTTCAATGGATCCTTGGATGGCTCGAAGTTCTTGAAGCAGAATCATGACACGAAAACAAGTTCAAGTAAGATCATCACTTGAAATAAGATTGTTATAGTTATAGAAATTGAACCAAAGTTTGAATATGATTATTACCTTGTATTAGAATGATAACCTACTGTAAGAAACAAAGATTTCTTGAGGTTGGATGATCACCTTACAAGATTGGAAGTGAGCTAGCAAACTTGAAAGTATTCTTGATTTTATGAAACTAGAACTTTTGGAATTTATGAAGAACACTTAGAACTTGAAGATAGAACTTGAGAGAGATCAATTAGATGAAGAAAATTGAAGAATGAAAGTGTTTGTAGGTGTTTTTGGTCGTTGGTGTATGGATTAGATATAAAGGATATGTAATTTTGTTTTCATGTAAATAAGTCATGAATGATTACTCATATTTTTGTAATTTTATGAGATATTTCATGCTAGTTGCCAAATGATGGTTCCCACATGTGTTAGATGACTCACATGGGCTGCTAAGAGCTGATCATTGGAGTGTATATACCAATAGTACATACATCTAAAAGCTGTGTATTGTACGAGTACGAATACGGGTGCATACGAGTAGAATTGTTGATGAAACTGAACGAGGATGTAATTGTAAGCATTTTTGTTAAGTAGAAGTATTTTGATAAGTGTATTGAAGTCTTTCAAAAGTGTATAAATACATATTAAAACACTACATGTATATACATTTTAACTGAGTCGTTAAGTCATCGTTAGTCGTTACATGTAAGTGTTGTTTTGAAACCTTTAGGTTAACGATCTTGTTAAATGTTGTTAACTCAATGTTTATAATATCAAATGAGATTTTAAATTATTATATTATCATGATATTATCATGTATGAATATCTCTTAATATGATATATATACATTAAATGTCTTTACAACGATAATCGTTACATATATGTCTCGTTTAAAAATCATTAAGTTAGTAGTCTTGTTTTTACATATGTAGTTCATTGTTAATATACTTTATGATATGTTTTCTTATCATAGTATCATGTTAACTATATATATATATCCATATATATGTCATCATATAGTTTTTACAAGTTTTAACGTTCGTGAATCACCGATCAACTTGGGTGGTCAATTGTCTATATGAAACATATTTCAATTAATCAAGTCTTAACAAGTTTGATTGCTTAACATGTTGGAAACATTTAATCATGTAAATATCAATCTCAATTAATATATATAAACATGGAAAAGTTCGGGTCACTACAGTACCTACCCGTTAAATAAATTTCGTCCCGAAATTTTAAGCTGTTGAAGGTGTTGACGAATCTTCTGGAAATAGATGCGGGTATTTCTTCTTCATCTGATCTTCACGCTCCCAGGTGAACTCGGGTCCTCTACGAGCATTCCATCGAACCTTAACAATTGGTATCTTGTTTTGCTTAAGTCTTTTAACCTCACGATCCATTATTTCGACGGGTTCTTCGATGAATTGAAGTTTTTCGTTGATTTGGATTTCATCTAACGGAATAGTGAGATCTTCTTTAGCAAAACATTTCTTTAAATTCGAGACGTGGAAAGTGTTATGTACAGCCGCGAGTTGTTGAGGTAACTCTAGTCGGTAAGCTACTGGTCCGACACGATCAATAATCTTGAATGGTCCAATATACCTTGGATTTAATTTCCCTCGTTTACCAAATCGAACAACGCCTTTCCAAGGTGCAACTTTAAGCATGACCATCTCTCCAATTTCAAATTCTATATCTTTTCTTTTAATGTCAGCGTAGCTCTTTTGTCGACTTTGGGCGGTTTTCAACCGTTGTTGAATTTGGATGATCTTCTCGGTAGTTTCTTGTATAATCTCCGGACCCGTAATCTGTCTATCCCCCACTTCACTCCAACAAATCGGAGACCTGCACTTTCTACCATAAAGTGCTTCAAACGGCGCCATCTCAATGCTTGAATGGTAGCTGTTGTTGTAGGAAAATTCTGCTAACGGTAGATGTCGATCCCAACTGTTTCCGAAATCAATAACACATGCTCGTAGCATGTCTTCAAGCGTTTGTATCGTCCTTTCGCTCTGCCCATCAGTTTGTGGATGATAGGCAGTACTCATGTCTAGACGAGTTCCTAATGCTTGCTGTAATGTCTGCCAGAATCTTGAAATAAATCTGCCATCCCTATCAGAGATAATAGAGATTGGTATTCCATGTCTGGAGACGACTTCCTTCAAATACAGTCGTGCTAACTTCTCCATCTTGTCATCTTCTCTTATTGGTAGGAAGTGTGCTGATTTGGTGAGACGATCAACTATTACCCAAATAGTATCAAAACCACTTGCAGTCCTTGGCAATTTAGTGATGAAATCCATGGTAATGTTTTCCCATTTCCATTCCGGGATTTCGGGTTGTTGAAGTAGACCTGATGGTTTCTGATGCTCAGCTTTGACCTTAGAACACGTCAAACATTCTCCTACGTATTTAGCAACATCGGCTTTCATACCCGGCCACCAAAAATGTTTCTTGAGATCCTTGTACATCTTCCCCGTTCCAGGATGTATTGAGTATCTGGTTTTATGAGCTTCTCTAAGTACCATTTCTCTCATATCTCCAAATTTTGGTACCCAAATCCTTTCAGCCCTATACCGGGTTCCGTCTTCCCGAATATTAAGATGCTTCTCCGATCCTTTGGGTATTTCATCCTTTAAATTTCCCTCTTTTAAAACTCCTTGTTGCGCCTCCTTTATTTGAGTAGTAATGTTATTATGAATCATTATATTCATAGATTTTACTCGAATGGGTTCTCTGTCCTTCCTGATCAAGGCATCGGCTACCACATTTGCCTTCCCCGGGTGGTAACGAATCTCAAAGTCGTAATCATTCAATAATTCAATCCACCTACGCTGCCTCATATTCAGTTGTTTCTGATTAAATATGTGTTGAAGACTTTTGTGGTCGGTATATATAATACTTTTGACCCCATATAAGTAGTGCCTCCAAGTCTTTAATGCAAAAACAACCGCGCCTAATTCCAAATCATGCGTCGTATAATTTTGTTCGTGAATCTTCAATTGTCTAGACGCATAAGCAATCACCTTCGTTCGTTGCATTAATACACAACCGAGACCTTGCTTTGATGCATCACAATAAATCACAAAATCATCATTCCCTTCAGGCAATGACAATATAGGTGCCGTAGTTAGCTTTTTCTTCAATAACTGAAACGCTTTCTCTTGTTCATCATTCCATTCAAATTTCTTCCCTTTATGCGTTAATGCAGTCAAGGGTTTTGCTATTCTGGAAAAGTCTTGGATGAACCTTCTGTAGTAACCAGCTAGTCCTAAAAACTGGCGTATGTGTTTCGGAGTTTTCGGGGTTTCCCACTTTTCAACAGTTTCTATCTTTGCCGGATCCACCTTAATACCTTCTTTGTTCACTATGTGACCGAGGAATTGAACTTCTTCCAACCAAAATGCACACTTTGAAAACTTAGCGTACAATTCTTCCTTCCTCAATACTTCTAACACCTTTCTCAAATGTTCACCGTGTTCTTGGTCATTCTTTGAGTAAATAAGTATGTCATCAATGAAAACAATGACAAACTTGTCAAGGTATGGTCCACACACTCGGTTCATAAGGTCCATGAACACAGCTGGTGCATTAGTTAAACCAAACGGCATGACCATAAACTCGTAATGACCGTAACGTGTTCTGAAAGCAGTCTTTGGAATATCATCTTCTTTCACCCGCATTTGATGATACCCGGAACGTAAGTCAATCTTTGAATAAACAGACGAGCCTTGTAGTTGATCAAATAAGTCGTCGATTCTCGGTAGTGGGTAGCGGTTCTTGATGGTAAGTTTGTTCAACTCTCGGTAGTCGATACACAACCTGAATGTACCATCTTTCTTCTTGACAAACAAAACAGGAGCTCCCCACGGTGATGTGCTTGGTCGAATGAAACCACGCTCTAAAAGTTCTTGTAATTGGCTTTGCAGTTCTTTCATCTCGCTGGGTGCGAGTCTGTAAGGAGCACGAGCTATTGGTGCAGCTCCTGGTACAAGATCTATTTGAAATTCAACGGATCGATGTGGGGGTAATCCCGGTAATTCTTTCGGAAATACATCGGGAAATTCTTTTGCAATGGGAACATCATTGATGCTCTTTTCTTCAGTTTGTACTTTCTCGACGTGTGCTAGAACAGCATAGCAACCTTTTCTTATTAGTTTTTGTGCCTTCAAATTACTAATAAGATGTAGCTTCGTGTTGCCCTTTTCTCCGTACACCATTAAGGGTTTTCCTTTTTCTCGTATAATGCGAATTGCATTTTTGTAACAAACGATCTCCGCTTTCACTTCTTTCAACCAGTCCATACCGATTATCACATCAAAACTCCCTAACTCTACTGGTATCAAATCAATCTTAAATGTTTCGCTAACCAGTATAATTTCTCGATTCCGACATATATTATCTGCTGAAATTAATTTACCATTTGCTAATTCGAGTAAAAATTTACTATCCAAAGGCGTCAATGGACAACTTAATTTAGCACAAAAATCTCTACTCATATAGCTTCTATCCGCACCCGAATCAAATAAAACGTAAGCAGATTTATTGTCAATAAGAAACGTACCCGTAACAAGCTCCGGGTCTTCCTGTGCCTCTATCGCATTAATATTGAAAACTCTTCCACGGCCTTGTCCATTCGTGTTCTCCTGGTTCGGGCAATTTCTAATAATGTGGCCTGGTTTTCCACATTTATAACAAACTACATTGGCATAACTTGCTCCGACACTACTTGCTCCGCCATTACTCGTTCCGACACCATTTGTTCCTTTCGTTCTATTAGCCCCTGGTCCGTAGACCTCACACTTCACCGCGCTATGACCATTTCTTTTACACTTGTTGCAAAATTTGGTGCAGAACCCCGAGTGATTCTTTTCACACCTTTGGCATAGCTGCTTCTGATTGTTGTTGTTGTTGCGGTTATTATTGTTGTTGGGATGATTGTTGTAGTTGTTGTTGTTGTTGTTGTTGTTGTTGTTGGGCCGTTTGTTGTAGTTGCGATTGATGTTGCGATTGTTGGGATAATTGTTGCGATTATTGTTGTAATTACTGTTGTTGTTGTATTGGTGATTCTTATCACCGTTTTCCTCCCACTTTCTTTTGACTTGCTTCACATTGGCCTCTTCAGCACTCTGTTCTTTAATTCTTTCTTCAATCTGGTTCACTAGTTTGTGAGCCATTCTACATGCCTGTTGTATGGAGGCGGGCTCGTGTGAACTTATATCTTCTTGGATTCTTTCCGGTAATCCTTTCACAAACGCGTCGATCTTCTCTTCCTCATCTTCGAATGCTCCCGGACACAATAGGCACAATTCTGTGAATCGTCTTTCGTACGTGGTAATATCAAATCCTTGGGTTCGTAACCCTCTAAGTTCTGTCTTGAGCTTATTGACCTCGGTTCTGGGACGGTACTTCTCGTTCATCAAGTGCTTGAATGCTGACCACGGTAGTGCGTACGCATCATCTTGTCCCACTTGCTCTAGATAGGTATTCCACCATGTTAACGCAGAACCTGTGAAGGTATGCGTAGCGTACTTAACTTTGTCCTCTTCAGTACACTTACTTATGGCAAACACCGATTCAACCTTCTCGGTCCACCGTTTCAATCCGATCGGTCCTTCGGTTCCATCAAATTCCAAAGGTTTGCAGGCAGTGAATTCTTTGTAGGTGCATCCTACACGATTTCCTGTACTGCTAGATCCAAGGTTATTGTTGGTATGTAGCGCAGCCTGTACTGCGGCTATGTTTGAAGCTAGAAAAGTACGGAATTCCTCTTCATTCATATTCACGGTGTGTCGAGTAGTCGGTGCCATTTCCTTCAAAATAGTTAAATGGAACAAGTTAATCATACAGAATATTAAGAGTAGTTAATAGTATTTCGTAGCATAATATGAACTCATTTATAAAAGCTTTTTCTTCATATTAGCGTTTTATAAGTTTAAATTCGGGTAGTACCTACCCGTTAAGTTCATACTTAGTAGCTAATATACAATTCAACTACTACAATTCTATATGAAAAACTGATTGTAATAATATTTCGCGTTCAAACTTTTATACAATATTTTACAAACTTACAATACCGCTTATTTTACATAAAGCATGAAATATAGCACACAATAACTTTGATACAAGATAGTTGTGAAGACAATTCTAGCTAGTACACAAGTCGTTCGGCAAAGGCAATAAAGACACGTAATTCATACGTCCAGAAACAAGTCATGCATTCTGGTTTTACTAGGACTACTTCCCATCCTTGGTCTTGTGCAACATAACCGTTATGGCCGTTGATAAGACAGCGTGTTGTAACGTCATCAAAGGGACGAGGGTTACGTAATGTCCAACAGTCCCGTAATAATCTAAAAACCTCATTTCTTACCCCAATTACCGACTCCGTCACTTGTGGAAACGTTTTGTTTAATAGTTGTAGCCCGATGTTCTTGTTCTCACTTTGGTGAGAAGCGAACATTACTAATCCGTAAGCATAACATGCTTCTTTATGTTGCATGTTAGCCGCTTTTTCTAAATCACGAAGTCCAATATTCGGATATATTGAGTCAAAATAATTTCTTAACCCGTTGCGTAAAATAGCATTTGGGTTCCCCGCAATATATGCGTCAAAGTAAACACATCGTAACTTATGGGTTTCCCAATGTGATATCCCCCATCTTTCAAACGAAAGTCTCTTATAAACCAAGACATTCTTGGAACGTTCTTCGAATGTCTTACAAACTGATCTCGCCTTAAATAGTTGTGCTGAAGAATTCTGGCTGACTCTAGACAAGATTTCATCAATCATGTCTCCGGGTAGGTCTCTTAAAATATTGGGTTGTCTATCCATTTTGTGTTTTTAAACTGTAAAATAGACAAGAGTTAGTTTCATAAAAAAATACTTATTAATACAAGCAATTTTTACATATATCATAAAGCATAAGAACACTATATTACATATATTACACCACACGAATACAACTATCTTATTCCGACTCGCTCGTTTCTTCTTCTTCGGTTTTGGTTCGTTTTGCCAAGTTTCTAGGGATATATGATGTTCCCCTAATACGAGCCGTCGTTGTCCACATTGGTTTAGAAAAACCTGGTGGTTTAGAGGTTCCCGGGTCATTGTTACAACTTAAGGACTTCGGGGGTTGACGATACATATAAAGTTCATCGGGGTTGGAATTAGATTTCTCTATTTTTATGCCCTTTCCCTTATTATTTTCTTTTGCCTTTTTAAATTCAGTTGGGGTAATTTCTATAACATCATCGGAATTCTCGTCGGAATCCGATTCATCGGAGAATTGGTAATCCTCCCAATATTTTGCTTCCTTGGCGGAAACACCATTGACCATAATTAACTTTGGTCGGTTGGTTGAGGATTTTCTTTTACTTAACCGTTTTATTATTTCCCCCACCGGTTCTATTTCTTCATCCGGTTCCGATTCTTCTTCCGGTTCCGATTCTTCTTCCGGTTCCGACTCTTCTTCCGGTTCCTCTTCGGGAACTTGTGAATCAGTCCACAAATCATTCCAATTTACATTTGACTCTTCATTATTATTAGGTGAGTCAATGGGACTTGTTCTAGAGGTAGACATCTATCACATAATATCAAACACGTTAAGAGATTAATATATCACATAATATTCATATGTTAAAAATATATAGTTTCCAACAAAAATGTTAAGCAATCATTTTTAAAGAAAACACGGTCGAAGTCCAGACTCACTAATGCATCCTAACAAACTCGATAAGACACACTAATGCAAATTTTCTGGTTCTCTAAGACCAACGCTCTGATACCAACTGAAATGTCCCGTTCTTATTGATTAAAAACGTTCCATATTAATTGATTTCGTTGCGAGGTTTTGACCTCTATATGAGACGTTTTTCAAAGACTGCATTCATTTTTAAAACAAACCATAACCTTTATTTTATAAATAAAGGTTTAAAAAGCTTTACGTAGATTATCAAATAATGATAATCTAAAATATCCTGTTTACACACGACCATTACATAATGGTTTACAATACAAATATGTTACATCGAAATCAGTTTCTTGAATGCAGTTTTTACACAATATCATACAAACATGGACTCCAAATCTTGTCCTTATTTTAGTATGCAACAGCGGAAGCTCTTAATATTCACCTGAGAATAAACATGCTTTAAACGTCAACAAAAATGTTGGTGAGTTATAGGTTTAACCTATATATATCAAATCGTAACAATAGACCACAAGATTTCATATTTCAATACACATCCCATACATAGAGATAAAAATCATTCATATGGTGAACACCTGGTAACCGACAATAACAAGATGCATATATAAGAATATCCCCATCATTCCGGGACACCCTTCGGATATGATATAAATTTCGAAGTACTAAAGCATCCGGTACTTTGGATGGGGTTTGTTAGGCCCAATAGATCTATCTTTAGGATTCGCGTCAATTAGGGTGTCTGTTCCCTAATTCTTAGATTACCAGACTTAATAAAAAGGGGCATATTCGATTTTGATAATTCAACCATAGAATGTAATTTCACGTACTTGTGTCTATTTTGTAAATCATTTATAAAACTTGCATGTATTCTCATCCCAAAAATATTAGATTTTAAAAGTGGGACTATAACTCACTTTCACAGATTTTTACTTCGTCGGGAAGTAAGACTTGGCCACTGTTGATTCACGAACCTATAACAATATATACATATATATTAAAGTATGTTCAAAATATATTTACAACACTTTTAATATATTTTGATGTTTTAAGTTTATTAAGTCAGCTGTCCTCGTTAGTAACCTATAACTAGTTGTCCACAGTTAGATGTACAGAAATAAATCGATAAATATTATCTTGAATCAATCCACGACCCAGTGTATACGTATCTCAGTATTGATCACAACTCAAACTATATATATTTTGGAATCAACCTCAACCCTGTATAGCTAACTCCAACATTCACATATAGAGTGTCTATGGTTGTTCCGAAATATATATAGATGTGTCGACATGATAGGTCGAAACATTGTATACGTGTCTATGGTATCTCAAGATTACATAATATACAATACAAGTTGATTAAGTTATGGTTGGAATAGATTTGTTACCAATTTTCACGTAGCTAAAATGAGAAAAATTATCCAATCTTGTTTTACCCATAACTTCTTCATTTTAAATCCGTTTTGAGTGAATCAAATTGCTATGATTTCATATTGAACTCTATTTTATGAATCTAAACAGAAAAAGTATAGGTTTATAGTCGGAAAAATAAGTTACAAGTCGTTTTTGTAAAGGTAGTCATTTCAGTCGAAAGAACGACGTCTAGATGACCATTTTAGAAAACATACTTCCACTTTGAGTTTAACCATAATTTTTGGATATAGTTTCATGTTCATAATAAAAATCATTTTCTCAGAATAACAACTTTTAAATCAAAGTTTATCATAGTTTTTAATTAACTAACCCAAAACAGCCCGCGGTGTTACTACGACGGCGTAAATCCGGTTTTACGGTGTTTTTCGTGTTTCCAGGTTTTAAATCATTAAGTTAGCATATCATATAGATATAGAACATGTGTTTAGTTGATTTTAAAAGTCAAGTTAGAAGGATTAACTTTTGTTTGCGAACAAGTTTAGAATTAACTAAACTATGTTCTAGTGATTACAAGTTTAAACCTTCGAATAAGATAGCTTTATATGTATGAATCGAATGATGTTATGAACATCATTACTACCTTAATTTCCTTGGATAAACCTACTGGAAAAGAGAAAAATGGATCTAGCTTCAATGGATCCTTGGATGGCTCGAAGTTCTTGAAGCAGAATCATGACACGAAAACAAGTTCAAGTAAGATCATCACTTGAAATAAGATTGTTATAGTTATAGAAATTGAACCAAAGTTTGAATATGATTATTACCTTGTATTAGAATGATAACCTACTGTAAGAAACAAATATTTCTTGAGGTTGGATGATCACCTTACAAGATTGGAAGTGAGCTAGCAAACTTGAAAGTATTCTTGATTTTATGAAACTAGAACTTTTGGAATTTATGAAGAACACTTAGAACTTGAAGATAGAACTTGAGAGAGATCAATTAGATGAAGAAAATTGAAGAATGAAAGTGTTTGTAGGTGTTTTTGGTCGTTGGTGTATGGATTAGATATAAAGGATATGTAATTTTGTTTTCATGTAAATAAGTCATGAATGATTACTCATATTTTTGTAATTTTATGAGATATTTCATGCTAGTTGCCAAATGATGGTTCCCACATGTGTTAGATGACTCACATGGGCTGCTAAGAGCTGACCATTGGAGTGTATATACCAATAGTACATACATCTAAAAGCTGTGTATTGTACGAGTACGAATACGGGTGCATACGAGTAGAATTGTTGATGAAACTGAACGAGGATGTAATTGTAAGCATTTTTGTTAAGTAGAAGTATTTTGATAAGTGTATTGAAGTCTTTCAAAAGTGTATAAATACATATTAAAACACTACATGTATATACATTTTAACTGAGTCGTTAAGTCATCGTTAGTCGTTACATGTAAGTGTTGTTTTGAAACCTTTAGGTTAACGATCTTGTTAAATGTTGTTAACTCAATGTTTATAATATCAAATGAGATTTTAAATTATTATATTATCATGATATTATCATGTATGAATATCTCTTAATATGATATATATACATTAAATGTCTTTACAACGATAATCGTTACATATATGTCTCGTTTAAAAATCATTAAGTTAGTAGTCTTGTTTTTACATATGTAGTTCATTGTTAATATACTTTATGATATGTTTTCTTATCATAGTATCATGTTAACTATATATATATATCCATATATATGTCATCATATAGTTTTTACAAGTTTTAACGTTCGTGAATCACCGATCAACTTGGGTGGTCAATTGTCTATATGAAACATATTTCAATTAATCAAGTCTTAACAAGTTTGATTGCTTAACATGTTGGAAACATTTAATCATGTAAATATCAATCTCAATTAATATATATAAACATGGAAAAGTTCGGGTCACTACACCACGTACAAATCCAACTATTACTACGAACCAGAAAATTTTGATGTCTACCAATTTAACCACTTAAAATAAATTTTCGTAATTTTAAGAAATTTAGATAAGAAGTAGAATAAAAATCTATGTCCTAAAACTAGAATAGCGAGAAATAAGAAAGAAAAAGAGTGACTTATAGAACTTAAAAACACTCGACTAACCCAACCTTATTACTATCACTAACTTAAAATTATAATCGCAAATTGAGATTACTAATTGGAATGATAATTGATACATAGGTAAAAGGCGTCTAAAAATATTAAAGCTTACAAGTAAAACTATATCCCAAATGGCAATGTCTTAAAAAGGAACTAAAATTTAAAAAGGCGTCGCAAAATTCTAAAGCACCTAAATCTTAGTCTAAAGAAAAAGTACTTAAGGGATTTTACGACAAAGCCTAAAAATCTAGAAATAAAAATATAACTATGGCAAAAACTAAGTTTAAAACTAAAAACTAGCGAAAAATACAAATATTACGCTAAAACAATTAAAAAGGGAAAAAATATAAAAATATACTAAAAGTTGTGAAAATTACAATTTTTATAAAAATATTATTTTTATATTATTTATTTATTAAACTATTAATTTTATATTTTAATTAAACTAATTTAACTAAAATACAATTTAATAAAAAAAACTTAAAACTAATTATAATAATAAATAAGTAATTAGGGTTAATAATAATAAATAAATAATAATTATCCCGTATTTAATGCTGATTAGGGTTTCTGTCACGTGTGTCAGGGAGGCTCCGTGAGTTACGGTATTCGAAGCTGCAAACTCCGTGAGTCGCGGGGTTCCAAAATTCAACTCAGGTACAGGATTTAATTCGACATTTTTTTATATGTTTTAATAAAAACAAAATATTTAAATAAAACTTATATTTTTATAAAATAAAAATAAAGAAACTTTACAAAACTTAAATATTTAACAAATTCTTAAAAATATTTATATTTTTGTTTTCTTTTTATGATTTCGAATAATTAAAAACGTATATTTACAAAAGTGAATTTTAATAAAAGTAAACTAAAAATAAAAATCTTTTTTTTTATTTAGCGTTGCGCTTCCGGCTTTTAAGTTTGATTGTCCCCGGCAGCGGCGCTAAAAATAACTTGATGTTATGCGAGGTGTATATAAAATAGATTTATATTTTACAAGGAAATACTATTAAATACGATACAATTTTACACAAGATATTTATTTATTTATAGAATGGATATACTTAAACCTTGCTACAACACTTATAGGCAATGTACCTAATCGTACAGTAGTGTAGTTTTTAGTAAGTCCGGTTCGTTCCACAGGGAAAATCTTTAAACAAAGCTTAACGCTATATTAGTTTACTTTTATAAAAATACAAATATATATATAAGTAATATTATTATTATAAAGGGGGTTTCTACCGTTTAATGACCGGTTTGTCGATTTTAAAACTTTAGTCGCAGTTAAAACAAAATGTAAAATATTAAATAAATAAAAGACTTAATTTAAAGCATAAAGTAAATAACGATAATGAAATTGCGAATAATAAAAGTGCGATAAAATAAACTTGCGATAATTAAAAAGTACGATAATTAAAAGTGCAATTAAATACAATAACAATAAAAATGCGATAATTAGAAGTGCAATTAAATATAAAATAAAGGAAATTAAATATGAAATAAAATAATTATGCTTATTTAAACTTCCGTAATCATGATGTTTGACGTGTTGATTTTAGTTTTATGCCCATGGGTTAATTGTCCTTTGTCCTGGATTATTTAATATGTCCGTCTGGTTTTTGTCCATAACAGTCCATCAGTCATAAATATAAAGTGCGAGTGTCCTCGTTAAATTATTCTTATACTCGAAGTCAAATATTCCAACTAATTGGGGACTTAAACTGTAACAAGATTTTAATACTTTGTTTAATAATTACACCAGGATGTCGACTGAGTGTAACCCAAGGTTTTAATACTTTGTTATCAATTATGCCAAGTGTCCTTGTACATAATTTCACCCCTGTTTTAATAATTCTAGTGACTATTAATCCATTCCCGTGTCCGGTTAAATGAACGATTATTCGTACATATAAATACCCCGCCCATCGTGTCCGATCGAGTATATATGGTAATTTATGGGTACGTCCAATTATAAATCTTTATATTAACATTAACAAACTATTATTTAGTTAAACAAATATAAAGCCCATTAATAGCCCATAGTCTAATTTCCACAAGTGTCGTTCTTTTGTCCAAACCCCAATTAAGGTACAAAGCCCAATTGCCCAATTTTAGTAATTAGCCCAACATCATGATTACTTCGGATTAAATAAGCATAATAATAACTTAGCTACGAGACATTAAATTAAAAAGGTTGAACATAACTTACAATGATTAAAAATAGCATAGCGTTACACGGACAGAATTTCAACTTACACCCTTACAATATTTGCTAACATACCCTTATTATTAGAATTATAATTAAAACTAAAATTAATATATATATATATATATATATATATATATATATATATATATATATATATATATATATATTACGTATATATTACGTATATATTGAGAGAGAGATTGAATTATATTGATATTTTTGCGATCAAACTGCATTTGCTTTTATAGGCGGTTTCAGAATTTGGGGCTCCGCAACTCGCGGCAATTTTTGCCTTCAAACTCCGCGAGTCGCGGAATTTGATTTTCCAGCTCACCAACTTTGAAGTCTTTCTTTGCCGACGAATTTTTAATATATTATAATATTTAAATAATTATAAGAATTATTTAAATATTATATTATATTTATGTGCATAGTTGACTCATAATTTTTAGTCCGTTGCGTCGAGCGTTGAGAGTTGACTCTGGTCCCGGTTCCGGATTTTCGAACGTCCTTGCGTACAATTTAATATCTTGTACTTTGCGTTTTGAATCTTGTACTCTTGTAATTTCGAGACGTTTCTTATCAATAATTGGAACCTCTTTGATTGTATTTTGTACTTTTGAGCTTTTTGGTCGTTTGCGTCTTCAATTCGTCAAATCTGTCTTTTGTCTTCACCTTTTATTATTTAAACGAATATCACTTGTAAATAGAACAATTGCAACTAAAAGCTTGTCTTTCTTGAGAAATAATGCTATGAAATATATGTTCGTTTTTAGCATTATCAATCTCTATGTATTGGATGTTTATTTATGAAAAATTGAAATGAAAATCTTGTGGTCTATAAAAATGATGGAAATGAATATTAATGATAAACTAATGAACTCACCAGCCTTTTGGTTGACACTTGTAAGCATGTTTATTCTCAGGTATGAAAGAAATCTTCCTCTGTGCATTTGCTCAATTTAAAGATATTACTTGAAGTCATTCATGACATATTTCAAAAGACGTTGCCTTCGAGTCGTTGAGTTCATCAAGATTATTATTAAATCAATTATAGTTGGATATATTATGAAATGGTATGCATGCCGTCAACTTTCGATGTAATGAAAGTTTGTATTTTAAAAACGAATGCAATGTTTGTAAAATGTATCATATAGAGGTCAAGTACCTCGCGATGTAACCAAATGTAATGTATTCGTCTAGATGGATTAGGACGGGTCGTTAAAGTGGGTACGCCAAAGGGAAGTAATTATTTGATGACTAGTGAGGAAGCCAGTAAGTCCAATGAAGTTGTCTCAGGTACTTTCGTGGTTAACTCTAATTGTAACAACCCGACTTTTTCCATTAACTTTTTGTTAAATACTTAATGACCGTTAGTTCAATTCTAATGAATTTATACACTAGAACTTTTTCTTTTAGTATACTATTTTAATATGTGCTACATATTAAATGATTTCATACTTTGGTTTAGAAGTATGCGAGAAACTTAGAAAACGCAAGAAAAACGTACGATTAGTGAAAACCAGAAAAACGTCTTTTAAAACAACGAAATGTATGATAATTTATTTTTAATAATTATTTTATATAACTATTAAGTTTTAAAATACTTTTGATTTAATAGAAACTTCATAAATTAAAAGCGTTTGGAAATTCGCTAAAACGCTCGGTTAACGTCCCAGTTTTCGGTCTCGATAAAAGACACTTAGCAACGTAATAAATAATTATTTAGTAAAATAATTATTCTATATATATTTTAGAGGAATTAGATTTAGAATTCTTTTTATAATTAAGAGAATTTATGCTAATTTAAGAATCCGATAGAATTAACGTTTAGCGATTCGGTTAACACACTTAACGAAATTTCATGAAAATAAAATTACTATGTTATTAATTGATAATAAATATTATTTGTAATATTTATTTGAACCTTTTAATATATTAAGAACTATTATTCTTAATTTTTGTACGATTTATTCCTGACGACCGTTATAGATCCTTATCGTGTACCGTAAAAATTACCGAAACTCGCAGGGTTGCGTGTAAACTTTTAGTGGTCAAAATAGAAGAAACTAAACTTTCGGGAACCCCTTTTGGGGCCAAAAATTCGTGGTCTATGTGGAGGGAGTGTTTTTGTAATTATTGAAACTTGTAAATAACTAGTAAGGGTTTAGGTTAAATTCCACAAAATTAAAACACTGCACATTATTTTTGTCTTCCTTCTTGTCCGTGATAAAACACACACGACACCATCAACACCATCGATCATCTTCATCATCACAACCACCATCAAAACTCAAAATTTGAACAAGTCTCGTGCATTAAAGTTGTTGCTTTCTTCATCCTCTACGCACTAGTATCAATTAATTTTGTTTTTAAGGTATACTCACTAACCCTAAACATTTCTAGATCAGTTTTCTTTCAATTACATAGTGTAATGGTGTCTAGTGCTCAATTGATTGCATGTATAGTCGTTGTTAGTCGTTAATTTGTGCGATTGATGTCGTTTGTATGAATCATGAATTTAGTTGTTATGAATCTGATTGAATGATTTTATGTACTGATCTTTTATTGTATCTATATGGATAGATCTCGAAAAATTAATAAATTTGGACTTTAGATTTGCGTATTTTCGTTACCGTATGCGTAAATTATGATCAATCGAAGTTTTTGTTAGGGTTTTGCATGCTATACGAATTTTCTGGTATATGTGCTCTATGAATTGGTCATTGAAATGATAACCATTGAATTCCTTGTTAAAAATTACTCAAGTTGGAATTTAGAATCATGTCAAAAGGTTTTGTATTGCTCTCGGTGTGATAAAATGAAAATTGGCGTTTTATATTGAGCTGAAACTATTTTCGTAGTCACAGGAAATGACCTCACATGAATTATAAGTTGATTTAGACCTTTTACTTTTGGAATATCATTATTTATATTTTTCTAAGCATGTTACATTTGTATGCTAGCTTCTAAAAATGTGATTTTCTATGTGGTTTAGGCTACACCAAATGACATGTCTGAATGTTGCCTAAATCTGATTAGTCTGTAGCGATAGGCTAAAATGTACAAATTGGCTACATTAAAGTCTTTGGTTATTTTATCACTAAAACATTGGAGTGTCTGGAGTAATCTCCAATTGGCCGTTCGTTAAAAGATATTTTCTAAATTAAATGAGAATTTTTCTAAAACGGATGCGCGTGCAGAAACTGATTTGGTAAACCGTAACTAGACCCTTTCTGAAACCCGACTTGTAGACATCGTATGAGACCCTAGCTAGGCTTTTTGAATCTTTTTTTAGTCTAGTTATGATCTGGAGTTTACCATGTTGTCATGATTTATGTTCTATAAATTGTGCTCATTGTTTGTAAGATGTGCGCATTTTTGATGCCATGCAACAAACTGCGTACGTGTAATTGATGAACTATAAGCTATAACATGTTACTTGACTTAGGATTGACATTTTTACCAAGATTGCATGACCTATTGAGATGTTTGACTTTAGTTGACCACTTTGACCGAGTTGACTTTTGGTTTGACTTTTATTGACTTGCTTGGACTAGTTGACTTTTACTTGCTTATTGAGTCAGTCTGAGCACTAGGACTATGCGTACTATGTGGATTGAAATAGTGTGACCTATGTATTTACTTAATATGACTTATTTTCTTAGGTTGCGTTTTACGATCGTGATTGTCCGACTACCGTACGGTTGTACTAAGAGATTTAATGTGCTTTTGCAAAGGTGAGTCTACAGTCCCTGCTACTTTTTACATGGGATGATATAACATAATTTTTCTAATGTTTTAAATATTAGGCATGAGTAACTTAAACGATATGCATATGAGTTCAGATCAGAAATCCCTTAGCTTGATTATATTAATTACTTTACGTAATCTCGACTTATAGGGACGGTACCTTTAGGTTTGACAAACCTCGCCTCAACGTACGGGGTGCTTATTCTGTCGTAACTTGTACATTTGATCGGTGTATGCTTAGAAAGGCTAAAAGGAAGAAGTGTAGCGCTTTAGCTATCCGCAGGGTTAAAGCCTTATAATCAAGTGCTCCTGATAATGTATTATTTTTACGATGTTTTTCAGAAATCTCATGGCCTAACTTACGATAAATGCTTTACTAAACCTGTAGATTAACTCAACGTTTTTGTTGACCTTTTGCATATTTTTATCTCATGTATTTAGAGGTAATGCTTTCACTTGCTGAAGTTGTCTTGCTTGCATGTTGCTAGTACTGGAGTGCAGTCCAGCATGTTTTATCGTTTCTATTTTCAATAACTTACATTCGCATTGAAAACGATATACTTTAAATACTGTTTTGAGATTATTTACGATGGTCATTAATGTCAAACTATTTTTGGAATTATTATATATTTAATGACTTCTTCAGTTGAATTTAATGCGAATGCTTTTCAGAAAACTTCTCATATAGAGGGCATGACCATTAACTGTGGGACCATAGTTAATACGCCATTAGTGGATTCTGACACGGTATTACACTAATCCTGCGAGGACACTATTTGATTGTGGTGCTAATTTGTCGTTTGTGTCTCCAAAGTTTGTGCTTAAGCTTCATCGACCACTAGCTAAGTTAAATCATTCGGTAGAAGTCAAAATAGCGGATGGTAAGACGATGCTAGGGGTTGATGTGTTTAAAGATTGTGATGTTGTGTTTGGTGCCGAAACCTTTAAAATCGATCTTATTCTGATGACTTTGGGTGAGTTCAATGTTGTCATTGGCATGGATTGGCTCGACCATTATAGATCCAATATTGCATGCCATGAGAAATTTATTCGGGTAAGGACCCCAAGTGTGATGGCCCCCGTCAATACACTTAACGGCTCCGTCACTTGGTCCCACAGCTTGATCGAACTTAAATGAATTTAACAAACGACATTACATTCTTTTATTGTAAAAGTTTCCCAAAAAGGAAAGCATACCAAAAATATGTGGTTTAAAAGTAACCCAACATATTAATAATCCAAAGTCGACACAAAACATTGTCAACAACCCATAAGTATTAATTATTCAAAACCGAATAAAAGCCAAGATTTCATAAATTGTTTCATTAAAATCTACCCAAATGCATGCAGACTCTTCTAAATACAGCGGAAACATCACATAAACTCAAGTACCTGTGAAAACATGCGAATAAACTGTCAACACAAAGGTTGAGTGAATTATAGGTTTAAATAATTGAATAAACTTTAGACCACAAGATTTAAAAATGTTAGAAAATATTAAACATTATTCCATTATCGATGAGCCACCTGGTAACCACTTAACCCTTTATTTACCCTTGCCAAACACAATAATAATATACACTGGACAGTGTATCTACAATAAAATACGAAGTACTAAACATTCCGATTATAAATTGCTAGCGCGACTAGCTCGAAATGGGGTTGTCAAACCCGATAGATCTATCCGTAGGATTCGTATTCACCGGTAGAAACCAATGATTACAGTTACCAGACTAGGGAATATTTTTGTCCAACTCACAATGAATAATTTAAATTTAATTGTCACTTGTGTCTAAACGTAAAATAAAATGCATGTAATCACATCCCAAAAATATACTTTGAAAAGTATGTAAAAACGGGACTATAACTCACCTTAATAGTACCGAAGTAACCAACACAAACAAGCGAATAGCAAATGAGTACAGTGACCAGGAATGATCACAATACTGACCTATAAATAAAGCAGGTCGATATAAATAACTAACTTAAGTCAAGTCTTAGTATGATAGCTATTGTACATGTTGCAAGTAGTCATAGAACAATACTCAATATGCATCGGTTTGATCGGAACAGCTTACGGACACACACTTTCTATTTTTAAAAAGTTTCTATTTTTAGCAGGTTTCCATTTTTGGAAAGTTTCTATTTTTGGAAAGTTTCTATTTTTGAAAAGTTTCTATTTTTGGAAAGTTTCTATTTTTAGAAAGTTTCTATTTTTGGAAAGTTTCTAAATTTAGAAAGTTGCTATTTCAGGAAATTTTATAAGTTAGGAAAGTTTCCTTAATTAGAAAGTCAACAAAAGTCAACTGAAAGTCAAAGTCAACCGAAAGTCAACTCAAAAGTCAACCTTGGTCAAACATGGTCAACGTTAATTTTTAAAAGTGTATGTTGTAATAATAATGTAAGTTATAATGTTTATTAAATTTAAATATGTCCAATTATGTCATAACGTAAGTTTAATTAAATTAAAATGAATTATTAAAGTTAATATAAGTTTAAATGATATAATTAATATAACATAAGTATTTAATTAATTAATTAAATATTAGTCATAATATAAGTATTATTAATTAATAATAAATTTTAAATCATATCATAAGTATTATTAATTAATAATGAATTATTAATCATATCATAAGTTTCTAATTATAATTATTAAATCATAAGTATTTAATAATTAAATTATAATTAAATAATAACTAAGCCTTATAATATTTAAATAATTAATTAATCCTTATTATAAGTCTTATAATAATAATCATAATAATCTTATAATATAAGTTTAATACTTATCATAAGTATTTTCCATTAATAATAAAAGTATTATTAATCATAAGTTTAATTAAAATGTTAATTAAATCATAAGTAATTATTAAATGATATAATAAATGCATATCATAAGTCTTAAATTATAATAATTAATTTTTATATCATAAGTAATTAAATGATAATGAAATTCATTATTTATATCATAAGTTTAATTATTAATCATAAGTTTTAAATCAAAAGTTCATCGGGTTGTATCTTGAGCCCCGGGTGTCGGTTTTCGGCGAGCCTTACATATATCTCCGCCTAATCAAATCACCCGACACTTTGGTACACTCAAGAACACACTAAGAACAGGCCACCAGTCGTGGTGATCAGCCATGACACCACTTGAAACTTTAATTCAATCAAAATCGTGTTTTAGACGTAACGGGTGATTCGTGGCTCGGATTTAGAAGACCCGAACATGAAAGTTCATCCCACCATTAACCCTAACACACTAACACACCCTAAAGTCACCCTATGGTCACAAAGTCTGACCAAACCTGGTTTATACCAATATCACACTTCAATCTTAACAACATATCATTTTGATCATATCTAGGGCTCCGGGAATCGAAACGACATGAATCCGGAGTCTAAAATTAATGTCTTGATGAGAGGAACTCATCTAGATACTTTATTTTAACTTTTATAACAGTCACAATATCAGAAATATACGAAATAGCTGCTGTCCCAATTTTATCAAACCGAAAACATGTGTTTATGAGTAATTCTATGCATACAAACACCATTACAACAACAAGTAATCATCATACTATTAATATATAATCAAAATACAGAAAAATAAAGAAAAATCAAAAGTTCTAGGGTTAGGGTTTATACCCTAATCAATAATCAACAAGTATAATCGCGTAGAGAACGGAATGAGGAACGCGTTGATGTATAACAATAGATGATCCAAGATATGAAAATTGATGAAGATGATGATGATGGTGGTGGTGTGCCATCGCCAAAAGGAAGAGGGAGGAGGAGGAGAGCAAAAATAAAAGCTAGGTTTTAGGGAAATATTGATGAAATACAAAATAATCACAAAAAAAGAAATCAAGGGAGTAATACTCCCTCCCTTCCTCCATTTGGCCGAAATTGGGATGGGGTGGGCCCCATGGTGGGCCAACTTGCTAAATGTGTAATCCCTTGTGGCCCGGAAGCCCGAACGAAACCCGAAACGCGAAAACACGCTTACGCGATTAAAAATTCGGAGAGATAACAAACACGCGATGAAAAATAAATATAAATACTCTATATAATTATATGATATTAAAATATCATATTTAAAATAATTAGGATTTAAATATCCCAAAAACTCGACTGTTGGTTTGAAAACCGAAAAGATTCGCCGGATAGAAATCCGCGACACGTAGAAACGTATAATTCAAAATATGAATACAAATATTCACATAACACATAATAATTAATATATTATTATTAAAATAATAATATAGGTCATAGAAATGATGTAGCAAAATTAACAGTTAACGGTCGTTAAATAATTAACGGTATAAGATAACGGAAAAAGTAGGGTCGTGACAGTACCTTCCCGTTACGGAAATTTCGTCCCGAAATTTAAGCAGGTGCAAGGGTTGACTCAGCATCTGGGAACAAATGCGGGTACTTCTGCTTCATCTGATCTTCACGCTCCCAAGTGAACTCGGAATCGCGTCTGGTGTTCCATCTAACCTGGACAATAGGAATTAAGCTCTGCTTAAGAGTCTTAACTTCTCGATCCGTAATTTCAATAGGTTCCTCAATAAAGTGTAGTTGCTTATCAACATGAAGTTCATCCAAAGGAATAGTTTTGTCAGCCTCGGCCAAACACTTCTTTAAATTTGATACATGAAAAACTTCGTGAACAGCACTGAGTTCTTGTGGCAACTTCAAATGATAAGCCACCGGTCCAACTCTCTCAACAATCTCAAACGGTCGAACAAAACGAGGACTTAACTTTCCCCTTTTACCAAAACGGATCACACCCTTCCAAGGTGAAACCTTTAACATAACACGATCACCAACTTGAAATTCCACATCTTTCCTTCCCCTATCGGCATAACTCTTTTGCTGACTTCTAGCGATTCTCAACCTTTCCTTAATCTGTACAATCTTCTCGGTAGTCTCGTGAATAATTTCTGGACATGTGAGTTGAGCATCCCCAACCTCATTCCAACAGACAGGAGACCTACACTTCCTACTGTACAGAGCTTCAAACGGTGCGGCTTGAATACTTGCGTGATAACTGTTGTTATAAGAAAACTCAGCTAGTGGCAAATATTTATCCCACCCATTACCAAAATCGATAACACACGCTCGTAACATATCTTCTAACGTCTGAATGGTCCTTTCACTCTGACCATCTGTTTGAGGATGATAAGCGGTGCTCATATCTAACCTAGTTCCCAAGGCTTCCTGTAAGGATCGCCAAAACCTCGATACAAATCGACTGTCTCAGTCTGAAATAATGGATACAGGAACACCATGTCTAGAAACAATCTCCTTCAAGTACAAACGAGTAAGCTTCTCCATTGAATCCGTTTCCCTAATTGGCAAAAAGTGACCGACTTAGTGAGTCGATCTACAATCACCCAAATAGTGTCATAGCCACCCGCAACTCTCGGTAACTTAGTAATAAAATCCATCGTAATTCCTTCCCACTTCCACTCGGGAATCTCAGGTTGCACCAAAAGTCCAGACGGTTTTTGATGTTCAGCTTTAACCTTAGCACATGTCAAACACTTAGCTACATACGTAGCCACATCACCTTTCAAATTAGGCCACCAATACAGCTCCTTAAGATCATGATACATCTTTCCTGAACCAGGATGAATAGAGTACCTAAACTTATGAGCCTCATCTAAAATAAGTTGTCGCAGTTCACCAAAATTCGGATCTCAAAGACGTCCTGCAAAGTATCTAGTACCATCAGCTCGTACCTCAAACTTCTTAGCCATACCTCTTACGTTCTCTTTCACAAAATTCTCTTCCTTTAAGGCTTCTTATTGTGCCTCAAGAATCTGCCTTGCGAGGTTTGTTCTAATTGTCATATTCAAGGCCCTGAACCTGCGAGGTTCAACCCTTTCTTTACGACTCAACGCATCCGCCACCACATTGGCCTTACCCGGATGGTATAAAAGTTCACAATCATAATCATTCAACTTCTCAATCCATCTTCGTTGTCTCATGTTCAACTGTTTCTGATCGAGGATATGTTGAAGACTTTTGTGATCTGTGTACACAGTACTCTTGACCCCATACAAATAATGTCTCCAAATCTTAAGCGCAAAAACAACGGCCCCCAACTCTAAATCATGAGTTGTATAGTTCTGTTCGTGAATCTTCAATTGACATGATGCGTACGCAATAACTTTCTTTCGTTGCATCAAAACATAACCAAAGCCTTGACGCGAAGCATCACAATAAACAACAAAATCATTATTACCCTCAGGTAGTGACAATATCGGAGCGGTAGTCAACTTCTTCTTTAAAACCTGAAAAGCAGCCTCTTGTTCATCCTTCCACTCATACTTCTTCCCCTTATGCGTTAAAGCAGTCAGAGGTTTCGCTATACGAGAGAAATCTTGAATGAACCTTCTATAGTAACCTGCTAATCCTAGGAACTGACGAATCTGAGTAGGAGTTTTCGGAGTTTCCCACTTTTCAATCGCCTCAATCTTAGCAGGATCAACTTGTATCCCTTGTTTACTAACAATATGTCCAAGGAATTGAACTTCTCGTAACCAGAATGCACACTCAGAGAACTTAGCGTACAACTCTTCTTTTCTTAACAGATCGAGCACTAACTTCAAATGTTCCTCGTGCTCTTCATCACTCTTCGAATAAATAAGGATGTCGTCGATGAACACAATAAAGAACTTGTCCAGATAGGGTCTGCACACACGGTTCATGAGGTCCATGAATACAGCAGGTGCGTTCGTCAATCCGAATGGCATAACAAAAAACTCAAAGTGACCGTAACGGGTGCGAAAAGTAGTTTTCGAAACATCAGATTCTTTAACACGCAACAGATGATAGCTGGAACGAAGATCGATTTTTGAATAAACAGATGAACCCTAAAGCTGATCTAACAGATCATCAATTCTCGGAAGGGGATAACGGTTGTTAATAGTAAGCTTGTTCAACTCACGATAATCAATGCACAAATGGAAAGAACCATCCTTCTTCTTAACAAACAGAACATGAGCTCCCCAAGGGGACGAACTAGGACGAATAAAACTTTTGTCCAACAAATCAAGGAGTTGACTTGACAATTCTTGAAGTTCGGAAGGCGCAAGATGATAAGGAGCACGTGCTACAGGAGCAGCACCGGGAACAAGATCAATTTGAAATTCTACCGCGCGTTGCGGCGGAAGGCCAGGTAAATCTTCGGAAAATACGTCGGGAAAAATCTCTAACAATATGAACATCACCAACGCTCTTTGTTTCTTTATCGAAATCAACAACATGGGCTAGAATAGCATGACAGCCTTTGCGAAGATGTTTAAGAACTTTCAAACAGCTAATAAGATTTAACTGTCGGCATTTTTTATCTCCAAAAACCATCAGCGGCTCCCCAACCACATTAGTAATACGAATAGCTTTATCATAACACAAAATCTCAACACGATTCACAGATAACCAATCCATCCCAATAACAATGTCAAAACTACCAAGTTCAATCGGTACCAAATCTATCTCAAAATCTCTACCTGCCAGATTAATGTTACACTTACGATACACAGTCTTAGTAGTAAGCACTTTACCATTAGCTATTTCAACAACATAAGTATTGTCTAAAGGAGTTAACGGTGTTTTGATTTTTGGACTTAATTTACTCGACACAAAACTCAAATAAGCCCCTGAATCAAATAGTACATAAACTGATAAATCGTTGACCGAGAACGTACTAGTAACAAGTTTAGGATCTTCCTCAGCATCCCTAGCATTAATGTTGAACGCTCTACCACGTGCAGTCTCTGCAGTCTTCTTGTTGGGACAGGCATCACGAAAATGCCCCAGCTTCCCACACTCGTAACAAACTCTCGGATTACAACCATTATTCGACTTTCCATTACCATTACCATTCCCACGTCTATTACCAGCATTATTACCATTATTACCACCTGTAGCAGGAGTAGTAGAACCCGGCAGTAACACCGTACAATCTTTAGCAATGTGTCCCTATTTGGAACACCTCTTGCAAGTAATGGTACAGTAACCATCATGAGCTTTGTAACATCAAGGACACACACGCTGACTGTGGTTATTCGAACCAGAAGTATCCTGCTTTTTCTGCTAACCTTGGCTTTGATTGTGGTTATTATCCCACTTTCTCTTCCCATTATCAGCTTTCTTAACAGTCTCTTCACTGGGTTCGGTTACAGCAGCCTTGCTTCTTCTCAAGATCTTATCATTCAACTTATGAGCCATTGACATCGCGGCCTCAATAGTCTGGGGCTCACTAGACTCAACCCCATGCTCAATTTTCTCAGATAACCCATCAATGTACACTTCAATCTTAAGATTCTCATCCACATAAACATTAGGACACAACAAAGTCAACTTGAAGAACCTTTGCTCGTAGGCATCTTGTGAAGACCCGTCCTAATCCATCCGGACAAAGTCCACATCGATTATAAACAATTCACAATAGTTGATTACATCACGAGGTATTTGACCTCTATATGATACATTTTACAAACATTGCATTCGTTTTTAAAAGACATACTTTCATTACATCGAAAGTTGATGGCATGCATACCATTTCATAATATATCCATCTATAATTGACTTAATAATAATCTTGATGAACTCAACAACTCGAATGCAACGTCTTTTGAAATATATTATGAATGACTCCAAGTAATGTCTCTAATATGAGCAAATGCACAGCGAAAGATTTCTCTCAAACCTGAGAATAAACATGCTTTAAAGTGTCAACCAAAAGGTTGGTGAGCTCATTAGTTTATCATAAATAATCATTTCATCAATTTAATAGACCACAAGATTTCATATTTCCATTTCTCATAAACATACGTCCCATACATAGAGACAAAATAATCATTCATATGGATTGAACACCTGGTAACCGACATTCACAATATGCATATAAGAATATCCCCATCATTCCGGGATCCTCCTTCGGACATGATATAAATTTCGAAGTACTAAAGCATCCGGTACTTTGGATGGGGCTTGTTGGGCCTGATAGATCTATCTTTAGAGTTCGCGTCAATTAGGGTGTCTATTCCCTAATTCTTAGATTACTGGACTTAATAAAAAGGGGCATATTCAGTTTCGATCATTCAACCATAGAACGTAATTTCGATTACTTGTGTCTATTTCGTAAAACAGTTATAAAAGTTGCGCATGTATTCTCAGCCCAAAAATATAAAGGGTAAAAAGGCAAATAAACTCACCAAATGTATTTTGTAGTAAAAATACATATGACTATATTGAACAATGCAGGGTTGGCCTCGGATTCACGAACCTATATCATTTATATATATATATATATATATATATATATATATATATATATATATATATATATATATATATATATATATATATATATATATATATATATATATATATATATATATATATATAATTGAAGTCGAATAAATTTATGTATTATTATCATTATAACTGTTATTTTAGTAATTAATGTGTTTCATTATTATCTTAAATACATTTACCTTATATACTTTAAATAAATGATTTATAAAGTATAGTTTTATTTTTATATAGCAAACTTTTATTAAAATAAATATTTATAAATAATAATAAAAAAAATGTTGATAATAGTAATAATAATTAAGGTTAATAATAATAATAATAATAATAATAATAATAATAATAATAATAATAATATTAATATTAATAATAATAATAATAATAATAATAATAATAATAATATATTTGTAATAATAATAATAATGATACTAGTAGTAAAACTAATAAATATCCTAATAAGAATGATGATTTTTAATAACAATACTAATAATCTTAATGATATTAATAATAATACTTATAATGATGTTAGTAGTAATAATAATAATAATAATACTAATAATAAAAATAAAGATAACTACCTCAAAGAATAAGTTTCAAAAATAAGTGCCGTTGCCCGGGCTTGAACCCGCGACCTCTCGATAAATCACTAAACACGCATAACCACTGGCCTGTCCATTACGTTTCTAGTTTATTTCACGACATTGATGATGTAGCGTGAGGGTACGAAATAGTATTATTTTTAATACAAAATACTACAAAATATGACACAAGTTTTATTAATTTACGGATGGGATATACCTAAACCTTGCTACAACACTATAGGCAGTGTACCTAATCGTAGAGTAGTGTAGTTTTTAGTAAGTCCGGTTCGTTCCACAGGGAGCTGGTGAAGTTAACGCTATATTATTAAGTTTATTTGTAAAAATATATATATAAATAAGTAGTAGTATTATTATAAAATGGGAGTTTTACCGTTTAATGACCGGTTTGTCGATTTTAAGCGTAAAAATAAATGACAAAAATTAAAGTGCGTAAAATAAATTGCGATAAATAAAATGACAGAAAATAAAATTGCGAGTAATAAAATGACAGTAAATAAAGATACGATGAGAAATATAATAAAAGAATTATGCTTATTTAAACTTCCGTAATCATGATGTTTGACGTGTTGATTTTAATTTATTACCATGGGTTAATTGTCCTTTGTCCTAGTTTATTTGATACGTCTATCTGGTTTTTGTCCATAATAGTCCATCGGTCATAAATATAAAGTGCGAGTATCCTCGTCAAATTACCCTTATACCCGAAGTCAAATATTCCAACTGATTAAGGATTTAAACTATGACGCAGTTATCACTTCTGTCAACAATTACACCAGTTATCACTGTATGTAATCCACCCCTGTTTTAATTAGTTTATGAATATTAATTCATCTACTTTATCAGAATGAATAATCAATTACCCAACCCAATTGATTAATTAAATGATTATAATAGATTCCATATGAACGTCACTAAATAGGACAACCATAATCATTATTAATTATTAGGTTAATTAATTTGAAGATAGGTTCGACAGACTCCAATGAGTTGTCACTCAATTAGACAATACCCCCCATCTATTAATAGTCAATAGTCCAATTTCCACAAGTGTCGGTCTTTTGCCCAAACCTTACTTATGGTACAAAGTTCAATAACCCCGTCTTAATATTTTAGCCCAACATCACGATTACTTCGGCTCAAATAAGCATAATAATAACTTAGCTACGAGACATTAATGTAAAAAGGTTGAACATAACTTACAATGATTAAAAATAGCGTAGCGTTACACGGACAGAATTTCGACTTACACACTCAAATGATCTCTATCATAAATCTTATTATTATCATAATTTAAACTTAAAATTAAGATTATTGTTATATCTTATTACATTAACATTATGATAGAGATATAGAATATAGATATTGATAATTGATATTGATAATTGATCGAAGAAAAAAGATCGGAAAAAAATTCTTCCTCTGGCTCATCGTTACATAGATCGTTCCTTTTATAGGCCAAATTATAAATTGAATTTTCATTTACGACCCCTGAACTATGCTCAATTAACAACTTTTTATTATTTAATATTATTCTTATTATGATTTATTTAAATATTATATTTTATTCTTGTGCATAGTTGACTCGTAATTTTTACACGCGTCGAGCGCTGAGAGTTGACTCATGTCCTGGTTCCGGATTTTCGAACGTCCTTTCGTACAATTTTATATCGTGTACTTTGCGTTTTGTAACTTGTACTCTTGTCATTTTTAGACGTTTCTCATCAATAAATTGAACCTTTTGAATTGTATCTTGTACATTTGAGCTTTTTGGACGTTTTGGTCTTTCAAATCTTCGTTTTTGTCTTTAAATCTTCATTTTCGAGCGATTTGCGTCTTTCGTCTTCGCACTTATTTATTTAACTATTACAACTAAAAATAAGGAAATTACATTAAAAAACTTTACATATTGGAACGATATTGCTACTAAATATATGTTCATTTGGAACACTATCAAATATCCCCACACTTGAGCGTTGCTTGTCCTCAAGCAATACAGAACTTGAAATAAAAACATACATGAATCACTTTTTTTTATTCATCACATTTTGTACATCAGTGATTTTGATATAGCGGTATAAACAATGACAGTAATGATGGTTAAAGGTGGGTGTGTCATCCACAGTTGCCTTGGGTTTAGGTCAACGACACTTGCAATCAAATAGCCGATTTACTTTCGGTTTCCAAAGCAAAGTGCACATTTGAAAGGTGGTTTACAGTCCCACATGACTATAAAAATTTAGATCCTTTAGGAAATAGGATCTTTATGAAAACATTTGATCTTTTGAAAATTCAATCTAGCTTTTACCCTAGATAAGTTTTCTGATTTGATCCACCATTGGTGTTGCAAAATATATTTGTGGATCAATATTTTGGCTAAAAACATTTAGGTTCGTGTAATCCACTGCTATCTCGGTATCGGAAAGCACACATCCAGTTTACTTGTTCCGTATATTACCTTTCGGTAAACTACCGTCCGGTTGTAAAGGAAAGCGATGAACAAGAAACTGTTAAGGCAATGTCCCGTGACATGCAGATGATTATGGTCTTTTAACGTGTCGGATGCTAGAACTATCCTTGGTAGGAGCGATAGTAAAGATCATCCTATGATTTTTCGGTCTGGCACAAGGTCCTGTCTCTGACCATGCTATGCAACCACCGTTCTTACGGTTGACACCCGATTTGGTTCAGGTGACCTAATGAATTCCAGGTGAATTCCTAGGATTTTACGTTCAATGGTAATGAACGCATTGAAAATGGGTTTTCAGAAAACAAATCGGTTTGTATTTTTGATCAAAATATTTTCTCGTTCAAGCTCGAGTTTAGGTATCATTGAATTCCATGAGTTTGAATTCTCAATCTTTAAGGTCAATCTCAAGGATTGAGTAATATCAGTCTTAAAAGCTGATTTTTAATCTTTAAGGAGATTATCCTTTCTGGGGATCTGATTCATTAGTCTTATCAAGCTAATTTGCACGGTGCCTCCCCATTGTACGAGATAAATCCTTCTCATGGTTAGGATAAATCTGACCACTTGGCGACCCTGTTTGATGCTGAGGTCCGTGGATTTCCTGCTGATTTTAGAGATGACTTTTCTAGATTTTTCGTCAACCTACAGCTGGTCTGGACGACAACTTCATGACCTAAATCAAGAAGCGCGTGTCTTTTTCGGAAGACTTTACTTCCTTTTAATGATGGAATTGATTCATCGTGTAGATCCATCTTTCTTTAATAAATCGGGTAAAACAGTTAATTTAGTCCAAAACAAAAACACCTGCAATAACTTTACAGAAACATGTGATAGATAGTTTTTAATTGAATAACTTGGTACATTCTCCCCACACTTAGTTTCTTTCTTTGCCTTTTTATTCTCCTTTATTTCATTTTAAATGAATTCAAGCGTTTTAGGTTGTTTCTCAATTTATGCCCTTTCCGAGGTAACGATAATTTCGGTATTAACACCTAGTTTTCACCGTTCATAAATATGTATAAACATAATTTTGACTTCATTTAATTGAAAATTTTTCAAATTTTCACAAAATTTGGCAAATAAACCAAGTATAAACCTGAGAGAATTTATAACCCTTCCCCACACTTAAGATCATGCAATGCCCTCATTTGCATGAAATCAGACTATAATTATAAATTCATGAGGGTGATTAGCGTAGAAAAGTGATTAAAAATACCGAGTTTGTAATTACAAAGCTCGTCGAATGATAGATGGCGCCTCATCGTTCATTCCTTCATTTGTTATATCATATTTGTTGTTTTGCGTCTTGTCGTCAAAATTAGTACCTTTTGCTTAACTTTAATGACAGTCTTTGAAAGTGCGTTGTTTTACCCTGTTTTGTACATAAGATAAAATACAAACATATATATATATATATATATATATATATATATATATATATATATATATATATATATATTTTTGAAGTTTGGTTTATAACCCCACTTTTCAAAAATTTATAAAGTATAATATTTTTGGCATACTTTAAATCAATAAAATTAAAAATAATGATAACAAAATTTGTCGCCCCGCCCTCGGGTAAAGTAATTTCAGCTTAATGACCTAGTCTTCAACTCACGACGAATTTTAGAAATCATTTTTTTAAACTTAATGAATTAAAGTAAATTTTGTTTTTAAAATCACACAAAATTTAAATTTTTAAAAAGCATATTAATTTTTATATAAAACCTACAAAATAAAAAAAAAATTCAGAATGGAGGGAGGAAACTAGTTCTTTAGTGTCTGCTAGCGGAAAAGACCAATCGGATTCCATTCTCGGAACTACACGAGAACAGAACAAATAACTTTAGACAGCATTATCTTTTTAGAACATTCGAATCTCCCCACACTTAGGTAGCTGTGGTGTTGAAATTGTGATTAACTTCATTGTCAATTTCTCTTGGTCCATAATCAACTTGCCTATCTGTGACTTTTTCTTTAAGCCAGTGCCCGGCTTCTTCCGTAATATCCCATAATTCAACTAGCTTCGCCCTTTCTTTAGGCGACAGATTGGATACTAACCGGTTACATAACTTAAAGTTCCCCTTACTTCTAGCATCAATAGCCCGTTTAAAAAGTTTCTTCATTGAACTGTTAATAATGGGGTCATTTAATTTCGTATCAATAACGGGGTTCTTTGTTATCATGTCATCATTAGGTGTTACTTCATTTTCCCTACACTTAGGCGTTTCATTATTGCTAAGTATTACCGTTGGAGTTGGTAAAACCACATGGTTCTTACCAATCGTTTTTTCTGGTTCAACGGTCTTGGTTGGTGGAGATTTAGACTTTCGAATCATAAAGGTGATAGATTTGTTACCACTTTTAAGTGTCATTCTTCCATTTCCTACATCAAATAACGCCCCGGTGGAC
Organism: Rutidosis leptorrhynchoides; assembly: GCF_046630445.1. Classification (NCBI taxonomy): domain Eukaryota; kingdom Viridiplantae; phylum Streptophyta; class Magnoliopsida; order Asterales; family Asteraceae; genus Rutidosis; species Rutidosis leptorrhynchoides. The sequence continues at coordinate 451,835,447 of NC_092335.1, forward strand.
GCAAAGAATGGTCGACCTAAAATTAGAGGAACGTTTGGGTCCTCTTCTATGTCAATGACAATAAATTCGACTAGAAAGGTTAAATTGCCTACTTGAACGGGTAGGTTGTCAGCAATTCCAACTGGGTGCTTAATGGTTTGATCAAAGAGTCGAACACTCATATCCGTTGGACTTAACTTACCTACACCTAATCTCTTATATAAGGAAAGAGGCATAACACTTACACTTGCACCTAAATCTGCTAGTGCATCATACATGACACAATCACTAAGTAGACAAGGAACAATAAATTCACCCGGATCACCTACCCTAGGTGGAGGTTTTGGTGGAACTGTCTTCACCGGGTTTATATTTACGGCTTTTGTTTCTTGCACTTTTTTATTCTTCTTCTTCTTCTTTCCAGAGGTATCACAAACTTTATTACCTATTACTTGCTCATACTCAACTCCTTTTCTTGGAAACGGGATGGGTGGTCTGTATGGTGCCACCACTGGCTTTACATACTCGGGTGGTGGTGGTGTAACTTCTTCATTGTTACTCTCATCTAAAACCTTCCCATCTTCTGGTGCTGGTTTTTCAGAATTCGTTGAAACCATATTAACATTCTCATTCCGAGGATTTACTTCAGTATCACTCGGTAGCTTTCCTTGTTCTCTTTCCCTTATTAATCTAACAACAGTACCTACTTGTTTTTCTAGATTCAAAATGGAAGCTTGTTGAGTTCTAAGTGACTGATCAAACCTCTCATTCGTTTGGGTTTGAGATGTAATAAATTGTGTTTGAGATTCAACTAGCTTTGCTATCATTTCTTCTAGATTTGACTTTTTCTCTTCGAGTTGTTGTGGTGGTTTATACAAGCTAGGTCTTTGTTGATTGAAAGTGTTGTTTTGAGTTGGTTGGTTATTCGGACCTTGTTGGTTGTACAAGTTATTTTCGGGTCCTTTTGGATTGTAAAGAATGTATTGATTTCGATTGAAGTTCGGCCTTGGCGGTTGATAATTATTTTGATAATCATTTCCCGGCCTTTGGTTCATATAAGAAACATTCTCTCGTTGTTCCATCGTTGGTTCAACATTACAATCTTTCAATAAGTGTGGTCCACCGCATTGCTCACAACTGATTCGAATTGCGTGAATATCTTTATTCATCTTTTCCATTCTTCTTTCGAAAGCATCTATTTTTGCGGAAACGGAATCAAAGTCATGGCTAGAATCGGCTCTAGCCGCTTTAGATGATCGAAATATATCTTTTTCTTGGTGCCACTCATGTGAGTGGGATGCTGTGTTATCAATGATTTTGTAAGCTTCAGTTGCGGTTTTCTTCATAATGGAACCACCAGCTGTTATGTCGATGTCTTTTCGTGTAGCAACGTTGACACCTTGGTAGAATATTTGTACTATTTGGTAAGTGTCTAAACCGTGTTGAGGACATCCTCTCAACATCCTTCCGAATCTTGTCCACGCCTCATATAATGTTTCATTTGGCTTTTGCGTGAACGTAACAATTTCTCCTTGAAGTCTCACGGCTTTAGATGCCGGAAAGAATTGTTTAAGAAATTTTTCAACTAAAACATCCCATGTGTCAATCGCCCCTTCAGGTAACGATTCTAACCAATCTTTGGCTTCTCCCTTTAAAGTCCAGGGAAACAACATGAGATAGATCTGCTCATCTTCCACTTCTCGGATTTTGAATAGTGTACAAATTCTTTTAAACGTACGAAGGTGTTCGTTAGGATCTTCATTCGGTGCACCACTGAATTGGCATTGGTTAGTTACCATGTGTAGAATTTGTCCTTTGATTTCATAATCTGACGCATTAACTTCTGGCTTAATAATGGCGTGACCTTGGCCCGTGCGTGTGGCTCTCATTCGATCTTCCATACTTAGAGGTTCCGTTACTTCCATAATTGAATTTGTTGAATACGAATCACTAGAGGATTCTGATTTAACGGTTTGTGGTTCAGGAGGAATAATTAGTGGTTCAGGATCTTGGAATTGTCCTTGAATATGCTCCGGGTTCTTAATTGTGAAGTCGGGTTCAAAAGATGGATTATCGGAAATTTGAGTTGGAGTTCTTGTTCGACTAGATGACGATTCTAAAGAAAAATCAACGGCGACAATATTTGCTAGATGTCTTGATCGAGTTACAGGTGGTGAACGTATGAAAGGTGGTGAACGTTTTGCTCGGTGCATTCACTGAATATCCTATTAGTTTTTAAAAAGGAAAGAAAAATTATAATAAGTTATCCAATTAATAGACTTTTCTGATTTTGCCCACGTTTCGAATAGCCAAAAGATGCAGCAGAGGGGCAGGATTCGTTTGGTCTCAATATAATTGAGTACTGTTTGGCTCCAATAACCCGGTCCACGTACAAATCCAACTATTACTACGAACCAGAAAATTTTGATGTCTATCAATTTAACCACTTAAAATAAATTTTCGTAATTTTAAGAAATTTAGAGAAGAAGTAGAAAAAAAATTCTAAGTCCTAAAAACTAGAATGGCGAGAAATAAGAAAGAAATAGATTGCACGTCGAAAAATGTCGAAAAATAAAAGGTCGAAAAATAGGCGTCGAAAAATAAAAATAAGAAAGTAGTGCGAAATACGGCGTCGTAAAATTCTAAAGCACCTAAAACTTAGTCTAAGGAATAAGCACTTAAGGGATTTTACGGCAAAGCCTAAAAATTCTAGAAGTAAAAATAACTATGGCAAAACTAAACTTAATACTAAAAGTTGCGACTATAGTCTAAAAATCTAAAGGTAATAAAACTAAAAAAAAACATTTTTTTTTATAGACAAAATTTTAAAAATATATATATATTTTTTTTTAATAATTTTTTTTTTCTTTTTTTTTTTTTTTTTTTCGTTTAAAAATTTTTTAAAAAAAAACGATTTTTTTTTTTACAAAATTTTTTTTTTTTTTAAAACGAATTTTTTTTTCTTTTAAAAAAAAACGATTTTTTTTTTTTTTACACAAATTTTTTTTTTTTTTTTTTTTAAAAACGAATTTTTTTTTTATTTTTTTTTTTAAAAAAACGATTTTTTTTTTTAAAAAAAACGATTTTTTTTTACAAATTAATAATTTTTTTATAATTATAATTTTTTTTTCAAAACTTTTTTTTTTTAATTCATTTACTATTCATGAATAGTAAATGAAAATAAATTAATTAATTTACTATTCACATGAAAGCGACATGATAGCAATTATTAATTATAAGTTACATAATATACCCCTGAAGTATTTAATAAATACGACTTTTTTTAAAAATTTACGTATAAATTTTTGATTCTTAAATATTATTATATTATTATATTCTATTTCAATATTATTATATTATTATATTCTATTTCAATATTATTATATTATTATATTTTATTTCAATATTATTATAATTAAAAATATAGCGTTTTAGCGCTCCCCGGCAGCGGCGCCAAAAACTTGATGATGTAGCGTGAGGGTACGAAATAGTATTATTTTTAATACAAAATACTACAAAATATGACACAAGTTTTATTAATTTACGGATGGGATATACCTAAACCTTGCTACAACACTATAGGCAGTGTACCTAATCGTAGAGTAGTGTAGTTTTTAGTAAGTCCGGTTCGTTCCACAGGGAGCTGGTGAAGTTAACGCTATATTATTAAGTTTATTTGTAAAAATATATATATAAATAAGTAGTAGTATTATTATAAAATGGGGGTTTTACCGTTTAATGACCGGTTTGTCGATTTTAAGCGTAAAAATAAATGACAAAAATTAAAGTGCGTAAAATAAATTGCGATAAATAAAATGACAGAAAATAAAATTGCGAGTAATAAAATGACAGTAAATAAAGATACGATGAGAAATATAATAAAAGAATTATGCTTATTTAAACTTCCGTAATCATGATGTTTGACGTGTTGATTTTAATTTATTACCATGGGTTAATTGTCCTTTGTCCTAGTTTATTTGATACGTCTATCTGGTTTTTGTCCATAATAGTCCATCGGTCATAAATATAAAGTGCGAGTATCCTCGTCAAATTACCCTTATACCCGAAGTCAAATATTCCAACTGATTAAGGATTTAAACTATGACGCAGTTATCACTTCTGTCAACAATTACACCAGTTATCACTGTATGTAATCCACCCCTGTTTTAATTAGTTTATGAATATTAATTCATCCACTTTATCAGAATGAATAATCAATTACCCAACCCAATTGATTAATTAAATGATTATAATAGATTCCATATGAACGTCACTAAATAGGACAACCATAATCATTATTAATTATTAGGTTAATTAATTTGAAGATAGGTTCGACAGACTCCAATGAGTTGTCACTCAATTAGACAATACCCCCCATCTATTAATAGTCAATAGTCCAATTTCCACAAGTGTCGGTCTTTTGCCCAAACCTTAATTATGGTACAAAGTTCAATAACCCCGTCTTAATATTTTAGCCCAACATCACGATTACTTCGGCTCAAATAAGCATAATAATAACTTAGCTACGAGACATTAATGTAAAAAGGTTGAACATAACTTACAATGATTAAAAATAGCGTAGCGTTACACGGACAGAATTTCGACTTACACACTCAAATGATCTCTATCATAAATCTTATTATTATCATAATTTAAACTTAAAATTAAGATTATTGTTATATCTTATTACATTAACATTATGATAGAGATATAGAATATAGATATTGATAATTGATATTGATAATTGATCGAAGAAAAAAGATCGGAAAAAAATTCTTCCTCTGGCTCATCGTTACATAGATCGTTCCTTTTATAGGCCAAATTATAAATTGAATTTTCATTTACGACCCCTGAACTATGCTCAATTAACAACTTTTTATTATTTAATATTATTCTTATTATGATTTATTTAAATATTATATTTTATTCTTGTGCATAGTTGACTCGTAATTTTTACACCGTTGCGTCGAGCGCTGAGAGTTGACTCATGTCCTAGTTCCGGATTTTCGAACGTCCTTTCGTACAATTTTATATCGTGTACTTTGCGTTTTGTAACTTGTACTCTTGTCATTTTTAGACGTTTCTCATCAATAAATTGAACCTTTTGAATTGTATCTTGTACATTTGAGCTTTTTGGACGTTTTGGTCTTTCAAATCTTCGTTTTTGTCTTTAAATCTTCATTTTCGAGCGATTTGCGTCTTTCGTCTTCGCACTTATTTATTTAACTATTACAACTAAAAATAAGGAAATTACATTAAAAAACTTTACATATTGGAACGATATTGCTACTAAATATATGTTCATTTGGAACACTATCAGACGTATACATATATAACCAGTATCTATCTGTGCCTCCCACTTCTTCATTTAAATCGGCCCAACACAATTAAACTATTCGACCCAACTTTTAAATATTTCGGCCCAAGGAATTTACGATGGACCTCGGCCCAATCACACAATGGAACCTAGCCCAGCAGCAACCTTTTATTACTAAAAAGAAAATAAATGTTGTGGCCAAGTTTCGAACCTAGGACCTCCTGTTTCCCAAGCATACTTCCATACCATTCCTCCATTCCTGTTTTTATGAAATCATATCTCCCTAAAATAAATATAACTCGATTTTTAATAGTTTCTTTTTCTTCCACAACTAAACCCATTGAAATTCTTAATCATCATCATCTTCATTTCCAAACATCATCGATCACAGATTCATCATCATAGGTTCATGTCGTCACCATATATTATCATCATCTTTATATTCATAACATCCTCTTCTTCAATCATCATCATCGTCCATCATCATCAATCTTCTCTTCATCATCGACAGTATTATCATGTATCATTTTATTGTCACCATCATCTCCTATCTTAATCATGTATACCCATCATCCCCATCACCCATCTCGGCTCAACAGAGAGAAAGGATTGGGTGGCCTAAAGTGGGATCAAGAACAAAATGAAAAGGTGGTGAAATAAGATTTGCATGCGTGAACATCTTGGCCAAACAAAAAAATAAAAATAAAAAAATGTTTAAAAGCAATGATCAATGAACTGTACACATCCATACTAGACCCACTCATCATCCCACTATAGAACCTTTTGTGATTTAACATAAAAAAAACGCGTATGTATTCATGTTTTTTTTTATACTCTCGGTTATAAGGAAAAAGCAAATGGATGGGTTTTCCTTTGTCCCACCATGAAGACGAAATGATCAAACATAAAAAAAATGTCGGCCATGAAAGCTACTAGTCCCACTTGCTTTTGTTAATACACCATCTATATTACTAGACCAAGTTGCAACAACAATATCCTATTCTTTTCATCATCTTCTTATTACATAAATGTTTTGCGTTAAATTTTTCATCATGAGCAAAAGGGAAACACGCATTTGCAGCACTTTATATGGGTCGTTCGTTTTGGTAAGGTCATTTAAAACTGGAGAAAGGAACATATAGGAAGGGTGATGGATTTCGTTCCTTTACTAAGCCAACGATGGTGATAATTGTTTAATGGTGGAGTGGTAATAGTTTACAAAGTTTAATATGATATAGAGGTGAGACAGATATATGGCGGTTTTGGTAGGGTGGTGATGGGTTTATGATTATTGAAAAGGGAAATAAAAGATTGGTGTTGGTGTCCGAGTGGGTTTGCTCATGGTGATGTTTTGCATAAAGAACAGAAACTGAATTCGGCAGTAGCAAGATAACAGCAACAAGTAATTGATGGTTCATGAAGGAAGGTAATGGAGAGAAAGGGATGGTTTGATTTGGGTTTTTCAATGTTTACTTGTATTAAATTTATATATTAGATAGATAGAAAGATGCATTAGATAGGATGATTAGATAGCTCAGTGTAACCAAACATAAAAGCTAAGACAATGTGGAAATAATTGTAAGAAAATTTTTTAGCATACCCGAATTGATTGATCATTGTTTTGTAGTGAATATGAGGTTCATTTGATATCACGGGCAGAATAGAAAAGAAGGAAAAAGAAAGAAATGAGATAGTGATACCTCTTGATTATCTGTATCTATATCCATCATCTATTATATATATATAATATAATTTATTAATAATACTAATAATGATAATTACATTTAATGCTAATAATAATATTAATATTATTAACATATTAACTATATAATTACTTATAAATATCTATTATATGTTTTTACATACAATACTTATAAATTACAATATACATATAATAATTGTGTATGCAAATTGTATATATATATATATATATATATATATATATATATATATATATATATATATATATATATATATATATATATATATATATGTATCTATTTACAAATAGTTGTTCGTGAATCGTCGAGAATGGTCAAAGGGTAATTGCATTCATGTAATCCGTTCCAAAGTTTTCGAGACTCAACATTACAGATTTTTGCTTATCGTGTCGAAAACATATAAAGATTAAAGTTTAAATTTGGTCGAAAATTCTCGGGTCATCACAGTACCTATCCGTTAAAGAAATTTCGTCCCGAAATTTGAGTGAGGTGGTCATGGCTAACAATAAAAATGTTTTCATGACGAATATGAGTTGATAAATTGAGTTTTATCATCATTGAGTAATATGGATAAAAATAACTCGATTATTCGAAGAGTACGAATGAAGCTATCATCAAAGAGTGAAATAGGAAATTAAAGATTCATCTTAACTTTTGACAGAGTCAGGGTTGAATTTAGAAAATAAGGTGTGTCTTAACTTCTGACATTGTCTTGATTGAATTTCGGAATTCAAGAGATTTAAAAAAAATCTTCGAAATCTAAAAGATTTGTCTCTTCGTCGAGTAAGGAAATTAAGATCTCTATAATTAAATACGGTGATCTGCATCGATTACTCTGTCTAATATTTTCATTATAAATTAAACTTTTTCCGTTCCATTCTTTTCCACCACTCCCATTTTCTATACTTTCATTCTTAATTCTTACTTCTAAAAGATTTTGAAAATGCTTCATCCAGTTCTAATCGTTGATATTTTCCTAATTATCCTTTCTGTCATCCTTCTTTCCAATCTTCCACCAGAAGAACCTGTTTACTTTTAATATAACCTTGGGGTGATACTATTCTTAATTATATCGTGTCTTTTTATTGCTATTCCTATTAATATCCACAGTTTGTAACCTCCGCGTTGTTATTGGGCTTTATATATTTTTTTTCTTATATTTTGGAGTTCTTTGCCTTTTTATTCTCCTCTCGACCTCTGGTAAAGCGAGTAATGGTCCAGAATTCGTAAGTATGGAGTTTCGAATGAACTTAATGTTCTAAATAAGAAGGAATGTAATAGCATGATTTGATTTGTCAAATTACTAGAATCACTGAGAATAGAACTATCAAGAATATATTTTTCTTGATATGTTTGAAGGTTGAACAGATTGAACGAGTCGTGTAACATGGCACATGATGACGTTATGGTCTGTGAATCATCATGTTTCATTAGAAACTCAGCATGACTTACTGTAATATAACCACGTTGATCAAGTGTCATTATATTATATTAACTCATGCATCAATTTCCAACACTACTTCAAAATCATTCATAATTCAAACTCGAATTTTAAAGAAATTTAGAAACTAAAGTAGTTTCCTTTATGATGTAATATAGATAGCACGAAGAGATAAATAATTTCGGACGAGAATGTTTATGAAAATATCTTCAGAAATATCGAAGATATTTATGATGATATTTTGGGATTTCTAAGTTCGATGGTTGATGGAGAAAGATTTTTCGCAAGATTTTAACATGACTTCGGAGCAAGATACTCTCTAAAGATTTCAACGGATCCAGAATTATCTGGATTCTTTGAATATAGGGTATGGTTCTTGTATTTGTCCTTGGTCTCCTTCATGGTTAGCTCAATCCGTTTTTCGGTTCCAACTTTTCTGAGCTTTTTCAACATACTATTCTTTATCATTAAGCTTCCGTCGATTAAGGTCTTTTAAGGTTGTCTACAGTTTCTGCTGCTTCATTCAGCTTTTTCAACATTCAGAGTATTGATTTGTAGACTGAGTGCTGTTCAGAATTTCAGAATGAAAGACCATAATTCTAAAAGATAAATATTATACATATAACTGTTGATGTAGATATGTTGTGCGTTTTCAAAGTACTGATTGCTGACTCCCGATAATTGGTATGGCAGTTCTCGTTACAAGATACAGATGAGTATATGATAGGGTTTCAATGAATAAATATAATGATTTTTCGGAGAGATTTAAACTAAGAAGCAACGAGGTTGCTGGTACGTCTGCTGGTAATATGGTAGAATATGAAAGGTTTCCCGGTAACAATAAAAGAGTACGCATATATATCAAAGTTATAATAAGGTTGTTTCGAACGAAAAATCGAAGTTGTCTTGTTGGAGCTGTGACAAAATTTGCTACTTTGAAAAAGGGATCGCAAAGTTATTTTTGCTAATAAATGCCAAAGGATCTGACGCGGCTATGTGATAAACTTTTACTCAGTTGCCGAGAGTTTCTCAGGTGCATAACTATATGCATAAATCTTTTCTCCCGTAAATGAAGTGCGGTTGGTTCATCCTCTCGATCGAGGTGTTTTCAAGAATCATGAAAGGTTTGAACACAGAATGTAATCGTGAAGATACAAATGAGGTTTAAGACGAAATCAAGTGGCAAACTTAAAGAATTGTTTAGTTTCATATGTTATAATAAATATTTTAATTCATTTTAATTGTCCAATGTTATTAGTCCACAGTCGACAGTCCAATAATTCATATATAGTTTAATATAATATTCGAATTAATTAATACGTGTCGTGACCCGTATACGTCTCAGACTCGATCACAACTCAAAGTATATATATTATTATAGAATCAACCTCAACCCTGTATAGAGAACTTGATCATTACTGCATATAGAGTGTCTATGGTGGTTCCAAATAATATATATAGATGTGTCGATATGATATGTCAAAACCTTGTATACGTGTCCCGATATTTAAAGTGCGTAAAATAAATAACAGAAAATTAAATAACGATAAATAAAGTGCGTAAAGTAAATAACAGAAATTTAATGACGATAAATAAAATTGTGAGAATGTAATTTGCGATAAAATAAATTGCGATAAACAAAATGTAATCAGTTAGCTAGGAACAGTTAGTTAGGATTTCGTTGGCTTGGATTCTTAACAAAATTTCTCATAGTTAATTTGTTTGTTTCTAACAAATTTTATTTTGTCCAATGTTTTCTTCATTATGCCACTTGTCGGATTCTGATGGATCAAAATCCAAGTATGAAATTGAATGAAAATGGTTATTCTTTGATGAATGGATTCGTATAGCTATGGTTGCAAGTAGGATAGTAAATGACTGTTGAATCAGTTTCGAAGAACGTACAATGTAACTTATTAATGTGAAATTTAAATATTCCTCTGGTATTACCTATCCGTTAACATATTTTCACCATTAACAGTTTGTACAAGAGAATTTTTAATTACAATCTTTATGAAAACATATATACATATATATTTTCTTCAGATGTATTCATGGATTTAATGAGTTAATATGATATTAAACTCATTTGCTTTTCGGTTGGAACTAGAATAAATAATCTCTAAAACTTTAGAGATTACATATTCGTCATGTCGAACGAAGATAAATGAGGTAGAACGATACGTAGAACGAAGATCATACTTAAAGTATAGATGATAATATTGAAGCATGGATTGTTGATGGTACTGGTGCTGTTATTGATGGTACTGTTGGTGCCGATGATGTTGCTGAAGCTGGTACATTTTGCACCACATTCTCCGAATTGATTATTCGAGCGCGAAGTTCATTGACTTATTACTTCAGGATGATTGTCGGTCAGAACGAGCGGATGAATAAGGTTCAGAATTGTGAATAGAATATAATCTTGTCGAGTTACCCTGGAAATGAGACTGAAAATGGTGTCTCGAATAGGTTCGCTGGTAAACGCTTCAGGTTCATTGTCAAGAGGTGAATTCGATTGGTGGAAGGGATTGCCTTCTGCACGTTTCCATTAATTAAGTTGACTACGAACCCATCAGATGAATTTGATAATGGCTGATTGGTTGATTCATGTTGGTGACGCTGTTTTCGGAGCTTAGGTGAACATCTATGTCAGAATAGCTGTCGAAATAACTATCGGAATAGCTATCGGAATAGCTATCAGAATCTGAGGGACTCGAACTGGTTGCAGGATTCATCTCGTATGATCAGATGAAGGATTTTTGATAAGAAATAGATTATAGGATATAGATTAGTACCCTGCAATACAAAATTTACATATGCGTATATAATACTAAAATCCCATAAGTTACGGAGGAATCTACGGAAGTTGTCAGGCAAAGTTACAGTAACAGATACGCTAAGATATGAAGTAGCAGATACGCTAAGATATGAATTTTGTCTATACACTATTCATGCAGTCAATGCAGTAAAATGTATCTAGACTAAGAATGATAAGCAAGTGATTCTCTAAGAATGATAAACAGGTAATTTTTGACACAAAATGATAAGCAAAACTTTTGACATGCAGACACGGTCGAAGTTCAGACTCACTAATGCATCCTAACGACTTATCAGTTAGACACACTAATGCAGACATGGTTCGCTAAGACCACCGATCTGATACTAACTGTGAAGACCCGTCCTAATCCATCCGAACAAAGTCCACATCGATTATAAATGATTCACAATAGTTGATTACATCGCGAGGTATTTGACCTCTATATGATACATTTTACAAACATTGCATTCGTTTTTAAAAGACATACTTTCATTACATCGAAAGTTGACGGCATGCATACCATTTTATAATATATCCATCTATAATTGACTTAATAATAATCTTGATGAACTCGACAACTCGAATGCAACGTCTTTTGAAATATATTATGAATGAATCCAAGTAATGTCTCTAATATGAGCAAATGCACAGCGGAAGATTTCTCTCATACCAGAGAATAAACATGCTTTAAAGTGTCAACCAAAAGGTTGGTGAGTTCATTAGTTTATCATAAATAATCATTTCATCAATTTAATAGACCACAAGATTTCATATTTCCATTTCTCATAAACATACGTCCCATACATAGAGACAAAATAATCATTCATATGGATTGAACACCTGGTAACCGACATTCACAATATGCATATAAGAATATCTCCATCATTCCGGGATCCTCCTTCGGAAATGATATAAATTTCGAAGTACTAAAGCATCCGGTACTTTGGATGGGGCTTGTTGGGCCCGATAGATCTATCTTTAGAGTTCGCGTCAATTAGGGTGTCTGTTCCCTAATTCTTAGATTATCAGACTTAATAAAAAGGGGCATATTCAGTTTCGATCATTCAACCATAGAACGTAATTTCGATTACTTGTGTCTATGTCGTAAAACAGTTATAAAAGTTGCGCATGTATTCTCAGCCCAAAAATATAAAGGGTAAAAAGGCAAATGAAACTCACCAAATGTATTTTGTAGTAAAAATACATATGACTATATTGAACAATGCAGGGTTGGCCTCGGATTCACGAACCTATATCATTTATATATATATATTAACACATATAATTGAAGTCGAATAAATTTATGTATTATTATCAATATAACTGTTATTTTAGTAATTAATGTGTTTCATTATTATCTTAAATACATTTACCTTATATACTTTAAATAAATGATTTATAAAGTATAGTTTTATTTTTATATAGCTAACTTTTATTAAAATAAATATTTATAAATAATAATAAAAAAAATGTTGATAATAGTAATAACTAGTTGGGCGACCTGTCTTTGCGCCGGTTCTTCACCCTTACATAGTTAATTATTGAGAATGTAATTATTTATCATATTTTTTTGTTTTATTTTTCGTTTTGTCGAGGAAGTACCCAAAATAGTTATATGATTGATTTGTAATAAGCGTAAAAGTAATTATTCATCATTTTTTGTTTTAGTTTTCGTCTTGTTGAGCGAAAAGAACAAAATGCTCAACCAATAAAATGAGAGGTACATCAACGATTGATATAAATTATTTAATAAAATAGGAAAAACTATTTATAATATATATATATATATATATATATATATATATATATATATATATATATATATATATATATATATATATATATATATAACAAAAAAATAGTTATTAAAAAATGAGTTACGTGGTTAATTTGTAATGAAAGAAAAAAGTTAAATAATAATAAAGTGAAAAACTATGTGATTGATTTGCTAATAATAAAATTAATAATAGTGAGTAGTTATTGGATAGTGAAAATTGTGTAGACGATTTATAATGGATGAGAAGTTTGATGGTTAAATTATAAAATGTGAAAAGTTTGTGTTATGTTTATAAAAACTATGAAGGTAACTATTTTAAAGGGTGGGGTTGAATTGTAAAAAATAAAAAGTTTGGTGTAAGTTTGTAAAACTTCTAAAGTCCACTATTCATTTGGACTATATCTTTTAGATATAAGGTATAATAATTAAGGTTAATAATAATAATAATAATAATAATAATAATAATAATAATAATAATAATAATAATAATAATAATAATAATAATAATAATAATAATAATAATAATAATAACAATAATAATATATTTGTAATAATAATAATAATGATACTAGTACTAAAACTAATAAATATACTAATAAGAATGATGATTTTTAATAACAATACTAATAATCTTAATGATATTAATAATAATACTTATAATGATGTTAGTAGTAATAATAATAATAATAATAATACTAATAATAAAAATAAAGATAACTACCTCAAAGAATAAGTGCCGTTGCCCGGGCTTGAACCCGTGACCTCTCAATAAATCACTAAACACGCATAACCACTCGTCTGTCCATTACGTTTCTAGTTTATTTCACGACGTATACATATATAACCCGTATCTATCTGTGCCTCCCACTTCTTCATTTAAATCGGCCCAACACAATTAAACTATTCGACCCAACTTTTAAATATTTCGGCCCAAGGAATTTACGATGGACCTCGGCCCAATCACACAATGGAACCTAGCCCAGCAGCAACCTTTTATTACTAAAAAGAAAATAAATGTCGTGGCTAAGTTTCGAACCTAGGACCTCCTGTTTCCCAAGCATACTTCCATACCATTCCTCCATTCCTGTTTTTATGAAATCATATCTCCCTAAAATAAATATAACTCGATTTTTAATAGTTTCTTTTTCTTCCACAACTAAACCCATTGAAATTCTTAATCATCATCATCTTCATTTCCAAACATCATCGATCACAGATTCATCATCATAGGTTCATGTCGTCACCATATATTATCATCATCTTTATATTCATAACATCCTCTTCTTCAATCATCATCATCGTCCATCATCATCAATCTTCTCTTCATCATCGACAATATTATCATGTATCATTTTATTGTCACCATCATCTCCTATCTTAATCATGTATACCCATCATCCCCATCACCCATCTCGGCTCAACAGAGAGAAAGGATTGGGTGGCCTAAAGTGGGATCAAGAACAAAATGAAAAGGTGGTGAAATAAGATTTGCATGCGTGAACATCTTGGCCAAACAAAAAAATAAAAATAAAAAAAATGTTTAAAAGCAATGATCAATGAACTGTACACATCCATACTAGACCCACTCATCATCCCACTATAGAACCTTTTGTGATTTAACATAAAAAAAACGCGTATGTATTCATGTTTTTTTTATACTCTAGGTTATAAGGAAAAAGCAAATGGATGGGTTTTCCTTTGTCCCACCATGAAGACGAAATGATCAAACATAAAAAAAATGTCAGCCATGAAAGCTACTAGTCCCACTTGCTTTTGTTAATACACCATCTATATTACTAGACCAAGTTGCAACAACAATATCCTATTCTTTTCATCATCTTCTTATTACATAAATGTTTTGCGTTAAATTTTTCATCATGAGCAAAAGGGAAACACGCATTTGCAGCACTTTATATGGGTCGTTCGTTTTGGTAAGGTCATTTAAAACTGGAGAAAGGAACATATAGGAAGGGTGATGGATTTCGTTCCTTTACTAAGCCAACGATGGTGATAATTGTTTAATGGTGGAGTGGTAATAGTTTACAAAGTTTAATATGATATAGAGGTGAGAAAGATATATGGCAGTTTTGGTAGGGTGGTGATGGGTTTATGATTATTGAAAAGGGAAATAAAAGATTGGTGTTGGTGTCCGAGTGGGTTTGCTCATGGTGATGTTTTGCATAAAGAACAGAAACTGAATTCGGCAGTAGCAAGATAACAACAACAAGTAATTGATGGTTCATGAAGGAAGGTAATGGAGAGAAAGGGATGGTTTGATTTGGGTTTTTCAATGTTTACTTGTATTAAATTTATATATTAGATAGATAGAAAGATGCATTAGATAGGATGATTAGATAGCTCAGTGTAACCAAACATAAAAGCTAAGACAATGTGGAAATAATTGTAAGAAAATTTTTTAGCATACCCGAATTGATTGATCATTGTTTTGTAGTGAATATGAGGTTCATTTGATATCACGGGCAGAATAGAAAAGAAGGAAAAAGAAAGAAAGGAGATAGTGATACCTCTTGATTATCTGTATCTATATCCATCATCTATTATATATATAATATAATTTATTAATAATACTAACTAGAAAAAAGCATATTGACTATTGAGTCATATTTTTTTTAAGGGAAATTAGCAAAAATACACTATTTTTCAAAGTCTTAAAGAAATATACACTTTTTTATTGTTTGGGTTTGCTATACTCGCAAGCCACTGTATTCTCGTGTACTTGTGTGATCTTGGGTGAGTTTTTGGGTCTCTTACATGGCCCATTACCACTCTTGTTTTGTATATTGTTTCATTAATAAAAGGCTTGCTTTTCAAAAAAAAAAATCACTTTAAAAAAAAAATGGCAATTTACACCATTCATTCGACCAAACATTTGGTAGACTACCTTGCAAAATGTACAAAACTAGTTAAAATCCGGCCGCGCATTGCTGCGGCTAGATGATGGCCACATACGATTTACTAATATTGATTGATGTAGGTGCGATGAAAATTATAATAGCCGGTGTTACTTAATAACATTGATATAGCTACATCTAAAAAATTGCTACATCGTTAACAATAACATGCTTAGGAGCAACGTTCAAGGTACATTTACAAAGTGTCTTCATGGTCGATAGTATATGATATAGTTAATTAGCAGCGTCACATACATTATTACGGTGGCAAAAGAGGTCGTGTTCCTGGTTACACCTTGGTTGCATTTGCTGCTCCTTTATTTTCTTAGTTCAGCTGCTTTCTTCAACTGCAATAAGGTAGGTGTATTGTTAATGTGCGGCTATGAAATGATTATTGTTACTTGGGCTCGCATCCAGCTACAACCCAGTTCAATCCATCCATCCATAAATAGAATATAACACAAACCATCCAACCCACAAAGAAGACCCAAAATATAAATGGCATTATCAATCTATGGTATTTACCTTTATGCACATTTGAAAAACACTATTACTGCAAGTACGGAGGCTAACAGCAGTACTTTGCTACTTAAAGCCAATGCACTAATACTATACCCATTTCAGTTATAGTAGCTCTCAAACACTCTTTTTGATAAGAACCTAAAAAATATATTGTAAAAGTTTCAAGTTTTTGTTACTTAAATTCTTGTGTTTTACTATTTCCTTCAATTTTACCTTTTCGTTTACAGATATATATAGATATTACATGAATTATATTACATGTATTTATCATTTATTAAATAGTACAAAATATAAATATAGCACAAACCTGGCTATTGGATTCGTAGTCATTGGTGCGAAGATGTTATCGATGACGAACTGATTTTGTTTCTCTGTGTGGAACCGTATCAAAATTGTATAATGTGTTGGTTTCCCTCAAGTGCTTTGACTGTTGGTGCTCTCCTCCGATTGTTGCTGCTGCTACTACTGAAAATGACACAATTTGTGGCAACATTTAGTATATATATCCACTCAAACCAACTGAACTAAACAAATTCAACATTCGAGAAAATTCATGAATAATCAGTAGAGATAGTAGCGATAACAGATGCAACAACTGATGTAAGCACAAAGATAACACAAATGCAGATTATATAGTAAATACATTTAGTTTGGACGATTTACCAAACAAACCTCCTTAGTACCATGTATAGCTGTGTAACTCAGTTTAAAATAGTAGGCAAAATAGCAGGCAACAATTTCAACAATGAATCACATATCTACAGAGTATAGATTACTTGTATAACATTATACTTTCATTAGATGAAATATTAAACACATTAATATTAAGTGTGAAATTTATTATTAATAACTTAGCTAAACTAATGAGATCTTATTATGATTTATTCCTCTACATTTATCATACCTTGATTCTCAAATGCAGCTAGGATATTGAGAAAAATGAGTGAAGGTTAAAGATTGTCTAACATTCTGCATCTACAAACAAAATTTAGTAAAATATTAAATATGTATACTTTTGTAAACAAACTCAACACATTATTTTAAATATGTAATTATTAAGAATAGTAAGAGTGTCTTAACACATTAATTATTTATAATAATAACAATGAGTATTAAAAGTGTCGATAGGTCAGTCTTACCCAACCCATTTTAACCTAAGCCCTTTGTTCACCTGCCCGTTATGGGTCAAAAGGTTATGTGTGAAGCATAGCCAAAAGTAGGAACATTGCTAATAGCAACATCACCCTACACACACTCATTATCTTCATTTTCTCTTTGCCATTTTCTACTTGCCATTTTCTACTTGCCATTACAAATTAACCCACTAATACTATGTAACCATTGAGCAAAAACTTAGTTTTTAATAAAACAATTCACTACAAAAACTCTCTACAAACGCATTTACAATAACATACCAGCACCAGTAACCATGAAAACAAAATAAAAGATATATAAATTATGCACCAAATAAAGAATAATAACAATAATACCTGAACTGCCGTGAAAGTGAAATCCGTATGAAAAAATCCTATGATGACCAAAAATCAGTATTAGAGAACCAACAGAACATATTCGGAATAGCAAGCAATAATGCAGAGTTCTTAAATTCATCTAAGTTCATATTGGTTCAATAAGAAAGAAACTATTTGGTAAAATAAATTCATTAACAGCTGCTATTTTCTATTTTTATACCCTAATGTGTTTTAAAAATCCACATTATTAGATGTTGTAGGATATGTATTATATGGATTACAAAGTTTCATTAGCAATCAAGTATCACATGAGCTGTAGACTGCCTACTCATAGTGACTATAAATATACTACTAACAGTAATTTCATCAGCTAAAAATTGAAAATTTAGATCACATCAAATGTGTAACTAAATGTAATCAGAATTGTTACCCGTTGAATTCTTTTTGCAGCAACATGACATTTAGGACCACCTGCTCTCTTCTTTGTACTCTGGTAAACCAAGTTTCCTAGTAACAGAATCTGAATATAGCACGAGAACCAAAACCCTAAATAATATTACAAAACGATAACCTATGGTTTTAGACAGTACGATAAATAAAAAATTTAACTGTTAAGGAAACACCGAACATTGATTAATTCGTGTAGCAAAACAAATATATTACAAAAAACAGCCACAAAACCCAATATAATATCAAAACAGCTGATAAGAATTAAACTACAAACCAACAAATACCATACCTTGAAACACAAATGCAGCAGACAATAAGTGTGGCAAACTCAATCTAGAAGACATACCATACCATCTACAAATTACAACAATAGCAAATTTGTACCAGTATGATTAGACATTTCAAGAAAAGGTGAGACATCAACACAGGAAACAATTACTGAAGATAGAACTATTTGATTTTCAAATTTATCAAAATTACTGAAGATAGAACTATTAAGAATATATTCTTTTTGATATGTTCGGAGGTTATGTAGAATGAAAGAGTTATGTAACATGACACATGATGATGGTATGATCTACTGTGAACCATCATCACATTTCATTAGAAACTCAGCATGACTTACTGTAATATAATCACGTTGGCCAAGTGTCATTATATTATACTAACCCATGCTTCAATTCCCAACACTTCTCCACAATTCATTCATAATTTATACTTGGATTTTACCGAAGTTTCCAATATAATGGGATACTGGAAACACGAAGAGGTAGATAATTTCGGACAAGAATATTTATGTAAATATCCTCAGAAATATCGAAGATATTTATGATGATATTTTGAAATTTCTAAGTTCGAAGGTGAATGAAGAAAGATTTTCCGCAAGATTTTAACACGACTTTGGAGCAAGATATTCTCTAAAGATTTCATCGGATCCAGAATTACCTGGATTCTTTGAATATAGGGTTTGGTATTTGTATTTGTTCTTTGTTTCCTTCACGGTGTGCTCAATCCGATTTTTAGTACCAAATTTTCTATCGAGCGTTCCTAACACTTCCTTCTTTATCATCAACTATTGGCCATTAAGACCATCTACAACATGCTACTTTATCAGCATTTTCAAAGTTAACGGATCTGGGTCATCGGGTATCAAACTGAGGTGGTTTCAGGAGAATTGTATTTTTAGATGATTAAACGCTGATGGTATATGGTGGAATATAAAAGATTCTCCAGTAACAATAAAGAGTACACATATATATCAAGGTTATAATAAGGTTATTTCGAATGAAAAGTCGGAGTTGACTTGCTGGAGCTGTGATAAAATTTGCTACTTTGAAAGGGATTACCAAATCATTTTGGGTAATAATAACACTAAAGGAATTAGTACAGCTACGTGTTAAACGTTTTCTCAGTTTTACTGAGGGTTTTTCAGGTGTATAACTATATGCATCAATCTTTTCTTCCATAGATGAAGTGCGGCTGGTTCATCCTCTCGATCGAGGTGTTTTCAAGAATCGTGAAAGGTTTGAACGCAGATTGTAATCGTCAAGATACGAATGAGGTTTAAGATGAAATCAAGTGGCAAATTTGAAGAATTATTTAGTTTCATATGTTATAATCAGTATTTTAATTCATTTTAATTGCCCAAAGTTAGCAGTCCAATAGTCCAATTGTCCAATAATCCAATATATTCATACATAATTTAATATATAATATTCGAATTAATTAATACGTATCGTGACCCGTGTACCGGTCTCAGTATTGATCACAACTCAAACCATATATATATTTTGGAATCAACCTCAACCCTGTATAGCCAACTCCAACATTCACATATAGAATGTCTATGGTTGTTCCGAAATATATATATAGATGAGTCGATATGATAGGTCGAAACCTTGTATACGTGTCCCGTTATTTAAAGTGCGTAAAAGTAAATAACAGAAATTAAATGACGATAAATAAAATTGCGAGAATGTAAATTGCGATAAATAAAATGTAATACGGAATTAACAGTTAGCTGGGAACAGTTAGCTAGGAACAGTTAGCGTGGATTCTTAACAAAATTCTTTATAATTAATTTGTTTGTTTCTAAAAATTTTATCATGTCCAATGTTTTCTTCATTATGCCACTTGTTAGATTCTGATAGGTCAAAATCCAAATATGAAATTGAATAAAAATGGTTATTCTGTGGTGAACAGATTCGTATATTGGTGGTTGTAAGTAGGATAGTAAATGGCCGTTGAATCAGATTCGAAGAATGTACAGTGTAACTTATTAATGTGAAATCTAAATATTCCTCGGGTACTACCTACCCGTTAAAATATTTTCATCATTAACAGTTTGTACGAAAGAATTTTTAATTACAATCTTTATGAAAATATACTTACATATATATTTTATTCAGATGTAATATAGATTTAATGAGTTGATATGATATTAATCTCATTTAATTTACCGTTAGAACGAGAATATATAATCTCTAAAACATCAAAGATTACATAATCGTCATGTCGAACAAAGGTAATTGATGTAGAATGATTCGTAGAACGATGATTATACTCGAGGTACAGAATGAGATGGTGAGGCATGGATTGTTGAAACTTGGGTTATTGGTGGTACTGGTACCGTTGGTGCTGAAGCTGGTGATGTTACTGGTGTTGGTGATACTGCTGGTACTTGCAAATTGTGTACCGTGCTCTCTAAAGTTAATACTCGAGCTCGGAGTTCTCTAACTTCTTCTACTAACCCTGGTTGGTTATCAGTGTGAGGTAAAGGTCGAATATCTTCTCTAGTTCCGTTAATGGTAGTCTCAAGACGAAAAATTCTTGCAAAAAGGGTATAAACGGTGTTGCGAACGGGTTCGCCGGTTAGCGGGTCAAGTACTCCAAGGTTAGGTGGTAGATTCGGTTCATGATATGGAGTACCTTCTTCCCTTCTCCATAGGGTGAGTATGTCGCGAACCCACCCCCATTTTCTCCAGTAATCACGGTAGTTGATTGGTTGGTGTGCTCCTGTCACGCTGTCTTCGGAGTCAGAGGAACTTGGTCGATTCGTAGAGGCCATCTTACGCGATCTCAGAAAAGATTTTTGGTAAGAAGAGTTTAGTGACAACAATTGATAGTTGGATGGTATCCTCAATGCATCATATGCATATATATATATATAGTACCAGTTTCCCCTAAGTTACGGAGAAATTTATGGAAGATATCGGGCAAAGTCTATCTTAATAGATACGCTAAGATATGGTTTAGCAGATACGCTAAGATATGAGTTTTGTCTATACACTAATCATGCAGTCAATGCAGTAAGATATGTCTAGATTAAGTATGATAAGCAAATAATTCCCTAAAAATGATAATCAGGAAATTTTCGACACGGAATGATAAGCAAAACTTTTGACATGCAGACACAGTCGAAGTTCAGACTCACTAATGCATCTAATCATCTATCAGTTAGACACACTAATGCAAGACCTGGTTCGCTAAGACCACCGCTCTGATACCACCTGTAACGACCCGTCCTTATCCACCTGGACGAAGTCATCAACATTTGGTCCCATTGCGATGATCGACTCCAAGTAATGTCCTTAAATTAAGCAAATGCACAGCGAAAGACTTAACTCGTACCTGAGAATAAACATGCTTTAAAGTATCAACCAAAAGGTTGGTGAGTTCATAGGTTTATCATAACAATCATTTCAATATGTTAATAGACCACAAGATTTCATTTTCATAAACATAATACACTCGCAAGTGTATGTAAAGCATTCTAAGTGGTTGAGCACTTGGTAACCATACTTAACTATTAATCAACGTCGCATATTCCCTTTATTATGAAATCTCACTACACTGTACCAAGTGTAGTCACCGAAACGAAGTACTGTGCAACCGTTGAATACTGGTCGTCCAGTCCGGTTGGGGTTGTCAGGCCCGATAGATCTATCAACAGGATTCGCGTTTACAATACTCATGTAAATAGTAGTTACCAAGCTACAGGGAAGTATGCCAGTGGTACAACTCAACGTAGAATATATTTTTAAGTACTTGTGTCTATTTCGTAAACATTTATAAAAGCAGCGCATGTATTCTCAGCCCAAAAATATATATTGCAAAAGCAATTAAAAAGGGAGCAAATGAAACTCACCATACTGTATTTTGTAGTAAAAATACATATGACGTCATTTAATAAATGTAGGGTTGACTACGGATTCACGAACCTATACCGTTTATATATATATATATATATATATATATATATTAAAACATGTAATCGTAATCAACCAAATTTATATATATTTATTAGTGATATCATTTTACATTAAAAATTTTACGTTTTCATAAATGTATTCATTTTATGTAATTTAAATAAATAAAATATAGTTATATTATATGTATTATGTATAGTTTTATATAACTAATAGTTACTTGATAAAATAATATTAATGTTAAAAATAATAATAATAATAATGATAATAAAAATAATAGTAATAGTAATAATACTAATAATAATGATAATAATAATAATAATAATGTTTTAAAAAAAATTAATAATAATAATATTAGTTATATTAATAATATTTATAATATAATAATAATAAATATAAATATAAATACTACCTTAATGGGAAAAACTTTAGAAAAATAAAATAAATAAACTACCTGCGCCCAAACTCGAACCCTCGACCTCTTGCAATTCAACATACTCTCAGACCACTCCTCCACCTCCTACTTTTCTGATTTGCTTCTTACATTAATTCTTTAAAACCCGTTTCTTTCATTTCGGCCCAACAACAACATGGGATTTCGGCCCAACATGAAAACGAATTGACAGCCCAATTAATACTATGCTTACGGCCCAACATGCAGCTCCAGTCCAATCCACATGTTGGTTGCTGTTAATTAAATTAAAAAAAATATGATGCTGCAAGGTAGGATCGAACTCAGGAGACTCTGTTTAATAAACCCCCACCAAACCACTCAACTACTCGTCACTTTTTAATTTTTTTAGCACAATAAGTTGTTTTAACATATTAATACCTGCTGCCTTCTTCTTAATACACAACCAAATTAACATCTTCATCGTTATATCGTCATCATATTTATCAAAACCATCATCATGATCCATAGCATCACTTTCATTTATTAAACACCATTATTCATTATCATTTATCTCACGCATCATAACATCACAACCATGATTATTATGATCATTATTACCTTACATAAATGTAACCATCATGTTCATGTATCTCTCTCGTTAAAATAGTAAACCGAAAAAAAATAAGTGTAGCAGCTGCTTTGACATTAAAGGGGTTGTATCAGCAAACATCAAGTATTCATCATCAACAATATTTACGTTTCATCGACTTCTTCTTCTTCGTGTTTTTTTTTAAAACCACAGAACTCTTAATTCAATGAACCAATTACGGGGTACTTGTAATGATTCTCGCAAAACGCGTTTTGTTGTGGTCTTTGTTACTGTAGCATCTTCTCAATTGCATGTGGGTGTGTACAGCAGCCGTATTAGGTTATGGTCATCTCAAGAAGATGATGAATAGTGTAAGTTTCAATGGTGGAACAAAAAGGAGAATCGATGTGGTAAAGGTGTTTGGTTGTTATATGAAGGCGAGGATCGATGTGGTTCTTGGTGGTTGTTGTGGGTTTCGAAGAGGGTGGCGTGTGAGGTGATGATCAAAATAAAGTTGTGGTGATGAGTGGTGAATCAAGATGGTGATGGGTTGTGGTTAGTCACGGTTTAGTAATGGTAATCTTCGATCAACAACAATAGTATCGGTTGTAGCAAAAAACGATGGTGGGTTATGCTTGTTGGAGCTCGACATAACTAGTGACATGGTTGTTTAGTGATTGTTTTAGGAAGAGTCTAAGATGTGAGGGTGGTAGATGGGTTTCAAAGTGGAATGAAATGAGTTTTCTCAAAAATGCAGTGAATGCATAGGTATGAATGTATATAGATGAATTAAATAGAATAGAGAGAAAGTGGGTAGACAAAGACAGTTGTCAAATTTTAACTTCATTCATTCCTAAACACAGTAATAATAATACATTCAATTATAAATCACGGATCCAATTAGTTAGTGTAATTCCCAAAAGTGAAAAGCAAATTGTTAATATAATATATCAAAAAAAAAAAAATTAAAACGTGTGTAACCCATAGTAGTTTGTAAATATCTACGACAGTTAGATATTTTCAATTCGCGGAGTACTATATCGTGTCCATTGCTAAACGGTTGTCGTATAAAAGTGTTCCTAAAAATCCCAAACTTTTAGGTTAAATATAATTAATTATTTCACTCATTAACTGTTTGAAACCTGATAAAAAATGTTCGATAAATATTAATTTTCTGTTCCAATTTATATGTACGGAGTACTAATATTTAATCTTAAAATGTAAAAATATTTTTAACAAATCTAAAATCTTCGTAATCAAATTACAGTTTAACTTTTATCTTAATCATTCATGAATGTGTATTATATCTATATTAAAACTAACGAAACGTCAACCAAGTGTCACTGACGTTTACTAATTAGACTCGAAATTAGTTATTTTTAATATATACTCTTTCTATATGCAAACAGTTTTAAATAGCAAGTTTTACTACATAAATATATTATATATTTTTAAACAAATAGATTTAATATAATTTTATATATTTACAAGTAATATTTAATATTTTATATATATGTAACTATATATCTATAATAATAATTTTCGTTACATCGCATATTATTTTACATATTTAATTTTCAAGAATTAAATCATATATTATTTCAAATAATATTTCAAATTATTATATATATGTATATTTAAATATACATTTATCTATTTACAATTAGTTGTTCGTGAATCGTCGGGAATGGTCGAAGGTCAATTGAACATAGGGAACAGTTCAAAATTTTTGAGATCCAACCTAACAGACTTTGCTTATCGTGCCAAAAATATTAAATCGTATCGAGAGTTTGGTTTAAAATTAGTCGGAATTTTCCGGGTCGTGACAGTACCTACCCGTTAAAGAAATTTCGTCCCGAAATTTGAATGAGGTTGTCATGGCTAACAATAAAAATGTTTTCATGACGAATATGAGTTGCTAAATAGAGTTTTATCATTATTAATTAATACAGATAAAACGATTCGATTATGTGATGCGTACGAGTGAAGCTATCGCAAAAGAGCGAAATGATTGAGTTAAGGTCTTCTTAACTTTGACGTAGTAACGGTTGAATTCCAGAATTCTAGGGATTTAGGGAAAATCTTCGAAATCTAGAAGATTTGATTTTTCGGCGGATAAGGAAATTTAGATCTCTGTAATTAAATGCGGAAATCTGTCTTGATTTCTTTGTCTAGTATTTTCACTATAAATGGACTTCTTTCATTCCATTATTTTCACTACTTTAATTCTTTCTTCTCGGTCCATACTTTCAAATGATTGTGAAAATGCTTAATCCAGTTCTGATCGTTGTCCTCATCCTTACTATCGCAACATTCATTCTCCTTTTTCAACTTCCACAGAGGAATCTACTTTCTTCTACTTCGCCTTTGGGGTTATATTGTTTTTAATTCTCCTGTGTCTTTATGTTGCTATAAACATTGACATACACGGTTTGTAATTTATGCATTGTTATCGGGCTTTATATTATCCCTTATATTTTGAAGCTCTATGCTTTTGTTTTCTCTTCCCGACTTCAAGTCAAGCGAATAATGGTCCAAAATTCGTAGATATAGAATTTCAAATAATTATAATGTTCTAAGCAGGAAGGAACGTGATAGTACGATTTGATTTTCAAATTTATCAAAATTACTGAAGATAGAACTATTAAGAATATATTCTTTTTGATATGTTCGGAGGTTATGTAGAATGAGACAGTTATGTAACATGACACATGATGATGGTATGATCTACTGTGAACCATCATCACATTTCATTAGAAACTCAGCATGACTTACTGTAATATAATCACGTTGGCCAAGTGTCATTATATTATACTAACCCATGCTTCAATTCCCAACACTTCTCCACAATTCATTCATAATTTATACTTGGATTTTACCGAAGTTTCCAATATAATGGGATACTGGAAACACGAAGAGGTAGATAATTTCGGACAAGAATATTTATGTAAATATCCTCAGAAATATCGAAGATATTTATGATGATATTTTGAAATTTCTAAGTTCGAAGGTGAATGAAGAAAGATTTTCCGCAAGATTTTAACACGACTTTGGAGCAAGATATTCTCTAAAGATTTCATCGAATCCAGAATTACCTGGATTCTTTGAATATAGGGTTTGGTATTTGTATTTGTTCTTTGTTTCCTTCACGGTGTGCTCAATCCGATTTTTAGTACCAAATTTTCTATCGAGCGTTCCTAACACTTCCTTCTTTATCATCAACTATTGGCCATTAAGACCATCTACAACATGCTACTTTATCAGCATTTTCAAAGTTAACGGATCTGGGTCATCGGGTATCAAACTGAGGTGGTTTCAGGAGAATTGTATTTTTAGATGATTAAACGCTGATGGTATATGGTGGAATATAAAAGATTCTCCAGTAACAATAAAGAGTACACATATATATCAAGGTTATAATAAGGTTATTTCGAATGAAAAGTCGGAGTTGACTTGCTGGAGCTGTGATAAAATTTGCTACTTTGAAAGGGATTACCAAATCATTTTGGGTAATAATAACACTAAAGGAATTAGTACAGCTACGTGTTAAACGTTTTCTCAGTTTTCGAGGGTTTTTCAGGTGTATAACTATATGCATCAATCTTTTCTTCCATAGATGAAGTGCGGCTGGTTCATCCTCTCGATCGAGGTGTTTTCAAGAATCGTGAAAGGTTTGAACGCAGATTGTAATCGTCAAGATACGAATGAGGTTTAAGATGAAATCAAGTGGCAAATTTGAAGAATTATTTAGTTTCATATGTTATAATCAGTATTTTAATTCATTTTAATTGCCCAAAGTTAGCAGTCCAATTGTCCAATTGTCCAATAATCCAATATATTCATACATAATTTAATATATAATATTCAAATTAATTAATACGTATCGTGACCCGTGTACCGCTCTCAGTATTGATCACAACTCAAACCATATATATATTTTGGAATCAACCTCAACCCTGTATAGCCAACTCCAACATTCACATATAGAGTGTCTATGGTTGTTCCGAAATATATATATAGATGAATCGATATGATAGGTCGAAACCTTGTATACGTGTCCCGTTATTTAAAGTGCGTAAAAGTAAATAACAGAAATTAAATGACGATAAATAAAATTGCGAGAATGTAAATTGCGATAAATAAAATGTAATACGGAATTAACAGTTAGCTGGGAACAGTTAGCTAGGAACAGTTAGCGTGGATTCTTAACAAAATTCTTTATAATTAATTTGTTTGTTTCTAAAAATTTTATCATGTCCAATGTTTTCTTCATTATGCCACTTGTTGGATTCTGATAGGTCAAAATCCAAATATGAAATTGAATAAAAATGGTTATTCTGTGGTGAACAGATTCGTATATTGGTGGTTGTAAGTAGGATAGTAAATGACCGTTGAATCAGATTCGAAGAATGTACAGTGTAACTTATTAATGTGAAATCTAAATATTCCTCGGGTACTACCTACCCGTTAAAATATTTTCATCATTAACAGTTTGTACGAAAGAATTTTTAATTACAATCTTTATGAAAATATACTTACATATATATTTTATTCAGATGTAATATAGATTTAATGAGTTGATATGATATTAATCTCATTTAATTTACCGTTAGAACGAGAATATATAATCACTAAAACATCAAAGATTACATAATCGTCATGTCAAACAAAGGTAATTGATGTAGAATGATTCGTAGAACGATGATTATACTCGAGGTACAGAATGAGATGGTGAGGCATGGATTGTTGAAACTTGGGTTATTGGTGGTACTGGTACCGTTGGTGCTGAAGCTGGTGATGTTACTGGTGTTGGTGATACTGCTGGTGCTTGCAAATTGTGTACCGTGCTCTCTAAAGTTAATACTCGAGCTCGGAGTTCTCTAACTTCTTCTACTAACCCTGGTTGGTTATCAGTGTGAGGTAAAGGTCGAATATCTTCTCTAGTTCCGTTAATGGTAGTCTCAAGACGAAAAATTCTTGCAAAAAGGGTATAAACGGTGTTGCGAACGGGTTCACCGGTTAGCGGGTCAAGTACTCCAAGGTTAGGTGGTAGATTCGGTTCATGATATGGAGTACCTTCTTCCCTTCTCCATAGGGTGAGTATGTCGCGAACCCACCCCCATTTTCTCCAGTAATCACGGTAGTTGATTGGTTGGTGTGCTCCTGTCACGCTGTCTTCGGAGTCAGAGGAACTTGGTCGATTCGTAGAGGCCATCTTACGCGATCTCAGAAAAGATTTTTGGTAAGAAGAGTTTAGTGACAACAATTGATAGTTGGATGGTATCCTCAATGCATCATATGCATATATATATATATATATATATATAGTACCAGTTTCCCCTAAGTTACGGAGAAATTTACGGAAGATATCGGGCAAAGTCTATCGTAATAGATACGCTAAGATATGGTTTAGCAGATACGCTAAGATATGAGTTTTGTCTATACACTAATCATGTAGTCAATGCAGTAAGATATGTCTAGATTAAGTATGATAAGCAAATAATTCCCTAAAAATGATAAGCAGGAAATTTTCGACACGGAATGATAAGCAAAACTTTTGACATGCAGACACGGTCGAAGTTCAGACTCACTAATGCATCTAATCATCTATCAGTTAGACACACTAATGCAAGACCTGGTTCGCTAAGACCACCGCTCTGATACCACCTGTAACGACCCGTCCTTATCCACTTGGACGAAGTCATCAACATTTGGTCCCATTGCGATGATCGACTCCAAGTAATGTCCTTAAATTGAGCAAATGCACAGCGGAAGACTTAACTCGTACCTGAGAATAAACATGCTTTAAAGTATCAACCAAAAGGTTGGTGAGTTCATAGGTTTATCATAACAATCATTTCAATATGTTAATAGACCACAAGATTTCATTTTCATAAACATAATACACTCGCAAGTGTATGTAAAGCATTCTAAGTGGTTGAGCACTTGGTAACCATACTTAACTATTAATCAACGTCGCATATTCCCTTTATTATGAAATCTCACTACACTGTACCAAGTGTAGTCACCGAAACGAAGTACTGTGCAACCGTTGAATACTGGTCGTCCAGTCCGGTTGAGGTTGTCAGGCCCGATAGATCTATCAACAGGATTCGCGTTTACAATACTCATGTAAATAGTAGTTACCAAGCTACAGGGAAGTATGCCAGTGGTACAACTCAACGTAGAATATATTTTTAAGTACTTGTGTCTATTTCGTAAACATTTATAAAAGCAGCGCATGTATTCTCAGCCCAAAAATATATATTGCAAAAGCAATTAAAAAGGGAGCAAATGAAACTCACCATACTGTATTTTGTAGTAAAAATACATATGACGTCATTTAATAAATGTAGGGTTGACTACGGATTCACGAACCTATATCGTTTATATATATATATATTAAAACATGTAATCGTAATCAACCAAATTTATATATATTTATTAGTGATATCATTTTACATTAAAAATTTTACGTTTTCATAAATGTATTCATTTTATGTACTTTAAATAAATAAAATATAGTTATATTATATGTATTATGTATAGTTTTATATAACTAATAGTTACTTGATAAAATAATATTAATGTTAAAAATAATAATAATAATAATGATAATAAAAATAATAGTAATAGTAATAATACTAATAATAATGATAATAATACTAATAATAATGTTTAAAAAAAATTAATAATAATAATATTAGTTATATTAATAATATTTATAATATAATAATAATAAATATAAATATAAATACTACCTTAATGGGAAAAGCTTTAGAAAAATAAAATAAATAAACTACCTGCGTCCAAACTCGAACCCTCGACCTCTTGCAATTCAACATACGCTCAGACCACTCCTCCACCTCCTACTTTTCTGATTTGCTTCTTACATTAATTCTTTAAAACCCGTTTCTTTCATTTCGGCCCAACAACAACATGGGATTTCGGCCCAACATGAAAACGAATTGGCAGCCCAATTAATACTATGCTTACGGCCCAACATGCAGCTCCAGTCCAATCCACATGTTGGTTGCTGTTAATTAAATTAAAAAAATATGATGCTGCAAGGTAGGATCGAACTCAGGAGACTCTGTTTAATAAACCCCCACCAAACCACTCAACTACTCGTCACTTTTTAATTTTTTTAGCACAATAAGTTGTTTTAACATATTAATACCTGCTGCCTTCTTCTTAATACACAACCAAATTAACATCTTCATCGTTATATCGTCATCATATTTATCAAAACCATCATCATGATCCATAGCATCACTTTCATTTATTAAACACCATTATTCATTATCATTTATCTCACGCATCATAACATCACAACCATGATTATTATGATCATTATTACCTTACATAAATGTAACCATCATGTTCATGTATCTCTCTCGTTAAAATAGTAAACCGAAAAAAAATAAGTGTAGCAGCTGCTTTGACATTAAAGGGGTTGTATCAGTAAACATCAAGTATTCATCATCAACAATATTTACATTTCATCGACTTCTTCTTCTTCGTGTTTTTTTTAAAACCACAGAACTCTTAATTCAATGAACCAATTACGGGGTACTTGTAATGATTCTCGCAAAACGCGTTTTGTTGTGGTCTTTGTTACTGTAGCATCTTCTCAATTGCAGGTGGGTGTGTACAGCAGCCGTATTAGGTTATGGTCATCTCAAGAAGATGATGAATAGTGTAAGTTTCAATGGTGGAACAAAAAGGAGAATCGATGTGGTAAAGGTGTTTGGTTGTTATATGAAGGCGAGGATCGATGTGGTTCTTGGTGGTTGTTGTGGGTTTCGAAGAGGGTGGCGTGTGAGGTGATGATCAAAATAAAGTTGTGGTGATGAGTGGTGAATCAAGATGGTGACGGGTTGTGGTTAGTCACGGTTTAGTAATGGTAATCTTCGATCAACAACAATAGTATCGGTTGTAGCAGTAAACGATGGTGGGTTATGCTTGTTGGAGCTCGACATAACTAGTGACATGGTTGTTTAGTGATTGTTTTAGGAAGAGTCTAAGATGTGAGGGTGGTAGATGGGTTTCAAAGTGGAATGAAATGAGTTTTCTCAAAAATGCAGTGAATGCATAGGTATGAATGTATATAGATGAATTAGATAGAATAGATAGAAAGTGGGTAGACAAAGACAGTTGTCAAATTTTAACTTCATTCATTCCTAAACACAGTAATAATAATACATTCAATTATAAATCACGGATCCAATTAGTTAGTGTAATTCCCAAAAGTGAAAAGCAAATTGTTAATATAATATATCAAAAAAAAAAAATTAAAACGTGTGTAACCCATAGTAGTTTGTAAATATCTACGACAGTTAGATATTTTCAATTCGCGGAGTACTATATCGTGTCCATTGCTAAACAATTGTCGTATAAAAGTGTTCCTAAAAATCCCAAACTTTTAGATTAAATATAATTAATTATTTCACTCATTAACTGTTTGAAACCTGATCAAAAATGTTCGATAAATATTAATTTTCTGTTCCAATTTATATGTACGGAGTACTAATATTTAATCTTAAAATGTAAAAATATTTTTAACAAATCTAAAATCTTCGTAATCAAATTACAGTTCAACTTTTATCTTAATCATTCATGAATGTGTATTATATCTATATTAAAACTAACGAAACGTCAACCAAGTGTCACTGACGTTTACTAATTAGACTCGAAATTAGTTATTTTTAATATATACTCTTTCTATATGCAAACAGTTTTAAATAGCAAGTTTTACTACATAAATATATTATATATTTTTAAACAAATATATTTAATATAAGTTTATATATTTACAAGTAATATTTATATACATATTTTATATATATGTAACTATATATCTATAATAATAATTTTCGTTACATCGCATATTATTTTACATATTTAATTTTCAAGAATTAAATCATATATTATTTCAAATAATATTTCAAATTATTATATATATGTATATTTAAATATACATTTATCTATTTACAATTAGTTGTTCGTGAATCGTCGGGAATGGTCGAAGGTCAATTGAACATAGGGAACAGTTCAAAATTTTTGAGATCCAACCTAACAGACTTTGCTTATCGTGCCGAAAATATTAAATCGTATCGAGAGTTTGGTTTAAAATTAGTCGGAATTTTCCGGGTCGTGACACAATCGATTGAGTGAACAATGAGTGAGACGAAACTTGACGGGGCGACACAAACAACTCTTAAGAAACCCTAACTTTTGTGGGTTCGAAGTGACTGCACGGAGGTTTCGCCGGTCATCAAAATCACCACAGAAGACATCATCTGTGTGGTTTGTTTCAGGATAATGAATTAAGTGGATGCTGGTAAGGAAAGGGCCCAGAAGGTATAAGGGAGGTTCGATGTTGGTGGTAGCAGAGGTGATGGAGGTGGTGGCGGCGGTAGCGCTAGGCGTTGTTGGTGGGAGTGGAGGTGATGGTGATGGGTGGAGGTGACGACGGGATTAATTTGGATGGAATGGAGGGGGTTTTAATTTAGGGCAAAGTTGGGGAAATCAGCTGGGATGTCGTTTCTCTCACTCGTACGACCAAATTCTGTTGTTGTTTTAGTATATAAGATAAATAATGATAATTACATTTAATACTAATAATAATATTAATATTATTAACATATTAACTATATAATTACTTATAAATATCTATTATATGTTTTTACATACAATACTTATAAATTACAATATACATATAATAATTGTGTATGGAAATTGTATATAATATAATATATATATATATATATATATATATATATATATATATATATATATATATATATTTAAATATATATGTATCTATTTACAAATAGTTGTTCGTGAATCGTCGAGAATTGTCAAAGGGTAATTGCATTCATGTAATCCGTTCCAAAGTTTTTGAGACTCAACATTACAGATTTTTGCTTATCGTGTCGGAAACATATAAAGATTAAAGTTTAAATTTGGTCAAAAATTCTCGGGTCATCACACATCTAATTCGGTGCCCTTCATTTTCAAGTTCTTAAGTTCAACCTCTAACTTCTTAAGCTCACCCCGGGGACGATAGTGGGTGATCATTCTTTCTTTGAAGTTATTCCAAGTTAAACCATAAGCCACATCATTTCCCAAACTATTTACCAAGTTGTTCCACCAGGTCAATGCACTATCCTTAAGAGTGCAGCTAGCAAAACTAACCTTGTCCTCCTCTCAGACTCGACTAACCCAGAAAATAGACTCGATTTTCTCGAACCAGCGGGTAAGTCCTATGGGTCCTTTCGTACCACTGAATTCCTGTGGACGACTTGCCATGAACGTTTTGTGGGAGCATCCCACCTGATAGTTATTCGCATTAGCATTAGCATTCGCATTTGCTGCCATAGCAGCAGTTATCCCTTCGGTGATAAGACGTTGCATACGGGCTTCATTGGACTCTCTAGGAGGCATGATCTTCAAAACAGAATAACACAACCGTTAGTACTAAGAATAATACCAGTGTTATAAGGGAATAGATCGAACACGAAAAGATTAACCATTAAAATAATAGTCAGTAACCACTATGAGTAATAACATGACAGTTATGATTGTTATGGAAATAACCACCACATGCGTACATATTTTATGATAACATCATACAACATACATAGCACCTAATATACATGATCTACATTACGCATAATATATCATGCCAAGAGTCACAACATCAGAAATAAAATGTGATAATGATAATAGATGTCATAAAAATAACCATCCATACATAATGAAAAACATCTCATAACAAAACCTTAATAAAATCCTTGTCAAAACGCCGTACATAACCCAAAAATGTATGTATGAAAGGACATTAAGTCTTATGAAATAAATTATCAATCATGAATCATCATATCACATCTCCTTAGAGCGGGTGTGATAAGCTGAGCCGGCATGAGTCTCGGAAGGAGGCTCATACTTCCGCAACTTTCCTTTCACTTCTTCCAACTCTGCCTTCAAACCACGAACTGTGCTCTCGAGAGCCTCGAACTTAGCATCAACTTAAAGGTTACGCTTACGATTCTCGAACCCAACATTATTCTTGAAGCTAACAAACGAATCCATACTAGCTCGAATCTGGTCCATCATCTCGTTATGTGGCAAAGTACGCATACAATCACTAAGCGCGTTAATACATGTCTTGTCGGTGTAAGCTCTGTTCATGTGAGTGAGAGTGGAAAAGTAGTAGTGAACGGGATCATCGATCAAAGGTTGATTAGCACGGCATCTTTCAGCAGCCGAAGGAGCAGGAGCACGAACAGAGTTGTTGCTCGAAGTCGACATCTGTAAACAGTAAAACCACAAACCATATACCAAATAGAAATAAATTCTTATGATATATCTCATATGAAATGAAATGCATAATAATGCTATAGCAAAAGTGTCGGGCTGTAGACTAGACTCTAATGCACCCTAAGAACCACGGGTTGACCACATTAAGACCTCATAGTTCCCTACAACTAGAGCTCTGATACCAACTGTGATGACCCAGTCAATACACTTAACGGCTGCGTCACTTGATCCCACAGCTTGATCGAACTTAAATGAATTTAACAAATGACATTGCATTCTTTTATTGTAAAAGTTTCCCAAAAAGGAAAGCATACCAAAAATATGTATTTTAAAAGTAACCCAACATATTAATAATCTAAAGTTGACACAAAACATTGTCAACAACCCACAAGTATTAATTATTCAAAACCCAATGCAAGCCAAGGTTTCATAAATTGTTTCATTAAAATCTGCCCATATGCATGCAGACTCTTCTAAATACAGCGGAAGCATAACATAAACTCAAGTACCTGTGAAAACATGCAAATAAACTGTCAACACAAAGGTTGAGTGAATTATAGGTTTAAATAATTGAATAAACTTTAGACCACAAGATTTAAAAATGTTAGAAAACATTAAACATTATTCCATTATCGATGAGCCACCTGGTAACCACTTAACCCTTTATTTACCCTTGCCAAACACAATAATAATATACACTGGACAGTGTATCTACAACAAAATACGAAGTACTAAACATTCCGATTATAAATTGCTAGCGCGACTAGCTCGAAATGGGGTTGTCAAACCCGATAGATCTATCCGTAGGTTTCGCGTTCACCGGTAGAAATCAATGATTACAGTTACCTGACTAGGGAATATTTTTGTCCAACTCACAATGAATAATTTAAATTTAATTGTCACTTGTGTCTAAACGTAAAATAAAATGCATGTAATCACATCCCAAAAAATATACTTTGAAAAGTATGTAAAAACGGGACTATAACTCACCTTAATAGTAACAAAGTAACCAACACAAACAAGCGAATAGCAAATGAGTACAATGATCAGGAATGATCACAACACCGACCGATAAATAAAGCAGGTCGATATAAATAACTAACTTATGTCAAGTCTTAGTATGAAAGCTATTGTACATGTTACAAGTAGTCATAGAACAATACTCAATATGCATCAGTTTGATCGGAACAGCTTACGGACACACATTTTCTATTTTTAGAAAGTTTCTATTTTTAGCAGGTTTCCATTTTTGGAAAGTTTCTATTTTTGGAAAGTTTCTATTTTTGGAAAGTTTTCAAATTTAGAAAGTTGCTATTTCAGGAAAGTTTATAAGTTAGAAAAGTTTCCTTAATTAGAAAGTCAACAAAAGTCAACTGAAAGTCAAAGTCAACCGAAAGTCAACTCAAAAGTCAACCTTGGTCAAACATGGTCAACGTTAATTTTTAAAAGTGTAAGTTGTAATAATAATGTAAGTTATAATATTTATTAAATTTAAATATGTCCAATTATGTCATAACATAAGTTTAATTAAATTAAAATGAATTATTAAAGTTAATATAAGTTTAAATGATATAATTAATATAACATAAGTATTTAATTAATTAATTAATTAAATATTAGTCATAATATAAGTATTATTAATTAATAATGAATTTTAAATCATATCATAAGTATTATTAATTAATAATGAATTATTAATCATATCATAAGTTTCTAATTATAATTATTAAATCATAAGTATTTAATAATTAAATTATAATTAAATAATAACTCAGCCTTATAATATTTAAATAATTAATTAATCCTTATTATAAGTCTTATAATAATAATCTTATAATATAAGTTTAATACTTATCATAAGTATTTTCCATTAATAATAAAAGTATTATTAATCATAAGTTTAATTAAAATGTTAATTAAATCATAAGTAATAATTAAATGATATAATAAATATATATCATAAGTCTTAAATTATAATAATTACTTTTTATATCATAAATAATTAAATGATAATGAAATTTATTATTTATATCATAAGTTTAATTATTAATCATAAGTTTTAAATCAAAAGTTCATCGGGTTGTATCTTGAGCCCCGGCTGTCGGTTTTCGGCGAGCCTTACATATATCTCCGCCTAATCAAACCACCCGACACTTTGGTACACTCAAGAACACACCAAGAACAGGCCACCAGTCGTGGTGATCAGCAATGACACCACTTGAAACTTTAATTCAATCAAAATCGTGTTTTAGACGTAACGGGTGATTCGTGGCTCGGATTTAGATGACCCGAACATGAAAGTTCATCCCGCCATTAATCCTAACACACTAACACACCCTAAAGTCACCAAATATGGTCACAAAGTCAGACCAAACCTGGTTCATACCAATATCACACTTCAATCTTAACAACATATCATTTTGATCATATCTAGGGCTCCGGGAATCGAAACGACATGAATCCGGAGTCTAAAATTAATGTCTTGATGAGAGGAACTCATCCAGATACTTTATTTTAACTTTTATAACAGTCACAATATCAGAAATACACGAAATAGCTGCTGTCCCAATTTTATCAAACCGAAAACATGTGTTTATGAGTAATTCTATGCATACAAACACCATTACAACAACAAGTAATCATCATACTATTAATATATAATAAAAATACAGAAAAATAAAGAAAAATCAAAAGTTCTAGGGTTAGGGTTTATACCCTAATCAATAATCAACAAGTATAACCGCGTAGAGAACGGAATGAGAAACGCGTTGATGTTTAACAATAGATGATCCAAGCTATGAAAATTGATGAAGATGATGATGATGGTGGTGGTGTGCCATCTCCAAAATGAAGAGGGAGGAGGAGGAGAGAAAAAATAAAAGCTAGGTTTTAGGGAAATATTGATGAAATACAAAATAATCACAAAAAAAGAAATCAAGGGAGTAATACTCCCTCCCTTCCTCTAGTCAGCCGAAATTGCGATGGGGTGGGCCCCATGGTGGGCCAACTTACTAAATGTGTAATCCCTTGTGGCCCGGAAGCCCGAACGAAACCCGAAACGCGAAAACACGCTTACGCGATTAAAAATTCGGAGAGATAACAAACGCGCGACGAAAAATAAATATAAATAATCTATATAATTATATGATCTTAAAATATCATATTTAAAATAATTAGGATTTAAATATCCCAAAAACTCGACCGTTGGTTTGAAAACCGAAAAGATTCGCCGGATAGAAATCCGCGACACGTAGAAACGTATAATTTAAAATATGAATAAAAATATTCACATAACACATAATAATTAATATATTATTATTAAAATAATAATATAGGTCATAGAAATGACGTAGCATAATTAACAGTTAACGGTCTTTAAATAATTAACGGTATTAGATAACGGAAAAAGCAGGGTCGTGACACCAAGTGGGGGAGAGTTAATCATTCATGGTGAAAACCGGAAAAGACTTGTGCCATTATGAACTTATGTACGGGCATGTCAGCTCCTTTGTGTTGGTGGTATGGGTTTTCTTGCACATGTAGTTGATACTCGTGAAGAGCCTCCATCCATTCGTAGTATTCCGGTGGTGAGAGAGTTTGAAGATGTATTTTCGGAAGAGTTACCTGGTGTTCCGATGGAAAGACAAGTTGAATTTTGCATTGAGTTGGTTTCGAGGGCTACTCCCATTGCTAAAACGCCTTATCATTTAGTGCTAATGGAAATGCAAGAGTTGTTGAATCAAACCCAAGAATTTCTTAAAAAGGGTTTTGTCTGACCGAGTGCTTCGCCATGGGGTGCTCTAGTTTTGTTTGTGAAAAAGAAAGATGGTAGTATGCAGATGTGCATTGATTATCAGAAGTTGAATAAAGTGGCGATCAAGAATCGTTATCCGTTGCCTCATATTGAAGATTTGTTTGACCAACTCCAAGGGACGATTTATTTTTCTAAAATTGACTTGCGGTCCGGTTATAACCAATTGCGGGTCCGTGAGGTAGATATTGAGAAAACCGGCCTTTCTAACACGTTACGGGCATTTCAAATTTGTAGTAATGCCTATTGGTCTTATGAATGCGCTCAACATTCATGTATCTTATGAACCGAGTGTGCCAACCTATGTTGGACAAGTCAGTGATTGTGCTCATTGACGATATACTCATTTATTCTAAGAGTATGAATGAACATGAACATCATTTACGCGAAGTGTCGAAGACATTACGAAAGGAGAAATTGTATGCTAAATTCTCCAAATGTGAATTTTGGCTAAGGATAGTGCAATTCCTTAGCCATATTGTGAATAAAGAATGTATTCAAGTAGATCCATGGAAGATAGAGGTGGTAAAGAGTCGAGAACAACCGACTACCCCAACGGAAATTCGAAGTTTTCTCGGATTGGACAGTTATTATCGTCGATTTATTCAAGACTTCTCTAAAATCACTTCCCCGTTAACCAAATAAACAAGGAAGAATGTGAGGTTTAATTGGGGGAACGAGCAAGAGATTTTTTTCCAATTGTTGAAAGAGAAATTGTGTCGAGCTCCGGTGCTAGTGTTACCGGAAGGAATTGAAGATATGACTGTTTATTGTGATTCTTCAATCAACGGGCTTAGGTGTGTTCTAATACAACGGGGTAAAGTCATTGGTTATGCCTCTAGACAATTAAAGGAACACGAAAAGAGATATCCGACTCACGATCTTGAATTGGTGGCGGTGGTTCATGCTTTGAAAATTTGGCGCCACTATTTGTATAGTGTCAAGTGCACGATTTATTCGAATCACAAGAGTTTGAAACATCACTTTGACCAACAAGAATTGAATAACCGTCAACGTAGGTGGTTCGATTTGTTGAAAGATTATGATTGTGAGATACTTTATCATTCGGGTAAGGCGAATGCTGTTGCGGATGCGTTGAGCCGGAAGAGTCAATATCCATCAATACGAGTGGAATCATTGTGCCTGACTATTACTAATGATTTCCTTGAAAAGCTTGGTGAGATACAAGTTGAAGCGTTCGTTAACAACAAGCACGAGGAATGAATTATGGGGCAAATGGAATCGATTATATTAGGCTTGTATAGTTTGTTGTCCTTTCAAGGTAGAGTGTGGGTACCTAAAATGGGTGGTTACCAACAAGTGCTACTTGATGAAGAACATAAGTCAAAGTATTCCATTCATCCGGGTGTGACAAATATGTACCTTGATTAAAGAAAGAGTATTGGTGACCCAGAATGAAGCGTGATGTGGTTAAGTATGTTGAACAATGCGTCACGTGTTTACAAGTTAAGGCCGAACACCAAAAGCCGTATGGTATGTTGCAACCGTTAGAAATTCTGAAGTGGAAGTAGGAGCACATTACCATGGATTTCATTACAAAGTTGCCAAAGATTGCGAGAACCCAATTTGATACAATTTGGGTAATAGTTGATCGTCTGACGAAAAGTGCATAGTTTCTTCCAATCCGGGAGGCAATTTCTTCAGAGGCATTATCGAAGTTATTTATCAAAGAGGTGATATCGAGGCATGGGGTTCCTATATCGATTGTTTCGGATCAGGATACTCATTTTATATCTCAAGTTTAGAATAAGTTTCATGAAGATATGGGTACATAATTGAAGATGAGCATGGCGTATCATCCTCAAACGAACGGTCAAACCGAACGTATAAATCAAACGTTGGAGGACATGTTACGGGCATGTGTTATTGATTTTGTTGGTAGTTGGAATGAAGACTTGCCTTTGGTGGAATTCTCGTACAACAATAGTTATCATGATAGTATCGAGATGCCATCATATGAGATGCTTTATGGGTGTAGTGCTGAACCATGGTTTGTTGGGGCGAAGTGCGTCAAAAAGAATTCGGGAGTAGCGACTTGGTACTAGACATGAATAGTAAAATTGAAATGATTCGGGCTCGACTTAAGGCGGTTTAGGATAGACAAAAGTCTTATGCCAATAAACGTTGAATACCAATTGAGTTTCAAGAAGGTGACATGGTGATGCTCAAATTTTCGCCATGGAAGGGTATTATTCGGTTCCGGAAGCGGGGAAATTAGCTCCTCGGTTTATTGGGCCATTTAAAATCTTGAATCGTGTTAGTGAGGTTGATTACAAATTAGAGTTACCCAAAGAACTTGCAGGAATTCATAACACATTACATGTTTCCCATCTCCGTAAGTATCTTGCGGATGACTCGACATGGGTGTCATTGGATGATATCACGTTAAATAAAAAATTGGAGTATGTTGAGGAACCAATGGCGATCCTTGATGAAACGGTGAAGATGTTTCGGAATAAGGAGGTGAGAACTTATAAGGTTCAATGGCGACATCGAAATGGTTCAAAGTTTACGAGGGAACCCGAAGTGTTCGTGTTGGTGTATCTTCCTGCTTTTCATGCGGCTTGGATTGCGAGGACGCGATCTGGATCAAGTGGGGGAGAGTTGTAACACCCAAAATCTTAAACAGTGGTGGAATGATGTTCCAGCTTGAGGAACGACATTCTATATAGTAGAACGGCGTTGTTGTCTTATGAAGGAAAGTGTAAATAAGTGAACAGAACATTTTGGAGCTGTTTGAGGAACAGTGTTCCCATATGTGGAACGACATTCTTTCTTTACGTATGGGAGGAACCACGTTCCTGTTTCTGGAACAGCGTTTCTGTTCCAGAATCTGGGTTTTTAAGTTATTTTGTAAAGATAAAAAGGGCACTTTGTTCTTTTCACATGTGGACATATTTAAATCTTGAGATCAGATCTGGATCTCATTTCTACCCCAAACCTTATCCTTTCAAACACTCCAAACTAGAGAGAGAAAGCTTTAGAGAGAGAGCTTGATTCAAGAAGGAAGAAGTTAAATCTAGTCAATTGGAGCTTGGATCTTGTTACGTTTTGGTGTTGGGGTAAGTTCCAATTCCAAGTTCTAGTGTTTAATTTGAGTTATGGCTAGGGTTTTAGTTATGGGGTGAGTGGAAGACCCATTTACATGTTAATTTGGGGATTTTGGGTAAGATTTGTGTACTTAGACTCTAAGACTCATGATTTAGGGTTTGATGTTGCAAGTTGGGGTTTGTGAGTCTTAAATTGTTGATAAATCACTAGCACACTTATGTGCTAGTGAAATGGGTGTTATTAGAGTTCATGGTTGACTCAAATGTAAGTGTTGACCTTGAAATGGGTCAAAATGGGTATTGGGTGACCCAACTAGCAATATGAGGATTTAATTATTGAAGACTTGTGTTAGTTAGTGTGTTTGGACTAAAATCACTAGCTATTAGTGATTTCTGATGGTCTTGACCTAGTGTGGGTGTTAGTAGTGAAAATGGGTCATAATTGTACTATGGGTCATAAATGCAAGGGGAGTTATGAGTTGGTAAGTAGTCCAACTTGTTTGTGTGTTAATTGTATAATTAATGTATGAGGTACATTGCATTGAAGTTTGCGAGTGTTTTGTTTCACTTTCACCAAAGTGATAAGGTGAGTGGAATAATTATACGTGTATGTATATAGTGTATTTATTTGTGTGCTATGGTATGAACCAAAGAGCCGGTAGTGCCATAACATGTGTGAATTGGTGCTGTGATGTGAACCAAAGAGCCGGTAGCATCATGGTACGTGTGTTGTAGTGTGAACCAAAGAGCCTATAGCACTATAGAATGAGTTGTTATGGTGTGAACCAAAGAGCCGGTGGCACCTTAGCAGGAGTATGCCTCTAGTTATGATGTGAACCAAAGTTCCGGTAGCATCATGACAAATGTGTATGGTGTGAACCAAAGAGCCGGTAGCACCATAGTGTGGGTATGGTTAACCATATTATATGTGTGGGTTAGATTAGCATTATTTATATTATATGCTATAAGTATGCTAGCTTGTGACGTTTTGAGAACTTTAGTTATACATTGGAGATTGTATGTTAATCAAATTGCTAGCAAGTATGCGGTATGTGTGTAAGTGTTTGCAAGTAAGTATATTATATATGTATATGTATAATTGTTGCATTCACTAAGTGTTTGCTTACCCTCTCATTGTTTACTCTTTTTAGATTCAGGTGTGGATAAGGGCAAGGGTAAGCTTGCAGACTAGAGATCTCCCTCTTACGATTGTGCTAGAGGATGCTTTTGGAATTCGACCTATGTTTGGGTAGTTTAACCCCAAACACCATGCTCATCTTTTGTTTGGAACTTAAACTCTTGGGTCGATGTTATATTTTGGATTGTATTAAACTTTTAATACTCGAAGTATAGTATGAAATGTTTTCATGTCATTAAACTTGTATGATGGTTGTTATGTTCCGAAAACGTAATGTAGTGTTGTATTATATCATTAATATTTAAAAAATTAAGTCGGCCTATAGACGGGTTAGGTCATTACAAGGATAGCCAAACACCCATAAATGGGAAAGATTAGGAACTCTATCATATATAATCTCAAAGGGACATTTTTCATTTAGCAAAGATGTAGGAGCCTTGTTAATCAAATACACAGCAGTTAGAATGCATTCATCCCAAAATCTAAGAGGAATCTCCCCTTAAAACATAAGAGCTATTGCTACATTTAGCAAGCGCCTATGTTTCCTTTCAACTAACCCATTTTATTGAGGATTATAAGCAAAGTCATTGACCTTTGAGTTTACAAATTTTGTACCATTGTCAGACCTAAAGCACTTGATTTTCTTTTTAAATTGATTTTTAAGTAAATAAGAAAAAGTTTTCCAGAATATCAAACACTTCTTATTTTGATTTAAGTATACCCATACAACTCTTGTAAAATCATCAACAATAGTTAAAAAATATTTGAATCCTTTATGACTTTGAACCTTATATGGTCCCCAAACATTAAGATGAACTAATTCTCCCAACTCAGTTGTTTTATGATTACAATTTGAAAATGACTCTCTAGTTTGTTTAGCCTTATGGCACATATCACAAGGTCTTTCAATACTTTTTTTATTTACACTTAAACTATGTTTTAAACACATTAAGGCTTGTTCAT
The DNA here is from genome assembly GCF_046630445.1 of Rutidosis leptorrhynchoides. Classification (NCBI taxonomy): domain Eukaryota; kingdom Viridiplantae; phylum Streptophyta; class Magnoliopsida; order Asterales; family Asteraceae; genus Rutidosis; species Rutidosis leptorrhynchoides. Next base: position 451,879,358 of record NC_092335.1, read on the forward strand.
CTGGATGACCCAGCCTGCAATGCCATATATCAACAGAATATTTATCAAATATGGTTATGTTGGAACTACCAATAATACCTTTTTCATTTCCAGTTAAGAAATATAAACCATCACATTGACTACCAGTCACAAGTGTCTTCTTAGACACCAAGTCCTGGATATAACATGAAACATTATCAAAATCAACAAATAAATTGTTATCTCTAACCAAACAGTACACAGATAAGAGACTCACACAAAAATTTGGAACCACCAAAACATCTTTCAGAATAATGTCATTTGAAACTCTAAGATTTCCAATTTTACTAACTTTAGCTTTAGTTCCATTTAGATGAGAAACAGTAAGATTCAAATCACTCACATCAATGTGAGAAATAAAATTATAAATTGAATTTGTCATGTGTTGGTTTGTGACAACCCGGAAATTTCCAACCAAATTTAAACTTTATCTTTATATTATTTCCACACGATAAGCAAAGTTTGTTAAGTTAAATCTCAAGAATTTTAAACTGTGTTCATACATTCATTATAACCTCGACCAAATTTCGACGATTCACGAACCGTTATATATAAATAGATATGTACATATATATATATATATGTATATATATATATATATATATATATATATATATATATATATATATATATTATAACTTGAGAATATTAATAAAGTATTAAATGTATAATACTTTACATGAACGTATTTGTTTCAATATGTTTATCGATGGAATTAGAAGATAATATCAAATGATTGATTTATCAGATATATTGTGATATGATTACGGGTCCTCTGTGATTTAAGAAATCTATTCTTTTTGACAACATTCGGAAAATGGTAAAGTGATTTATAAGTAAGAACGTGGAGTGTAAATAACTTAGATGTTGGATATCGACAAGTTAAGTAACTCGACATTTTTCATTAAGATGATTTCATACGTTTATTTTACCTTTGGACTTTATCTCATGCTTTACCAACAGACTGTAATTTAAAAACTTGAAACCTATTATGAATATATATGATTCTACTTTTCTAAAACGTTTTATGATATAACGATTTCCATTATTTTAACCTTTAAACAAAATGATTCTTAAATATATTTAGTTTTGGAAAACAAAATTATCATATTTATTTGATTTAGTTTCAAACGTACAAAAACGTTTTCAGTTTAAAAAAGAACTTTATTATTAAAATGTATATAACTTTTATAAATATCTAGAACCACTTTTGACATCTCATTACTTAACCAATATGATAAAGATAATGATATTTATATTTTATTAAATATATATATCGATTTAAATTAATATTATATATATTTATACGCGTATTATACGTACATAGTTTTATACTTTTACTATACTTAAACTTTACCTTTACTTTATCTTTACTTTACTTTAACTTTAATAATTCACTTTAATAATTCATACTTTAATAATTCACTTTAATAATTCATACTTTAATAATTCACTTTAATAATTCAAAAATGTATTATAAATAAAATTCAATAGGTTTCATTATTTCATAGAAACTTAAAAAAATATTTTTTTCTCTAACTCTCCCAATCGATTTACATATATATATTTACTCCGTATTATTTCAAGATATTATTAGTATACATAAAATATTACGACGGAGTGCTGTCCGAGTGATTTCGAAATTGTTTTTCGAGCTGTATAGAGCTAAGAAAATTATGGGTTATAGCTATGGAGGTTATGGGTATGGTTCGGGAGTATTGCTCGTGATTCAAACTAGTGTTTATCATCTCAGTTACGTCTACGTACTTTTCCTGTAATTTGAATCACAATATTGATACGTGAGCCCTCATAACTTAACTTTTATATATTATTAGTGTATCCCTGACTAGTGCTCGAGTATATAGGATTATGCATGCTTATACGTTCGTTATTGTCGTTAGATAGGTTATGTCGAATCTTGAATTAAATACATATGCTGTTAAGATAAGGTATATGATATGCATGTCGTTGGAAAGCTAGCGAAAAATTGAGAACTTTTCATTTAGATATCGAATGGTTTCGATGAACGGTTTAGATGTTATAGTCAATTGAATTTTTGTAAAAATGATTATTATTATCGTCGTTATTATCGTCGTTATAATCTAATTATTATTATTATTATTATTATTATTATTATTATTATCATTGTCTTTATTAATAAAAGATATTATTGTTATTTTTATTATTATTATTATTATCGTTATTATCGTTAAGATTATTATTATTATTATTATTATTATTATTATTATTATTATTATTATTATTATTATTATTATTATTATTATTATTATTATTATTATTATTATTATTATTATTATTATTATTATTATTATTATCATTCAAATAGTTACTAGTTTAATACCCGCGGATTCGCTGGATTTTACAAGAAAACATTTGTCGTAATGGAGTTATACATTTTTAAAACTATATGAATCTTTTATTTATGATACACAATGAATTCCGACATATGATAAAGAAAATCACAAATGATGAGCTATTTTGCGATACAAAGAATCTATGTATTGTGTATCTATCTATCGATATCTATCAATATCAATATAACTAATATAACAATGTATTATTAATTTGAAATGATGTCAGTGTTATCGTTGTATTCTCCATTATACTTTTCACAAGATTGGTCAAGGCTTAACACAAAGAATAACATTAACTGCAAGATTGACAAATGAAGCTATGTTCCAAATTAGTACACACAAAACATAAAACATTAAAATCACATTGCCAATTATTCATTGATTCATTCATGCAATTATCATCAAACACTTTTCGAGTGATTAATCAAAGGCGTATTCACAAACACAAAATACGTAAAAGTAAATATTCGCTAATTAGAACGGTGCAATATTAGTGTTACAAACTTCATATAAAGACATCATTGTTGTGACGACCCGGAGATTTTTGACCAAATTTAAACTTAATCTTACTATGATTCCGACACGATAAGCAAAGTCTGTAATGTTGAGTCTCAAAATTTTGAACTATTTTATGAAATCATTTGACTTTGACCACTCCCGACGATTCACGAACAATTGTGTGTAAAATAATATGTAAATATATATATATATATATATATATATATATATATATATATATATATATATATATATATATATATATATATATATATAATTTGAAATAATAGAACACAATTTAATCATTTGAATCGAATATGTAAGATAATATATAAAATAATAAAGTTGTGATTAAAATAAATCTGTATGTAAACCTATATAATTTCTATACATATATACAAATATCAATGTTATATATATGTTATTATAATGTCATAATTAATAATATGTAATATTAAGTTTGATTACGAGTTAAAAATAGAATTAAATATAATTGTTATAGTTACTTTCAATATTTTTAAATATTAATATCAGTATTAGTATTGTTAACCGTATTATTATTATTATTGATATAATTAAAATTCTAATAATTGTAAGGTATGTTTATCAAAACAAAAGTTATAAATATAAGTATTATTAAAATTATAATCTAACTATGATTTAAATATTATTAATAATTAAAATTATCATTTATTATATCCATTATAATTATTTCTATTATTATTATTAGAATTATTTGATTAGTAATGTTATTATTATTATTATTTTCTATTATTATAATTATCAGTATTTTTTATGTATATCCAATAATACTAATAATTTTATTTTTATTAATATATTTATTTACATTTATTAATTATTAAAATTAATTTTTAATTAAGAACAAATGGATACAGAATCAACTTTTCTGTTTGATGTCACGATCTAGCTGTTCTAATCTCTTGTTTTTTTCCCTAATTTGTTACAAGTCTTAATCCAATCCAGTACATAAAAATTCGATTCCATCAGTTGAGGTTAAAATCAGTTGAAAGGCACGATCAATTTTTATTATTATTTTTTATTTATTCCTGTGTTCGTTTTATACTTCTGTCGACTTCTTCTTCTATGAAAACAATCGAATTTTACAATGATATAAATTACCTCATTCACCTCTTTCATTACCATTATCAACTAACACAATTACATCCATTTTTCTGATTGAATTTAAATATATAAAAAAAGAGAAGAACACAGGTTGTATCCTGTTCGTGTCCAATTTTATTAACAGTCAAATTTCGAATTGAATTTCAAAAACTATAAATGTAGTCATGTTTTAAATCTTCTACTCAAGCTAGTTGCAAAGTTTCACAGCCTAATTCCTCATATTGAATCTTAATTTGAGGGTCAAAGCTTAATTTCAAAAAGTCAAAGTATTTGCTTATCGTTAAATTCGAACTCGTTTTGATGATTTAAGTTTAATTGATGATGCAGATAGTTTCTGATAATAATTTAGCATCTTTTTCATGTTGAAGTCGGGGCCTAAAACATTCTTAATTTCACAATCAGACTTTGAGTTCTTGAGAAGTTTAAACGAGCTGTGCAGCTCTTTTATTTTCAATTAAAAAAAAAAACTAACTTAATTACTCACTAAAGCTTTTTGTATTTATTTTGAATCCTAAATTTATTTATCTAGTAGCTATTAAAAGAATTTGATCTTTGGTTGAGCTGTTGAATTATTAAAGAAGATGAAGAGGAAAATAGGAATAGATTAATAAACGGGTTAAATAAATATCGCGGGTATCCTAAATCAGAAAGAAACCATCAGAGCCATGGTTAAGAGTGTTGTCGGGGCTGCGAGAGGTCACGGGTTCGAACACGGTCCATGGCAATTTTTTTACAAAAAACTTTTAAAAGGGGTATACACTCTTATTTCATTTCTATTATTATTATTATTATTATTATTATTATTGTTATCATTATGTTTATTATTGTTATTATTGTTATTATCATTAGTTATTATTATTATTACTAGTATTATAATTATTACTAGTAATATAAATATTCTTATCATCATAACTATAAGTATCATAAACATTACTCGTATTATTATTGATATTATGATCACTATTAATTATTTTTATTGTTATGTTAAAATTAACAATATGTTTTTATTACCATTTTAATTATTATTAAGTAATATCATAAAGTATTAATAGTATTATTATTATTAATGATATAAGTATGATTATTATTATTATGAATATGATTATTATTATTATTACAAAAATAACACAAACTATTATTTTTATCATTAATATTAGTACTTGTATCATTTTATAAATTATTAGTATCATTAACATAGGTATTATTAATAGTATTATCATTATTACAAAGTATCATTAATAAACTTACCAGTTAAATATTAATATTAGTAATACTGTATGATTACTGAAATTTCTATTAAAACTATTAAAAATTACCATTATTAGTAAAAGTACTATTTTTACTAAAACTATCATTATTATCATTATCAGTAATATCTATATCATTATTATTAAAATAACTACGATTATGAAAATAAGAGTTTTAATGACGTTATTAAAGTTATAAGCATAAAAATAAAGATTTTTATATATAAATATATATTAATACACATAACTTAACTATATCTACATATAAAAGAAATATATATAAATAATGAAACTTAGTAATCTATTATATATAAATTACATCAACAATAACAATATATATACTTGTTCGATTACAATTATGTGTATTAATATATATATATATATATATATATATATATATATATGTATATATATGTATATATATATGTATATATATATATATATATATATATATATATATATATATATATATATATATATATATATGTATATATGTAGTGACCCGAACTTTTCCATGTTTATATATATGAAATGAAATTGTTATTTACATGATTAAGTGTTTCCAACATGTTAAGCAATCAAACTTGTTAAGACTTGATTAAATGAAATAGGTTTCATATAGACAATTGACCACCCAAGTTGACCGGCGATTGACGAACGTTAAAACTTGTAAAAACTATATGATGACATATATATGGATATATATATAGTTAACATGATATTATGATAAGTAAACATATCATTAAGTATATTAATAATGAACTACATATGTAATAACAAGACTACTAACTTAATGATTTTGAAACGAGACATATATGTAACGATTATCGTTGTAACGACATTTAATGTATATATATCATATTAAGATATATTAATACATCATGATATCATGATAATGTAATAATTTAACATCTCATTTGATTAAATAAACAATGGGTTAGCAACATTTAACAAGATCGTTAACCTAAAGGTTTCAAAACAACACTTACATGTAACGACTAACGATGACTTAACGACTCAGTTAAAATATATATACATGTAGTGTTTTAATATGTATTCATACACTTTTGAAAGACTTCAAGACACTTATCAAAATACTTCTACTTAACAAAAATGCTTACAATTACATCCTCGTTCAGTTTCATCAACAATTCTACTCGTATGCACCCGTATTCGTACTCGTACAATACACAGCTTTTAGATGTATGTACTATTGGTATATACACTCCAATGATCAGCTCTTAGCAGCCCATGTGAGTCACCTAACACATGTGGGAACCATCATTTGGCAACTAGCATGAAATATCTCATAAAATTACTAAAATATGAGTAATCATTCATGACTTATTTACATGAAAACAAAATTACATATCCTTTATATCTAATCCATACACCAACGACCAAAAACACCTACAAACACTTTCATTCTTTAATTTTCTTCATCTAATTGATCTCTCTCAAGTTCTATCTTCAAGTTCTAAGTGTTCTTCATATATTCTACAAGTTCTAGTTTCATAAAATCAAGAATACTTCCAAGTTTGCTAGCTTACTTCCAATCTTGTAGAGTGATCATCCAACCTCAAGAAATCTTTCTTATTTATAGTAAGATATCTTTCTAATACAAGGTAATACTCATATTCAAACTTTGATTCAATTTCTATAACTATAACAATCTTATTTCGAGTGGAAATCTTACTTGAACTTGTTTTCGTGTCATGATTCTGCTTCAAGAACTTTCAAGCCATTCAAGGATCCTTTGAAGCTAGATCCATTTTTTTCATTTCCAGTAGCTTTATCCAGAAAACTTGAGGTAGTAATGATGTTCATAACATCATTCGATTCATACATATAAAGCTATCTTATTCGAAGGTTTAAACTTGTAATCACTAGAACATAGTTTAGTTAATTCTAAACTTGTTCGCAAACAAAAGTTAATCCTTCTAACTTGAATTTTAAAATCAACTAAACACATGTTCTATATCTATATGATATGCTAACTTAATGATTTAAAACCTGGAAACACGAAGAACACTGTAAAATCGGACATACGCCGTCGTAGTAACACCGCGGGCTGTTTTGGGTTAGTTAATTAAAAACTATGATAAACTTTGATTTAAAAGTTTTTCTTCTGAGAAAATGATTTTTCTTATGAACATGAAACTATATCCAAAAATCATGATTAAACTCAAAGTGGAAGTATGTTTTCTAAAATGGTCATCTAGACGTCGTTCTTTCGACTGAAATGACTACCTTTACAAAAACGACTTGTAACCTGTAATTCTGACTATAAACTTATACTTTTTCTGTATATATTCATAAACTTAAGTTCAATATGAAACCATAGCAATTGGATTCATTCAAAACGGATTTAAAACGAAGAAGTTATGGGTAAAACAAGATTGGTTATTTTTGCTTGTTGTAGCTACGTGAAAATTGGTAATAAATCTATATTAATCATATCCTAGCTAACTTATATTGTATTATACATGTATTCTAATATATTATGTAATCTTGGGATACCATAGACACGTATGCAAATGTTTTGACATATCATATCGACCCATCTATATATATTATTTAGAACAACCATAGACACTTTATATGCAGTAATGTTGGAGTTAGCTATACATGGTTGAGGTTGATTCCAAAAATATATATAGTTTGAGTTGTGATCTAGCCTGAGACGTGTATACACTGGGTCGTGGATTGATTCAAGATAATATATATCGATTTATTTCTGTACATCTAATTATGGACAACTAGTTGTAGGTTACTAACGAGGACAGCTGACTTAATACACTCAAATCTTAAAAACATAATAAAAATGGTTGTAATTATATTTTGATCATACTTTGATATATATGTACATATTTGTATAGGTTCGTGAATCGACCAGTGGTCAAGTCTTACTTCCCGACGAAGTAAAAATCTGTGAAAGTGAGTTATAGTGTCACTTTTAAAATCTAATATTTTTGGGATGAGAATACATGCAGGTTTTATAAATGATTTACAAAATAGACACAAGTACGTGAAACTACATTCTATGGTTGAATTATCGAAATCGAATATGCCCCTTTTTATTAAGTCTGGTAATCTAAGAATTAGGGAACAAACACCCTAATTGACGCGAATCCTAAAGATAGATCTATTGGGCCTAACAAACCTCATCCAAAGTACCGGATGCTTTAGTACTTCGAAATTTATATCATATCCGAAGGGTGTCCCGGAATGATGGGGATATTCTTATATATGCATCTTGTTAATGTCGGTTACCAGGTGTTCACCATATGAATGATTTTTATCTCTATGTATGGGATGTATATTGAAATATGAAATCTTGTGGTCTATTATTATGATTTGATAATATATAGGTTAAACCTATAACTCACCAATATTTTTGTTGACGTTTTAAGCATGTTTATTCTCAGGTGATTATTAAGAGCTTCCACTGTTGCATACTAAAATAAGGACAAGATTTGGAGTCCATGCTTGTATGATATTATGTAAAAACTGCATTCAAGAAACTTATTTTTGATGTAATATATTCTTATTGTAAACCATTATGTAATGGTCGTGTGTAAACAGTATATTTTAGATTATCATTATTTGATAATCTACGTAATGCTTTTGAAACCTTTATTGATAAAATAAAGGTTATGGTTGTTTTAAAAATGAATACAGTCTTTGAAAAACGTCTCATATAGAGGTCAAAACCTCGCAACGAAATCAATTAATATGGAACGTTTATAATCAATATGAACGGGACATTTCAATATATAAATATAAATGATATAGGTTCGTGAATCTGAGGCCAACCCTGCATTGTTCAGTTTCATCGTATGAATATTTTTACTACAAAATATTGGATCGTGAGTTTCATTTGCTCCCTTTTTAAATGCTTTTGCAATATATATTTTTGGGACTAAGAATACATGCGCTTTTATAAATATTTTACGAAATAGACACAAGTAATCGAAACTACATTATATGGTTGAATGATCGAAGCTGAATATGCCCCTTTTTACTTGGTAACCTAAGAATTAGTAAACCAGTCTACTAATTGACGCGAATCCTAAAGATAGATCTATTGGGTCTAACGAACCTCATCCAAAGTACCAGATGCTTTAGTACTTCGAATTCGTTTTTATCATGTCCGAAGGATTTCCCGGAATGATAGGAGATATTCTTATATGTATCTTGTTAATGTCGGTTACCAGGTATTCACCATATGAATGATTATTTTTGTCTCTATGCATGGGACGTATATTTATGAGAAATGAAAATCTTGTGGTCTATTAAAATGATGGAAATAATTATTTATGTTAAACTAATGAACTCACCAACCTTTTAGTTGACACTTTAAAGCATGTTTATTCTCAGGTATGAAAGAAATCTTCCGCTGTGCATTTGCTCATTTTAGAGATATTACTTGGAGTCATTCATGACATATTTCAAAAGACGTTGCATTCGAGTCATTGAGATCAACAAGATTATTATTAAGTCAATTATAGATTGAATATATTCAGAAATGGTATGAATGTCGTCAACTGTCAATGTAATGAAAGTTTGTCTTTTAAAAACGAATGCAATGTTTGTAAAATGTATCATATAGAGGTCAAGTACCTCGCGATGTAACCAAATCTAATGTATTCGTCCAGATGGATTAGGACGGGTTGCTTCAGTTGGTATCAGAATGGTGGTCTTAGCGAACCAGGTCTTGTATTAGTGTGTCTAACTAGTAGTTGTTTAGATGCATTAGTGAGTCTGGACTTCGACCGTGTCTGCATGTCAAAAGTTTTGCTTATCGTTTCAGGTCGAAAATTACCTGCTTATCATTCTTAGAGAATCACTTGCTTATCATCTTAAGTCTAGACACGTCTTACTGCATTTAGTGCATTGATAGTGTATAGACAAAATTCATATCTTAGCGTATCTGTTACTATAGACCTTTCCTGACAGCTTCCGTAGATTCCTCCGTAACTTATGTGATTTTAGTATTATATATGCATATGTAAATTATGTATTGCAGGGTACTAATCTACATCCTATAATCTATTTCTTATCGAAAAGTCCTTCATCTGATCGTACGAGATGAATCCCTCAACCAGTTCGAATTCCTCGGATTCCGACAGCTATTCCGATATGGAGTTTCACCTATCAGCGTCACCAGAATGAATCAACCAATCAGTCATCCCCAATTCATCTGATGGGTTTGTAGTTGACTTGATCAATGGAGACGCGAAGAAGGCGATCCCTTCCACCAACCAAATTTACCACTTGGCGATAAACCTGAAGCACTTACCGACGAACCTGTTCGTAATACTATCTTCTCCCTCATTTCTTGAATATCTTCCCAAGATTATATTCTATCTAAAATTCTAAACCTTATTCATTCGCTCATTCCAACCGACAATCACCCCGGAATAATAGAAGGAGTCAACAAACTTCGCGCTCGAAAACTAAATTTGGAGAATATGGTGCAAAATTTACTAGCTTCAACAACATTACCGGCACCAACAGTACCATCAGTAACAGCACCAGTACCATTAACAATCCATGCCTCAACATCTCATTCTGTACCTCGAGTATAATCATCGTTTTATGTATCGTTCTACATCAATTATCTTCGTTCTTCATGGCGATTAATTAATATCTAAATGTTTTAGAGATTATGTATTCTAGTTCTAATGGTAACCAAATGAGTTTAATATCATAGTAACTCAATGAATTCATGATTACATCTGAAGAAAATATATATGTATATATGTTTTCATAAAGATTGTAATTAAAAATTCTTTCGTACAAAGTGTTAATTGTAAAAATATTTTAACGGGTAGGTAATACCCGAGGAATATTCAGATTTCACATTAATAAGTTACAATGTATATTCTTCGAAGTTGATTCAACAGTCGTTTACTATCCTACTTACATCCACCGATATACAAATCTGTTCACCACAGAATAACCATATTTATCCAATTTCTTATTTGGATTTTGATTTATCAGAATCCAACAAGTGGCATAATGAAGAAAACATTTGACAAAATAAAATTTGTTAGAAACAAACCAATTAACTATGAGAAATTTTGTTAAGAATCCACGCTAACTGTTCCTAGCTAATTGTTCCTAGCTAACTGATTACATTTTATTTATCGCAATTTAATTATCGCAATTTACATTCTCGCAATTTTATTTATCGTCATTTAATTTCTGTTATTTACTTTACGCACTTTATTTATCGTCATTTAATTTCTGTTATTTATTTTTACGCACTTTAAATATCGGGACACGTATACAAGGTTTTGACATATCATATCGACACATCTATATATATTATTTGGAATCACCATAGACACTCTATATGCAGTAATGATCGAGTTCTCTATACAGGGTTGAGGTTGATTCTCAAATAATATATATACTTTGAGTTGTGATCGAGTCTGAGACATGTACACAGGTCACGATACGTATTAATTAATTTAAATATTATATATTAAGCTATATATGAATTATTGGACTGTTAAATATGGACTATCAACTGTGGACTACCAACATTGGACAATTAAAATGAATTAAAATATTGATTATAACATATGAAACTAAACAATTCTTCAAGTTTGCCACTTGATTTCACCTTAAACCTCATTTGTATCTTGACGATTACAATCGTCATTCAAACCTTTCATGATTCTTGAAAACACCTCAATCGAGAGGATGAACCAACCGCACTTCATTTACGGAAGGAAAGATTGATGCATATAGTTATGCACCTGAAAACACTCGGAACTTGAGTAAACATTTAATATGTATCTGTGTTAGCTCCTTTGACATTGTTATTACAGAAAATAACATTGCAATTCTTTTTCAAATTAGCCAATTTTGTCACAGCTCCAACAGATCAACTTCGACTTTCATTCGGATTAGCCTTATTATAACCTTGATATATAAGTTTGCCTTTCATCATCGTTACCGAAGAACTGTTTATATCCCACCACATTAGCAGTAAAATTATCAACAACTTCATTGATCTTTGACTTTCCGAAGAATCAATACATTGATCATTAAACCCTATCATGTACTCATCGACATCTGGTAACGATAGTTGCCACACCAAATACCGAGAAGCATAAATCATTAACTCTCGAATTTTGCAGCATTCCTACGTCAACAGTTATATATCTATATATAACGTATATATTCTAGACTGATGAATTTGAATTCAAAATCTCTGAATTCCTGAAAAGCACTCTAGTTTACGAATCAGATCTCCGAGTTTTGAAAAAGCTGATGAAGCAGTGAAAACTGAAGACTGCCTTAACAGTCAAAAGTTTGATGATAAAGAATGGAGTGTTGGAAAAGCTCCAAGATTTTGATACTGAAAAAAAAATGAATTGAGCAAATCATGAAAGAGACTTTGAACAAGGACTAAACTTGTACATAAAAGAATCCTGATGATTCTGTTTCTGATGAAATCTTTAATGAATACCTTGCTCCTTAATCGCTCTAAATCATCGTGAATGAATTTCTTCATCACAAATTGATTCAGAAATTCTAAGATATTATCGTATCTTTCATTATAAATATCCTCCATATTTCTGAAGATATTTTCATAACTATTCTTATCTGAAATCATTAATCTCTTAGTGCTATCAGTGTTACATCATATAGAAACTGTTAGTTTCTATATTCTGTAAATTTTCGAGCTTAAAATATGAATGTTATTGAAGTAATGTTGGGAACTGATGCATGAGTTAGTATAACATAATGACACTTGATCAACGTGATTATATTACAGTAGGTCATGCTGAGTTTCTAATGGAACGTGATGATTCACAGATCATAACGTCATCATGTGCCATGTTACATAACTCTTTCATTCTGCTTAACTTCTGAACATATAAAGAAAATATACTCTTGATAGTTCTATTCTCAGTGATTCTGGTAATTTGACAAATCAAATCATGTTAATACATTCTTTCTTATTTAGAACATGATGTTTATTCGAAATTCCATACTTACGAATTCTGGACCGTTACTCGCTTTACTAGAGGTCAGGAGGATAATAAAAGGGCAAAGAGCTCCAAAATATAAGAAAAAATATGAAGTCCAATAACAACACGGAAGTTACAAACCGTGTAATAGTAGAAGTAAACAGATTTTGCTGATGGAAGATTGAAAAGAAGGATGACAGAAATAATAATTAGAAAAATATCAAGGATTAGAACTGGATTAAGTATTTTCACAATCTTTTAGATGTACGAACTAAGAAAGAAAGAATATGAATGATGAGAATAATGGAACGGAGGAGTTTAGTTATAAAAGAAAAATCAGACTTAACAATCGAGACAGATGACCACATTTAATTAAAGAGATCCTAATTCCCTTAAATCTCGAAGAATCAGATCTTTTAGATTTCGAAGATTTTCCTTAAATCCTTTGAATTCAGGAATTCAACCCTCTACGTCAAAAGTTAAGACGCACCTTATTTTTTTAAATTCAACCATGACTATGTTAAAAGTCAAGACGAACCTATACTCACTTCATTTCGCTCTTTTGTGATAGCTTCATTCGTGCTCTTCGAATAAATGAATTGTTTTATCCATATTACTCAATGATGATAAAACTCTATTTACCAACTCATATTCGTCATGAAAACATTTTTATTGTTAGCCATGACCACCTCACTCAAATTTCGGGACGAAATTTCTTTAACGGGTAGGTACTGTGACGACTCGGAGATTTTCGACCAAATTTAAACTTAATCTTACTATGATTCCGACACGATAAGCAAAGTCTGTAATGTTGAGTCTCAAAATTTTGAACTATTTTATGAAATCATTTGACTTTGACCACTTCCGACGATTCACGAACAATTGTGTATAAATAAATATGTAAATATAAATATGTAAATATATATATATATATATATATATATATATATATATATATATATATATATATATATATAATTTGAAATAATAGAACACAATTTAATCATTTGAATCGAATATGTAAGATAATATATAAAATAATAAAGTTGTGATTAAAATAAATCTATATGTAAACCTATATAATTTCTATACATATTTAATGTTATATATATATATATATATATATATATATATATATATATATATATATATATATATATATATATATATATATATATATATTAATATATATAAATATTAATGTTATATATATGTTATTATAATGTCATAATTAATAATATGTAATATTAAGTTTGATTATGGGTTAAAAATAGAATTAAATATAATTGTTATAGTTACTTTCAATATTTTTAAATATTAATATCAGTATTAGTATTGTTAACCCTATTATTATTATTATTATTATTATTATTATTATTATTATTATTATTATTATTATTATTATTATTATTATTATTATTATTATTATTATTGATATTGATATAATTAAAATTCAAATAATTGTAAGGTATGTTTATCAAAACAAAAGTTAAAAATGTAAGTATTATTAAAATTATAATCTAAATATGATTTAAATATTATTAGTAATTAAAATTATCATTTATTATATTCATTATAATTATTTCTATTATTACTATTAGGATTATTTGATTAGTAATGTTATTATTATTATTATTATTATTATTATTTTCTATTATTATAATTATCAGTATTTTTTATATATATCCAATAATACTAATAATTTTATTTTTATTAATATATTTATTTACATTTATTAATTATTAAAATTAATTTTTAATTAAGAATAAATGGATACAGAATCAACTTTTCTGTTTGATGTCACGATCTAGCTGTTCTAATCTCTTGTTTTTGTCCCTAATTTGTTACAAGTCTTATTCCAATCCAGTACATAAAAATTCGATTCCATCAGATGAGGTTAAAATCAGTTGAAAGGCACGATCAATTTTTATTATTTTTTTTATTTATTCTTGTGTTCGTTTTATACTTCCGTCGACTTCTTCTTCTATGAAAACAATTGAATTTTACAATGATATAAATTACCTCATTCACCTCTTTCATTACCATTATCAACTAACACAATTACATCCATTTTTCTGATTGAATTTAAATATATAAAAAAAAGAGAAGAACACAGGTTGTATCCTGTTCGTGTCCAATTTTATTAACAGTCAAATTTCGAATCGAATTTCAAAAACTATAAATGTAGTCGTGCTTTAAATCTTCTATTCAAGCTAGTTGCAAAGTTTCACAGCCTAATTCCTCATATTGAATCTTAATTTGAGGGTCAAAGCTTAATTTCAAAAAGTCAAAGTATTTGCTTATCGTTAAATTCGAACTCGTTTTGATGATTTAAGTTTAATTGATGATGCAGATAGTTTCTGATAATAATTTAGCATCTTTTTCATGTTGAAGTCGGGGCCTAAAACATTCTTAATTTCACAATCAGACTTTGAGTTCTTGAGAAGTTTAAACGAGCTGTGCAGCTCTTTTATTTTAAATTTAAAAAAAAAACTAACTTAATTACTCACTAAAGCTTTCTGTATTTATTTCAAATCCTAAATTTATTTATCTAGTAACTATTAAAAGAATTTGATCTTTGGTTGAGCTGTTGAATTATTAAAGAAGACGAAGAGGAAAATAGGAATAGATTAATAAACGAGTTAAATAAATATCACGGGTATCCTAAATCAGAAAGAAACCATCAGAGCCATGGTTAAGAGTGTTGTCGGGGGTGCGAGAGGTCAGGGGTTCGAGCCCGGTCCATGGCAATTTTTTTTTACAAAAAGCTTTTAAAAGGGGTATACACTCTTATTTCATTTCTATTATTATTATTATTGTTATCATTATGTTTATTATTGTTATTATTGTTATTATCATTAGTTATTATTATTATTACTAGTATTATAATTATTACTAGTAATATAAATATTCTTATCATCATAACTATAAGTATCATAAACATTACTAGTATTATTATTGATATTATGATCACTATTAATTATTTTTATTGTTATGTTAAAATTAACAATATGTTTTTTATTACCATTTTAATTATTATTAAGTAATATCATAAAGTATTAATAGTATTATTATTATTAATGATATAAGTATGATTATTATTATTATGAATACGATTATTATTATTATTACAAAAATAACACAAACTATTATTTTTATCATTAATATTAGCACTTGTATCATTTTATAAATTATTAGTATCATTAACATAGGTATTATTAATAGTATTATCATTATTGCAAAGTATCATTAATAAACTTACCAGTTAAACATTAATATTAGTAACACTGTATGATTACTGAAATTTCTATTAAAACTATTAAAAATTACCATTATTATTAAAAGTACTATTTTTACTAAAACTATCATTATTATCGTTATCAGTATTATCTATATCATTATTATTAAAATAACTACGATTATGAAAATAAGAGTTTTAATGACGTTATTAAAGTTATAAGCATAAAAATAAAGATTTTTATATATAAATATATATTAATACACATAACTTAACTATATCTACATATAAAAGAAATATATATAAATAATGAAACTTAGTAATCTATTATATATAAATTACATCAACAATAACGATATATATACTTGTTCGATTACAATTATGTGTATTAATATATATATATATATATATATATATATATATATATATATATATATATATATATATATATATATATATAAATGATATAGGTTCGTGAATCTGAGGCCAACCCTGCATTGTTCAGTTTCGTCGTATGAATATTTTTACTACAAAATATTGGATCGTGAGTTTCATTTGCTCCCTTTTTAAATGCTTTTGCAATATATATTTTTGGGACTGAGAATACATGTGCTTTTATAAATGTTTTACGAAATAAACACAAGTAATCGAAACTACATTATATGGTTGAATGATCGAAGCCGAATATGCCCCTTTTTACTTGGTAACCTAAGAATTAGTAAACCAGTCTACTAATTGACGCGAATCCTAAAGATAGATCTATTGGGCCTAATGAACCCCATCCAAAGTACCGGATGCTTTAGTACTTCGAATTGGTTTTTCTCATGTCCGAAGGTTTTCCCGGAATGATAGGGGATATTCTTATATGCATCTTGTTAATGTCAGTTACCAGGTGTTCACCATATGAATGATTATTTTTGTCTCTATGCATGGGACGTATATTTATGAGAAATGAAAATCTTGTGGTCTATTAAAATGATGGAAATAATTATTTATGTTAAACTAATGAACTCACCAACCTTTTGGTTGACACTTTAAAGCTTGTTTATTCTCAGGTATGAAAGAAATCTTCCGCTGTGCATTTGCTCATTTTAGAGATATTACTTGGAGTCATTCATGACATATTTCAAAAGACGTTGCATTCGAGTCATTGAGATCAACAACATTATTATTAAGTCAATTATAGATTGAATATATTTAGAAATGGTATGCATGCCGTCAACTGTCGATGTAATGAAAGTTTGTCTTTTAAAAACGAATGCAATGTTTGTAAAATGTATCATATAGAGGTCAAGTACCTCGCAATGTAACCAAATGTAGTGTATTCGTCCAGATGGATTAGGACGGGTTGCTTCAATTATAACATCATTCATTTTAAATCATTAATGTATTTGTATATTTACATTTATATTTATATTTATATTACCCATATAATACTAAAACCAAACACGTGATAGAACGTCATGCTAAGTCAGAAACTATTTAATAATTCACAAGTAAATGAGTCATACAATAATCAAGGTTAACATTATATTAGTAGTAGCAAATTAATCATGAATGATCACAGAAAGTGCTTACCAAAAGTGACCTTACAACTTATACTTCACATCCAATGCTTAATCAATAGGCTGCACCGCTGCACTTTAGATGATCCATCAACTGCTGACCACCATCACCTTGAACAGAGGGAAAACATTTCAGTTTCATGCAAACTATAAATTGTGAACAGATTAAACTAATTGCAGTTCGAGAACCATGAGAAACTCTATATCGGTTGTTTCTTTTACTTTATCCAAAACTAATACCAAATTAACAAATGGAATGCTTCAAAGGTAGAATTACACTCTAAATTTTGTCACATTCACTTATGGGTTGACTTAAGTTATACGCAAAGCATTCATTATATTGAGAAATGACTAAAGTTCTGGTTTAGCCATGAGCTTCAATTTTTCTCTTTCTTAAATCAAGAGTCTTATTTTCACTTGTTAATGTAAGACACTTTTTTTCAAGCTTAGTTCAAACAACAATTTTATATAGTAACAGTATACATTAATTTTATTATGTACACCTAAAAAAGGTTCAACATCACAATTAAATTAAGTCTCTATAATGACATAAGTTTCTATCTTTAAGTGCCCGCAAAAGTACTTATCGTGATCTCACC
Organism: Rutidosis leptorrhynchoides; assembly: GCF_046630445.1. NCBI lineage: Eukaryota > Viridiplantae > Streptophyta > Magnoliopsida > Asterales > Asteraceae > Rutidosis > Rutidosis leptorrhynchoides. The sequence continues at coordinate 451,898,032 of NC_092335.1, forward strand.
CAAGACAATTATAACGGTTTCAAATATCAGTTGCAATTTACTCACGAGTTCTCATTGTAAGTTGTAATAGTGCTAATGTGAAAGAATATCTACCCACTTTCAGCATAAAGTAATACAACAAAGGGCCTTTATCACACCGAGTACGAAGAGCAATATGTTCAATGCCTTCATTAAGCAACATATCTGGACTTTCACCACTGGTCATTGAGCAACACAAGAAGAATACCAGAAAGGGTAGATACAAAATTGAATTTTCACAAGATCAAAAGTATTTATGGAAATTGAACATGGAAATATGTTATAATCATAAAGGGATAATGATAAGAAATAGAAAAGGGGTTTTCATTTCACAAACTAACCGGGTCAAACTCATATTCTTTAGTAAGTGGAACATCAAGTTTAGCCACTTCCACTCATCAGAACCGTATAACCCAAGATAGTTTTGGCTTCAATGTAAGAGACACTTTTAATCAGAGATGGTACACATTGCTAATGGTAGTCCATCTACTATATGAAACAACACAATAATAAGCAGCTTAAAACAAACACACATAATGAAGTTAACATACGTAATATGAAAAAAGAGTATGCAGTTCCCTAAAATCTGTTGAATCCAAACATCCACTAACAATTTCCCTAATTTTAGATTCGAAAAACACAACCATCAAGAGCTAAAATAAAAAGATAACCACAATAAGAAAAGCAACATCTAAAAAATAAAGCAATAAACAATTATGAAAAAAAAGTAAGCAATGCAAAATGAGGGGGAGCCAAAACTATTAGTGAAAAATAAAAACATAAACAATGCAAAATAAACAATGCAATTAATAAAAGAAAATAATATCAAAATGCTAACCAAAAGAATAATAAGATAAATGAACATGAGTTGCATACCATGAGATCAGTAAGCTTACCAACAGTGTCTCTTAAGAACTCAAACACATTACTACTCTGTACACACCGATTCCTATTATTTACCCAAAAATAAAATTTACTCAACGGTATATAATCGTATAACCAACTAATGACATTGAACAATTGACACTCATGTACTTACAAATGTATCTCATTGCAAGTATTTGCACCCATGTATCGTTTATGTAGCAATTTTGACCCATATAGCCTTTGTATAGCAAATCTGACCACTGGCAGAATGTTACACATTTTTTCGAACCCTTACGCAATTGATCTAATCATAATGGACTGATCAAAGCAGCTGTTGATGTTTAACAATCAAGCTAATAACCAACTGATTTGGATGTAGTTTCTTCACTTCAGGAATAGCAATATTATCTTCAACACAAGCATCAATCTTTCCAATCTGACCAGATGACAACTGCAAATCTAGTCTTTATCATACCCTGTTACAAAACATAAACAACAATAGCCTAAATCCATCATATACCCATAGTACAACAGCAAGAACAACTTAAAATCTATATATATAAAGAAATTAGGACAACAACTGAACCAAATAATAATCATCCATATCAATAGGTAATTTTGACCCATATCAGAATTATCATCTAATCCCCACAGTAATCAAAACCCAAAAATCTAGCTTAATCACGTGCAGATAACCCGTTCAATTGTTTTATTATTTAAACAATATGCCAACTTGCTAATAACCCACTTCCTTATTAGAATACAAAGATCACATATGCTACCTTCTACAATAGATTTAAAAATAAAGATCACATATACCTGAATAACCTATATGCAGGATGAGAATTCGATGATCAGGCCACGTTTTTTCAGACATATAACACTGAGACTTATGCCGAACTTCTACAATAGATTGAATCTGTACAAATTTATTATGCCTAAACGTTTAATCGTATGAGGATCATGATCGATTTTAAGATAACTGATTATTAGGTTTAGGGTTTAACATGACTGAATGTATCAGTTTGGATTAGACGATGAAACAGCTGTTGATGATCAAATCGTAAGAGAATAACATGGACGATCGTCAGAGAAAGATCTTCATATAGGTTTACGATGTATAATTCGATGTAATGAGAAAGATCGTCAGAGCGAATGAACGATTAGGTTTTATGATGGTTAATTGAGTGGTAGTTGTTGTAGATTACAATTAAATAAGAGGGTATTTTAGTCATTTAACTGGATGATTAGCTAATCTAGTTTTTTTGTTAGCTAATAGGTAAAATTGATGGTTGTGATTAAAAGTTAGTAATAATCCTATGGTCATAAAGGGTGTTAGCTTCTTTAATGATGAGAGATATTGATCCTCTTATAATGTTTAAAAGAGATTAGTATTATCATTAATATTATTTTTATTAGTATTATTATAATTAAAACTAATATTAGTAACATCTAATTATTATGATTACTATTATTATTATTAATATGAACGCGATATAAAAGATGACTAAAAGCTATTAAACGAAGCGATTAGGAAATAATGGGTATGAGTATCATGATGAAATTAAGATATTGTAAGATATTGATTTAAAGGAAAAATATCGTTTTCATTATTTTACTATTATTATTATTAAAAGTATTATTAATATTAAAACTATCATTTTTACTAAAATTATTATTTTTAATAAAAATATCATTGTTAATATGAAACATCATTATTATTATCATTTTAGTACTATTATTAATAAAAATTATCATTTTATCATTTTTAGAAAATATAATTATTGTTATTTTTATTAGTAGAATAATAATAATTATTACAAAATAATACAACTTTTACTTATTATTATTATTATCAATATTATTTTATCAAATAAATATGTGATACAAAGATATTTTACTACGTATAATATAATTACATTAATACCTATCATATTATTCTTATGATATTAAATGAACTTTATAAATTTTATTACTTAAGATATATAAAAGTATATTTTTATTATATAAATTTTAATATAAAATTTTATTTATTAATAAAAGAACTATATTATTTACTTTAATAAAATCTGTTAAAAATATTTAAATATATAAAATGACTATATTTAAACTATATAATAATCATGTATAAATTTTGGAAGACATTTTGGTCAATATGACTTTTGTTGACTTTTGCATATTTAGTCTCGAGCATTAGGATTGTGATACACTACGACTTGACCTAAATTGCTAGGCAGATATTGATCAAACATATAAATATATATAATTAATATAGGTTCGTGAATCCAAGGCCAACCTTGCACTTGTTCAATGACGTCATATGTATTTTTTACTACAAAATACAGTATTATGAGTTTCATTTGCTCCCTTTTTAAATGCTTTTGCAATATATATTTTTGGGCTGAGAATACATGCACTACTTTTATAAATGTTTGACGAAATAGACACAAGTACTTGAAACTACATTGTATGGTTGGATTACTATACCGAATATCGCCCCTTCAAGTCTGGTAGCCTAAGAATTAGGAAAATGGCCCCTAATTGACGCGAATCCTAAAGATAGATCTATAAGCCTAACAAACCCCATTCTGGAATTTGGAATGCTTTAGTACTTCGATTAAATTGGTGATTGTGATTGCTAATATTTATGGCTTACTTGCGAGTATGCTGGGATATTCTATATGCATTATGTTAATGTCGGTTACAAGGTGTTCATCATATGAATGATTTTTATACACTTGCGAGTGTAAGGTTGTTTATGAAAAATGAAATCTTGTGGTCTATTAAAATTATGGAATTGATGGATTATGATAAACTAATGAACTCACCAACCTTTTGCTTGACACTTTAAAGCATGTTTATTTTCATGTATTAAAGAAATCTTTCGCTGTGCATTAGCTCATTTTAAAGATATTACTTGGAGTCATTCATGGCATATTTTGAAAGACGTTGCATTCGAGTCATTGAGTTCATCAAGATTATTATTAAGTCAATTATAGTTGGATGTGTTATGAAATGGTATGCATGCCGTCAACTTTAGATGTAAAGAAAGTTTGTCTTTTAAAAACGAATGCAATGTTTGTAAAATGTATCATATAGAGGTCAAATACCTCACGATGTAATCAACTATTGTGAATCGTTTATAATGTATATGAACGAGTTCTTTCAGTTGGTATCAGAGCGGTGGTCTTAGTGAACTAGGTATGCATTAGTGTGTCTAACTGATAAGTCGTTAGGATGCATTAGTGAGTCTGGACTTCGACCGTGTCTGCATGTCAAAAGTTTTGCTTATCATTTTTGTCGAAAATTACCTGCTTATCATTCTTAGTCTAGACACATCTTATTGCATTGATTGCATGAATAGTGTATAGAGAAAATTCATATCTTAGAGTATCTGCTAATTCATATCTTAGCGTATCTGTTACTGTAAACTTTGCCTGACATATTCCGTAAATTCCTCCGTAATCTACGAAATCTTTTACTCTATATATATATATATATATATATAGATATTCTGTGTAATTAGAATATCATCCAATAGCCGAAAATCATTTCATATTCTAAAAAAAAAATCCTTTATTCAATTGTACGAAATGGAATTCGTCATTAGTTCAAGTCCCTCGAATTCCGATATGGAATCCCACTCAAGCTCCGTAAGCAGTGTGACTGAAATGGATCAACCAATCAGCCATCATCTATTTTGGATGAATTGGGGATGGGTTCGTAGCCTCCTCAATCATTGGAGACAAGAAGAAAGCGATCCTTTCCATCCACCACATTGCCCTCTTGGCGAAGAACCTGAAGCACTTACCGGCGAACCTGTCTGAAACACCATTTTCTCTCTCATTTCCAGAATATCTCGTCACGATTATATACTACATCAATTTCTGGATTTTATTTATCCGCTCATCTGAACCGTCAATCACCCCGGTGTAATAGAAGAAGTCAACGAGCTTCGCGCTCGGGTAGTGGCTTTGGAGAATATGGTACAAAGGTAACAAACACCAGCAGCAGCACCAGCAGCATAACCAGTACTACCATCATCAACGCCAACAGTACCATTACCACCCCCAACCACAACCGCATCGTAAACCTCAACTTTACAACCTGTCCCACGAGCACCAATGTCATACACCCTGTAGATACAAAGGAATACCAACAACAACAAACGATGAAGTGTTGATTCATAACTTCATTGGAGAAACACTCCGCGGCGATTATGTAATCCCTAAAGTCTTAGAGATTATCTATTCTAACCCTAACCATAAATCAGACGAGTGAATCAAAATGATAGAAGGAAGAGTAGAAACCATGAAAAGAATGATGTATGATTTATAAGCTAGACTTGTTTTACCAACAGTATTAACAGTACCGTAGAATCACCATCACAGTCAGTGCCGTCAGTATCATCAGAATCAGCAGCACCTATAACATCACAAACTCCGTCAGTTCAAGAATCACTGTGGACATCATTACGAATCAATGACGCGTATATTATATCAACGAGTTATAAAGTATTAACTCACTCCCTCTGAAGAAATTATATGTATATTATATATATATATATATATATATATATATATATATATATATATATATATATATATATATATATATATAATTTTGAGATCAAAATAAATCTTTTCATACTAAGCTATTATGTGTGAATCTTAACTACTCGGTTAATTCATATTACTAATATGCAATAAGGTACGTCCTTCGTCCGCAACTTAACCATCGTTAGCTATAATTTCTGTCTCAATTCAATAAATTCCAACTCATAATAAACCAAGTGTATTATTTAAATATATGTTTGATTTTACACTTTCATCATCGATGTACTTGAAACTTTCCAAATAACATCATTCGTACCTGGCGAAGTTCACAAGAATTTCACAAAAACCAGCATCATGTATCAACAAATAACGAAGTATTGATTCATAATATTATTAAAGAAATACTAATGTAATTTCTAAAGTTTTAGGGATTACTCAATTCTAGTTTCAACCATAAATCAGATGAGTTTAATTTAATATTAACTCATTAAATCTGTGTTACATCTAAAGAAAATATACACATATATATTTTCGTAAAGACTGTAATAAAATTCTTTTGTACAAAATATTAATTGTGAATTTTTTTTTTACGGGTAAGTAGTACCCGAGAGATATATAAATTCACAATTAATATGGTACATTCTTCGAATCTGATTCAGCAATCAAGAACTATACACAATATTTTCTCAACAATACACATTCTTTTATAAAAATCAAAACAACCATACTCATTCAAATTCAATTACATATGCTGATCTTGAAATCGCAGAATTCAATTCAAAATATAACCAGTATCATCACTCTTAGATTCCTATATCTTTCCAAGTTATACTTTGACTTCAAAACTGTGCTAGAACATCATATGTATATTAATGATTACAATCTGTGTTCAAACCCTCCGAAATTCCTGAAGACACTTCAAATAATGAACAATCGAGATGATGATCCAACCACATGTTACCCACAGTTATGTACCTGAAAAACTTATAAAACCAAAGTCATAGTTTAACACGTATCCGTGTCAGACCCTTTGGCATTTATTAGCTAAAATGAATTTTCAATTCCTTTCCAAAGTAGTCAGTTTTGTCACAGCTCCAGCAAGTCAACTTCGACTTTTTAGTCGAAACAACCTTATTATAACCTTGATATATACGTTGCCCTTTCGCCATCATTACCGGGAACCATTTATGTTCCATCACATTAGCAATAAACTTACCAACAACTTCACTGATTTTTGATTTTCTGAAAAATCATTATAATTATCAAAAGCCCATCATTTACCTATCTGCATCTTGTAACGATAATTGCCATACGAATCATTGAGAAATAGCAATCAGTATTTTAAAATCTCGCAGCATGTCGACGCCAACAGTTATACATATAACGTCTATCTCCTGGACTTACATACTGTGAATGTGAAGTTTCTGAAAAACACCTTGAACTGCAAACTAGTTCTCGAAATGCTGATGAAGCAGCAAAAACTATAAACGACCTTAACAGTAAAAGTTGATGATAAAGAGTAGTGTGTTGGCAAAAGCTCAGAAAAAGAGAAGGTTTGGAACTGGAAAACGGATTGAGCAAACTATGAAGGAGGCTGTGGACAAATCACAAAGACTAAACCTGCCTTCAAAGAATCTAAATGATTAAGTGTCTACTGAAGTCTTTAGCGAATATCTTACTCCTTACTTTAAAACTCTTGCGGATAATATTCTTCATCATCCTCTGATCTTAGATATTCTAATCTTTCATTATAAACATCCTCCATATTTCTGAAGATATTTCCATAACTATTCTTATCTGAAATCATTTATCTTTGCGCTATCTGTATTACATCAAAAAGGAAACTGTTTAGTTTCTATATTCGGTAAACCTTCGAGTTTAAATTATGAATGTTTTTGAAGTAGCGTTGGGAACTGAAGCATGAGTTAGTATAATATAATGACACTTGATCAACGTGATTATATTACAGTAAGTCATGCTGAGTTTCTAAATGAAATGTGATGATTCACAGATCATAACATCATCATGTGCCATGTTACACGACTCTTGTATTCTACTTAAACACTAAATATATCAAGAAAATATTTTCCTTGATGATTCGGCCTTTTCCGAGGTATTCTGGTAATTTGACAAATCAAGATCGTGCCATTACAATTCCCTTCTTAGAACATTAACTATGTTCATTTCAAAATCCACACCTACGAATTCTGGACCATTATTCGCTTGACTTGAAATCGGGAAGAGGAGACAAAAGTATAGAACTCTTGAATATAAAAGAAAATATAAAGCTCGACAATAACACATAAATTACAAACCGTGCATATCAATACGTATCGCCACGTAAAGACACGGGAAAATTAAAATTACTATAACCCCAAGGTAATAGTAAAAATAAATAAAATCCTTCGGTGGTAGATGAAAGAGAAGAATGACAGATATGAAAATTAGGAGTATATCAAGGATCAGAACGGGATGGAGCATATTAACGAATGTTTTAAAATATGAATTGAGGAAGGAAGAATAGAAGGTGTGAGCTGTGAGAATAAGGAAACGAAGAGGGTGGATTTATTGTAAAATATCCGACAGAGCAATCAAAACAGATGATCGCATTTAAAGCGGATTCTAAATTTCCTTAATTGCCAAAGAATCAAATCTTATTACGAAGATTTTCTCCAAATCTCTTGAACTCCTGAAATCAACCCATCTACGTCAAAAGATATGACGAATCTACGCTTACTCGTTTCACTCTTTTGTGATAACTTCACTCGTAATCTTCACAAAATCAAATTGCTTTATCTATATTACTTGATGATAATAAAACTCTAATTTATAACTCGTATACGTCATGAAAACATACTTATTGTCAGCCATGACCATCCCATTCAAATTTCGGGACGAAATTTCTTTAACGGGTAGGTACTGTGACAACCCGGAAATTTCCAACCAAATTTAAGCTTTATCTTTATATTATTTCGACACGATAAGCAAAGTTTGTTAAGTTAAATCTCAAGAATTTTAAACTGTGTTCATACATTCATTATAACCTCGACCAAATTTCGACGATTCACGAACCGTTATATATAAATAGATATGTATATATATGTATATATATATATATATATATATATATATATATATATATATATTATAAGTTGAGAATATTAATAAAGTATTAAACGTATAATACTTTACACGAACGTATTTGTTTCAATATGTTTATCGATGGAATTAGAAGATAATATCAAATGATTGATGTATCAGATACATTGTGATATGATTACGGGTCCACTGTGATTTAAGAAATCTATTCTTTTTGACAACATTCAGAAAATGGTAGAGTGATTTATAAGTAAGAACGTGGAGTGTAAATAACTTAGATGTTGGATATCGACAAGTTAAGTAACTCGACATTTTTCATTAAGATGATTTCATACGTTTATTTAATCTTTGGACTTTATCCCATGCTTCACCAACAGACTGTAATTTAAAAACTTGAAACCTATTATGAATATATATAATTCTACTTTTCTAAAAAGTTTTATGATATAACGATTTCCATTATTTTAACCTTTAAACAAAATGATTCTTAAATATATTTAGTTTTGGAAAACAAAATTATCATATTTATTTGATTTAGTTTCAAACGTACAAAAACATTTTCAGTTTAAAAAAGAACTTTATTATTAAAATGTATATAATTTTTATAAATATCTAGAACCACTTTTGACAACTCATTACTTAACCAGTATGATAAAGATAACGATATTTATATTTTATTAAATATATATATCGATTTAAATTAATATTATATATATTTATACGCGTATTATACGTACATAGTTTTATACTTTTACTACACTTAAACTTTACCTTTACTTTATTTTTACTTTACTTAACTTTAATAATTCACTTTAATAATTCATACTTTAATAATTTACTTTAATAATTCACTTTAATAATTCAAAAATCTATTATAAATAGAATTCAATAGGTTTCATTATTTAATAGAAACTTGAAAATATTTTTTCTCTAAACTCTCTCAATCGATTTACATATATATATTTACTCCGTATTATTTCAAGATATTATTAGTATACATAAAATATTACGACGAAGTGCTATCCGAGTGATTTCGAAATTGTTTTTCGAGCGGGATAGAGCTAAGGAAATTATGGGTTATAGCTATGGAGTTTATGGGTATGGTTCGGGAGTATTGCTCGTGATTCAAACTAGTGTTTATCATCCCCGCTGCGTCTACGTACTTTTTCTGCAATATTGAATCTCAATATTGATACGTGAGCCCTCATAACTTAAATTTTATATATTATTAGTGTATCCCTGACTAGTGCTCGAGTATATATGATTATGCATGCTTATACGTTTGTTATTATCGTTAGATAGGTTATGTCGAATCTTGAATTAAATACATATGCTATTAAGATAAGGTATATGATATGCATGTCGTTGGAAAGCTAGCGAAAAATTGAGAACTTTTCATTTAGATATCGAATGGTTTCGATGAACGGTTTAGAAGTTATAGTCAATTGAATTTTTGTAAAAATGATTATTATTATCGTCGTTATCATCGTCGTTATAATCTAATTATTATTATTATTATTATTATTATTATTATTATTATTATTATTATTATTATTATTATTATTATTATTATTATTATTATTATTATTATTATTATTATTATTATTATTTTTATTGTCGTTATTAATAAAAGATATTATTGTTATTTTTATTATTATTATTATTATTATTATTATTATTATTATTATTATTATTATTATTATTATTATTATTATTATTATTATTATTATTATTATTATTATTATTATTATTATTATTATTATTATTATTATTATTATTATTATTATTATCATTCATATAGTTATTAGTATTATCATTAATATTATTATTATTTGTATTATTATAATTAAAACTAATATTAGTAACATCTAATTATTATGATTACTACTATTATTATTAATATGAACGCGATATAAAAGATGACTAAAAGCTATTAAACGAAGCGATTAGGAAATAATGGGTATGAGTATCATGATGAAATTAAGATATTGTAAGATATTGATTTAAAGGAAAAATATCTTTTTCATTATTTTACTATTATTATTATTAAAAGTATTATTAATATTAAAACTATCATTTTTACTAAAATTATTATTTTTAATAAAAATATCATTGTTAATATGAAACATCATTATTATTATCATTTTAGTACTATTATTAATAAAAATTATCATTTTATCATTTTTAGAAAATATAATTATTGTTATTTTTTATTAGTAGAATAATAATAATTATTACAAAATAATACAACTTTTACTTATTATTATTATTATCAATATTATTTTATCAAATAAATATGTGATACAAAGATATTTTACTACGTATAATATAATTACATTAGTAATACCTATCATATTATTTTTATGATATTAAATGAACTTTATAAATTTTATTACTTAAGATATATAAAAGTATATTTTTATTATATAAATTTTAATATAAAATTTTATTTATTAATAAAAGAACTATATTATTTACTTTAATAAAATCTGTTAAAAATATTTAAATATATAAAACGACTATATTTAAACTATATAATAATCACGTATAAATTTTGGAAGACATTTTGGTCAATATGACTTTTGTTGACTTTTGCATATTTAGTCTCGAGCATTAGGATTGTGATACACTACGACTTGACCTAAATTGTTAGGTAGATATTGATCAAACATATAAATATATATAATTAATATAGGTTCGTGAATCCAAGGCCAACCTTGCACTTGTTCAATGACGTCATATGTATTTTTACTACAAAATACAGTATTGTGAGTTTCATTTGCTCCCTTTTTAAATGCTTTTGCAATATATATTTTTGGGCTGAGAATACATGCACTGTTTTTATAAATGTTTGACGAAATAGACACAAGTACTTGAAACTACATTGTATGGTTGGATTACTATACCGAATATCGCCCCTTCAAGTCTGGTAGCCTAAGAATTAGGGAAATGGCCCCTAATTGACGCGAATCCTAAAGATAGATCTATGGGCCTAACAAACCCCATTCTGGAATTTGGAATGCTTTAGTACTTCGATTTAAATGGTGATTGCGATTGCCAATATTTATGGCATACTTGCAAGTATGCTGGGGATATTCTATATGCATTATGTTAATGTCGGTTACCAAGTGTTCATCATACGAATGATTTTTATACACTTGCGAGTGTAAGGTTGTTTATGAAAAATGAAATCTTGTGGTCTATTAAAATTATGGAATTGATGGATTATGATAAACTAATGAACTCACCAACCTTTTGGTTGACACTTTAAAGCATGTTTATTCTCAGGTATTAAAGAAATCTTCCACTGTGCATTAGCTCATTTTGAAGATATTACTTGGAGTCGTTCATGGCATATTTCGAAAGACGTTGCATTCGAGTCATTGAGTTCATCAAGATTATTATTAAGTCAATTATAGTTGGATGTATTATGAAATGGTATGCATGCCGTCAACTTTAGATGTAAAGAAAGTTTGTCTTTAAAAAACGAATGCAATGTTTGTAAAATGTATCATAGAGAGGTCAAATACCTCACGATGTAATCAACTATTGTGAATCGTTTATAATGTATATGAACGGGTCCTTTCATGGTTGGCTCCAGAATCTATAATCTACCCATAATGCATATTCTCAACATTATCACTAATCATATTAGCTCTATAAAAAAAATATCAAAATTGGAGTTTTAAAACACATTATAATTCTAAAAATTACCTGTCATATTAGAAACACCAGGTTTGACTCCACCCTTTTATCCAGTAAACTCAATAACTTCATTATCTGCTCATTACTTAAAGAAATAGGAGTAGACGAGCTACTCCCTAGATTATCATTATTAGTTTTACTTGCATTACCCCTAAAACTATTATTAGATACCAAACCCATTTTCTTTAGATTATTAGGGTAACCCACAACTTCAAAACATTTATCCACAATATGATTAGTCATACCATATTTGGCACTCTTAAAATTTCCAGCCCTAGTAGGATACCCTACTACTTCAAAACACTTGTCAATGGTATGATTTATCCTCCCACATTTAGTATATTTTAATTCTTTGAATTGTTAATTGACATTGGTTTTATATGTGTTAGTGTTGAAAGTAGAATACTCTGTATTCTTTTTACCACTTATGTTAGATTTTATGTGTGATTCTTCTCTAGAAATAATAGAGAAAGTTGTGTTCACTGAGGGTAGTGGATCTCTGGTGAGAATATTACTTCTAATGGGTTGGTAAATATCATCTAAACCCATTAAAAATTGCATGAGTTTTACAAGAGAATACATGAACAGCCAAGAAAAAATCAACCCAGAACGAATTAGGGTTTTAAAACCCTAATTTAACCAAATAAGCAAAAAAAACCCCCCCAAATAATCTCTGATGAACAAAACCTGGATTGAAGAATGTCTGAACACCAAATAATATACACGATTGAAATCAAACCGCTCTCTGATGAACCAAATAATGAAATCAAAACATCTACAGCAAGTATACACGATTGTATACTTAAGCCAATTAGACTCCAAACCACCAATCAAGTACTTGATTAATAACAACGTTTACAACACTTTGTTCATCAACTAGATGAACACAATTCACAAACCCTAAGTATTGAACAAGATACAGAGATGATGATGTATGTATGTGTAAATTGATAATCGAATGAATGAATCCATCTAACCCTAATCTGATGGATATAACAACTCAACACCGACATAAATAAACTTCAAAAAATGACAATCAGGTCCCTGTACATCTTAGACAAATGAATATTGACAGAAGAAGTCCCCGAAGTTATAAAACTAAACCCAACTATGTCCCGTCATTGTATAAGTATAATTTCACCCCAATACTAGGTATGTTAGCTACTCTTAACTTATACTCGATCTACAAAGGGTTTAGCTCTTCTTGTCTTCATGACTTGCATAGCGATTCTTGTGCAATAGCTCACAAAGATTCAATCCAAGCAACCTGCACTACTAATCATATACTAAGTATCATATACACAAAATGAGCAAATTAGATTGACTATTTTAACATTGATCTCGAGACCTAGTCGGATGCCTAGCTTGTGCTGTTGTCTCTATACCGCCCCGTCAAATCATTCTATCCTTTATCTTCTCTATTATTTTTTATTGCAAAAACCCCATGAAAGAAATACGGGCGTCGAACAAACAAGTTGACTTCGTTCGAGTGTTCAGAGATCTGCTTAAAGTTCAAAGCCGTCCAACAAAATTCTCCTTGTTCTTTTGTTATTATTTTATTATTCTCATTAGCCTAGTTTTTTTTCCCTTTCTCTCTTCAAAGTGACATCAAGTCACAAAAAAGAAGGTGCTGCCACTTTAATATTTCATGGTTCTTTTTTTTTCATCTTGCTTTTCTAACATAAAAGAATAAATAAATCAATCGGTGTGGGGTTGAGCAGTCTAACTTGATTAGGTTCTAAACCCAAAAAAAAAGGAATGTAGTCAAAAAATTATTTGCAGCGTTGATGAAGATTGTTATCATCAACAAAGTTCTCTGCCCAAGTTCTGCTCAACCCTTAGGTAAAACAAGCCACGACGTATAAAAAAACGTAACGGAAAAGGAAATGCAGTCAAGCAAGATGCAACGATATCGACGAATATCAGTCTATTCGGTGCAACAAATATAAAAAATGTTTTATTTGTCTTTTTAATATTTGTGTTTTACTCCAGTTCAAACTTTCACGTTTTTGCCGTTCGGACTGCGGGTGAGTGTTAGAGAATAGTTTAATATTAGGCCCGATGCTTTTACACAAATGGGCCGGACCTAATATTAAATTATTTTCTGTTATCAAGTCTCATGTCATATTTGGCATCAATATAACCAATTGAGTGGTGACTAGCAAATCAAGTTGTGAGTTCTGATGCATCAAAACGATCTATTAAGTCAATTTCGCTCTCTGATCCAATAGTCTTTCATAGAACGTATCTATCGTTTCCAAATACAGAAACAATGTTGTTGGGAGGCAAACACCAGGCGGTGTCTGTGACGATCGCTCCAAATCCATATGGACGAACACGTCATTCATTGATTTCATTGCGAGGTATTTGATCTCTATATGATACGTTTTGTAAACATTGCATTCTTTTGAAAAGGCACACCATATATGAATATTTAAATTCAAGGTTTTCGACATCTGATGATTTCTACATATAAACAATCACCGTAAATAATAGTTTACAATAGTACTTCCGTTGACAATGCAGTCAAAATAAGATAGATGGTGATGATTTTGTGAATGCAACGTTTTCTTGAATAAATCATGTATGATTCTATGCGCATGGCTTGTATAACATATAAGCAAATAGTGGAAGACTTCTAGGGAACCTGAGAATAAACATGCTAACAAGTGTCAACACAAAGGTTGGTGAGTTCATAGTTTTAGTGTTATGCATAATCTGTTTATAAAGGTGGATCACAAGATTTCAGCTGTTTCATCCAGAAACGTTTATCAAAATATTCTACAAGATTGAGCACCCTGGTAACTAAACTTTAACGTATATATAATAAGTACCCCTGTTTTAACATACATGCAACCAACATGTACAATACACGCAAACCAACGTGTATTAAACTCAAATAGCATACGTCTGTTTTATAGTCCAGGCTAGGGTTTCTATACCTGGAACAGACGGGAATGTCAAGCCCTATGGATCCATATACAACTATTCGCGCCCACCAGTTCTTATAATCGGCAGTTACTAGTTACCAAAGCTAAGGGATTTTTGGTTCAAACTCAGTGTAGAATTTAGTATGTACTTGTGTTGATTGCATTTAAAATAAAGTGCATGTATTCTCAGCCCAAAAATATAGATTGCAAAAGCAATTAAAAAGGGAGCAACTGAAACTCACCTTAGCAGCATATAAAGTTGTTCATCGTAATGTGACCGAAACTCGGATTATCAAATAATCGTAGATCTCAACCTAGAGAACATATGTTGGTCAATAAATGTCTATCAAGCTAGGTCTGGTCATAGTGTATCACAACCCTAATGCTCAAGATCGACATACAAAAGTTTATCAAAAGTCATTTCAAAAAGTCATTTTGACTTTAGTTCAACAAAACGAGACATGCCTTATATAAGGATTCATTTACTCGGTTGGTAATATTTAAAAATCCATTTTATCAATCTCGTAAACAAGTTGTTTAAATCTTAATTGTAGATTCAAAAGCAATTTCAATTAACGTCAATCATAATTCAGTTGCTTATATCTTTTAATTCGTTCATCGAAACTATTCAATATCTAAATGAAAAGTTATTGATTTTTCGCTAGCTTTCCAAAAACATGTATATCATATACCTTTTACCAGTAATATATGTATTTAATTCTTGATTCATTATAAACTGTTTAGCCACGAAATTTAGCATACAAGTATGTATAAATATATATATATACTCGAGCACTAGACATGGATACACAATTATTATATAAAAGATAAAATATAAGTACTTACATATCAATATTGAGATTCAATATTGTAGGAAAGTACGTAGACGTAACGGAGATGATAAACACTAGGTTTGATTCATAAATATATCCCCGAATATTACCCATAACCTCCTTCGCAATAACCCATAGTTTTCCTTAGTTATAATCGGTCTGTACCCCGAATTAAAATACCCGTGTATCACTTGTTACAGTACCATACTACTAATTTAAAATTTAAGCTAGGAAATATACAGAGTGATTTATTTATGTGAGTGTGTGCGTGTTTTTAAGTTCCTAATCACAAGTACTTCGTTCATATATATATATATATATATATATATATATATATAAATATATATATATATATATATATATATATATATATATATATATATAATAATATAATATATAATATAATAATAATAAACTATGCCTAATTTAAGAAAAAGGTAAGCCGCCATCACTTTTTATGTCGACATACTTTTTATGTCAACAAACATTAAGCATTTTGCGTAGATACGTACGCGGTCCGCATATGGTGTCTTCATGAAAGTTGTAGATTTTTGAGTTACGGACGTCTGGACACCAGAATCACCCTTTTTCGAGTCAGTATGATTTAGTTATGATTTTTCTCGTGCAAGTGCGCATGTTTAGTGATTTCCATCATTTTAACTTGAAATCTTGAGATGAAATGTTGTAGTCTTTTAGTGCTCATTAGAAACCTTTATTTTATCTTTATTTTCATTTTCATATCATTGAAAATCCATAAAAATATTTTAAAAATCAAATTCTATTATATCAAAAAACGTGTCCATACTAAATCGAATAACTATAGTTCTCTAAAACTAATTACATTCACATCTTTTTATCGAAACGTTATAATAATTAAAAATATATTATTTCGAAGAACGCTTTCATATATTTGAACTAAATCGAATAAATATAATTTAGTTTTCCAGAATTAGTTATATTCAAAATCATTCTTTAAAAAGTTTCATCTATGTCGTAAAACGTTTTCAATATTAAGAAAACTAAATAATTAACTTTATCAAGAGACACGAGACAATCATTGTGTTGAAAGTTAATCTCTACTAACCTTTGTCCAGTAATCGTTAATTGACATATTTGTTCTTACTTGTAGGTCACTTTACCATTTATTCCGAATATCGTTAAAAAGGAAAGGTTTCCTAAATCAAAGTGGACCTCTCAATAGAGACTCACGATCATACAATGAATTTGATAAATCAATCATTTAATATTATCTTTTAATTCCGTTGATAATTATATTAAACCTATATCAAAATAAATACGTTCGTACAAAGTATTATACGTCTAATACTTTGTTAACGTTTTCAAGTTATAATATATACACATATACATATATAATCATGTCCATTCATATAATGGTTCGTGAATCATTGGAATTTGGTCGAGGTTAAATGAATGTATGAACATAGTTTAAAATTCTTGAGATTCAACTTAACAAACTTTGCTTATCGTGTCGGAATAATATCAAGATTAAAGTTTAAATTTGTTCGAAAATTTTCGGGTCATCACAGTGTCTATTGTTGCAGATTGAGCATGCTGGTGATCGTACAATTGCGGATACAATGTTGTTGCAGACTGTATTCAATGAGGCTGCAGAAAGATGTGTAAAATGCAGAAGACCTTCAACCTCCATTATATTGTAGTAACAACTGATTTTGTACAATGAGAGTGAAGTTATCACACAACATATGGACAAATAATAACATTGAATACCTAATTTGCATTATTGCATTATTAAGTGTAATGGTACTAAAAATCATTGTGTTGAATTTATTTGAAGATATTATTTTGAAACATTTATTTTGAAAAAAATTATTTGAAGAATTATAAATATGTAATAGGTAATAAATAAATAAATGTTATCTATAGTATCATATAAATCTTTAATATGGTTATGTCATAAATAAGGATTATCTAAAAAAAATTAAAAATAAAGAAAAATTTTCTAAGCCCCTTACGATGATGTCATTAAAACAATTAATTATTTTTAATAAAAATATTAACTTATTAATTATATAATATATATAAACATTATGTTCTTATGATAAAATACTCCTAAGACCATATGTAAAATATTTTAAGCATTATGTACAACCTTATGGTAAAACACCCTCATGACCATATGTACAATATTTGAAACATTATGTACAACCTTATGATAAAACACCTTCATGACCATATGTACAAACTTTAAAACAAATTATACAATCTTTTACAAAACACCCCATGAATACATGTACAAACTTTGAAGCATATTGTACAACATTTATATAATAATTGTATTTTTTTAAAATAAAGAGACATTTGTTATTAGAAATAAATATAATTAAAAATAGAAATACTTAATTTTAAAGTAAACTTTATTATTATTATTATTCAAATATGGGTTCTCTTTACGGAACTAATTACGTTACATATGTATGCGAAATATACAAATCTCAATAAAATGTTGTAATTTTATGACAAGAAAAATAATAATTGTGATGAAAATTGGAAGAAAGTAGTGGGAGAATAAACGTAGTTCATTTATTCTGACCAATTTAAGTATATCAATATGTTTGTAAAAACAATGACAAGTTTTTTATTCGGAATCTGTGGTTCCACGGGTCATTAAACTAAATGACTTTAGCATTTACGTTCACTTAATACCTAAAACATATCATTCAACTATTTCGTTTAAACAAACTCGTGGTTTCACGAGTTATTTCACTAGTAGTAATAGTAAAGCACCCTATACTCATTCCCTTAATAAATATGTTAACGTCTTTTCAAACTATTAATCAATCTATAGGTGATTGTTGATTGTTGCTCTTATAAATAACCAAATTACCTCATATTATATATAAGATTAAGGCTACCAAATAGCTTTATACTTTTATTTTTGTTTCAATTTAGGCTATATAGGTAGAAAAATACAGTGTACGTCACATAGTTTCAAAAAGTGTTCTAATGTAGGCTATCGGTGACCGGTTATCTGCGTGTGCAGTCCTTGGGGCTAACGGACATTAACAAGAAGCATTCATAGATCGAATTAATTAGAGTTTCAGGTTCCTAATTACTCATTTAAACATCGTGTTGCATCAGATCGTATTAAAATTCATCTCTGAACAGCAGATTAAAAAGTCAAAGTTTATGAAATTTTGGTCAACAATTCAATTGGATCGTTTCTCGAACTTTCAGGACTTGATTTTAGTTCATGAGTGTTAGGTGATGGAATTAGAACAACTTTCGTGAAGAAATCATATCTTAAAAATGCCTAAATGTTAACGTTTGTTTGCTTCAGAGACTGCACACGCGAGTAATCGTTCACCAATAGCCTTCATTAGAACACTTTTCGAAAGTGTGTGACCTACACTGATATTTCTCTGAGATATAGCCGACATTATAACAAAAATAAAAGGGTGATGGGTGCAATTTTAAAGAAAATTCAGGGACCAATTGTGTATTTTGTAACTAACGATCGTTAATGAATTCGACGAATATTACCCTAATTTCAAATTTTTTGAATACATAATCCTTTTCTTAAGAAAAAATAAAATTGTAATCCTTTTTTCTTGAGCAAAAATAAAATTGTAATCCTTCTCGTGCTTAGGCAAATTGGGGGTTACGTTGATTAGTCAAATTGAAAAATTTAAGTTACATTTTCGGGCCATTTGCACATTTATATTTTAGTTTTTAAGATCCTTTAATCTCTTTAAATTATAATAACAAAGCCAAAAATAGATCATCTTAAATTCTAATCACTAATCCTAGCCATCCATTCTAAAATAATCCATTAATCTAGACCTTACAAATCTCCAACTCATGATTATGACCTCATAATCAAGAGGTTTAACACTAATGTGACTAAACTAGCCTTCTCATTGCAAAAAAGGGCGGAACGAAAATAAAAAATTAGGGTTCTATTAGAATTCAAACTATTCAATACGCAACTTGAAGGAAAAAAACCCTACTTTTCTCTGAAAAACGCACGAGCTTCGTCACCATCGAATATCACTTCTTTATTCATCTAAATCGATTTCACTCTTTTTATAATAACATCGAAAATCTCTAATAGATCGCAATGGTAATCAGATATTTATTTCACTTAATAGTGTTCATCATTCTGTGGATTAATTTATATGAATGTCTTATATGATCTAATATGAATGTCTATTATGATCTTATAATATTTACTCGAAATATGATTCATCTATGTAAAATAATTTTTCTTGAAATGTCCCGTTCATATTGATTATAAACGTTCCATATTAATTGATTTCGTTGCGAGGTTTTGACCTCTATATGAGACGTTTTTCAAAGATTGCATTCATTTTTAAAACAACCATAACCTTTATTTTATCAATAAAGGTTTTAAAAGCATTACGTAGATTATCAAATAATGATAATCTAAAATATACTGTTTACACATGACCATTACATAATGGTTTACAATAGAAATATATTACATCGACATATGTTTCTTGAATGCAGTTTTTACACAATATCATACAAATATGGACTCCAAATCTTGTCCTTATTTTAGTATGCAACAGCGGAAGCTCTTAGTATTCACCTGAGAATAAACATGCTTTAAACGTCAACAAAAATGTTGGTGAGTTATAAGTTTAACCTATATATATCAAATCGTAACAATAGACCACAAGATTTCATATTTCAATACACATCCCATACATAGAGATAAAAATCATTCATATGGTGAACACCTGGTAACCGACATTAACAAGATGCATATATAAGAATATCCCCATCATTCCGGGACACCCTTCGGATACGATATAAATTTCAAAGTACTAAAGCATCCGGTACTTTGGATGGGGTTTGTTAGGCCCAATAGATCTATCTTTAGGATTCGCGTCAATTAGGGTGTCTGTTCCCTAATTCTTAGATTACAAGACTTAATAAAAAGGGGCATATTCGATTTAGATAATTCAACCATAGAATGTAGTTTCACGTACTTGTGTCTATTTTGTAAATCATTTATAAAACCTGCATGTATTCTCATCTCAAAAATATTAGATTTTAAAAGTGGGACTATAACTCACTTTCACAGATATTTCCTTCCTCGGAAATAAGACTTGGCCACGGATCGATTCACAAACCTATACAAATATGTACATATATATCAAAGTATGATCAAAGTATAATTACAACCATTTTTATTATGTTTTAAAGATTTGAGTGTATTAAGTCAGCTGTCCTCGTTAATAACCTACAACTAGATGTCCACAGTTAGATGTACAGAAATAAATCGATATATATTATCTTGAATCAATCCACGACCCAGTGTATACATGTCTCAGGCTAGATCACAACTCAAAGTATATATATTTTTGGAATCAACCTCAATCATGTATAGCTAACTCCAACATTACTGCATATAGAGTGTCTATGGTTGTTCCAAATAATATATATACATGGGTCGATATGATATGTCAAAACATTTGCATACGTGTCTATGGTATCCAAAGATTACATAATATATTAGAATACATGTATAATACAATATAAGTTAGCTAGGATATGATTTGTATAGATTTGTTAAACATTTCCCGTAGCTAAAAAGATCAAAAATATCCAATCTTGTTTTACCCATAACTTCTTCATTTTAAATCCGTTTTGAGTGAATCAAATTGCTATGGTTTCATATTAAACTCTAATTTAAGAATCCAAATAGAAAAATTATAGGTTTATAGTCGAAAATTTAAGTCAAATGTCAATTACTAAAGAGGTAGTCATTTCCGTCGAAAGAACGACATCTTGATGACCATTTTGAAAAACATACTTTCACTTTGAGTTTAACCAAGATTTTTGGATATAGTTTCATGTTCATATGAAAAATCATTTTCCCAGAAGAACAACTTTTAAATCAAAGTTTATCATAGTTTTTAATTATCCAAACCAAAACAGCCCCCGGTTTCACTACGACGGCGTATATCCGATTTTATGGTGTTCATCGTGTTTCCAGGTTTTAAATCATTAAGTTAGCATATCATATAGATATAGAACATGTGTTTATTTGATTTTAAAAGTCAAGTTAGAAGGATTAACTTTTGTTTGCGAACAAGTTTAAAATTAACTAAACTATATTCTAGTGATTACAAGTTTAAACCTTCGAATAAGATAGCTTTATATGTATGAATCGAATGATGTTATGAACATCATTACTACCTCAAGTTTTCTGGATAAAACTACTGGAAATGAGAAAAATAGATCTAGCTTCAAAGGATCCTTGGATGGCTTGAAAGTTCTTGAAGCAGAATCATGACACGAAAATAGTTCAAGTAAGATTTTCACTCGAAATAAGATTGTTATAGTTGTAGAAATTGAATCAAAGTTTGAATATGAATATTACCTTGAATTAGAAAGATAACATACTGTAAATAACAAAGGTTCCTTGATCTTAGATGATTACTTGGAATGGATTAGAAAGCCTGGAAGTAGACTTGCAAACTTGGAAGTATTCTTGATTTTTATGAAACTATACTTATGGAATTTATGAAGAACACTTAGAACTTGAAGATGGAACTTGAGAGAGATCAATTAGATGAATAAAATTGAAGAATGAAAGTGTTTATAGGTATTTTTGGTAGTTGGTATATGGATTAGATATAAAGGATTTGTAATTTTATTTTCATGTAAATAAGTCATGAATGATTACTAATATTTTTGTAATTTTATGAGATATTTCATACTAGTTACCAAATTATGGTTCCTACATGTGTTAGATGACTCACATGGGCTACTAAGAGCTGATCATTGGAGTGTATATACCAATAGTACATACATCTAAAAGCTGTGTATTGTACGAGTAGAATTGTTGATGAAACTGAACAAGGATGTAATTGTAAGCATTTTTGTTAAGTATTAGTACTTTGATATGTGTCTTAATGTCTTTCAAAAGTGTAAGAATACATATCAAAATACAACATGTATATACATTCTAATGGAGTCGTTAAGTCTTCGTTAGTCGTTACATGTAAGTGTTGTTTTGAAACCTTTAAGTTAACGATCTCAATTAATGTTGTTAAACCAATGTTTATTATATCAAATGAGATGTTAAATTATTATGTTATCATGATATTATGATGTATGAATATCTCTTAATATGATATATACATTAAAATATCGTTACAACGATAATCGTTACATATAAGTCTCGTTTCGTAATTCTTGAGTTAGTAGTCTTGTTTTTACATATTTAGTTCATTGTTAACACACTTAATGATATATTTAAATATCATTTTATCATGTTAAATATAGTTTATCAATATCTTAATATAATACATATGTATTTAGTAGACGTTATCATAACGATAATCGTTATATATATCATTTCGAGTTTCTTAACTAAGTAATCTCATTTCTTATGTATATCACACATTGTTAATATACTTAGTGAGATACTTACTCATCATAATCTCATTTCAACCATATATATATATGTCTATATATACCACAACATGTAGTTTTTACAAATTTGTAACGTTCGTGAATCGCAGGTCAACTTGGGTGATCAATTGTCTATATGAAACTTATTTCATTTAATCAAGTCTTAACAAGTTTGATTTCTTAACATGTTGAAAACATTTAGTCATGTAAATATCAATCTCAATTAATATATATAAACATGGAAAAGTTCGGGTCACTACAGTACCTACCCGTTAAATAAATTTCGTCCCGAAATTTTAAGATGTTGAAGGTGTTGACGAATCTTCTAGAAATAGATGCGGGTATTTATTCTTCATCTGATCTTCACACTCCCAGGTGAACTCGGGTCCTCTACAAGCATTCCATCAAACCTTAACAATCGGTATCTTGTTTTGCTTAAGTCTCTTAACCTCACGATCCATTATTTCGACGGGTTCTTTAATGAATTGAAGTTTTTCATTGATTTGGATTTTGTCCAACGGAATAGTGAGATCTTCTTTAGCAAAACATTTCTTCAAATTCGAGACGTGGAAAGTGTTATGTACAGCCGCGAGTTATTGAGGTAGCTCCAATTGGTAAGCTACTGGTTTGACACGATCTATAATCTTGAATGGTCCAATGTACCTTGGATTTAGTTTCCCCCGTTTACCAAATCAAACAACGCCTTTCCAAGGTGAAACCTTAAGCATGACCATTTCTCCAATTTCAAACTCTATATCTTTTCTTTTACTGTCCGCGTAGCTCTTTTGTCGACTCTGGGCGGTTTTCAATCGTTGATGAATTTGGATGATTTTCTCGATAGTTTCTTGTATTATCTCTGGACCCGTAAACTGTCTATCCCCCACTTCATTCCAAAAAATTAGAGACCTGCACTTTCTACCATAAAGTGCCTCAAACGGCGCCATCTCAATACTAGAATGGTAACTGTTGTTGTAGGAAAATTCTGCTAACGGTAGGTGTCGATCCCAACTGTTTCCGAAATCAATAACACATGCTCATAGCATGTCTTCAAGCGTTTGTATCGTCCTTTCACTCTGCCCATCAGTTTGTGGATGATAGGCAGTACTCATGTCTAGACGAGTCCCCAATGCTTGTTGCAACATCTACCAGAACCTTGAAACAAATCTACCATCCCTATCAGAGATAATAGAGACGGGTATTCCATGTCTGGAGACAACCTCCTTCAAATACAATCGCGCTAACTTCTCCATTTTTTCATCTTCTCTCATTGGTAGGAAGTGTGCTGACTTGGTGAGACGATCAACTATTACCCAAATAGTATCATAACCACTTGCAGTCCTTGGCAATTTAGTAATGAAATCCATGGTAATGTTTTCCCATTTCCATTCCGGGATTTTAGGTTGTTGTAGTATACCTGATGGTTTCTGATGTTCAGCTTTGACCTTAGAACACGTCAAACATTCTCCTACATATTTAGCAATATCGGCTTTCATACCCGGCCACCAAAAGTGTTTCTTGAGATCTTTATACATCTTCCCCGCTCCGGGATGTATTGAATATCTAGTTTTATGTGCTTCCTTAAGTACCATTTCTCTCACATCTCCAAACCTTGGTACCCAAATTCTATCAGCCCTATATCGGGTTCCGTCTTCCAGAATATTAAGATGTTTCTCTGATCCTTTGGGTATCTCATTCTTCAACTTTCCTTCTTTTACAACCCCCTGTTGCGCCTCCTTTATTTGAGTAGTAAGGTTAGTACGAATAATTATATTCATAGCTTTTACCCGTATAGGTTCGCTGTCCTTTCTACTCATAGCATCAGCTACCACATTCGCCTTCCCCGGGTGGTATCGAATCTCCAAATCATAATCATTCAACAGTTCAATCCACCTGCGTTGTCTCATATTCAGTTGCTTCTGATTAAATATATGTTGGAGACTTTTGTGGTCGGTATATATAATACTTTTGACCCCATATAAATAATGCCTCCAAGTCTTTAATGCAAAAACAACAGCACCCAATTCCAAATCGTGAGTCGTATAATTTTGCTCGTGAATCTTCAATTGTCTAGATGCATAAGCAATCACCTTCGTTCGTTGCATTAATACACTACCGAGACCTTGCTTTGATGCATCACAATAAATCACAAAATCATCATTCCCTTCAGGCAATGACAATATAGGTGTCGTAGTTAGCTTTTTCTTCAATAACTGAAACGCCTTCTCTTGTTCATCCTTCCATTCAAATTTCTTCCCTTTATGCGTTAATGCAGTCAAGGGTTTTGCTATTTTGGAGAAATCTTGGATGAATCTTCTGTAGTAACCAGCCAATCCTAAACATTGACATATATGCTTCAGAGTTTTTGGGGTTTCCCACTTTTTAACGGTTTCGATCTTTGTCGGGTCCACCTGGATACCTTCTTTGTTCACTATGTGACCGAGGAATTGAACTTCTTCCAACCAAAATGCACACTTTGAAAACTTAGCGTACAGTTTTTCTTTCCTCAATACTTCTAGCACTTTTCTCAAATGTTCTTCGTGCTCTTGATCATTCTTTGAGTAAATAAGTATGTCATCGATGAAAATAATGACAAACTTGTCAAGATATGGCCCACACACTCGGTTCATAAGGTCCATGAACACAGCTGGCGCGTTAGTCAATCCAAACGGCATAACCATAAACCCGTAATGACCATAACGCGTCCTAAAAGCAGTTTTTGGAATATCATCCTCCTTTACTCGCATTTGATGATATCCAGAACGTAAATTGATTTTTGAATAAACCGACGAGCCTTGTAGTTGATCAAATAAGTCGTCAATTCTCGGCAGTGGATAACGGTTTTTGATGGTAAGTTTATTCAACTCTCTGTAGTCAATACATAACCTAAATGTACCATCCTTCTTCTTGACAAATAAAACAGGAGCTCCCCATGATGATGTGCTTGGTCGAATGAAACCACGTTCTAATAGTTCTTGTAGTTGGCTTTGCAGTTCTTTCATCTCGCTGGGTGCGAGTCTGTAAGGAGCATGAGCTATTGGTGCAGCTCCTGGTATAAGATCTATTTGAAATTCAACAGATCGATGTGGAGGTAGTCCCGGTAATTCTTTCGAAAATACATCGGAAAATTCTTTTGCGACGGGAACATCATTGATGCTCTTTTCTTCAGTTTGTACTTTCTCGACGTGTGCTAGAACAGCATAGCAACCTTTTCTTAATAGTTTTTGTGCCTTCAAATTACTAATAAGATGTAGCTTCGTGTTGCCCTTTTCTCCGTACACCATTAAGGATTCTCCTTCTTCTCGTACAATGCGAATTACATTTTTATAACATACGATCTCTGCTTTCATCTCCTTCAGCCAGTCCATGCCAACTATTACATCAAAACTCCCTAACTCTACTGGTATCAAATCAATCTTAAATATTTCGCTACCCAGTTTAATTTCTCGATTCCGGCATATATAATCTGCTGAAATTAATTTACCGTTTGCTAATTCGAGTAAAAATTTACTATCCAACGGCGTCAATGGATAACTTAATTTAGCACAAAAATCTCTACTCATATAGCTTCTATCCGCACCCAAATCAAATAAAATGTAAGCAGATTTATTGTCAATAAGAAACGTACTCGTAACAAGTTTCGGGTCTTCCTGTGCCTCTGCCGCATTAATATTGAAAACTCTTCCGCGGCCTTGTCCATTCGTGTTCTCCTGGTTCGGGCAATTTCTAATAATGTGGCCTGGTTTTCCACATTTATAACAAACTACATTGGCATAACTTGCTCCGACACTACTTGCTCCGCCATTACTCATTCCGACACCATTTGTTCCTTTCGTTCTGTTAACCCCTGGTCCGTAGACCTCACACTTCACCGCGCTATGACCATTTCTTTTACACTTGTTGTAAAATTTGGTGCAGAACCCTGAGTGAAACTTTTCACACCTTTGGCATAGCTGCTTCTGATTGTTGTTGTTGTTACGGTTGTTATTGTTGTTGGGATGATTGTTGTAGTTGTTGTTGTTGTTGTTGTTGTTGTGCTGTTTGTTGTAGTTGCGATTGATGTTGTGATTGTTGGGATAGTTGTTGTTGTATTGGTGACTCTTATCACCGTTTTCCTCCCACTTTCTTTTGACTAGCTTCACGTTGGCCTCTTCGGCTGCCTGTTCTTTAATTCTTCCCTCAATCTGGTTCACTAGTTTGTGAGCCATTCTACATGCCTTTTGTATGGAGGCAGGCTCGTGTGAACTTATATCTTCTTGAATTCTCTCCGGTAACCCTTTCACAAACGCGTCGATCTTCACTTCCTCATCTTCGAACTCTCTCGGACACAATAGGCACAATTCTATGAATTGTCTTTCGTACGAAGTAATATCAAATCCCTGTGTTCGTAACCCTCTAAGTTCTGACTTGAGCTTATTGACCTCGGTTCTGGGACAGTACTTCTCGTTCATCAAGTTCTTGAATGCTGACCACGGTAGCGCGTAAGCAGCATCTTATCCCACTTGCTCTAGATAGGTATTCCACCATGTTAACGCAATACCTGTGAAGGTATGCGTAGCGTACTTCACTTTGTCTCCTTCAGCACACTTACTTATGGTAAACACTGATTCAACTTTCTCAGTCTACCGTTTCAATCCGATTGGTCCTTCGATCCCATCAAATTCTGAAGGTTTGCAGGCCGTGAATTCCTTGTAGGAGCATCCTATACAATTTCTTGCGCCGTTAGATGTATTGCTAGATTCAGAGTTATTGTTGGTATGTAGCGCGACCTGTACTGCGGCTATGTTTGAAGCAAGAAAGGCACGAAATTTCTCTTCGCTCATATTCAAGGTGTGTCGAGTAGTCGGTGCCATTTCCTTCAAAATAGTCAAATGAAACAAGTTAATCATACAGAATATTAAGAGTAGTCAGTAGTATCTCGTAGCATAATATGAACTCATTTATAAAAGCTTTTTCTTCATATTAGCGTTTTATAAGTTTAAATTCGGGTACTACCTACCCGTTAAGTTCATACTTAGTAGCTAATATACAATTCAACTACTACAATTCCATATGAAAAACTGATTATAATAATATATCACATACAAATATTCTTCAAACTTACAACTTCGCTATATTACATATAACATGAAATATAGTACACTATGATACAGGAAATTTTTGAAGATAAATCTAGTTAATACGCAAGTTGTTCAGCAAAGGAAATAAAGACACGTAATTCATAAGTCCAGAAACAAGTCATGCATTCTGGTTTTACTAAGATGACTTCCCATCCTTGGTCTTGTGGAAAATAACCGTTATGACCATTGGCTAGGCAGCATGTTGTAATGTCTTCAAAAGGACGAGGGTTTTGTAATGTCCAACAGCCCCGTAATAAGCTAAAAACCTTGTTTCTCACCCCAACTACTGAATCCGTCACTTATGGGAAAGTTTTATTTAAAAGCTGCAATCCGATGTTCTTTTTCTCACTTTGGTAAGAAGCGAACATCACTAACCCGTAAGCATAACATGCTTCTTTATGTTGCATGTTAGAAGCTCTTTCTAATTCACGAAATCCTATGTTGGGATATGTTGAGTCAAAATAGGTTCTTAACCCGTAGCGTAAAATTTCATTTGGGTTCCCCGCATTTAACGCTCTAAAGAAAACACGGCGTAACTTAAAGTCTCCCCAATGTGATATACCCCACCTATCAAAGGAAAGCCTTTTATAAACTAAGGCATTTCTGGAAAGTCTTTCAAATATTTGACAAGTTAATTTCGCCATAACTAAATGTGCTGATAAATTCTGACCGACTCTAGACAAGATTTCCTCAATCATATCCTCTGGTAGGTCTTCTAAATTATTCGGTTGTCTACCCTTAACGTCCATTTTGTTTTTATAGTGTAAAATAGATAAGGATTAGATTCGTAATAACAAACAATACAAGCAATTTTTACATAGAACATAAAAGTACAAGCACACTACAATACATTTATTACACAACATGCTCTCACCCCTCTAATCTGAATCACTGGTTTCTTATTCTTCGGACTTGGTTCTTTTTCCTAATTTTCTAGGGATATATGATGTTCCTCTAATACGAGCAGTCATTTTCCACATTGGTTTAGAAAAACCTGGTGGTTTAGAGGTTCCCGGGTTATTGTCACGATATTGAAAATACGGGTGTTGACGGTACATATAAAGTTCATCGGGGTCGGAATCAGATTTCTCTATTTTGATGCCTTTTCCCTTATTATTTTCTTTTGCCTCATTAAATTTGGTCGGGGTAATTTCTATAACATCATCGGAATCCTCATCAGGATCCGATTCATCGGAAAATTGGTAATTTTCCCAATATTTTGCTTCCTTAGCGGAAACACCATTGACCATTATTAACTTTGGTCCATTGGTTGAGAATTTTCTTTTATTTGACCGGTTTTCTGTGGTTCCTACTATTCCCCCCTCCGGAACCTCTTCTTCTTCTGGTTCCTCTTCTTTCGGTTCATCTTCTTCCGGTTCTGTTTCCTCTTCTTCCAGTTCTTCGGGAACTTGTGAATCTTGCCAATATATATTCAACTCTTCGTTATTATTAGGTGAGTCAATGGGATTTGTGCTAGAGGTAGACATCTATTACATAATATCAAACATGTTAAGAGATTAATATATCACATAATATTTACATGTTAATAATATATAGTTTCCAACAAAAATGTTAAGCAATCATTTTTAAAGAAAACACAGTCGAAGTCCAGACTCACTAATGCATCCTAACAAACTCGATAAGACACACTAATGCAAATTTTCTGGTTCTCTAAGACCAACGCTCGGATACCAACTGAAATGTCCCGTTCATATTGATTATAAACGTTCCATATTAATTGATTTCGTTGCGAGATTTTGACCTCTATATGAGACGTTTTTCAAAGACTGCATTCATTTTTAAAACAACCATAACCTTTATTTTATTAATAAAGGTTTTAAAAGCATTACGTAGATTATCAAATAATGATAATCTAAAATATACTGTTTACACATGACCATTACATAATAGTTTACAATAGAAATATATTACATCGACATATGTTTCTTGAATGCAGTTTTTACATAATATCATACAAACATGGACTCCAAATCTTGTCCTTATTTTAGTATGCAACAGCGGAAGCTCTTAGTATTCACCTGAGAATAAACATGCTTTAAACGTCAACAAAAATGTTGGTGAGTTATAGGTTTAACCTATATATATCAAATCGTAACAATAGACCACAAGATTTCATATTTCAATACACATCTCATAAATAGAGATAAAAATCATTCATATGGTGAACACCTGGTAACCGACATTAACAAGATGCATATATAAGAATATCCCCATCATTCCGGGACACCCTTCGGATATGATATAAATTTCGAAGTACTAAAGCATCCGGTACTTTGGATGGGGTTTGTTAGGCCCAATAGATCTATCTTTAGGATTCGCGTCAATTAGGGTCTCTGTTCCCTAATTCTTAGATTACCAGACTTAATAAAAAGGGGCATATTCGATTTTGATAATTCAACCATAGAATGTAATTTCACGTACTTGTGTCTATTTTGTAAATCATTTATAAAACCTGCATGTATTCTCATCCCAAAAATATTAGATTTTAAAAGTGGGACTATAACTCACTTTCACAGATATTTCCTTCCTCGGAAATAAGACTTGGCCACGGATCGATTCACGAACCTATACAAATATGTACATATATATCAAAGTATGATCAAAATATAATTACAACCATTTTTATTATATTTTAAAGATTTGAGTGTATTAAGTCAGCTGTCTTCGTTAATAACCTACAACTAGTTGTCCACAGTTAGATGTACAGAAATAAATCGATATATATATTATCTTGAATCAATCCACGACCCAGTGTATACACGTCTCAGGCTATATCACAACTCAAAGTATATATATTTTTGGAATCAACCTCAACCCTGTATAGCTAACTCCAACATTACTGCATATAGAGTGTCTATGGTTGTTCCGAATAATATATATACATGGGTCGATATGATATGTCAAAACATTTGTATACGTGTCTATGGTATTCCAAGATTACATAATATATTAGAATACATGTATAATACAATATAAGTTAGCTAGGATATGATTTGTATAGATTTGTTAAACATTTCCCGTAGCTAAAAAGATCAAAAATATCCAATCTTGTTTTACCCATAACTTCTTCATTTTAAATCCGTTTTGAGTGAATAAAATTGCTATGGTTTCATATTGAACTCTAATTTAAGAATCCAGACAGAAAAAAGTATAGGTTTATAGTCGGAAATTTAAGTTACATGTCAATTACTAAAGAGGTAGTCATTTCCGTCGAAAGAACGACATCTTGATGACCATTTTGAAAAACATACTTTCACTTTGAGTTCAACCAAGATTTTTGGATATAGTTTCAAATTCATATGTAAAATAATTTTTCCAGAAGAACAACTTTTAAATCAAATTTTATCATAGTTTTTAATTATCCAAACCAAAACAGCCCCCGGTTTCACTACGACGGCGTATATCCGATTTTATGGTGTTCATCGTGTTTTCAGGTTTTAAATCATTAAGTTAGCATATCATATAGATATAGAACATGTGTTTAGTTGATTTTAAAATTCAAGTTAGAAGGATTAACTTTTGTTTGCGAACAAGTTTAGAATTAACTAAACTATGTTCTAGTGATTACAAGTTTAAACCTTCGAATAAGATAGCTTTATATGTATGAATCGAATGATGTTATGAACATCATTACTACCTCAAGTTTTCTGGATAAAACTACTGGAAATGAGAAAAATAGATCTAGCTTTAAAGGATCCTTGGATGGCTTGAAAGTTCTTGAAGCAGAATCATGACGCGAAAACAGTTCAAGTAAGATTTTCACTCGAAATAAGATTGTTATAGTTGTAGAAATTGAATCAAAGTTTGAATATGAATATTACCTTGAATTAGAAAGATAACCTACTGTAAATAACAAAGGTTCCTTGATCTTAGATGATTACTTGGAATGGATTAGAAAGCTTGGAAGTAGACTTGCAAACTTGGAAGTATTCTTGATTTTTATGAAACTATACTTATGGAATTTATGAAGAACACTTAGAACTTGAAGATGGAACTTGAGAGAGATCAATTAGATGAAGAAAATTGAAGAATGAAAGTGTTTGTAGGTGTTTTTGGTCGTTGTATATGGATTAGATATAAAGGATATGTAATTTTGTTTTCATGTAAATAAGTCATGAATGATTACTAATATTTTTGTAATTTTATGAGATATTTCATGCTAGTTGCCAAATTATGGTTCTCATATATATTAGGTGACTCACATGGGCTACTAAGAGCTGATCATTGGAGTGTATATACCAATAGTACATACATCTAAAAGCTGTGTATTGTACGAGTACGAATACGGGTGCATACGAGTAGAATTGTTGATGAAACTGAACGAGGATGTAATTGTAATCATTTTTGTTAAGTAGTAGTACTTTGATATGTGTCTTTAAGTCTTTCAAAAGTGTAAGAATACATATCAAAATACAACATGTATATACATTCTAATGGAGTCGTTAAGTCTTCGTTAGTCGTTACATGTAAGTGTTGTTTTGAAACCTTTAAGTTAACGATCTCAATTAATGTTGTTAACCCAATATTTATTATATCAAATGAGATGTTAAATTATTATGTTATCATGATATTATGATGTATGAATATCTCTTAATATGATATATACATTAAAATATCGTTACAACGATAATCGTTACATATAAGTCTCGTTTCGTAATTCTTGAGTTAGTAGTCTTGTTTTTACATATGTAGTTCATTGTTAACACACTTAATGATATATTTAAATATTATTTAATCATGTTAAATATAGTGTATCAATATCTTAATATGATACATATGTATTTAGTATACGTTATCATAACGATAATCGTTATATATATCATTTCGAGTTTCTTAACTTAGTAATCTCATTTCTTATGTATATAACACATTATTAATATACTTAGTGAGATACTTACTCATCATAATCTCATGTCAACCATATATATATATATGTCTATATATACCACAACATGTAGTTTTTACAAATTTGTAACGTTCGTGAATCGCCGGTCAACTTGGGTGATCAATTGTCTATATAAAACTTATTTCATTTAATCAAGTCTTAACAAGTTTGATTGTTTAACACGTTGGAAACATTTAGTCATGTAAATATCAATCTCAATTAATATATATAAACATGGAAAAGTTCGGGTTACTACATTTCTGCACTCCAATTTTGCAGTTTTGAAATCTTAATTATTATTCATTTATTGTGAACATGCTGTTATGAAGATGAATGACTGATCAACATGTTCCCAAAACACTTCAGATTTATTATGTACTCCAACTGTTTGTGTTTATGTCTCATCGATATTCATCGATATAATTACAAGGTTTTAACTATATATATATATATATATATATATATATATATATATATATATATATATATATATATATATATATATATGATATGTAAACGAATCATGTTCTGATGTTCGATAAGCATAATAAAACTGCTATGTGGTTTAATTTTATCATTTTGTAACATTTGTTCATTTTGTGCAGTTTTTTTTTTGTGGTTGCATAAGAACTATAAAAAATGGACCATTAGTTATCATCATTGCATGTACATGTGCCACGAACCAACAAGCTTATAGCCTAGCGGTATTAGTTATAGGTCCGAGATGGAACTTAGCAGTTTTAGTATATTTTAGATTTAAAGAGTTGTGTCATTTGATGGGTTTTTGGTGTACCTTTTTTTATATTTTCAACTTTTTAACAAAAAGTTTAATAGTTGATGCATTAGATCCTTATGTAGACTATATTATTACTGAATTTGTTAATTATTTTTGTCTATAAATGATCTGCCATGTATTTAAATTTTATGTTTAGTTTTTAATATGACAGTAAATTTTTGTCTGTATGTAATATGCAAGTAGAAGTAAAATACATATTTTTATATGTACAAGAATATTTTAGTGAGTATGTTCATTACTTTTTGGATATTAATTTACTTCATGAAGTTTGACATACATATCAAGTACAAATCTACGTGTTGAAGTATATTTTTATGAATTATGTTGTGTTTAGTCAATTTTTAGTGTACTTTGAAGAGGAATTTTTGTTTTCTATTTTTCTTCAAGAATCAAGAGGGTGTTTAGTTGTAAGCTTTTAGTTTTTCTTTCCAGATTTTGTTGACAATTTTCCCTTATTTGAATTATCTACAGTTTGGAAGGTAGTGGATTTTTGGGTAAGCGGGTCACTTGAAATCGGTTTTAGTTTTCCCTGGCACTAAGTAAGTTCTTTCAATGATGTTAGTAAGCTTTTCTTATGCTAACTGTTTCACGTATTGATATCACTTCCAATTTATTTAGACTAAATGAAGATATAAACAAATTTTTATGTGGGTGGATACATGATAGGATGAGCATCGAAGATATTGAGATTAGAACGGTATAATCTATAATGATGTAGGCGATTTTCAAGGACTTCGCAAATACTATTCTTGAGGTTTGATTTGATGTTAATTAAGAGCGGGGCACGATACAAGAAGTAGATAGTGGGACTTGTGACATATGGATTTAATTGACAAAGTGAGATCATATTTGTAGTTTTGGATCATATCTAAGGTTAGTATGAGGAGTTTTAGCTTTGAAAGTGGGCACTAATATACCGAAACTCGACGGGGTCCTGCTTACAGGTAATTTTTCTCGTGTAATAACCTTAACTTATTTTCATATAAATATATTTTTTCAGACTAGGCATGCAGGCTGCAGTGAATCGGTTACATTTCATATCTATGATCCATGACTTTTTATAAGCCACAGATTCGGTGATGTTTTTTGTTCCCAATTTGAACATTGATATAGATGAACTTGAATCAAACTTTTTATACTCATTGATCATATTAGGGGACTAAGTGGGCGTGTTATGGATATTTCGTTATAGATCATGATCGCATTTGGAGATGCCAAAAACATAAACATGGGCAAGTTCTTGTGTAGAATTATGCATGACGATGTAGATAATTTGCATGTTAAAGTTGAAGGATCAAGTTGTCGGTGCAAGTGTTACTCGCGTAGATCATGTTCAAGCAAAGAGTGCCAATTGTTGACTTTCACTTTTCAAAGCTATTTTATTTGAAGTGCGAGTTATAAAAGAGTGTTAATTTAGGTTTGGGCCGGTTTAAAATGTTGCATTATTAATTAGTGAACTTGTCATTCAAGTTTAGAAGATAAGTGATATTTAAGCTAGAGAATGAAGTTTTACAATGATGGTTATGTTCAACCAAAAATGACCATCGAATGAATGGGGTTTCTGTAGACAAAAGTATTGATTTTGAAAGCCTATTGTTTGATCATTGTGAATATTACAATGCTTAATGTGAATATTATATGATGTAGAAAGAGCAACGTATGAATTCGAGTATGGACATACAAGTGACAGAAGCTTCAATTATAGGAATAGATATGTAGATATCTTGCATTATTATAGAATAGTTATAAATAAATTGAATTCTATTTAGATTATTGGCAGGCATAGATAATTTATTCGAATAAATAAATAAATGGAATATAGTGATTTTTTCGTATTTATCTGTTGTACTTTTATATGAACATGAATTTATGCAATATTACAAAGATGACGTTGTAGTTTACAAGTTTGTTTTATTTGTTTTCTACAATATTAATACACCATTATTATTAATATTGTTTTATTTTCTAATTAACCTAACAAATACTATATAAAGTCCTATTAACGATAGTAATAAAATTTTGATTTGACTAAAAAAAAAAATCTCACGAATTCGCTGGTCTTAAGCTAGTTGGGGATAATATTAATTATTAATTGCTTATAATGTAAAATATCTTGTCATATTTTTGGATTTTGTAAATTGCTTTACAACTCTTTATCAGCAATCGGGAATGTTAGGGTATTCATTTCAATTTCAAGGATTGTGTATGAACTTTAATGTCTACATATCTATATCTTGTTAGGAATTCATGAGAACCCTAACTAAGAAACGTGATCTTCCACGATCACAAATCCAAATCGACAAACAAACTAATTAAAGCAAGAACGATAAAATAAATGCATAAATGACGTGAGAATTTAACGCGGTAATATCCCAACTCTAAATACGGAGAACTATTTACTCCACGGGCGCAAACTAAAGATTTTCTACTATAAATTTCGTGCACATAGGCTACAGGTTCAAGGGATATATTTATAGTGCTAACCTAAGACGAGTCCAAAAACAATTCGAAGTCCTAATCCAAATCCAATATTGGCCTAACAACCCCATTGCGACCGCGGTAGGTCCATTGCAACCACGATGCACCTTCTGCCACAAATTCTTTTTTTATTCGGGTTCTCAATTGATTCCTCGTTTAAATCCAACTTTGCACTCCAACAATCTCTCACTCGAAAGAGACATTAAACAAAACCTTCGTCAACCTGTCAACTATGTTTATTCCACCCACAATAACTCTAAATTAGCTAATTAACAAGTCCTTTTAATATGGGAGAATAAGCTACCCGAATCATGTCACGACTCAGAAAATTTCGACTTATTTTAAACCAAATCTATATATGGTTTAATATTTTCGAAATGATAAGCAAAGTCTGTAAGGTTAAGTCTCAGAAATTTTGAACTGTTTTTATATATGCAATTACCCTTCGACTATCTCCGACGATTCACGAACAACTATTTGTAAATAGATACATATATATTTTAATATATATAGATATGTATATATTTGAAGTATAACTTAAAATACTATATGAAGTTAATTAATTATGTAAATAAAATAATATATGATATTATTATTTATATATATATATATATATATATATATATATATATATATATATATATATATATATATATATATATATATATATATATATATATATATAAGTATATTAAATATACATATATGGTTTCGAATTAATTTAGTAAACGATAATAGCACTCGTTCATTATTTCGATTGTTATTAAACAAGTAAAATGCGAGCTTGTGAGTGATATAAATTATAGACCTATTAAAAATATATTTAGAAGCTAATTAATAAAACACTTTTTATATTTTACCTGGGATCGAGCGCGGACAATTAATTTAATTTTTATTTAATAATTTTAAATAGTTAATGACCAATTTTTACCATAATGACTGAGATAAATAAAGACATTTAATTTAAAAATATGGGATTTTTCCGAAGACTTTTATCCTCCACTGTGTAATAACGGAGCATGGGATATCAGCTAGAATAATATCGTCGGTACGTTTAAACACAACAAGTGGCGACTGTTTCTTTTACACATGAGGAAAAATTGTTTTTTATTTTAAAAATATCATTGTCCTTTGATAGCTCACTGAGAACTATAATTGGTATAATAAAACATATTAATGTCTTGTTTTACTTTATAGATTGCCAATCACACAGTACATGCACTAACATTCATTTTCATTATCTAATTACATCTATATATATTAATTATGTCGACAGTTAAAACCACCCGTGAATTGAATTATTAAAACTTATATTACTATTTTTGTTTTCTGTATCAACTAGAATCTATGATATTTATATATACACATAAATGGCTTATAGACATTTAAACACACACATATTGTTTCTTCTTCACTCGACAACTGATCACCATCATTGGCCATCACTACAACCTTCACCCACAAGAACACCACACCCACTACCAGAGTATTCTTTCCATCTTTCTTTCTTGTTTGACTAATAAACAAAATGAAACACCCCAACATGGTTTACTACTCGTCTGTTTGTTGTTTCTTATGTTGCTCGAACCAAACTTACATCACCTGCTATAACCCATCACCACCTCCACGATGCCACCACCTCCCCATCTCTACCATCTTGAAACGGTACACTAGCACCAAACCCACTTAATTTTGACATCGCTACCGGTTGTTTGTTTAAGTTAATATGCGAGTAAGCTAGACCCGGAACCAAATCACCGGAGCCACCATCATCACTACCAAACCCACATTGTCGAGCTGTTATTAATCTTTGAACCAAGATAACTGATCACCCTCCTCCTTCATGAGAACCCGCCATGACCACCTTTACTTTATTTATTTTTTTATTTTTTTTACGAATGTTACACCCATTTGTCCATTCCTCTTCGCAGTAAATGAAACGACTCGTCCATATTACTATAAACGCGGTACGTTATTCATTGGTCCCATAGCGAGGTATTTGACCTCTATATGATACATTTTAGAAAATATTGCATTCGTTTCATAAAAAGACACACCCTTATTATACATAATGCATGTTTTAAACAAGTGGGCGATTATTTAAGAAATAATCCCCATAATACATCGGTCTCCAAATACTACACACGTGACATAACAGTCGAATATAATACATGACAAAGGTTTTATTGAATGCAACATTTCATTTAAACAAAAGCATGAGACTCCATGCACATCTTGCTCATATAATGCAACAGCGGAAGACTTTCTTAAGGACCTGAGAATAAACATGCTTAAACAGTCAACACAACGGTTGGTGAGATATATAGGTTCAAAGCTAGCATCGATATAAATATAGACCACAAGATTTCATAGTTATAAATATTTCAATAAAGATATTCTATAAGTTGTTGAGCGCTTCGGTAACCATACTTAACCATAAATGTAGCATATTCCATTTATTATGAAATCTCCCTACACTGTACCAAGTGTAGTAAAAACGAAGTACTATGCAACCGTTTACGATACTAGAGCGACTAGCCCGGTTGGGGTTGTCAAACTCGATAGATCTATCAATAGGATTCGTGCTTACACGTCCTTACAACATGTAAATATTAGTTACCAAGCTATTAGGGAAAATATGCAAGGTGGTACAACTCAACGTAGAATATATTTCAAGTACTTGTGTCCATGGCGTAAAACATAAAATGCATGTATTCTCATCCCAAAATATTTATAGAATTTAAAAATGGGACTATATACTCACGGTAGTAAAAGTATATTAATAATAAGTTTTCAGCTTATTAAAAATATGGCCGCCGTCCTTGGATTCACGAACCTATAACAATAATAATGATTCAGATAATAATATGACGTGTGAATAAAATAAAACAAATTCATAGAATACTTATATATTAATTTTTAATATTTTTATGTTAGTAGTCCTTTGTTAGTAGTCCAAAATAGTCCGAAATGTCCAACAGTCCAATAATCGGTATATATATAATCTTAGAATTACCCCACGACGTATTGTATACGTATTGTCTTTGCATCAACCCAAAGACATATTGTATACGTATTGTCTTAGAATTTATCAAAACTTATTGTATACTTATTGTCTTAGGATTTATCAAAACATATTGTATACTTATTGTCATGGAATGTACCAAGATTATTATATATATATATATATATATATATATATATATATATATATATATATATATATATATATATACAATCTCGGAATTAATTAAGATTATAATATTTTGTTATACTAATGATAACATATCCAAATATATATAGGAAAAGTTAGCAAGGATATGGTTAATATAGTTTTTACAATATAAATTTCGTCCATACAACGTTAATTTTAGCAGATTTTGTTTTGCTCGCCAAATATTCATTACAACTCCGTTTAAAGTGAATCAAATTGCTATGGTTTCATAATGAACTGTAGTATTTAGAACTAAACTAAAAAAAAGTAGTGGTTTATAGTCAGAGTTACAGGTTACAAGTCATATTTGAAAGTGGTAGTCATTTTCGTCGAAAAATGACATCTTGATGACCATTTTGAAAAACATACTTCCATTTTGAGTTTAACCATGATTTTTGGATATAGTTTCATGTTCATAAGAAATATCATTTTCTCAGAAGAACAACTTTTAAATCAAAGTTTATCATAGTTTTTAATTATCCAACCCAAAACAGCCCCCGGTTTTACTACGACGGCGTATGTCCGGATTTACGGTGTTCTTCGTGTTTACAGGTTTTAAATCATTAAGTTAGAATATTATATAGATATATAACATGTGTTTAGTGGATTTTAAAAGTTATGTTAGAAGGATTAATTTTATTCGCGAATAAGTTTAGAATTAACTAAACTATGTTCTAGTGATTACAAGTTTAAATCTTCGAATAAGATAGTTATATATATATATATATATATATATATATATATATATATGAATCTAATGATGTTATGAACATAATTACTACCTCAAGTATAGTAGGTAAACCTACTGGAAATTATGAGAAAATAACTTGAGCTTCAAAGAATCTTTGATGGCTTGGAAGTTCTTGAAGCAGAATCATGACACGAAAACAAGTTCAAGTAAGATTACTACTTGATTTAAGGTAGTTATGTTTATAGGAATTAAACCAAAGCTTGGATATGATTATTACCTTGATTAAGAATGAAAAGTTACTGAGATTAGATGGAAGTTATTGATCTTTGATGAGTTGTTGGATTGGATTAAAAAGATTGGAAGTAATCTTGCAACTTCTTGATTATAGGTTGTTTTTATGATGATTAAAGCTTGTAATTGAAGCTAAATGATGGGGAAAATACTTGAAGATGATCAAGTATGAAGTTAGGAGTATTTTAAGAGAGAACTGGGAGTGTAAGTATGAGAAAATGGAATGAAGAAATGGTGTGTATGCATAAAAACGTTTTTAGTTTATAAAGAAAGAAAAGATTCATAATTTTGTTTTTGAAAGGACCCGTTCATATACATTATAAATGATTCACAATAGTTGATTACATCGCGAGGTATTTGACCTCTATATGATACATTTTACAAACATTGCATTCGTTTTTAAAAGACAAATTTTCTTTACAACGAAAGTTGATGGCATGCACACCATTTCATAATACATCCAACTATAATTGGCTTAATAATAATCTTGATGAACTCAATGACTCGAATGCAACGTCTTTCAAAATATGCCATGAATGACTCCAAGTAATATCCTTAAAATGAGCTAATGCACAGCGGAAGATTTCTTTAATACCTGAGAATAAACATGCTTTAAAGTGTCAACCAAAAGGTTGGTGAGTTCATTAGTTTATCATAATCCATCATTTCCGTAATAGTAATAGACCACAAGATTTCAGTTTCTATAAATATCCGTACACTCGCAAGTGTATAAAAGTATTCTATAAGTTGTAGGCACCCGGTAACAAGCCTTAACGTTCATGTTTTACCCTCTGAAGTACACCAGATCAGGTGTGTTTAAAATAACCTCGAAGTACTAAAGCATCTCATAGTCAGGATGGGGTTTGTCAGGCCCAATAGATCTATCTTTAGGATTCACGCCTACCGTACAAAGACAAGTAGTTTAATGTTACCAAGCTAAGGGTATATTTCTGGTTTAAACCCACATAGAATTAGTTTTAGTACTTGTGCCTATTTCGTAAAACATTTATAAATCAGCGCATGTATTCTCAGCCCAAAAATATATATAAAAAAAGGGAGCAAATGAAACTCACAATACTGTATTTCGTAGCAATTATGTATATAACGGCACTGAACAAGTGCAGGGTTTGTCTCGGATTCACGAACGTATCAATATTCTGATTCAATATTGCAGGAAAGTACGTAGACTCAACGAAAATGATAAACGTTAGGTTGACCTCACGAGCAATACCCTCGATCAATACCCATAACCTTCATAGCTATAACCCATAATTTCTTTAGCTCTATCTCATTTGAAAACTTATTTTGAAATTGTCTGAATATAACTCCGTCGTAGTATTTTATGTATACTAATAATATCTTGAAATAATACTAAGTAAATATATATATATATGTAATTCGATTGAGAGAGTTTAGAGAAATATATTTTCAAGTTTCTATGAAATAATGAAACCTATTGAATTCTATTTATAATAGATTTTTGAATTATTAAAGTGAATTATTAAAGTATGAATTATTAAAGTGAATTATTAAAGTATGAATTATTAAAGTGAATTATTAAAGTATGAATTATTAAAGTGAATTATTAAAGTATGAATTATTAAAGTGAATTATTAAAGTAAATTATTAAAGTATGAATTATTAAAGTGAATTATTAAAGTATGAATTATTAAAGTGAATTATTAAAGTATCAATTATTAAAGTGAATTATTAAAGTGAATTATTAAAGTATGAATTATTAAAGTGAATTATTAAAGTATGAATTATTAAAGTGAATTATTAAAGTTAAAGTAAATAAAGTTAAAGTTAAAGTATAGTAAAAGTATAAAAACTATGTATGTATAATACGCGTAT
This sequence comes from Rutidosis leptorrhynchoides, assembly GCF_046630445.1. NCBI lineage: Eukaryota > Viridiplantae > Streptophyta > Magnoliopsida > Asterales > Asteraceae > Rutidosis > Rutidosis leptorrhynchoides. Next base: position 451,940,815 of record NC_092335.1, read on the forward strand.
AAATATATATAATATTAATTTAAATCGTTATATATATTTAATGAAATAAAATATAAATATCGTTATATTTATTATACTGGTTAAGTAATGAGTTATCAAAAGTGATTCTAGATATTTATAAAAGTTATATATGTTTTAATAATAAAGTTCTTTTTAAACTGAAAACGTCTTTGTACGTTTGAAAATAGATTAATAGAATATTATGGAAACCAATTCTCCACTAACTTTTGTCTAACTTTCGTAAATGACACTTTTTGTTTTTATTTATAAATAGCGTTACAAATTATTCTGAATATCGTTAAGAGGAATAGATTTTCTCAAATCATAGTAGACCTCTCAACAGAGACTTGTAATCATAATTCAATGTTTCTGATAATTCAATCATTTAATATATTTTTTTTAATTTCATCAAAAATCATATTGAAACAAATACGTTCGTGTAAAGTATTATACATTTAATACTTTATTAATATTCTCAAGTTATAATATATATATACATATACATATCTATTTATATATAACGGTTCGTGAATCGTCGGAATTTGGTCGAGGTTATAATGAAGGTATGAACACAGTTTAAAATTCTTGAGATTTAACTTAACAAACTTTGCTTATCATGTCGGAATAATATAAAGATTAAAGTTTAAATTTGGTCAGAAATTTCAGGGTCATCACAGTTTTCTTGCTAAATAATTCATGCTACTTGATAAATGGTTGGTTCCACATGTTCCTTAATCATTTAAAGCTGCTAAGGAGCAGATTTTTATTTGTATATACCAATAGTAAATACATCTAGAAGCTGGGTATAATACGAGTGCAAATACCGAGCGAATACGAGTAGAATTCTTGATGAAAACAAATGGAAATACAATTGTGATTATTTTTGTTAAGTAAGAGTGTTTTGATATATGTATTGAAGTCCTTCAAATGTGTATTAATACATCTTAATACACTATATATATATATATACATTTTAACTGAGTCGTTAAATCATCGTTAGTCGTTACATGTAAGTGTTGTTTCGAAACATTTAAGTTAACGACCTTGTTAAATGTAATTAATCCCATTGTTATTATATCTAATGGGATGTTAAATTGTTATATTATCATAATAACATAGTGTGTTAATATTTCTTAATACAATATATAAATATTAAGATGTTATTACAACGATAATCGTTACGTATATATATCGTTTCGAAATTCTTAAGTTAGTAGTCTCATTTTATGTATATAGTTCATTGTTAATATACTTAATGAGATACTTAATTATCATTTCATCATGTTAAATATATATAAGTTCGTATATATATTATCATGTTATTTACAAGTTATAACGTTCGTGAATCATCGGACAAGTTGGGTGGTCACATGTTTACATAAAATTCGTTTCAATTAATCAAGTCTTAAAAAGTTTGATTGCTTAATATGTTGGAAACATTTAATCTCATGGAAAAATCCGGGTCATGACAGTAAACCACCATATTTCACCACCATATACATATCTATTTATATATAACGGTTCGTGAATCGTCGGAATTTGGTCGAGGTTATAATGAATGTATGAACACAGTTTAAAATTCTTGAGATTTAACTTAACAAACTTTTCTTATCATGTCGGAATAATATAAAGATTAAAGTTTAAATTTGGTCAGAAATTTCCGGGTCGTCACAGTACCTACCCGTTAAAGAAATTTCGTCCCCGAAATTTGATAGAGGTCGTCATGACTAACAATGAGAATATTATTATAACGATTATAGAGTTTTATCATGTTCAAGAAGAATGGATAAAATAATTCGATTACTCAAAGCGTGTGAGTGAAGTTATCGTAAATGAATGAAATAAGATAATAGTGATTCGTCGTATCTTTTGACGTCATCACGATTGATCCCCGAAAAGAAAATCTTTGTAATCTATATTGGATTTGATTATTCGGCGATTAAGGAAATTATGATCCTCTTCGAATTAATGCGATAATCCATTTTGATTTCTCTGTCGGATATTTCACTATAAATCCACCTCATTTGTTTTCTTACAACTCACACATTCTCAACTCATATTTTAAAGTATTTGTCAATATGCTTCATCCAGTGCTGATTCTTGATATACTCCTCACTTTCATATCTGTCGCTCTTCTTTTTCATCTGCCTCCGGAAGAATCTATTTACTTCTACTATACTCTTGACTTTATAGTGTTTTTAGTTCTCCCGTGTCTTTATATTGCTATATGCATTAATATATACGGTTTGTGATTTCTGGGTTGTTGTTGGGTTTTATATCTTCCCTTATATTTCAAAGTCCTTGCTTCTTCTATAATCATTGTCATTCACAGTTAATGCTCTCTTCTATTTGCTATGATTTATACTCCCATTTCTAGTTCGGAGCTTTGTCCTTTCGTTTCTTCTTCTTACAATTAAGCACCGCTTGTAATAGTCCAGAATTCGCAGATATAAATTTCGGAATGAACATTGTTATTGTTCTAGGAAGGAAATTGTAATGGCACGATCTTGACTTGTCAAATTACCAGAATACCTCGGAAAAAGCCGAATCATCAAGAAATATTTTCTTGATATTTAGTGATCAAAGGGAATACAAGAGTCGTGTAACATAGCACATGATGACGTTATGATCTGTGAATCATCATGTTCCATTTAGAAACTCAGCATGAATTACTGTAATATAATCACGTTGATCAAGTGTCATTATATTATACTAACTCATGCTTCAGCTCCCAACACTTCTTCAAGAATATTCCTATTTTAAATTCAAATTTTTTTTTTAGAATTTAGAAACTAACACAGTTTCTTTTTATGTTGTAACGCAGATATTGCGAAGAGATAAAAGATTTCAGATAAGAATAGTTGTGAAAATATCTTCAGGAATATCGAAGATATTATAATAAAAGATACGATAATATGGATGATGAAGAAGATTTGTCTGTGAAGGTTTAGAATAAGAAGTAAGGTGTTTGCTAACGATTTCAGTAGACACGGAATCATTTGGATCCTTTGAAGGCAAGTTTGGTTTTTATGATTTGTCCACAGCCTCCTTCATGGTCTGCTCAATCCGTTTTCCAGTTTCAAACCATCTCTTTTTCTCAGCTTTACCACCATACTATTCTTTATCATCAAACTTTTGACTGTTAAAGTCGTTTACAGTTTTTGCTGCTTTATCAGCATTTTTCCAATTTCGGAGAACTAGTTCATATTTTGGGATGTTTTTCAGAAAATTCACATTCGAAGTATGTAAGTCTAGGAGATAGACGTTATATGTATAACTTTTGACGTAAAATTGTCGCGAAATTCAAAATACTGATTGCTAATTCCCAGTAGTTGGTGTGACAATTATTGTTACAGGATGTAGGTGAGTACATGATGGGGTTTTAATGAATAAGTATAGTGGCTTTTCGGAGAGGCTTAAGTCGAAGGTTAATGAAGTTGTTGATAAGTTTACTGCTAATGTGGCGAGATATGAAAGGTTCCCCAGTAAAACTGATGAAGGGGTAATTGTTATAATAAGGTTTATTTGTATAAACAAATGAAGGTGATTTGCTGGAGCTGTGACAAAACTGTCTATTTTGGAAAGAGAATGAAAAATTATATTTGGTAATAAATATCAAAGGATCTGACACGGATACGTGTTAAACTATAACTCTGGTTTCAAGAGCTTTTTAGATGCATGACAGTGGGTAATATGTGGTTGGATCATCATCTCGCATGACTTTAGGAATTTTGAAGTGTTTGAACACATATTGTAATTGTTAATATACATATGATGTTCTAAGATTTTGAATGATACAAATATTTTTGTGAGTTCCATGAATAGAAATGAGGTTCTAGGACAGTTTTGAAGTCAAAGTATAGTTTTGAAAGATGTAGGAATCTAAGAGTGATGATTTCGGTTATATCTTGAATCGAATTATGAGATTTCAAAATCAGAATATGTAATTAGATTTTGAATGAGTATGGTTGTTTTGATTTCTATAAAAGAATGTATATTGTTGTGAAAGTAGGGAGTATAATGGATGATTTGCTGAATCAGATTTGAAGAATGTAACATATTAATTGTGAATTTATATATCTCTCGGGTATTACCTACCCGTTAAAAAAAATTTCACAATTAATATTTTGTACAAAAGAATTTTATTACAGTCTTTATGGAAATATATATGTGTATATTTCTTCAGATGTAATATTGATTTAATGAGTTAATATTAAATTAAACTCATTTGATTTACGGTTAAGGCTAGGATAGATAATTTCTAAACTTTAGAAATTACATAATCGCCGTAGAATGTTTCCCCAATGAAGTTATGAATCAATACTTCATCGTTGTGGTATTCCTTGGTATCTACATGGCGTATGACGTCGATGCTCGTGGGACAGATTGTGAAGTTGAGGTTTGCGATGCGGTTGTTGTTGGTGGTGGTAATGGTACTGTTGATGTTGTTGATGGTGGTACTGGTTATGCTACTGGTGCTGCTGCTGGTGTTTGTAACCTTTGCACCATATTCTCCAAAGCCACTACCCGAGCGCGAAGCTCGTTGACTTCTTCTATTACACCGGGGTGATTGTCGGTTCGGATGAGCAGATAAATAAGATCTAGAATTTGGTGTAGTATATAATCATGACGATATACTCTGGAAATGAGAGAGAAAATGGTGTTTCAGACAGGTTCGCCGGTAAGTGCTTCAGGTTCATTGCCAAGAGGGCAATGTGGTGGATGAAAGGGATCACCTTCTTCTTGTCTCCAATGGTTAAGTAGATTACGAACCCATCCCCAATTCATCCAGAATAGATGATGGCTAATTGGTTAATCCATTCCGGTCACGCTGCTTTCGGAGCTCATATGGAAATCCATATCGACATAGCTGTCGGAATCCGAGGAACTCGAACTGGTTGAGGGATCCATCTTGTATGATCAGGGAACGAATTTTTGGTATGAAATAGATTGTAGAATTTAGATTTGGTATTCTTCAATACATAATTTACATATGTATATATAATACCAAAATCCCATAAATTACGGAGGAATCTTTGAAAGATGTCAGTCAAAGTTTACAGTAACAGATATGCTAAGATAAGAATTCGTCTATACACTATTATGCAATAAATATAGGAAAACGCGTCTAGACTTAAGAATGATAAGCAGGTAATTTCCTAAGGATGGTAAGTAGATGATTTCCGACTAAAAATGATAAGCAAAACTTTTGACATGCAGACACGGTCGAAGTCCAGACTAACTAATGCATCTTAACAACTATCAGTTAGACACACTAATGCAAGACCTGGTTCGCTAAGACCACCGCTCTGATACCAACTGAAAGGACCCGTTCATATACATTATAAACGATTCACAATAGTTGATTACATCGCGAGGTATTTGACCTCTATATGATACATTTTACAAACATTGCATTCGTTTTTAAAAGACAAACTTTCTTTACAACGAAAGTTGATGGCATGCACACCATTTCATAATACATCCAACTATAATTGGCTTAATAATAATCTTGATGAACTCAATGACTCGAATGCAACGTCTTTCAAAATATGCCATGAATGACTCCAAGTAATATCCTTAAAATGAGCTAATGCACAGCGGAAGATTTCTTTAATACCTGAGAATAAACATGCTTTAAAGTGTCAACCAAAAGGTTGGTGAGTTCATTAGTTTATCATAATCCATCATTTCCGTAATAGTAATAGACCACAAGATTTCAGTTTCTATAAATATCCGTACACTCGCAAGTGTATAAAAGTATTCTATAAGTTGTAGGCACCCGGTAACAAGCCTTAACGTTCATGTTTTACCCTCTGAAGTACACCAGATCAGGTGTGTTTAAAATAACCTCGAAGTACTAAAGCATCTCATAGTCAGGATGGGGTTTGTCAGGCCCAATAGATCTATCTTTAGGATTCGCGCCTACCGTACATAGAAAAGTAGTTTAATGTTACCAAGCTAAGGGTATATTTCTGGTTTAAACCCACATAGAATTAGTTTTAGTACTTGTGCCTATTTCGTAAAACATTTATAAATCAGCGCATGTATTCTCAGCCCAAAAATATATATAAAAAAAGGGAGCAAATGAAACTCACAATACTGTATTTCGTAGCAATTATGTATATGACAGCACTGAATAAGTGCAGGGTTTGTCTCGGATTCACGAACATATCAATGTTGTAATTCAATATTGCAGGAAAGTACGTAAACGCAACGAAAATGATAAACGTTAGGTTGACCTCACGAGCAATACCCTCGATCAATACCCATAACCTTCATAGCTATAACCCATAATTTTCTTAGCTCTATCTCATTTGAAAACTTATTTTGAAATCGTCTGAATATAACTCCGTCGTAGTATTTTATGTATACTAATAATATCTTGAAATAATACTAAGTAAATATATATATATATATATATGTAATTCGATTGAGAGAGTTTAGAGAAATATATTTTCAAGTTTCTATGAAATAATGAAACCTATTGAATTTTATTTATAATAGATTTTTGAATTATTAAAGTGAATTATTAAAGTATGAATTATTAAAGTGAATTATTAAAGTATGAATTATTAAAGTGAATTATTAAAGTATGAATTATTAAAGTGAATTATTAAAGTATGAATTATTAAAGTGAATTATTAAAGTATGAATTATTAAAGTGAATTATTAAAGTATGAATTATTAAAGTAAATTATTAAAGTATGAATTATTAAAGTGAATTATTAAAGTTAAAGTAAATAAAGTTAAAGTTAAAGTATAGTAAAAGTATAAAAACTATGTATGTATAATACACGAATAAATATATATAATATTAATTTAAATTGTTATATATATTTAATGAAATAAAATATAAATATCGTTATATTTTTTATACTGGTTAAGTAATGAGTTATCAAAAGTGATTCTAGATATTTATAAAAGTTATATACGTTTTAATAATAAAGTTCTTTTTAAACTGAAAACGTCTTTGTACGTTTGAAAATAGATTAATAGAATATTATGGAAACCAATTCTCCACTAACTTTTGTCTAACTTTCGTAAATGACACTTTTTGTTTTTATTTATAAATAGCGTTACAAATTATTCTGAATATCGTTAAGAGGAATAGATTTTCTCAAATCATAGTAGACCTCTCAACAGAGACTTGTAATCATAATTCAATGTTTCTGATAATTCAATCATTTAATATATTTTTTTTAATTTCATCAAAAATCATATTGAAACAAATACGTTCGTGTAAAGTATTATACGTTTAATACTTTATTAATATTCTCAAGTTATAATATATATATACATATACATATCTATTTATATATAACGGTTCGTGAATCGTCGGAATTTGGTCGAGGTTATAATGAAGGTATGAACACAGTTTAAAATTCTTGAGATTTAACTTAACAAACTTTGCTTATCATGTCGGAATAATATAAAGATTAAAGTTTAAATTTGGTCAGAAATTTCCGGGTCATCACAGTTTTCTTGCTAAATAATTCATGCTACTTGATAAATTGTTGGTTCCACATGTTCCTTAATCATTTAAAGCTGCAAAGGAGCAGATTTTTATTTGTATATACCAATAGTAAATACATCTAGAAGCTGGGTATAATACGAGTGCAAATACCGAGCGAATACGAGTAGAATTCTTGATGAAAACAAATGGAAATACAATTGTGATTATTTTTGTTAAGTAAGAGTGTTTTGATATATGTATTGAAGTCCTTCAAATGTGTATTAATACATCTTAATACACTATATATATATATACATTTTAACTGAGTCGTTAAATCATCGTTAGTCGTTACATGTAAGTGTTGTTTCGAAACATTTAAGTTAACGACCTTGTTAAATGTAATTAATCCCATTGTTATTATATCTAATGGGATGTTAAATTGTTATATTATCATAATAACATAGTGTGTTAATATATCTTAATACAATATATAAATATTAAGACGTTATTACAACGATAATCGTTACGTATATATATCGTTTCGAAATTCTTAAGTTAGTAGTCTCATTTTATGTATATAGTTCATTGTTAATATACTTAATGCGATACTTAATTATCATTTCATCATGTTAAATATATATAAGTTCGTATATATATTATCATGTTATTTACAAGTTATAACGTTCGTGAATCATCGGACAAGTTGGGTGGTCACATGTTTACATAAAATTCGTTTCAATTAATCAAGTCTTAAAAAGTTTGATTGCTTAATATGTTGGAAACATTTAATCTCATGGAAAAATCCGGGTCATGACAGTAAACCACCATATTTCACCACCATATGTAAACCCAGCTTGAACAGTCCCATTTAAAGCTTGCTGCAGCTTTTGCTTTCTGTTTCCATTCGAACGTCACCACCACATGCCTCCCTACAAACCACCATAAACCGGTCACAACATCCCTCTTTATGCAGCTACTGCTGCTGTTATAATTTCTGTTTCAAATCGAGAACCATCACCCTTGATAACCACCATCGTAAACCACCTCCTCACCATGTATACCGCTATTATTATCTTTCTTCTTTTCTATTTTAAAACCGCCACAAACCACCACCGGAGAACCCACTTGCTCGATATTTTTTTTTGTTTTAATCACAAACCAGGAACACCACCACCTTTCACTGCCATCCTTTGAACCACCTGCAACTCATCGAACTAGTGTCTATTTCTGCTTCACTCAAAACCGCTGTAACCTTCTCATGTTCGATTTTAATCAAAACCCACTTGTATTTATGTCGACTGCTACGGTCCAATATGTTCGATGATCTTGAATGGTCCTACATATCTTGGGTTCAATTTACCCCTCTCACCAAAGTGTATCACACCTTTCCAAGGTGACACCTTTAACATAACCATGTCATCCACCTGAAATTCTAACGGCTTCCTTCGAACATCAGGATAGCTCTTTTTACGACTTTGGGCGGTCTTCAATCTCTCATTTATTTGCACAATCTTTTCAGTAGTCTTCTGTATGATCTCGGGACCAGTCAGTTGTCTGTCAAATACTTCGTTCCAACAGATAGGGGATCTACACTTTCTTCCATAAAGTGCTTCGAATGGTGCAGCATTAATATTCGTATGATAACTGTTGTTATACGAGAATTCTGCCAATGGTAAATATTTATCCCACCCATTTCCGAAATCGATCACACATGCTCTAAGCATGTCTTCAAGAGTCTGAATGGTCCTTCCACTTTGTCCATCGGTCTGAGGATGATATGCGGTGCTCATATCTAGACGAGTCCCTAGAGCTTCACGTAGTGATTGCCAAAACCTTGACGTAAACCTACTGTCGCGATCGGATATAATGGAGATAGGTACTACATGTCTTGAAACAACTTCCTTCATGTATAATCGTACCAATTTCTCCATCTTATCCATTTCCTTCCTAGGTAGGAAATGTGCAGATTTGGTGAGACGATCGACAATTACCCAAATGGTGTCGTAACCCCATGCAGTCTTTGGTAGCTTCGTGATGAAATCCATGGTAATACATTCCCATTTCCATTCTGGGATTTCTGATTGTTGAAGCAGACCTGATGGTTTCTGATGTTCTGCCTTGACTTTGGAGCAAGTCAAACATTCTCCAATGTATGTTGCAATATCAGCCTTCAAATTCGACCACCAAAAGTGTGCTTTTAGATCTTGATACATCTTTCCAGCTCCTGGATGTATCGAGTATCTCGTCTTATGTGCCTCATCCAAAACCAATTTTCTTAACCCATTAAACTTCGATACCCAAATGCGTCCAGCGAAGTATCGAGTTCCGTCTTCCCATATAACAAGCTGTTTATCTAACCCTTTAAGCATCTCATTTCCAAAGTTTTCTTCAGAAAGAGCTCCTTATTGAGCCTCCTTAATTTGGGTAGTGAGGTTCGTACGAATCTTCATATTCATTGCTCGTACGAATCATCGTTTCCTGCTCAGAAGTCCATTCGTACTTCTTCCCTTTGTGTGTTAATGCTATCAATGGTTTGGCTATCCGGGAAAAATCTTGAATAAACCTTCTGTAATAACCAGCAAGACCCAAAAATCGGCGTATTTGCATTGGAGTCTTTGGGGTTTCCCATTTTTCAATGGCTTCGACCTTCGCGGGATCGACCTGAATTCCTTGACTGCTAACGATGTGTCCAAGGAATTGTACTTCTTTTAACCAAAATGCGCACTTAGAAAACTTTGCGTATAACTGTTCTTTCTTCAATAGTTCCAGCACCAACCTTAAATGTTGCTCATGTTCTTGTTCATTTTTGGAATAAATAAGAATATCATCAATAAAGACGATAACAAACTTATCCAAATACGGACTGCATACCCGATTCATGAGGTCCATGAATACAGCTGGTGCGTTTGTCAGCCCGAACGGCATGACTAAAAATTCATAATGACCGTAGCGTGTCCGAAATGCGGTTTTCGGAATATCTTCTTCTTTGACACGCAACTGATGATATCCCGATCTTAGATCGATTTTGGAGTAAACACGTGATCCTTGCAGCTGATCAAACAAGTCATTAATTCTCGGTAATAGGTACCGATTCTTGATAGTTAACTTGTTTAATTCGTTGTAATATATACACATTCGGAAGGATCCATCTTTTTTCTTGACGAATAAAATCGGAGCTCCCCACGGTGAAGTGCTCGGTCGAATGAATCCCCGGTCCAGTAATTCTTGTAACTGGCTTTGTAACTCTTTCATCTCATACGGTGCAAGTCTGTATGGAGAACGAGCTTCTGGTGTAGCTCCTGGTACGAGATCTATTTGAAATTCTACAGATCTAAATGGAGGTAATCCCGGCAACTCTTCCGGAAAGACTTCAGGAAAATCTCTTGCCACAGGCACGTCGTTGATGCTCTTCTCTTTTTCCTTCGTTTTGACTTTATTAACATGTGCTAAGATAGCATAGCACCCTTTCTTCAAGCACTTTTGGACTTTCAAGCAGCTAATGAGTTTTAGCTTTGAGTTACCCTTCTCTCCATAAATCATTACTGGCATTTTATCCTTACGAGGAATGCGAATAGCATTCTTGGCACACACAACTTCAGCTCCTATTTTGGACATCCAGTCCATGCCGATTATTACATCAAAACTTCCTAATTCTACGGGTATCAAATCAATTTTAAACGTCTCTCCGGCTAAATTTATTTTACAATCACGGCAAATTTTATCGGCTTTAATTAGTTTACCATTAGCTAACTCAATCATGTACTTAGCATCTAGAGGTAATGATGAACAATTCAATTTAGCGTAAAAGTCTCTACACATGTAACTTCTATCGGCACCAGTATCAAATATAATAGATGCTGATAAGTCATTAATGGTAAACGTACCCGTAACAAGCTCCAGGTCTTCACACGCCTCTCTAGCATTAATAACAAATGCTCTTCCCCGTGCAGGTCCGTTATTCTTCTCTGGATTCGGGCACTGGCTCTTAATATGACCCTGTTTCCCACACCCGTAACAAGTAACAGTAGCCAGGGCAGTTCTATTTGCATTGGTGGCAGGAGTTTTGGTGCCATTTGTATTTGTAACAGGAACCCAACAATCTTCAGCAAGATGACCCCTTCGATTACATTTGTTGCACACCACATTTCAAAAACCAGTGTGATGTTTGTGGCATCTGTTACATAAGGGATTACACCCTTTGTAACCCGAGCTTGAACCACTACCCGCACCTTGCAAGGTTTCCTATTTCTTGAGAGATTGTTGCTGGTGACCTCGATCACGGTTTCCATCCCACTTTCTTTTATTATCCGATATCTTAGCATCGGTATTTGATGCGTTCTTATCCAGGATGATCTGATCCATTAGCTCATTTTCCATGGTGATAGCTTCATGAATTATCTTGGGTTTGGATGCTGTAACATTGACCTTGATGTTCTTTGGCAGACCATCTTTGTACAATTCAATCTTTCGCTCTTCCGTTGGTACCAATTCGGGACATAACAAGGCTAATTCCATGAATCGCCTGTTATAGTTGGTAAGTTCCATTCCGATAACTTTCAGATTTCGTAACTCGGCTTCCATTTTTCTAACCTCGTTCCTTGGGCAGTATTCATTGATTAGCATATTTTTCAACTCTTCCCAAGGAGTATCATATGCTTCATCGCCCCCTACAGCTTTTACATAGTTTTTCCACCATGTAAGTGCACCATCCTGTAATGTGCATGAATCATACTTTGTCCAATCTCCTTCCGCACAACCACTGATTTTAAATACAGACTCCAGTTTTTTGAACCATCGGATTAAACCGACTGGTCCTTCTGTTCCACTGAATGATGAAGGTTTGCAACCTTGAAATGCTTTATATGAGCATCCAACACGAGGGTTTGTGTTGTTTGCTGCTGCTCTTGCCGCTTCGACCCAAAGCATTCGGTCGTTTACGCGTTGGTTGATAAGCTCCTCAATTTCTTGTTTTGTCATTCGATTTAATCGAGCCATGTTTCTTCAATAAACATATAAGATAATTAATCACATAGAATATTATAGATGTAGCAAGTAATTAATGGTACATCGTGGCATATTAATAATATAAACCAATTATTATAAAAGCATTTTCTTCTTATTAGCGTTTTATAATTGTAGCTCGGGTAGTACCTACCCGTTAAAGTTCATACTTAATAGCTAGTACACAAATTAACTACTACAATCATGATAATATTCTATCATGAAAAACTTAATGCATTAATACTTCACGCTTATTCTTTTGGTACAATATTTTACAATAATTCAATACCACTATTTACATAAAACATATGTAAGATGAAATATAGCACATGATATATTATTATATAAGGCGTGAAGTCGAATAGCTGCAAAAACATATTAGAAACGACGAGGCTTCCTTGGGAATTCAAAGAAATCTGGGAAATCATAGAATTTTCGCTTCCCTACTGTCAGAGTGCGTATTTCAGCGGTAAGTCTAGGTTTTGGTTGGGGTTCAGTAGATGACATTTTTGTAGTATTGGTAAGACATGGTTGACTAGGTGTGGTAGTATCGGGAGCACTTGGTACAATAATTGTTTTATTAGTTTCTGCTTTTGGAATTTCTGGGTTGTCGATTATAGGTTCCTCTTCTGGTTCCTCTGGGAGTTGTGAGTCTTCCAAAAATGCATCTGACTCCAGGTCATCATCGTCATCAGTTATATAGATGATTGATACACCTTCCTTCGGGTCATCGTCGTTATCAGATAAGTCGATGATTGGTACTTTTGCTGGAGATTCAACTTCGGAGTCGCTGAATGTGATAATGAGATTGGTGCTAGAAGTAGACATCTATCACACATTAACTACCACATTAGAAATATATCACATAATATTTATATGTTATAATATTCAATTTTTGACCAAAAATGATAAGCGATGGTTTTCAAAAACAAGTTCTGTCAAAGTCCAGACTCACTAATGCATCCTAACAAATACCGGTCAGACACACTAATGCAATTTCTGGTTCGCTAAGACCACTGCTCTGATGCCAACTGAAACTACTCGTCCATATTAATATAAACGCGGTACGTTATTCATTGGTCCCATAGCGAGGTATTTGACCTCTATATGATACATTTTAGAAAATATTGCATTCGTTTTATAAAAAGACACACCCTTATTATACATAATGCATGTTTTAAACAAGTGGGTGATTATTTAAGAAATAATCCCCATAATACATCGGTTTCCAAATACTATACACGTGACATAACAGTTGAATATAATACATGATAAAGATTTTATTGAATGCAACATTTCATTTAAACAAAAGCATGAGACTCCATGCACAGCTTGCTCAGATAATGCAACATCGGAAGACTTTCTTAAGGACCTGAGAATAAACATGCTTAAACAGTCAACACAAAGGTTGGTGAGATATATAGGTTTAAAGCTAGCATCGATATAAATATAGACCACAAGATTTCATAGTTATAAATATTTCAATAAAGATATCCTATAAGTTGTTGAGTGCTTCGGTAACCATACTTAACCATAAATGTAGCATATTCCCTTTATTATAAAATCTCCCTACACTGTACCAAGTGTAGTAAAAACGAAATACTATGCAACTGTTTACGATACTAGAGCGACTAGCCCGGTTGGGGTTGTCAAACCTGATAGATCTATCAATAGATTTCGCGCTTACACGTTCTTACAACATGTAAATATTAGTTACCAAGCTATTAGGGAAAATATGCAAGGTGGTACAACTCAACGTAGAATATATTTCAAGTACTTACGTCCATGGCGTAAAACATAAAATGCATGTATTCTCATCCCAAAATATTTGTAGAGTTTAAAAATGGGACAATATACTAACGGTAGTAAAAGTATATTAATAATAAGTTTTCAGCTTATTAAAAATATGGCCGTCGTCCTTGGATTCACGAACCTATAACAATAATAATGATTCAGATAATAATACGACATGTGAATAAAATAAAACAAATTCATAGAATAATTATATATTAATTTTTAACATTTTTATGTTAGTAGTCCTTTGTTAGTAGTCCAAAATAGTCCGAAATGTCCAACAGTCCAATAATGGGTATATATATAATCTTAGAATTACCCCACGACGTATTGTATACGTATTGTCTTTGCATCAACCTAGAGACGTATTGTATACGTATTGTCTTAGAATTTATCAAAACGCATTGTATACTTATTGTCTTAGGAAAATTTAGCAAGGATATGGTTAATATAGTTTTTACAATATAAATTTCGTCTATACAACGTTAATTTTAGCAGATTTTGTTTTGCTCGCCAAATATTCATTACAACTCCGTTTAAAGTGAATCAAATTGCTATGGTTTCATAATGAAATGTAGTATTTAGAACTAAACTAAAAAAAGTAGTGGTTTATAGTCAGAGTTACAGGTTACAAGTCATATTTGAAAGAGGTAGTCATTTCCGTCAAAAAACGACATCTTGATGACCATTATGAAAAACATACTTCCACTTTGAGTTTAACCATGATTTTTGGATATAGTTTAATGTTCATAAGAAATATCATTTTCTCAGAAGAACAACTTTTAAATTAAAGTTTATCATAGTTTTTAATTATCCAACCCAAAACAGCCCCCGATTTTACTACGACGGCGTATGTCCGTTTTTACGGTGTTCTTCGTGTTTACAGGTTTTAAATCATTAAGTTAGCATATCATATAGATATAGAACATGTGTTTAGTAGATTTTAAAAGTTATGTTAGAAGGATTAACTTTGTTCGCGAACAAGTTTAGAATTAACTAAACTATGTTCTAGTGATTACAAGTTTAAATCTTCGAATAAGATAGTTATATATATATATATATATATATATATATATATATATATATATATATATATATATATATATATGAATTGAATGATGTTATGAACATAATTACTACCTCAATTATAGTAGGTAAACCTACTGGAAATGATGAGAAAATAACTTGAGCTTCAAAGGATCTTTGATGGCTTGGAAGTTCTTGAAGCAGAATCATGACACGAAAACAAGTTCAAGTAAGATTACTACTTGATTTAAGGTAGTTATGTTTATAGGAATTAAACTAAAGCTTGGATATGATTATTACCTTGATTAAGAATGAAAAGTTACTGAGATTAGATGGAAGTTCTTGATCTTTGATGAGTTGTTGGATTGGATTAAAAAGATTGGAAGTAATCTTGCAACTTCTTGATTCTAGGTTGTTTTTATGATGATTAAAGCTTGTAATTGAAGCTAAATGATGGGAAAAATACTTGGAGATGATCAAGTATGAAGTTAGGAGTATTTTAAGAGAGAATTGGGAGTGTAAGTAAGAGAAAATGGAATGAATAAATGGTGTGTATACATAAAAATGTTTTTAGTTTATAAAGAAAGAAAAGATTCCTAATTTTATTTTCTTGCTAAATAATTCATGCTACTTAACAAATGGTTGGTTCCACATGTTCCTTAATCATTTAAGGCTGCTAAGGAGCAGATTTTTATTGGTATATACTAATAGTAAATACATCTAAAAGCTGGGTATAATACGAGTGCAAATACCGAGCGAATACGAGTAGAATTCTTGATGAAAACAAATGGGAATACAATTGTGATTATTTTTGTTAAGTAAGAGTGTTTTGATATATGTATTGAAGTCCTTCAAATGTATATTAATACATCTTAATATACTATATATATATATATATATATATATATATATATATATATATATATATATATATATATATATATATATATATACATTTTAACTGAGTTGTTAAATCATCTTTAGTCGTTACATGTAAGTGTTGTTTCGAAACCTTTAAGTTAACGACCTTGTTAAATGTAATTAATCCCATTGTTATTATATATAATGGGATGTTAAATTGTTATATTATCATGATAACATAGTGTGTTAATATATCTTAATACAATATATAAATGTTAAGACGTTATTACAATGATAATCGTTACGTATATATATCGTTTCGAAATCCTTAAGTTAGTAGTCTCATTTTATGTATATAGTTCATTGTTAATATACTTAATGAGATACTTAATTATCATTTCATCATGTTAAATATATATATAAGTTCATATATATATTATCATGTTATTTACAAGTTATAACGTTCGTGAATCATCAGACAAGTTGGGTGGTCACACGTTTACATAAAATTCGTTTCAATTAATCAAGTCTTAAAAAGTTTGATTGCTTAATATGTTGGAAACATTTAATTATGTAAATATTAATATTGTTCAATATATAATCATGGAAAAATCCGGGTCATGACAGTAAACCACTATATTTCACCACCATATGTAAACCCAGCTTGAACAGTCCCATCTACAGCTTGCTGCAGCTTCTGCTTTCTGTTTCCATTTGAACGTCACCACCACACGCCTCCTTACAAACCACCATAAATCGGCCACAACATCCCTCTTTATGCAGCTACTACTGCTGTTGTAATTTCTGTTTCAAACCGAGAACCATCACCCTTGATAACCACCATCGTAAACCACCTCCTCACCATGTATACCGCTATTATTATCTTTCTGCTTTTCTGTTTTAAAACTGCCACAAACCACCACCGGAGAACCCACTTGCTCGATATTTTTTTTATGTTTTAATCACAAACCGGGTACACCACCACCTTTCACTTCCATCCTTTAAACCACCTACAACTCATCGAACTAGCGTCTATTTTTGCTTGACTCGAAACCGCTGTAACTTTCTCATGTTCGATTTTAATCAAAACCCACTTGTATTTATGTCGACTGCTACTTTTTCATTTATGTTCGCAGAAAGATAATGATGACGAGATGATTCAAGGAAGATGTTGATCATAAAACGTTGATGATGTCAATGTATGATGATGTTGAAGTTAAACGATGAATTAAGCGTGAAGATGATGAATAGTCGATTTATAATGTTCGAGCTTATTTCTGTTTTTGTTAAATAACGATGAGTGAGTTATGATGATGATAGAATAAAGAAAATAATGATATATGTTGATACAAAAGCTGATGGGGACATATACCTTGGATTCTATATCAACCGACATAAGTTTCTTTATCTTAATTTAACCATTACAAAATTTGAATCGGGCCACTGTTGGGCCGAGGGCCAACTTATATTTTCTGTTCAGCCGAGATCCAACTTACATTTTTCTGTTGGGCTTCCATTTGAGCATAATTGGGTTAAATATAAATGGGTTACGAATTTAAACAGAAATGAAAGAACAGAGGAGTGATTTGATGTGTTTTCGGGTTAGCGAGATGTCTCGGGTTCGAGCCCTGCCTGTGACATAATTGTTATCTTTTTAAAGGTAGTATTCCTATTATTAATTATTATTATTATTATTATTATTATTATTATTATTATTATTATTATTATTATTATTATTATTATTATTATTATTATTATTATTATTATTATTATTATTATTATTATTATTATAAATATTATTATCAAAATAAGTATCATTATTAGAATTATTATTATTATTATTATCATCATTTTTAATACTATCATAACTATTAGTATTATTATTATTATTATTAAAAGAACCATCATTTTTAAAATTATCATTTTGGTTAAAATTATCATTTTTATTAAAATTATTAGTATTATCAAAAGAATCATTAAAATTATTATTATTATTAAAATTTACATTATTATTATTTTCACTACTAGTATCATTATTATTATTATTATTACAACTATATTATTATTATTATTATTATTATTATTATTATTATTATTATTATTATTATTATTATTATTATTATTATTATTATTATTATTATTATTATTATTATTATTATTATTATTATTTTTACTACTAGTATCATTATTATTATTACAACTATATTATTATTACTATCAATATTACTATTAATATTATTATTATTATTACAATAAGAGTTAGTCATATAAAAAATATACTTAATAAAACTATATTAAAAAAAATTTTAAAAATTTATTATTTAAAGTATATAAAATAAATATATTTAATTAAGTTATTAATGAAACATATAATATATTTAGATAACATTTATATCACTAATAATAATATATAAACTTGTTCGATTACGATTATATGTTTTAATATATATAATTGATATAGGTTCGTGAATCCGGGGCCAACCTGCATTGTTCAGTACCGTCGTATGCATATTTTGCTACAAAATATCGTATCGTGAGTTTCATTTTCTCCCTTTTTAATTGCTATTGCAATATATATTTTTGGGCTGCGAATACATGCGCTCTTTATAAATGTTTGACGAAATAGACACAAGTACTTAAAAGCATTCTACGATTGGGTTATTATACCGGATATCACCCCTTTTTGCTTGGTAACCTAAGAATTAGTGAACGCCACTAATTAACGCGAATCCTGAAGGTAGATCTATTGGGCCTAACAGACCCCATCCAGGTTATGGATGCTTTAGTACTTCGATTTTCAATATACAGATGAGTGTTCCTGTATGTTTGGGGATATTCTAGATGCATTTTGTTAATGTCAGTTACCAGGTGTTCATCATATGAATGATTTTAATACAGATGAGTGTTCCTGTATGATGATTTTTGCAGATGAGTGTTCCTGCAGGTTATTTATAAAAATAAAATCTTGTGGTCTATTAAAATTATTGAAATGATTGTTTATGATAAACCTATAAACTCACCAACCTTTTGGTTGACACTTTTAAACATGTTTATTCTCAGGTATTAACGAAATCTTCTGCTGTGTATTTGCTCATTTTAAAGACATTACATGGAGTCGTTCATGCATATTTCAAAAGACGTTGCATTCAAGTCGTTGAGTTCAAAAAGATTGTTACGACAGATTAGTTATTCATATTATGAGAAACATATGTCATTGTTACAAAAGGTTATTTGAAATGAGTTTGTCTTTTAAAAGAATACAATGTTTGTAAAACGTATCATATAGAGGTCAGTACCTCGCAATGGGACCAAATGTTGATGTATTCATCCAGGTGGATTTGGACGGGTTATGACAAATCACGCCGCACTTTACTCGTTAACCTACGAGTAAGTGAAGTCTTTCGACACCAAAACACCGTTGAGTGATTATCCAATCTTCGTCAACCTAATACTTCAATAATCTAACCAAGAACGTTAAACCACCATTTATACTGCCAAACTCCATTTGAGATACGCACACTCCTATCACATTCCTCGGATAAGGAGACGTCTGATACAAGGTCTTCAACAATACTTTTTAGAATCGATATCAACCATTTAACTCTCTAGTCGGTCGTCTTCTCTCATCAATGAAGAAGACTGGTTGAGGCTAAGCAAAACCTCAACTTCTCCGTCATAAACACCTTAGTAAACATATCAGCGGAATCGTTCTTACTAAGGACTTTTTCTAAAACTAAAGTACCATAATTTAAGAGTTCGTGAATAAAATGATACCTTAGTTTGATGTGTTTCATACGAATATGAAACACTGGATTCTTCGTAAGGTGAACCGCTCTTTGATTGTCACAATATAAGACGCTATACTCTTTTTTTTTCCCAATTCATCCAAAGAGTTCTTCAACCAAACTAACTCTTTCGCGGCTTCCGCCGCGGCCATATTCGGATTCGGTTGTAGATAATGCCACACTTCTTTGTAATCGAGGTAACCAACTAACCTTCGTCTTACTAACCGTGAACACATAACCCATAGTGCTTCTTCTCGAATCATCACATCCACCAAAAATAGCATTCACATAACCCACAAGTATGACATTGCTTTTAGCATCAACATATCACCCCTGAGCGCACGGTGCATCCACGTGGCTCACTCCTCGGTGTAGTCAGCGATGAATGGACCTAGCTATCATTCGAGAGGAGGCCTAAAAGAAGGACTTAGGTTTGAGGGGATGTTTGTAAGGGTCCAAATCAAAGTTCAACATCGATCATGGTATAAAACAAATGTATGCATATAAGTCTATGGGAACTCTCTCTACTACCAATTGGTTTTAAAGAAAAGAAACTATTGGAGTTATATTGTAGGTCATGTTGTTGGTCTATACGACCTATGTTAAATCACTTTTAACTTAAGTAATTATATAAGTATAGTAACTATTGTTAAAAATACAATATTTAATAAAGAGATAAGCTCTAGGTTTACTAAGTGGTTTAAATGAATGTGGTTACTCAATTTAATGCTTTAGTATTCCTGTTGATAAATGATTTTCTGTGATTTGCATTGCATACATTGACTCAATATATACAAGAGGTATACTAACCAAATCCTCTACACATTAGTACATAATATCTTTTCTAAATATATAATGATTGACTTTGACTTTGCTTGCTGTATATTCCATATGTAATACAAGATAAATATAGATGAGATATGGTGATGATTATATCGGCTAATACAGCCCCTCAGTTTGAGCGGGAGAGTGGGCGTACGTTTAAACTGGTCCTAAATTCCTCAAACAAAACCCTGGGTAAACCTTTGGTGAAGATATCAGCGAATTGAAATCGTGTCGGTATGTGAAGTACACGGATTTGACCACGAGCGACTTTTTCACGAACAAAGTGGATGTCCATTTCAATATGCTTCGTGCGTTGGTGCTGCACGGGATTACCGGAAAGAAAAATTGCACTTACATTATCACAAAACACAATAGTAGCTTTAGACAAAGGGCAACGAAGCTCCAAAAGAATATTGCGAAGCCAACACGATTCGGACACAACATTAGCCACACCCCTATATTCAGCTTCGGCACTTGATCGGGAAACGGTCGGTTGACGTTTAGCGGACCATGAAACAAGATTACCTCCCAAAAACACGCAATACCCGGAAGTAGATCGTCGTGTATCGGGACAACCGCCCCAATCAGCATCAGTATAAGAAACTAAAGACGATAGTGAGGACTTTGTTAAGTGTAAGCCATGAGAAATGGTACCACGAACATACTTAAGAATACGACATAAGGCTTGCATATGACACTCTTTCGGATTGTGCATGTGTAGAAAAATTTGCTGAACGGCATACGAGATGTCGGGGCGCTTGAATGTCAAGTATTGAAGCGCACCGGCCAAACTGCGAAATTCAGTCGCATTCGAGTAAGATGGACCATTCGTGGAGCTCAGCTTACCATTCGTGTCAACGGGAGTCTTAACAGATTTGCAATTTGTCATACTGGCACAATGAAGAATATCCTCAGCATATGTTTCTTGACTTAAGAAGAGTCCACTCTCAGTACGAGTGACCGAAATACCCATAAAATAACTTAGAGATCCTAAATCTTTCATTGCGAATTCTTTTGCAAATAGAGACATTAACATAGAACGTAGCGTGTTGGAAGATGTAACCAAAATGATGTCATCAACATATATTAATAGATAGGCTGTTTCATCCCGATGATGATAGACAAATAGAGAATGATCCGAACGACTATGATGAAATCCAATAGTCGAAGCGAAAGAGGAAAAACGTTGGTACCACGCACGAGGTGCTTGTTTCAAACCATATAACGAACGTTGTAACAAACACATGATCCGGCTTATTATTATCACGAAATCCATATGGTTGATACATGTAAACTGTTTCATTTAGAGCACCATGAAGAAATGCATTTTTGACATCCAATTGGTTGATGTTCCAAGATTTAGATAACGCAATGAATAAGACAAGTCTAATAGTAGCCGGCTTAACAACCGGACTAAAGGTTTCATTGCAATCAATACCAACTGTTTGTGAGCGCCCATCACCAACCAAATGGGCTTTATACCTCTCAAGAGAGCCTTCGGACTTCATTTTGTGCCTAAAAATCCACATACTACGAATAACATGCATGTTAGGGGTCCGCGGGACAAGAACCCAAGTATTATTATCCATTAAGGCATTATATTCATCGGTCATGGCCATGTTCCAATTAGGATCAGATAAGGCTTCTTTAGGTGTGCGAGGAATAGGAGAAAGAGTGGTGACCGAAGAGAGATTGAATTGTACCTTTCGTTTGTAAATACTACGGGTTGTAACGGTTCGAGTGGGTGGAGGTGGTATTTCATCAGGCGAGGTAGGAGCAGAAGGTGAGGAAGACATATTAGGCGAAGTAGTAGACGGTGGAGATTGGTGTGTATGCGAGGTTGGAGAGGTAGGCATAGAAGAAGTAGGCGATATGTATGTTGGACTACTAGGAGAAGTAGAAGACTCAGTGGGCGTAGTGGATGCAGATCGTGGGCTGGAGATGGAAGGCCCAAAGTTAATAGGTTGGGCTGTAGGCGGGCTATGAGTATTAGAAGGTTGGCTAGTCGATTGGTTTGGTAAAGGGGTGGCAGTAGGCTGATTATTAAAGTAGTGAGGTGTATAGAAAGAAGTATGAATTGTATCAGTGAGTAAGTGATAGTTGTTAGGAGTAGAGTTTTGAAGCGTAGAGAAGGGAAACTTGGTTTCATCGAAAACAACGTGGCGAGAGATGATGAACTTTTTAGTAGAGGGATCATAACATTTATAGCCACGATGATATGGTGGGTATCCTAGGAAAACACATGAGGTAGATCGTTCTTGTAGTTTATTGAGAGTGTGTGAAGGAAGCAATGGATAACATAAACACCCGAAAGTACGGAGGTGAGAATACGATGGTATACGATTATAGAGACATTGTGTTGGAGATCGAAGTTGTAGTGTTTTAGTTGGTAAGATATTGAGAAGATAAGTGGCCATTTGTAAAGCATGAGGCCAAAATGATAAAGGAAGAGAGGCATGAGATAGAATGGTTCTCATAATATTGTTTATAGCTCGTATTTTGCGTTCGGATTTCCCGTTTTGTGGTGAAGAATATGGACAAGAAAACTGAAATTGCATACCATTTTTATCACAAAATTGTTGAAAGTTTTTGTTATTGTATTCAGTTCCGTTATCACATTGAAAACTTTTGATAGACTTCTCAAATTGTGTTTGAATATACGCGCTAAACTTAAGAAAAGTGGGGTATACGTCAGATTTGTTAACAAGAGGATATGTCCATAAGAAATTGGTGTGATTATCTAGAAAAAGTATGTAGTACCGGTGTCCATTGGTACTTGGAACTGGAGAAGTCCATAAATCGCTATGTATTATATCAAACGGTGATAAAGTAGTAGAGGAAGAAGAAACAAAAGGTAATTTAACTTGTTTTCCAAACACACAAGATTGACAAACTGAATTCAACAATTGTTTATTACACGAAATAAACTTTTTATTTCTAAGAGAACGTAGAACATCATCGCCTGGATGTCCAAGACGGTGGTGCCATAAATTGGGAGACAAAGCAGCAAAAGTGGAAGGGTTGGATAGATGTTGCAGCAGCGAGTTGGTGATAGGATATAAATCGCCCGTACTGTTACATCTCAGAATTGGTATGCCCTGCGAAAAATCCTTCACAGTAAAACCAAAAGGATCAAATTCTAAAGAAATGTTATTATCAGTTGATAGAAGACGAACGGATATAAGATTTTTAATAAGATTCGGTGAGTGAAGAATGTTTTGTAAGTAAAGAGGGTGAGAAGGGTTTGAAAGAATAGAGTTACCAAAACCGTGAATGGGAATGCCATGGCCATTTCCAACTATAATATTTTTACGTTGCCTTAAAGGATAATAAGACTCGAAATTACCTGAGTTCGCGGACATGTGAGAGGTAGCGCCAGTATCCATGTACCATGTATCATCGGGAGGATTCAGGGTCATAGTGTGCATAGCGCTGTCAATATCCGTTGGACAATAGCCTGAAGAAACTGACCCGTTCGAGTATTGGGCCTGTGGAGGTCTTGGGCCTAGAATTCCAGCCTAGTTATTATTAGTGTTGGTGGTGGGTCTGGCCCAAGAAGTAGTGGGGTAAGGACATGGTGAATTGGCCCAAGTAGAAGCCCAAGGTGGAGCAGAATACATCCAGGGGGATACCCCGTCCAATTTTGAGCAGAGGTCGAAGAAAACTGATTCCGGCCGCCATTAAAATTGCCCCGACTCCGATTGTTTCTTCCCCGATAATTATTACCACATCCACGGCCACGAGAATTCTGAGATCGATACGGTTGATTTGTTGATGGAGCAGGCGAATTGGGTCGAACGATTGAAGGCGAGGATTCACCATTCAGCGATTGTTTCTGTGTTGAAGTCGCCAGAAGAGCAATATCATTCGTGGTCTAATTGTTAAGAACCTGCTTCTTTTTACGAGTTTCTTCCAAAATAAGCTTCGATCGGGCATCGTAAAAAGATGGGAGTTTGTCCATTTGAGTAAAGTAAGTGCCGACCGTATCAAAGTTAGCATTCAAACCCACGATTAATTGAAGCACCATACGGTTATCTGAAACCTTGTCACCAACGTTGCGAAGTTGATCGGCCAGGACTTTGATCTCCTGGCAATACGCAGCACAATCAGAGAAGTCATCTAAACGAATGGTATTGAATTGTCTTTGAAGATAGAGAGCACGAGAGTTTTTATTATCTTGAAAAATATTTTGCAAACGGGTCCAGGCGTGTGCTGCAGTGGATTCATCTTCAATGATTTGATTCATCAAATCACTCGAGATCGTAGCATAGATCCATTGAAGAACCAATGCATCTAAACGATCCCATAAAGCATCTTTGGGAGTGGTAGGAGCTGGAGAGGTGACTGATGAAGCAGAGGAGTCATCGGCAGTTGGTATGATGTGATCAATTACAACATATGCCTTGCAGTGCAGCTTGAAAAGGTGAGACCAAGAATTGTATTGTGAATCATTGATTGATAGGGTTATAGGGATCAGGTTTTTGATATTAGAAATTGAGAGTGCTGGATGAAATTTTTCTGTCATGATGACAGTGATGATAGTGATGTATAATTGCAGGGATAAAGAAGAGGTAGATGCAAGAAGAAATCGGCCTGTAGGGTTTAGAGGAGGAGGGATTGGCCTGATACCATGTTGATAAATGATTTTCTGTGATTTGCATTGCATACATCGACTCAATATATACAAGAGGTATCCTAACCAAATCCTCTGCACATTAGTACATAATATCTTTTCTAAATATACAATGATTGACTTTGACTTTGCTTGCTGTATATTCCATATGTAATACAAGATAAATATAGATGAGATATGGTGATGATTATATCGGCTAATAATTCCGCTGTTTTCTTATTTGCTTAATAAGTATGGAATAATAAGTAATTGATACTATGATCATTAAAATTAAAGAGGTTACGGTTTGGTCGAGATCCCGAGCCCGTGTAGTGAAAGAGATGGACCATAATATTTGATTTCGAGCCGGAGAGCTCAAGCCGGTGTAGTGGCAGAGCTGACTATAATATTTGATTTTTGTGTACTTGATGAAATTGTATGCAAAATGTTTTTGAATCTTTGGAATTTAATGTACATGATATTTAGTCAAAGTAGAAACAGAAGAACTTAGAATTTATTGACACTATGCATCAACTTGGTTCTGAGATTACATTCAATAGAGTTACAGTTCATGCATACGGGAACGAAGATATATGGTGCCGATACGATTAAAAGGCGGAATTATGTTATAGTGACCACTCGTTTAGCTCTCTACTAAACTGAGGATGTAGATGATAAAAACTTGTGCAGTTATATCATACATTAATATAATTCCTCAATCTGTCCTGTGATGTTTTACCCCTAAATAACATTTCCGTTTCAACTACTTTCACCAAGTGTTTGATCTCTGTTAATAATGTTGGAAGCAGTAAACACAATTTCATATCAAGGCTTGAATGCTGAGAACGCTACAACGGAATTGAGGCCACCTAAGCCGAATGAATTTGAAATGGCTGCATGACAATAAAGTCAACTTATATATCATGGTAACCAGAGAACTATACTCAAGACTTAGGGGGGAACTCACCAACATTGATCGCGTGTTGTTGTTTCTGATTTGCAACAGTGTCAAATTCTACCGTAGGTTCGGGGTCCTAAAGTTTCACCAAAATATGATTGTGAATAAAATATAGTTAACAAGAAAGGGGAAAAGAAATGGAATGTAGGATGTATCATGTACAAATTGATTAATGGTGGGATGTAGCCATCCTGTTTGAATAGCTTTGATTGTAGCAATTGCTTCTAGACCTCCGGAGGCACCCATACTGTGTCCGATCATAGACTAAAACAAATACAAGAAGAAGTTAAATTTTAACATCGAGTTCATATTGGTTACATGACATGAACCATGGTGGAGGTTACCTTGGTTGCGTTGATTTTGATTTCTCCGATTTTCTTAAATACCTTCTTGAGAGCTTTTAACTCGGCCAAATCCCCATTCGTTGTGGATGTTGCATGCGCATTGATGTAATTTATCTAATCAAATAGAGTAATTTTATGAGTAGGAAAATGGCAACGATAAATGGATTCTTCCCAGTTCATGCTACCCGATCCAATATATAATTTTGGTGAGGATTGAACCCGAGACGTTTTGTGAGGATATTAGGATTCCATCCAGTTGGGATGGTTCCTAAAAAGAAAAGATTATATAGCGTGTGTTTATGTGTTGATTAAACATCCTCAAAAGAAAATTAATGAGAGAAACTTGAAGTACCTCTTCTACAGACACACAAGCATTAACAAGACTGTTTTGTATACAATTTGAAAGCCCAAGCCCATCTGATCGTGGACTTGTTATATGATAAGCATCACACCTTACCGCACCTCCCAAATACTCTGCTAGTATTGGTGCATCTCTTTTCATTGCATGTTCTAAACTCTCCATCACCTACAAATATATATGAACACGTGTATATATAAGCAACAAGATGAACCAAAAATCTGTTGAAATGAGTACGCAATAATTATGAATGGTATACCAAAACAGCTGCACCTTCCGCGATGACAAAACCGTCTCTATCTTTGTCCCATGGTCTAGAAGCAGTCTCAGGATCATTATTTCTTTGAGACAATGCCCTACAAGCACTGAAACCTCCCACTGCAATTGGGGTAACCAAAGCGTCAACACCACCTGTAATCATCAAATCAGCTTCACCTTCACGGATGTGAGTTGCAGCCGCACAAAAGCAAGCATTGGATGTTGCACAAGCAGCAGAAACACAATAATTTGGTCCCATGAAGCCAAGATCGATAGCAAGTAAAGAAGAGGCCATGCTTGTTATCGAAAAAGGTGTGGCATATGGTTTGAGTTTACTATAACCTCTCGTGATCATTGACTCCACACTGTTTGTAAAAACAGTACAACCACCCATTCCAGATCCGACAAGTACACCAGCTCGCTCCTTATCTATCTGTTGATCACCATCCGAAAGTAATGTAACTATTAATATAAGATTCTTAGAAACAGTATAAACATGCAACACAAGATAAACCTCATTTAAATGCAAAAACAAACAAAAAATATGATCAATTACAAATGTTGGGATAGTCACTTTAGACTAAAGTTTGGTTTACTGAATTTATTAAGTTGGGATTATTTAGTATTTAATTAATGTTAGCTATGGTTAGAATTAATTGCCTTTAGACTACCATTAATCCTGACTGTGACTTCAGACGGAAATTATGCACATTTTGATCAAAAAATGGATTTTTGACTGTAACTGTTTCATTAAACCCAAAAGGTCAATTTTTTTGTGTCAAAAATTTGTAGGAATATTTTGTAGGGTAATGTGGCAAAATCTTATTAAAAATTTGAGTGGGAAAGAATAAATTAATAACAACAATATACTAATATTAAATCACTATTGGTTGGATTTTTTGTCACCTTTCCGTCACATTTGTGACTAACGCTTCCGACTAAGAGTGCTCCCAATGGAGAAGTTTCTCAATGGTTAGTCCAGAGTGCCACATCAGCGCCATATCAGCACTTCCTTCCCAGGACTAAACTCATGACTAAACACTCCCAATAGAGACACTTCTTCTTCCATATTTTTATTTTCTTTTTTCATTTTTTATAATATCAAATAATTATAATTATTATTATTAATGATTATTACATATTATTATTATTATTATTATTATTATTATTATTATTATTATTATTATTATTATTATTATTATTATTATTATTATTATTATTATTATTAATTATTACATATTACAATACAACAACAACAACAACAACAACAACAACAAAACCCAATCCCGCATATGCGAGGTATGGGGGAGGTGAGATGTAGACAATCCTTCCTCTATCCTAGAATAGAGGAGAAGTCGTTTCTCTATCCACGAGTCGAGAAAAATTCTCTACCCACATGAAGAGAAAGTCATCCCTCTCCCTACCCCAGAGTAGAGAGATTGCTTCCGTGCGGACCTCCGGCCTATATATATATATATATATATATATATATATATATATATATATATATATATATATATATATATATATATATATATATAAAATTAATAATAATAATAATAATAAAATAAAATAAAATAAAAATAAAAAAATAGAAATAAATAAGGGTAAATAAATAAATAAAAAGTAAAAGTAGAAAAGATACGCCATGAAAATGGTAGAAATCAAATTTCCATGGGTATTTAAACCTGCCTGAAAAATTAATTTAGGCTCTAAGTAGCATTCAAGACGCCACAAAATCGACGCTTGTTGTTGCCTCGAATAGTAGAGCCAAAAGACCTAGTAAACATAACAATATTACAATATTATTACAATATTACATATTATTATTATTATTATTATTATTATTATTATTATTATTAAATTAATATTAATACTAGTAACCCATCCGGCCATCCAGACATATAAAGATAGATATATTGTATTTGTATGTATTTTTTAAAAGGAAAATTAAATTGAGGTGGGTCCTATATATAACAACAACCATCTTCCCCAAACTTGAAACACCCATTTTCATTTTCAGATGTAACTTTCAAACCTAAAATTCTTCTTTTTTTTTGTTCACTACTAGTCAAATTCATACAACAAAATTATTTAATTATATAAACAAAAAGGAAAAATAGCAAAAAGAACCCGTTTGTCTCGTCCACAATTATGATCAAAATGCACGAGCGGAAGAACGGTAGCCTGGGCGAGGCCCTGGGCGGCCACCTGGGCGGCCCGCTGCCATCGGCGCTCAGGTGGGCGAGGTGCTGAGCGGCCCTATGGACGGCAACGTTGGGAGTGCTCTAACCCTGCGTTAAATTCATCAGCTTCTGTCAAATCTGGTCTAGCTCATATCACGCTTCCGACTCACGCTGCGTTAGTGAGTCTTAGCTAGTTGAATTTAGTATGCAAATATGCAACGGTGACCGTATCTTGTGGAATGTGGGTGAGTTAGTTTGTTAGTACGTGAGTCATCCACTAATTTTAAAGGGGTGTTAAAATAGGAAATAGTTGATAGTGGTTTGTAATCTATTTTTGTATTTAAGAGGTTCATGTATTGTAATCTTTTCAATAGAAGTAGCAACGTAGTCCCTAAGTTTATTTTTTGCTTACTGTTTTTATGTTCATACCCAAATAAAATAAATAGAAATTATATTATGTTAGTACTTTAATTTACGAGTTTGAGGGCCGGTGTTCCAACCCAAAGATATCCAATATGTTTAACCTGCATTACTTAAATAAAGGACACTTTTCTTGTAGTGTATAGTGCTTGATTGATTACAAACCTTAGAGCATTCATGGCCATCAAGATCAGCATCTTTTAGGGCTTTCTTTCCAGCAACTATGCAATATCGTTGACAGTTATCAAGTCTCATGTCATACTTGGAGTCAATATAACCATTTGAGTTGAACCCACGAATCTGACCAGCAAATCGAGTTGTGAGTTCTGAAGCATCAAAACAATCTATTAAGCCAATTCCGCTCTCCCCATTCAAGAGTTTTCTGAAGAACATATCTACATCATTTCCGAATACAGAAACGAGACCCATACCAGTAATCATTATTCGCTTTTTTGGATCTTTCTCCCTTTTCGGGGCGGTGGTATTGGAGTGGTGGGAAGCAAACACCAGGTGGTGGCGTCTACTGTTGCTGGTGCGTGTTGGTGATCGTACAATTGTTGCTGATAAAATGTTGTTGCGGACCGGATTGAGTGGGGCGGCCAAAAGATGTGTAAAATGTAGAAAACCGTGAACTTCCATTAGTCTGTAGTGGAAACTGATATTGCACGTATAATGACAGTGAAGCTATATACATAACATATATATATATGCAGCTGATAGGAAACATTGAATACCAATTCGCATTATTGCAATTTCATGTGTGATGGTCAGATGGTGCATCATTAAGTGTTGAAATTATTTGAAGAAATTATAAGTATATGTAAATAGGAAGTAAATGTTAAAGTAAAACGCTACGAGTATACACCAAGTATGAAACATTAGCGGTAAATTTGAAATGTGATTGTGTTTTCTTTTGGATTCTTATTTGTTGGTTGATTGTTTGTCCCTAGCTTAGTTGTGTCTAGTTTCGTTTTTTGTGTTTGTTTAAGTGTTTGGGTTGGCATTTGCTTCTATCCTTGTTGTTTTGGGGTCGGTTTTTGCCCTGGCTAGGCTCGATCTTATATAGCTGTAGCTCATTGTATTTGATTAGTGTAGTTTAATAGTTTCGAGCCTTCCCATTATGTTTTCTTTGTACGGTTTAGGTTTTCATCTTCCGATGAAAATGCTTACTACTACATTTATGCTCATTTAGAGCCCCTCATTTAGAAGTGTTAATTATACTAAAGGAACACCTCTAATTAACATTCTCAAAAAAAAAAAAAAAAAAAAAAAAAAAAAAAAAAAAAAGGCGCCTGAACACGTCTATATAATAGTAGGAACACGTCTATTTATAAATTTACAACACCACCTCTAATTGATAACCACGTCTAATAAGTTTTACCAGGAACACGTCTAATTGACAACACGTCTAATAAGTTTTACCAGGATCACGTCCAATTGACAACACGTCTAATAAGTTACCAAGAACAAGTATAATAAATTTACAAGACACCTCCAATTAATTGGAGTAACACGTCTAATTGGAACACGTCTTAATAAGTTACCAGGAACGTCTAATAAGTTTTCATGAACACGTCTAATTAACCAAACACGTCTAATTAAATATTAACACTAACCGCCGAAGATAGTTCTGAAAGATAACTATCTTCTATATATTTATATAAACAAGAGTGAAGAGCGATTAGCAGCTTAGTTGTCATTAGCAGATTAAGTAATTTAGATAAAAGTTAAACAATATGCAATTACTTCAAATACAATTTACGTCCCTTATTCCCCTTTTTACGTACCGAAATCAAAACATTTTCTTTCCTTTTATCTGAAAAAACTCATCTGCTAATATGTAATTGATTATGCAATGAAATCGAATCGATTCATAACAGGTGGAAATCAATATGCCTAAATATAAGTTTCTAGGTTAAATCCAATTTGGTTGATTTACGTTGTAATATGTTTGAATCTCCCAACGGCGAATGAATGGATCGTTCCGGCAATGACATTTAATCAATTCAGAACGTGTATAGAAATCGATATGATTTCAATACCCATCTACCACTCGATTGCTTCAATTAAACTCAATATATGCAAAAAAAGGTACGCAACTTCGATTTAATCAATATTCATTAGTGCTAATGTATTGAACATTCAAATTTTGATTAGGGTTTCAGAAAGCATTACATGGTTTATATTGAAAAAAAATTACGCTGGTGGTACCTGTGGTTTGTACACTTTTGCACCGTTACACCTAAACTTTTATTTTTGCGTGGTTGGTACATGAGTTTTGGTTAACTATCACCATTGGCACCCAATGCTAACGTCTGTTTACTGTCCACCGTTAACCCCTCACATGTGCAACTCTGTTTTAGGTATGTTAATTGGTCGCAAGGTAAAGCCTTTTATGGATGTTGCGCCAGCTAATGAGAATTTTGCGCCCCATATCGCTAATTATGTGCCTGAGTCTCCGCCTATCATTCCATTGACCATGGGGTGGTATGATTGCACGACAGATCCGGACGACTTCTTATAAAGATATGAAGGAACCGCGCGTGTTCAATCTTGTAATGATGAAACCAAGTGCCTAGAGTTTCAGACTCTATTGCTGGGGGTCGCAAGGGAATGGTTCAGTAATCTCCCATTGCCGCTCGCCAGCTCCTATACCGATCTTCGGGCGCGTTTCTTGCTGAACTTCCACAACATGCTCACTCGAAAAAGAACACATTTAGAGTGCCATGATATCAGGCATGGGGCAAGAGAATTCCTTGGGGAATTTATAGATCGGTATACCAAGGAGGTAGCAAAGATGTCTAGACTCCCCAAAAGTCAAAAATTATCTGGATTTATACATGTGCTATGCAAGGATCGACATCTCGCTTTATGGCAACGTTTGCGCATGAAAGTCCCTGATACTCTAGAAGAAGAAATTAAAGAGGTGCACGAGCATATGCAAGCGAGGGAAGACACTACACAAAAAACGGTGGTAAGAATCTAAAAATGGAGGCAACAAGGATGATGATTCTTATCGGGGATAATCTGGCAGATCAAAGCGCAAAAGTGACAACTATAGCCAGGGTTCTGGTTCATCAAAATACAACAATAATAAGTTTTAAAAGTCGAACAACAATTCTGATCAAGGGAAAAGTCATTTCCCAAGTTAGAACTTTGCAATCATGCGCGATTTAACTAAGATACCGAAGGAAATCCTGACAACACAACCAATTTGTCCGACGTTCGCGGCGCCCGCCAAAATGTCGGACTATGCCAGAAGGGAGAAGTCTAAATTTTGCAAGTTCCATGATGATTATGGGCATGAATTCGATCGTTGCAAGTCTTTTATTGAAAAAATGATCGAATGTCTTAGAAGAGGTGAGTTTAATCACCTGAAACCAGTTAACAAGCAAGGACCTTTGTCGCAGAATAGTGCGCTGGAGAAAGTTACTCAAAGTCAAAAGAAGAGTGGTGAAAAAAGCTCCGATTAAATTGTAAATATGGTTCATGCATGGCATTCTGGCCAAAGGTGCAAGGCAGAACAATTGGAAGAATGGGAAGCAGAAGCTATTACTTTTCCTCCCATGTAGACGATCAATCATTCGCATGCACCTATCATTATCAAAGATCGCATCACTAACTGCAGGTATAATCCCAGGCGATTGAATATTGACACAGGAAGCAACGTCGATGTTATGTATGATGTGACGACCCGGAAATTTTTGACCAAATTTAAACTTTGTCTTTAATAATTTAATGTTTCCGACACGATAAGCAAAGTCTGTAATGTTAAAATCTCAAAAAATTTGAAACTATATTTATGTAATGCAATTACCCTTCGACTATTCCCGACGATTCACGAACAATTAATTGTAAATAGATATGTGTGTGTGTGTGTGTGTATATATATATATATATATATATTTATATATATATATATATATATATATATATATATATATATATATATATATATATATAATTTGAAATATAATTTGAAGTATTATATGTTATTGTTATTAATAAAATAGGTAGGATATTATAATAATTATTATTTAAAATATATCTATATATATAAATAAAGTATATTAAAAATAAATATTTAATGATTGTATTACTCGCTTGATGTTTCGATCGATATTAAACAAGTTATAAACGAACTTATGTGATTTTAAAATAAACGGTGATCCAAAAATGAGTGATATAAATTATAGGCTCACTAAAAATATATTTAGAAGTTAATTGTTAATTTTTACATTTGGCATATTTTACTTGGGGTTGGGAGCTAATAATTAATTTAATTTTTGTTCAATAATTTTAAATAGTTAATAATCGAATATTATACCATAATGACTAAAATAATTAAAGAAACTTAATATAAAAATTTAGGATTTCTCTAAATGCATTTATCCGCAATTAATTAACAACGAACTACAATACCCACTCCGTGGAAACTGTGAGTACAAAATATCTAATTAAAAGTTATGACTGCGCATTCATTTCACTTATTAGACATATTATTATTAATCTAATATTATTTTATTTATTATTACTTTCACTGTAATTGTATGTATATGTATATGTGTTATGCACACATATCTTGATAGAATCTCCAACCCACTTATTTCTTACCCGTGAATTTAATCAACATAAAGTAAATAAAATGCACTGTTTTTAATTGATAATTGAACGTTTTTGTTTCCTATCTAAATCATCACACAACATCACACTTTTTCATTTGTTTTATCGACAACTCACATGACCACTTATCAATCCTCCACTATCCCCTTACAAACCAACTATCCACTATCTATATTATATTTTCCCTTACATATGCATACAAAGGGATTACACACTGCAAGATCGAGAACACCCATATCACTTTGAACTAACCATCACCATGATCACCGGCCACCATAACCACACTCTCTCATTCACCGGACAACCGTCACCACCACAACAATCACATCTCTCTTTTCTCTTTCTACACCTTCTTATAAAACTTGAAAGCCATTAAAAAAAAAAACAACCCAACCTATTACTCCCATTTCACAACCATCGTATATTTTTTTGTGTATTATTTCTTGTCGCTGATTCAAACTAAATCAAACCCGTTGAAACCCACTTGTTATTTCCTGGTTTAAATCGATCAACAAAATGTTGTAAATGCCACTGCTACTCGTGTCCAGGTTATTGTTTCAACCATCAAAACCTTCACTCGACCTAAACCACCGTTGTCTTATCACCACCGCCGTTGAACCACCCATCATTCACAAATCATTGCCACATGTGTATCGCTTTCTTTTCATGTCTTTTGTTCAAACTCAGCCATAACAAAAACTGCTACTTGTCTTCGCTATTGTTACAGCCCATTTTCTTATGTTTTCTGGAGTAAACGAACATCATAAATCACCTCAATCTCCTCATAAACAGCTGCTACACCTACTTGTCGATGTTCCTACTTCAGGTAAACATGAACTGCCACCTTTATTGTCGGATTGCTGCTACCGTTTTGATTCCTGTACGAAACCCACCATCGAAGGCCAATTACTATGGTTTTTAGTTATACTCCAGTCAAAACCCTACATTAAATCATCACAAACCCACGAATAACCTGCTGCAAATATATATAACTGTTTCTGTTTCAAATCGTTATTTTTTTTATATATTTGTTACTTTTAACAAATGATAAAGAGGATAATGATTGATTGAGATAATGGGAATAGAATGATGATAGTAATTAACTTCTATGATTGATGATTAAGGAATGATGAGAGTGATGGATCACTATCTCCTAATCTCACTTGCTAGTTAATAAAAAATGGTGGACCAAGGTTTATGTTATATAATGATATATATAGGCTGTAAACGAATTTTTTTTTAAACCCAGGCGTAAGATTTTATATTACTTGGTGGGGTGTACGTTGGTAAACAGCCTGGACGAATTTTCTTTTTAAACTAGAACTTCCAATTTGCTTTTGGGCCACCATATCTTATTTTACAATTTAGGCCGTGACTTCACTTATGGTTTTGGGCCGAAATTTAATGGTTTATTGGACTGTCATAATTCAAACTCGTATCTGGATCAAAATTTGGTATATGTTTGCTGTTAGCAGAGTAGATGATAATATGATAGATTAGGATTACGATTACAATGATGTTATGATGAATCAAAATGATGATGGACGTGATGAACCGGAGAAAGTGATGTGACTATGATAATAATGACTAGGTTAGTAATAATAAGGGTATAAGAATGGTGATGATATTAGATCATAATAACGATGATGAAATGATAAGTGTTTGATGAAGATGAACTAGTTAATCATGCGGATTAATACCAAAACAAATCGTTGGTTCATTGGTTTAAAGGTGTTAACGGGTTAGCGGGACGTTGCGGGTTCAAACCCGGACTTGGGCATATTTTTTAAGGACTACTTCATTGAGGTAGTTTACTTATTATTCATTTTTATTATTATTATTATTGTTATTATTATTACTAACATGGATATTAGAATTAACATTATTATTATCATTTAGGTTATTATTATTAGTATCATTATTGAAATTATTATTAATACCACTTATATTAAAAATTATCATTATCAAAAGTATCATTTCTATTATCACTATTATTGTTATTATTACAAATAAGTATTATTTTTTCAAAAATACATTACAAATATGTTAATATTATATATTACTAAATTTTTATGACATTAAGTAAACTATATATAAAATATATCAATTAATATAAATATATATTCTTATCATATATAAACCTTGAAATAAATTTCTATTTATAATATATTATGATAAATGATAAATATTATACTATTAAACTACTTTAATAAGTATTTACTATATTAATATTAATAAATGTAATATAGAACTAAATATTAACTACCTAAAATACATAGGATAAATATAACTTAATTAGTAATATGATATGTAAATTATTAATATATCAACTTGTTAGTTGTTATTATATGTTTTAATATATATAACTGATAAAGGTTCGTGAATCCGATGCCAACCTTGCATTGTTCAGTTCCGTCGTATGAATATTTTTACTACAAAATATTGTAGAGTGAGTTTCATATGCTCCCTTTTTAAATGCTTTTGCAATATTTATTTTTGGGACTGAGAATACATGCGCTGCTTTTATAAATGTTTGACGAAATAGACACAAGTACGTGAAACTACATTCTATGGTTGAATTATTAAATCGAATATGCCCCTTTTTAGTCTGG
Organism: Rutidosis leptorrhynchoides; assembly: GCF_046630445.1. Classification (NCBI taxonomy): domain Eukaryota; kingdom Viridiplantae; phylum Streptophyta; class Magnoliopsida; order Asterales; family Asteraceae; genus Rutidosis; species Rutidosis leptorrhynchoides. Next base: position 451,977,934 of record NC_092335.1, read on the forward strand.
TAATCTAAGAATTAGGGAAGGTACTATAGTGACCCGAACTTTTCCATGTTTATATATATATTAAATGAAATTGTTATTTACATGATTAAGTGTTTCCAACATGTTAAGCAATCAAAGTTGTTAAGACTTGATTAATTGAAATAGGTTTCATATAGACAATTGACCACCCAAGTTGACCGGTGATTCACGAACGTTAAAACTTGTAAAAACTATACGATAACATATATATGGTTATATATATAGCTAACATGGTTTTATTATAAGTATGTATCTCATTAGGTATTTTAACAATGAGTTATATACATAAAAATGAGACTATTGATTTAAGAAACTCGAAAACGACATATATAACGATTATCGTTATAACAACGTCTTACTAGGTACATATGAATCATATTAAGATATTGATACACTTGGTTAATTATGTTAAATGATAAGTAAATATATTATTAAGTGTATTAACAATGAAATACATATGTAAAAATAAGACTACTAACTTAATGATTTCGAAACGAGACATATATGTAACGATTATCGTTGTAACGACATTTAACTGTATATATATCATACTAAGATATATTATATATCATAATAGCATGATAATATAACAATTTAACATCTCATTTGTTATAATAAACAATGGGTTAACAACATTCAACAAGATCGTTAACCTAAAGGTTTCAAAACAACATTTACATGTAACGACTAACGATGACTTAACGACTCAGTTAAAATGTATATACATGTAGTGTTTTAATATGTATTCATACACTTTTGAAATACTTCAAGACACTTATCAAAATACTTCTACTTAACAAAAATTCTTACAATTACATCCTCGTTCAGTTTCATCAGCAATTCTACTCGTATGCACCCGTATTCGTACTCGTACAATACACAGCTTTTAGATGTATGTACTATTGGTATATACACTCCAATGATCAGCTCTTAGTAGCTCATGTGAGTCACCTAACACATATGGGAACCATCATTTGGCAACTAGCATGAAATATCTCATAAAATTACAAAAATATGAGTAATCATTCATGACTTATTTACATGAAAACAAAATTACATATCCTTTATATCTAATCCATACACCAACGACCAAAAACACCTACAAACACTTTCATTCTTCAATTTTATTCATCTAATTGATCTCTCTCAAGTTCTATCTTCAAGTTCTAAGTGTTCTTCATAAATTCCAAAAGTTCTAGTTTCATAAAATCAAGAATACTTCCAAGATTGCAAGTTTACTTCCAAGTTTTCTAAATCCATTCCAAGTAATCATCCAAGATCAAGAAACCTTTGTTAATTACAGTAGGTTATCTTTCTAATACAAGGTAATAATCATATTCAAACTTTAATTCAATTTCTATAACTATAACAATCTTATTTCTAGTGGAAATCTTACTTGAAATTGTTTTCGTGTCATGATTCTGCTTCAAGAACTTTCAAGCCATCCAAGGATCCTTTGAAGCTAGATCTATTTTTCTCATTTCCAGTAGGTTTATCCAAGGAACTTGAGGTAGTAATGATGTTCATAACATCATTCAATTCATACATATAAAGCTATCTTATTCGAAGGTTTAAACTTGTAATCACTAGAACATAGTTTAGTTAATTCTAAACTTGTTCGCAAATAAAATTTAATCCTTCTAACTTGACTTTTAAAATCAACTAAACACGTGTTCTATATCCATATGATATGCTAACTTAATGATTTAAAACCTGGAAACACGAAAAACACCGTAAAACCGGATTTACGCAGTCGTAGTAACACCGCGGGCTGTTTTGGGTTAGTTAATTAAAAACTATGATAAACTTTGATTTAAAAGTTGTTATTCTGGGAAAATGATTTTTATTATGAACATGAAACTATATCCAAAAATCATGGTTAAACTCAAAGTGGAAGTATGTTTTCTAAAATGGTCATCTAGACGTCGTTCTTTCGACTGAAATGACTACCTTTACAAAAACGACTTGTAACTTATTTTTCCGACTATAAACCTATACTTTTTCTATTTAGATTCATAAAATAGAGTTCAATATGAAACCATAGCAATTTGATTCACTCAAAACGGATTTAAAATGAAGAAGTTATGGGTAAAACAAGATTGGATAATTTTTCTCATTTTAGCTACGTGAAAATCGATAACAAATCTATTCCAACCATAACTTAATCAACTTGTATTGTAGATTATGTAATCTTGAGATACCATAGACACGTATACAATGTTTTGACCTATCATGTCGACACATCTATATATATTTCGGAACAACCATAGACGCTCTATATGTGAATGTTGGAGTTAGCTATACAGGGTTGAGGTTGATTCCAAAATATATATAGTTTGAGTTGTGATCAATACTGAGATATGTATACACTGGGTCGTGGATTGATTCAAGATAATATTTATCAATTTATTTCTATACATCTAACTGTGGACAACTAGTTGTAGGTTACTAACGAGGACAGCTGACTTAATAAACTTAAAACATCAAAATATATTAAAAGTGTTGTAAATATATTTTGAACATACTTTGATATATATGTATATATTGTTATAGGTTCGTGAATCAACCAGTGGCCAAGTCTTACTTCCCGACGAAGTAAAAATCTGTGAAAGTGAGTTATAGTCCCACTTTTAAAATCTAATATTTTTGGGATGAGAATACATGCAGGTTTTATAAATGATTTACAAAATAGACACAAGTACGTGAAACTACATTCTATGGTTGAATTATCGAAATCGAATATGCCCCTTTTTATTAAGTCTGGTAATCTAAGAATTAGGGAACAGACACCCTAATTGACGTGAATCCTAAAGATAGATCTATTGGGCCTAACAAACCCCATCCAAAGTACCGGATGCTTTAGTACTTCGAAATTTATATCATATCCGAAGGGTGTCCCGGAATGAGGGGATATTCTTATATATGCATCTTGTTAATGTCGGTTACCAGGTGTTCACCATATGAATGATTTTTATCTCTATGTATGGGATGTGTATTGAAATATGAAATCTTGTGGTCTATTGTTACAATTTGATTTATATAGGTTAAACCTATAACTCACCAACATTTTTATTGACGTTTAAAACATGTTTATTCTCAGGTGAATACTAAGAGCTTCCGCTGTTGCATACTAAAATAAGGACAAGATTTGGAGTCCATGTTTGTATGATATTGTGTAAAAACTGCATTCAAGAAACTGATTTCGATGTAACATATTTGTATTGTAAACCATTATGTAATGGTCGTGTGTAAACAGGATATTTTAGATTATAATTATTTGATAATCTACTTAAAGCTTTTTAAACCTTTATTTATGAATTAAAGGTTATGGTTTGTTTTAAAAATGAATGCAATCTTTAAAAAACGTCTCATATAGTGGTCAAAACCTCGCAACGAAATCAATTAATATGGAACGTTTTTAATCAATAAGAACGGGACATTTCAGTTGGTATCAGAGCGTTGGTCTTAGAGAACCAGAATTTTACATTAGTGTGTCTATTCGAGTTTGTTAGGATGCATTAGTGAGTCTGGACTTCGACCGTGTTTACTTGAAAAATGATTGCTTAACAAATTTTGTTGGAAACTATATATTTTTAACATGTGAATATTATGTGATATATTAATCTCTTAACGCGTTTGATATTATGTGATAGATGTCTACCTCTAGAACAAGTCTCATTGACTCACCTAATAATAATGAAGAGTCAAATGTAAATTGGAATGATTCATGGACTGATTCACAAGTTCCCGAAGAGGAACCGGAAAAAGAGTCGGAACTGGAAGAAGAATCGGAACCGGAAGAAGAATCGGAACCGGATGAAGAAATAGAACCGGTGGGGGAAATAATAAAACGGTTAAGTAAAAGAAAATCCTCAACCAACCGACCAAGGTTAAATATGGTCAATGGTGTTTCCGCCAAGGAAGCAAAATATTGGGAGGATTACCAATTCTCCGATGAATCGGATTCCGACGAGAATTCCGATGATGTTATAGAAATTACCCCAACTGAATTTAAAAAGGCAAAAGAAAATAATAAGGGAAAGAGCATAAAAATAGAGAAATCTAATTCCAACCCCGATGAACTTTATATGTATCGTCAACCCCCGAAGTCCTTAAGTTGTAACAATGACCCGGGAACCTCTAAACCACCAGGTTTTTCTAAACCGTTGTGGACAACGACAGCTCGTATTAGGGGAACATCATATATCCCTAGAAACTTGGCAAAACGAACCAAAACTGAAGAAGAAGAAACGAGCGAGTCAGAATAAGATAGTTGTATTCGTGTGGTGTAATATATGTAATATAGTGTGCTTATGCTTTATGATATATGTAAAAATTGCTTGTATTAATAAGTATTTTTTTTATGAATCTAACTCTTGTCTATTTTACAGTATAAAAACACAAAATGGATACAACCCAATATTTTAAGGGCCCTACCCGGAGACATGATTGATGAAATCTTATCTAGAGTCGGTCAGAATTCTTCGGCACAACTATTTACGGCAAAATCAGTTTGTAAGACATTCGAAGAACGTTCCAAGAATGTCTTGGTTTATAAGAGACTTTCGTTTTAAAGATGGGGGATATCACATTGGGAAACCCATAAGTTACGATGTGTTTACTTTGACGCATATATTGCGGGGAACCCAAATGCTATTTTACGCAACGGGTTAAGAAATTATTTTGACTCAATGTATCCGAATATAGGACTTCATGATTTAGAAAAAGCGGCTAACATGCAACATAAAGAAGCATGATATGCTTACGGGTTAGTAATGTTCGCTTCTCACCAAAGTGAGAAAAAGAACATCGGGCTACAACTATTAAACAAAACGTTCCCACAAGTGACGGAGTCGGTAATTGGGGTAAGAAATGAGGTTTTTAGGTTATTACGAGACTGTTGGTCATTACGTAACCCTCGTCCCTTTGACGACATTACAACACACTGTCTTATCAACGGCCATAACGGTTATGTTCCACAAGACCAAGGATGGGAAGTAGTCCTAGTAAAACCAGAATGCAAGACTTGTTTCTGGATGTATGAATTACGTGTCTTTATTGCCTTTGCTGAACGACTTGTGTACTAGCTAGAATTATCTTCACAACTATCTTGTATCAAAGTTATTGTGTGCTATATTTCATGCTTTATGTAAAATAAGTGGTATTGTAAGTTTGTAAAATATTGTATAAAAGTTTGAACGCGAAATATTATTATAATCAGTTTTTCATATAGAATTGTAGTAGTTGAATTGTATATTAGCTACTAAGTATGAACTTAACGGGTAGGTACTACCCGAATTGAAACTTATAAAACGCTAATATGAAGAAAAAGCTTTTATAAATGAGTTCATATTATGCTACGAAATACTATTAACTACTCTTAATATTCTGTATGATTAACTTGTTCCATTTGACTATTTTGAAGGAAATGGCACCGACTACTCGACACACCGTGAATATGAATGAAGAGGAATTCCGTACTTTTCTAGCTTCAAACATAGCCGCAGTACAGGCTGCGCTACATACCAACAATAACCTTGGATCTAGCAGTACCGGAAATCGTGTAGGATGCACCTACAAAGAATTCACTGCCTGCAAACCTTTGGAATTTGATGGAACCGAAGGATCGATCGGATTGAAACGGTGGACCGAGAAGGTCGAATCGGTGTTTGCCATAAGTAAGTGTACTGAAGAGGACAAAGTGAAGTACGCTACGCATACCTTCACAGGTTCTGCGTTAACATGGTGGAATACCTATCTAGAGCAAGTGGGACAAGATGATGCGTACGCACTACCGTGGTCAGCATTCAAGCACTTGCTGAACGAGAAGTACCGTCCCAGAACCGAGGTCAATAAGCTCAAGACAGAACTTAGAGGGTTACGAACCCAAGGATTTGATATTACCACGTACGAAAGACGATTCACAGAATTGTGCCTATTGTGTCCGGGAGCGTTCGAAGATGAGGAAGAGAAGATCGACGCATTTGTGAAAGGATTACCGGAAAGAATCCAAGAAGATATAAGTTCACACGAGCCCGCCTCCATACAACAGGCATGTAGAATGGCTCACAAACTAGTGAACCAGATTGAGGAAAGAATTAAAGAACAGACGGCTGAAGAGGCCAATGTGAAGCAAGTCAAAAGAAAGTGGGAGGAAAACGGTGATAAGAATCACCAATACAACAACAACAGCAATTACAATAATAATCGCAACAATTATCCCAACAATCGCAACATCAATCGCAACTACAACAAACGGCCCAACAACAACAACAACAACAACAACAACAACAACAACAACAACAACAACAGCAACTACAACAATCATCCCAACAACAATAACAACCGCAACAACAACAACAATCAGAAGCAGCTATGCCAAAGGTGTGAAAAGTATCACTCGGGGTTCTGCACCAAATTTTGCAACAAGTGTAAAAGAAATTGTCATAGCGCGGCGAAGTGTGAGGTCTATGGACCAGGGGTTAACAGAACGAAAGGAACAAATGGTGTCGGAACGAGTAATGGCGGAGAAAGTAGTGTCGGAGCAAGTTATGCCAATGTAGTTTGTTATAAATGTGGAAAACCGGGCCACATTATTAGAAATTGCCCGAACCAGGAGAACACGAATGGACTAGGCCGCGGAAGAGTTTTCAATATTAATGCGGCAGAGGCACAGGAAGACCCGGAGCTTGTTACGGGTACGTTTCTTATTGATAATAAATTTGCTTACGTTTTATTTGATTCGGGTGCGGATAGAAGCTATATGAGTAGAGATTTTTGTGCTAAATTAAGTTGCCAATTGACGTCTTTGGATAGTAAATTTTTACTCAAATTAGCAAATGGTAAATTAATTTCAGCAGATAATATATGTCGGAATCGAGAAATTAAACTGGTTAGCGAAACATTTAAGATTGACTTGATACCAGTAGAGTTAGGGAGTTTTGATGTAATAATCGGTATGGACTGGTTGAGAGAAGTGAAAGCAGAGATCGTTTGTTACAAAAATGCAATTCGCATTATACGAGAAAAAGAAAAACCCTTAATGGTGTACGGAGAAAAGGGCAACACGAAGCTACATCTTATTAGTAATTTGAAGGCACAAAAACTAATAAGAAAAGGTTGCTATGCTGTTCTAGCACATGTCGAGCAAGTACAAAATGAAGAAAAGAGCATCAATGATGTTCCCGTCGCAAAAGAATTTCCCGATGTATTTTCGAAAGAATTACCGGGATTACCCCCACATCGATCCGTTGAATTTCAAATAGATCTTGTACCAGGAGCTGCACCAATAGCTCGTGCTCCTTACAGACTCGCACCCAGCGAGATGAAAGAACTGCAAAGCCAATTACAAGAACTTTTAGAGCATGGTTTCATTCGACCAAACACATCACCATGGGGAGCTCCTGTTTTGTTTGTCAAGAAGAAGGATGGTACATTCAGGTTGTGTATCGACTACCGAGAGTTGAACAAACTTACCATCAAGAACCGCTACCCACTACCGAGAATCGATGACTTATTTGATCAACTATAAGGCTCGTCTGTTTATTCAAAGATTGACTTACGTTCCGGGTATCATCAAATGCGGGTGAAAGAAGATGATATTCCAAAGACTGCTTTCAGAACACGTTACGGTCATTACGAGTTTATGGTCATGCCGTTTGGTTTAACTAATGCACCAGCTGTGTTCATGGACCTTATGAACCGAGTGTGTGGACCATACCTTGACAAGTTTGTCATTGTTTTCATTGATGACATACTTATTTACTCAAAGAATGACCAAGAACACGGTGAACATTTGAGAAAGGTGTTAGAAGTATTGAGGAAGGAAGAATTGTACGCTAAGTTTTCAAAGTGTGCATTTTGGTTGGAAGAAGTTCAATTCCTCGGTCACATAGTGAACAAAGAAGGTATTAAGGTGGATCCGGCAAAGATAGAAACTGTTGAAAAGTGGGAAACCCCGAAAACTCTGAAACACATACGCCAGTTTTTAGGACTAGCTGGTTACTACAGAAGGTTCATCCAAGACTTTTCCAGAATAGCAAAACCCTTGACTGCATTAACGCATAAAGGGAAGAAATTTGAATGGAATTATGAACAAGAGAAAGCGTTTCAGTTATTGAAGAAAAAGCTAACTACGGCACCTATATTGTCATTGCCTGAAGGGAATGATGATTTTGTGATTTATTGTGACGCATCAAAGCAAGGTCTCGGTTGTGTATTAATGCAACGAACGAAGGTGATTGCTTATGCGTCTAGACAATTGAAGATTCACGAACAAAATTATACGACACATGATTTGGAATTAGGCGCGGTTGTTTTTGCATTAAAGACTTGGAGGCACTACTTATATGGGGTCAAAAGTATTATATATACCAACTACAAAAGTCTTCAACACATATTTAATCAGAAACAACTGAATATGAGGCAGCGTAGGTGGATTGAATTGTTGAATGATTACGACTTTGAGATTCGTTACCACCCGGGGAAGGCAAATGTGGTAGCCGATGCCTTGAGCAGGAAGGACAGAGAACCCATTCGAGTAAAATCTATGAATATAATGATTCATAGTAACCTTACTACTCAAATAAAAGAGGCGCAACAAGGAGTTTTAAAAGAGGGAAATTTAAAGGATGAAATACCCAAAGGATCGGAGAAGCATCTTAATATTCGGGAAGACGGAACTCGGTATAGGGCTGAAAGGATTTGGGTACCAAAATTTGGAGATATGAGAGAAATGATACTTAGAGAAGCTCATAAAACCAGATACTCAATACATCCTGGAACGGGGAAGATGTACAAGGATCTCAAGAAACATTTTTGGTGGCCGGGTATGAAAGCCGATGTTGCTAAATACGTAGGAGAATGTTTGACTTGTTCTAAGGTCAAAGCTAAGCATCAGAAACCATCAGGTCTACTTCAACAACCCGAAATCCCGGAATGGAAATGGGAAAACATTACCATGGATTTCATCACTAAATTGCCAAGGACTGCAAGTGGTTTTGATACTATTTGGGTAATAGTTGATCGTCTCACCAAATCAGCACACTTCCTGCCAATAAGAGAAGATGACAAGATGGAGAAGTTAGCACGATTGTATTTGAAGGAAGTCGTCTCCAGACATGGAATACCAATCTCTATTATCTCTGATAGGGATGGCAGATTTATTTCAAGATTCTGGCAGATATTACAGCAAGCATTGGGAACTCGTCTAGACATGAGTACTGCCTATCATCCACAAACTGATGGGCAGAGTGAAAGGACGATACAAACGCTTGAAGACATGCTACGAGCTTGTGTTATTGATTTCGGAAACAGTTGGGATCGACATCTACCGTTAGCAGAATTTTCCTACAACAACAGCTACCATTCAAGCATTGAGATGGCGCTGTTTGAAGTACTTTATGGTAGAAAGTGCAGGTCTTCGATTTGTTGGAGTGAAGTGGGGGATAGACAAATTACGGGTCCGGAGATAATACAAGAAACTACCGAGAAAATCATCCAAATTCAACAAAGATTGAAAACCGCCCAGAGTCGACAAAAGAGCTACGCGGACAGTAAAAGAAAAGATATAGAGTTTGAAATTGGAGAAATGGTCATGCTTAAGGTTTCACCTTGGAAAGGCGTTGTTCGATTTGGTAAACGGGGGAAACTAAATCCAAGGTACATTGGACCATTCAAGATTATAGATCGTGTCGGACCAGTAGCTTACCAACTGGAGCTACCTCAACAACTCGCGGCTGTACATAACACTTTCCACGTCTCAAATTTGAAGAAATATTTTGCTAAAGAAGATCTCACTATTTCGTTGGATGAAATCCAAATCAATGAAAAACTTCAATTCATTGAAGAACCCGTCAAAATAATGGATCGTGAGGTTAAGAGACTTAAACAAAACAAGATACCGATTGTTAAGGTTTGATGGAATGCTCGTAGAGGACCCGAGTTCACCTGGGAGCATGAAGATCAGATGAAGAAGAAATACCCGCATTTATTTCCAGAAGATACGTCAACACCTCCAACTGCTTAAAATTTCGGGACGAAATTTATTTAACGGGTAGGTACTGTAGTGACCCGAACTTTTCCATGTTTATATATATATTAAATGAAATTGTTATTTACATGATTAAGTGTTTCCAACATGTTAAGCAATCAAACTTGTTAAGACTTGATTAATTGAAATAGGTTTCATATAGACAATTGACCACCCAAGTTGACCGGTGATTCACGAACGTTAAAACTTGTAAAAACTATACGATGACATATATATGGTTATATATATAGTTAACATGATTTTATTATAAGTATGTATCTCATTAGGTATTTTAACAATGAGTTATATACATAAAAATGAGACTATTGATTTAAGAAACTCGAAAACGATATATATAACGATTATCGTTATAACAACGTCTTACTAGGTACATATGAATCATATTAAGATATTGATACACTTGGTTAATTATGTTAAATGATAAGTAAATATATTATTAAGTGTATTAACAATGAAATACATATGTAAAAATAAGACTACTAACTTAATGATTTCGAAACGAGACATATATGTAACGATTATCGTTGTAACGACATTTAACTGTATATATATCATACTAAGATATATTATATATCATAATATCATGATAATATAACAATTTAACATCTCATTTGTTATAATAAACAATGGGTTAAAAACATTCAACAAGATCGTTAACCTAAAGGTTTCAAAACAACATTTACATGTAACGACTAACGATGACTTAACGACTCAGTTAAAATGTATATACATGTAGTGTTTTAATATGTATTCATACACTTTTGAAATACTTCAATACACTTATCAAAATACTTCTACTTAACAAAAATGCTTACAATTACATCCTCGTTCAGTTTCATCAACAATTCTACTCGTATGCACCCGTATTCGTACTCGTACAATACACAGCTTTTAGATGTATGTACTATTGGTATATACACTCCAATGATCAGCTCTTAGCCACCCATGTGAGTCACCTAACACATGTGAGAACCATCATTTGGCAACTAGCATGAAATATCTCAAAAAATTACAAAAATATGAGTAATCATTCATGACTTATTTACATGAAAACAAAATTACATATCCTTTATATCTAATCCATACACCAACGACCAAAAACACCTACAAACACTTTCATTCTTCAATTTTCTTCATCTAATTGATCTCTCTCAAGTTCTATCTTCATGTTCTAAGTGTTCTTCATAAATTCCAAAAGTTCTAGTTTCATAAAATCAAGAATACTTCCATGATTGCAAGTTTACTTCCAAGTTTTCTAAATCCATTCCAAGTAATCATCCAAGATCAAGAAACCTTTGTTAATTACAGTAAGTTATCTTTCTAATACAAGGTAATAATCATATTCAAACTTTAATTCAATTTCTATAACTATAACAATCTTATTTCGAGTGGAAATCTTACTTGAAATTGTTTTCGTGTCATGATTCTGCTTCAAGAACTTTCAAGCCATCCAAGGATCCTTTGAAGCTAGATCTATTTTTCTCATTTCCAGTAGGTTTATCCAAGGAACTTGAGGTAGTAATGATGTTCATAACATCATTCAATTCATACATATAAAGCTATCTTATTCGAAGGTTTAAACTTGTAATCACTAGAACATAGTTTAGTTAATTCTAAACTTGTTCGCAAATAAAAGTTAATCCTTCTAACTTGACTTTTAAAATCAACTAAACACATGTTATATATCTACATGATATGCTAACTTAATGATTTAAAACCTGGAAACACGAAAAACACCGTAAAACCGGATTTACGCCGTCGTAGTAACACCGCGGGCTGTTTTGGGTTAGTTAATTAAAAACTATGATAAACTTTGATTTAAAAGTTGTTATTCTGGGAAAATGATTTTTATTATGAACATGAAACTATATCCAAAAATCATGGTTAAACTCAAAGTGGAAGTATGTTTTCTAAAATGGTCATCTAGACGTCGTTCTTTCGACTGAAATGACTACCTTTACAAAAACGATTTGTAACTTATTTTTCTGACTATAAACCTATACTTTATCTATTTAGATTCATAAAATAGAGTTCAATATGAAACCATAGCAATTTTATTCACTCAAAACGGATTTAAAATGAAGAAGTTATGGGTAAAACAAGATTGGATAATTTTTCTCATTTTAGCTACGTGAAAATCGGTAACAAATCTATTCCAACCATAACTTAATCAACTTGTATTGTAGATTATGTAATCTTGAGATACCATAGACACGTATACAATGTTTCGACCTATCATGTCGACACATCTATATATATTTCGGAACAACCATAGACGCTCTATATGTGAATGTTGGAGTTAGCTATACAGGGTTGAGGTTGATTCCAAAATATATATAGTTTGAGTTGTGATCAATACTGAGATATGTATACACTGGGTCGTGGATTGATTCAATATAATATTTATCGATTTATTTCTGTACATCTAACTGTGGACAACTAGTTGTAGGTTACTAACGAGGACAGCTGACTTAATAAACTTAAAACATCAAAATATATTAAAAGTGTTGTAAATATATTTTGAACATACTTTGTTATATATGTATATATTGTTATAGGTTCGTGAATCAACCAGTGGCCAAGTCTTACTTCCCGACGAAGTAAAAATCTGTGAAAGTGAGTTATAGTCCCACTTTTAAAATCTAATATTTTTGGGATGAGAATACATGCAGGTTTTATAAATGATTTATAAAATAGACACAAGTACGTGAAACTACATTCTATGGTTGAATTAACGAAATCAAATATGCCCCTTTTTATTAAGTCTGGTAATCTAATAATTAGGAAACAGACACCCTAATTGACGCGAATCCTAAAGATAGATCTATTGGGCCTAACAAACCCCATCCAAAGTACCAGATGCTTTAGTACTTCGAAATTTATATCATATCCGAAGGGTGTCCCGAAATGATGGGGATATTCTTATATTTGCATCTTGTTAATGTCGGTTACCAGGTGTTCACCATATGAATGATTTTTATCTCTATGTATGGGATGTGTATTGAAATATGAAATCTTGTGGTCTATTGTTACGATTTGATATATATAGGTTAAACCTATAACTCACCAACATTTTTGTTGACGTTTAAAGCATGTTTATTTTCAGGTGAATACTAAGAGCTTCCGCTGTTGCATACTAAAATAAGGACAAGATTTGGAGTCCATGTTTGTATGATATTGTGTAAAAACTGCATTCAAGAAACTGATTTCGATGTAACATATTTGTATTGTAAACCATTATGTAATGGTCGTGTGTAAACAGGATATTTTAGATTATCATTATTTGATAATCTACGTAAAATTTTTTAAACCTTTATTTATGAATTAAAGGTTATGGTTTGTTTTAAAAATGAATGCAGTCTTTGAAAAACGTCTCATATAGAGGTCAAAACCTCACAACGAAATCAATTAATATGGAACGTTTTTAATCAATAAGAACGGGACATTTCAACAGACACCCTAATTGACGCGAATCCTAAAGATAGATCTATTGGGCCCAACAAGCCCCATCCAAAGTACCGGATGCTTTAGTACTTAGAATTTATCATGTCCGAAGGGAGTCCCGGAATGATGGGGATATTCTATATGCATCTTGTTAAGGTTGGTTACCAGGTGTTCAATCCATATGAATGATTTTTGTCTCTATGCATGGGACGTATATTTATGAGAATTGGAAATGAAAATCTTGTGGTCTATTAAATTATGAAAATGATTGATTATGATAAACTAATGAACTCACTAACCTTTTAGTTGACACTTTAAAGCATGTTTATTCTCAGGTATGAAAGAAATCTTCCGCTGTGCATTTGCTCATTTTAGAGATATTACTTGGAGTCATTCATGACATATTTCAAAAGACGTTGCATTCGAGTCGTTGAGTTCATCAAGATTATTACTATGTCAATTACAGTTGAAAATATTATGAAATGGTATGCATGCCGTCAACTTTCGATGTAATGAAAGTTTGTCTTTTAAAAAACGAATGCAACGCTTGTAAAATGTATCATATAGAGGTCAAATACCTCGCGATGTAACCAAATGTAATGTATTCGCCCAGATGGATTGGGACGGGTCACTACAGGTGGTATCAGAGCCGGTATAACCGCGTCCATGTGTGGCGAGTTAGTCGTAAAGGAGGTTCTCACAGTGTGACCTGTGGCGAAGCATTGGCTCTTACTCCTTGCGATCCCTTACGAGGGTTGGCAGTAGCCGAGAGGCAGGCACTAAAATCAGTATATGAGGTACACTCAGTGGTCACCAGGCGGTTAGCTGGGAAGGTACTGGGTGGGATGGTGGTTGTCCCCACACTGTACTACATGTGGTATCAGAGCGGTGGTCTTAGCGAACAAGGTCTTGCATTAGTGTGTCTAACTGATAGTTGTTTAGATGCATTAGTGAGTCTGGACTTCGACCGTGTCTGCATGTTAAAAGTTTTGCTTATCATTCATGTCAAAAATCATCTACTTATTATCCTTAGAAAATTACCTGCTTATCATTCTTAGTCTAGACACATCTTACTGCATTGATTGCATGAATAGTATATAGACAAATATTCATATCTTAGCGTATCTGCTAATTCATATCTTAGCGTATCTGTTACTGTAAATCTTGCCTGACATATTCCGTAAATTCCTCCGTAATCTAAAAAATCTTTTGTTCTATATATATAGATATTCTATATAATTAGAATACCATCCGATAGTCGAAAATCATTTCATATCGAAAAATTCTTTACTCAATCGAAAAAATGGAACTCGCCACTAGTTCAAGTTCCTCGCATTCCGACAGCTATTCCGATATGGATTTCCACTCGAGCTCCGAAAGCAGTGTAACCGGAGTGAATCAACCAATCAGCCATCATCAATTCTGGATGAATTGAAGCTGAGTTCGTAGTCGACTTAATCAATGGAAACGAGAAGAAGGAGATCCTTTCCATCAACCAAATTTCCCACTTGGTGAAGAACCTAAAGCACTTACCTGCGAACCAGTCCAAAACACCATTGTCACCCTCATTTCCAGGATAGCTCGCAACAATTACGAAATATCTACTATTCTAAACCTTATTCATCCACTCGTTCTAACCACCCATCATCCCGGAGTAATAGAAAAAGTCAACGAGCTTCGCACTCGAGTAGTGGCTTTGGAAATTATGGTGCAAAAATTACCAGCTTCAGCTACATCACCGACATCAATAGCACCACCAGCATCAGCACCAATACCACCAACAACACAAGCCTCAACATCCACATCCCAATTCTTAATTTCACAATCTTTCCCACGAACATCAACATCATACGCACCATAGATACCAAGGAGTACCAACAACAATGAAAGATGAAGTATTGATCCATAACTTCATTGAAGAAATATTCTGCGAAGAATATGTGATTCCTAATAGTTAACGATGAAGTATTGATCCATAACTTCATTGAAGAAATATTCTGCGAAGAATATGTGGTTCCTAATAGTTTTAGAGATTACTTATTCTAGCTCAAACCGAAAATCAAATGAGTCTAATATTATATTGACTCATTAAATCCATGATTACATCCGAAGAAAATATATATGTATATATGTTTTCATAAAGATTGTAATAAAAAATTCTTTTGTACAAACTGTTAATGGTGAAAATATTTTAACGGGTAGA
This sequence comes from Rutidosis leptorrhynchoides, assembly GCF_046630445.1. Lineage (NCBI taxonomy): Eukaryota > Viridiplantae > Streptophyta > Magnoliopsida > Asterales > Asteraceae > Rutidosis > Rutidosis leptorrhynchoides. The sequence continues at coordinate 451,993,650 of NC_092335.1, forward strand.
TAATACCCGAGGAATATTTAGATTTCACATTAATAAGTTACACTGTACATTCTTCAAATCCGATTCAACAATCATTTACTATCCTACTTACAACCACAGATATACGTATCCGTTCACCAAAGAATAACCATTTTCATTCAAATTTAATTTCATATTTAGATTTTGACCGATCAAAATCCAAGTCAAGATTTAACAGAAGACATCATTTTTAGATTCCTACATCTTTCAAAGCCATACTTTGAATTCAAAACTGTGCCAGATCCATTGGTGTGTTATTACCGAAAATAACTTTACAATACCTTTCCAAAATTAGCCAATTTTGTCACAGCTCCAGCAAATCAACTTCGACTTTCATTCGGATTAGCCTTATTATAACTTTGATATATAAGTTTGCCACTTGATTTCATCCTAAATAATCATTCGTATCTTGACGATTACCATCAACGTTTAATCATCTAAAAACACAATTCTCCTGAAACCACCTCGAATTGATAACTGATGATTCATATATGGCTGCATTAAATGCAGAGGATACAGTAAAATTATAGATGGCCTAAATGGCCAAGAGTTTGATGATAAAGAATGGAGTGTTGGGAACGCTCGATAGAAAATTTGGTAATAAAAAAACGGATTGAGCTAACCATGAAGGAGACCAAGGATAAATACAAGGACTAAATCCTATATTCAAAGAATCCAGGTAATTCTGGATCCGATGAGATCTTTAGAGAATATCTTGCTCCGAAGTTATGTTAAAATCTTGCGGAATTTTTTTTTTCATCAACCTTTGAACTTAGAAATTCTAAAATATCATCATACATATCTTCGATATTTCTGAGAATATTTTCATAGATATTCTTGTTCGAAATTATATACCTCTTCGTGCTATCTGTATTACATCATATTAAAAACTATTTTAGTTTTTAATATTCTGTAACATCTTAGTATAATTTATGAATGAATTCTGGAGAAGTGTTAAGAATTAGAGCATGAGTTAGTATAATATAATGACACTTGGCCAACGTGATTATATTACAGTAAGTCATGCTGAAATTTCTAATGGAACGTGATGATGGTTCACAGATCATACCCTCAGCATGTGCCATGTTACATAAATCTTTCATTCTATTTAACCTTTAAACATATCAAGGACATAATTACTTGATAGTTCTATCTTTCCGAGATATTCTAATCATTTAACAAATTAAATCGTGCTAATACATTCTTTTCTGCTTAGAATATTATAGTCATTCAAAACTCTATACCTATGAATTCTGGACCATTATTCGCTTGACTTGAAGTAGGATGAGAGTGGTGACAATAAGGAAACAAAGAAGATGAATTTATAGTGAAATACCAGACAGTGCAATCGAGATGGATGATCGCATTTAAATAAAGAGATCTTAATTCCAATAAATCCTGAAGAATCAGATCTTATAGATTTCCAAGATTTTATTTGAAATCCCTTAAATTCCAGAATTCAACCATGACTAGTCAAAAGTTATGATGAAACTTGTCTTTCTCATTTCACTATTTAGTGATAGCTTCATTCGTACTCTTCGAGTAATTGAATTGTCTTATTCATATTACTCCTTGATGATAAAACTCTATTTATCAACTCATATTCATCATAAAAACATTTTTATCGTTAGCCATGACGACCTCGATCAAATTTTGGGACTAAATTTCTTTAACGGGTAGGTAGTGTGACGACCCAAAAATTTTCGACCAAATTTAAACTTTGTCTTTAATGATTTAATGTTTCCGACACGATAAGCAAAGTCTGTAATGTTAAAATCTCAAAAACTTTGAAACTATATTTATGTAATGCAATTACCCTTCGACTATTCCCGACGATTCACGAACAATTAATTGTAAATAGATATGTGTGTGTGTGTGTGTGTGTATATATATATATATATATATATATATATATATAATAATTTGAAATATAATTTGAAGTATTATATGTTATTGTTATTATTAAAATATGTAGGATATTATAATAATTATTATTTAAAATATATCTATATATATAAATAAAGTATATTAAAAATAAATATTTAATGATTGTATTACTCGCTTGATGTTTCGATCGATATTAAACAAGTTATAAACGAACTTATGTGATTTTAAAATAAACGGTGATCCAAAAATGAGTGACATAAATTATAGGCTCGCTAAAAATATATTTAGAAGTTAATTGTTAATTTTTACATTTGGCATATTTTACTTGGGGTTGGGAGCTAATAATTAATTTAATTTTTGTTCAATAATTTTAAATAGTTAATAATCGAATATTATACCATAATGACTAAAATAATTAAAGAAACTTAATATAAAAATTTAGGATTTCTCTAAATACTTTTATTCGCAATTAATTAACAACGGACTACAATACCCACTCCGTGGAAACTGTGAGTACAAAATATCTAATTAAAAGTTATGACTGTTCATTTCACTTATTAGACATATTATTATTAATCTAATATTATTTTATTTATTATTGCTTTCACTGTAATTATATGTATATGTATATGTGTTATGTACACATATCCTGATAGATTCTCCAACCCACTTATTTCTTACCCTTGAATTTAATCAACATAAAGTAAATAAAATGCACTCTTTTTAATTGATAATTGAACGTTTCTGTTTCCTATCTAAATCATCACACAACATCACACTTTTTCATTTTTTTTATCGACAACTCACATGACCACTTATCAATCCTCCACTATCCCCTTACAAACCAACTATCCACTATCTATATTATATGTTCCCTTACATATGCATATAAAGGGATTACACACTGCAAAATCGAGAACACCCATATCACTTTGAACTAACCATCACCATGATCACCGGCCACCATAACCACACTCTCTCATTCACCGGACAACCGTCACCACCACAATAATCACATATCTCTTTTCACTTTCTACATATTCTTATAAAACTTAAAAGCCATTATAAAAAAAAAACAACCCAACCTATTACTCCCATTTCACAACCATCGTATATTTTTTTGTGTATTATTTCTTGTCGTTGATTCAAACTAAATCAAACCCGTTGAAACCCACTTGTTATTTCCTGGTTTAAATCGATCAACAAAACGATGTAAATGCCACTGCTACTCGTGTCCAGGTTATTGTTTCAACGATCAAAACCTTCACTCGACCTAAACCACCGTTGTCCTATCACCACCACCGTTGAACCACCCATCATTCACAAATCATTGCCACCTGTGTATCGCTTTCTTTTCATGTCTTTTGTTCAAACTCAACCATAACAAAAACCGCTACTTGTCTTCGCTATTGTTACAGCCCATTTTCTTATGTTTTCTGGAGTAACCGAACATCATAAATCACCTCAATCTCCTCATAAACAGCTACTACACCTACTTGTTGATGTTCCTGCTTTAGGTAAACATGAACCGCCACCTTTATTGCCAGATTGCTGCTACCGTTTTGATTCCTATACGAAACCCACCATCGAAGGCCAATTACTATGGTTTTTAGTTATACACCAGTCAAAACCCAACACAAAATCATCACAAACCCACGAATAACCTGCTGCAAATATATATAACTGTTTCTGTTTCAAATCGTTATTTTTTTATATATTTGTTACTTTTAACAAATGATAAAGAGGATAATGATTGATTGAGATAATGGGAATAGAATGATGATAGTAATTAACTTCTATGATTGATGATTAAAGAATGATGAGAGTGATGGATCACTATCTCCTAATCCCACTTGCTAGTTAATAAAAAATGGTGGACCAAGGTTTATGTTATATAATGATATACATAGGCTGTAAACGAATTTTTTTTTAAACCCAGGCATAAGATTTTATATTACGTGGTGGGGTGTACATTGGTAAACAGCCTGGACGAATTTTCTTTTTAAACTAGAACTTCCAATTTGCTTTAGGGCCACCATATCTTATTTTCCAATTTAGGCCGTGACTTCACTTATGGTTTTGGGCCGAAATTCAATGGTTTATTGGACTGTCATAATTCAAACTCGTATCTGGATCGAAATTTGGTATATGTTCGCTGTTAGCCGAGTAGATGATAATATGATAGATTACGATTACGAATACGATGATGTTATGATTAATCAAAATTATGATGGACAGAAAGTGATGTGACTATGATAATAATGACTAGGTTAGTAATAATAAGGGTATAAGAATGGTGATGATATTAGATCATAATAACGATGATGAAATGATAAGTGTTTGATGAAGATGAACTAGTTAATCATGCGGATTAATACCAAAACAAATCGTTGGTTCATTGGTTTAAAGGTGTTAACGGGACGTTGCGGGTTCAAACCCGGACTTGGGCATATTTTTTAAGGACTACTTCATTGAGGTAGTTTACTTACTATTCATTTTTATTATTATTATTGTTATTATTATTACTAACATGGATATTAGAATTAACATTATTATTATCATTTAGGTTATTATTATTAGTATCATTATTGAAATTATTATTAATACCATTTATATTAAAAATTATCATTATCAAAAATATTATTTTTATTATCACTATTATTGTTATTATTACAAATAAGTATTATTTTTTCAAAAATACATTACAAATATGTTAATATTATATATTACTAAATTTTTATGACATTAAGTAAACTATATATAAAATATATCAATTAATATAAATATATATTCCTATCATATATAAACCTTGAAATAAATTTCTATTTGTAATATATTATGATAAATGATAAATATTATACTATTAAACTACTTTAATAAGTATTTACTATATTAATATTAATAAATGTAATATAGAAATAAATATTAACTACCTAAAATACATAGGATAAATATAACTTAATTAGTAATATGATATCTAAATTATTAATATATCAACTTGTTAGTTGTTATTATATGTTTTAATATATATATAACTGATATAGGTTCGTGAATCCAAGGCCAACCTTGCATTGTTCAGTTCCGTCGTATAAATATTTTTACTACAAAATATTGTAGAGTGAGTTTCATTTGCTCCCTTTTTAAATGCTTTTACAATATTTATTTTTAGGACTGAGAATACATGCGCTGCTTTTATAAATGTTTGACGAAATAGACACAAGTACGTGAAACTACACTCTATGGTTGAATTATTAAACCGAATATGCCCCTTTTTAGTCTGGTAATCTAAGAATTAAGGAACAGACACCCTAATTGACGTGAATCCTAAAGATAGATCTATTGGGCCCAACAAGCCCCATCCAAAGTACCGGATGCTTTAGTACTTCGAATTTATCATGTCCGAAGGGAGTCCCGAAATGATGGGGATATTCTATATGCATCTTGTTAAGGTCGGTTACCAGGTGTTCAATCCATATGAATGATTTTTGTCTCTATGCATGGGACGTATATTTATGAGATTTGAAAATGAAAATCTTGTGGTCTATTAAATTATGAAAATGATTGATTATGATAAACTAATGAACTCACCAACCTTTTGGTTGACACTTTAAAGCATGTTTATTCTCAGGTATGAAAGAAATTTTCCGCTGTGCATTTGCTCATTTTAGAGATATTACTTGGAGTCATTCATGACATATTTCAAAAGACGTTGCATTCGAGTCGTTGAGTTCATCAAGATTAGTGCTAAGTCAATTATAGTTGGAAAAATTATGAAATGGTATGCATGCCGTCAACTTTCGATGTAATGAAAGTTTATCTTTTAAAAAACGAATGCAATATTTGTAAAATGTATCATATAGAGGTCAAATACCTCGCGATGTAACCAAATGTAATGTATTCGCCCAGATGGATTGGGACGGGTCACTACATATGAGCATTTCTTTAGGCAACTTCCTACAACAATTAAATCGAAGATGCTGCTCCCATAACCGTGTTATCGGGTTTCTCTGGGGAATAGGCATGGCCGTTGGGACGCATTGAGCTTCAGTTAGAGTTGGTGGATAATGACGATTCGACTCGCCCCGAACAGTTCCAATAGAATTCTGTGTGGTCCACTCTTATTCATGCTATAATGCGCTCATGAGGAGAGTCACTTTGCATAATTTTGGTGCGATCCCTTCAACAGTTTATGGTATGATCAAATTCCAACTAAGTGAGGTATCTCTACCATTTGGACAGAATCTGGGAGGGTGCTATGCGCTTCAGTCACTCCACCTGAATCATTTCTAACAGTTGATGAGCAAATACATAGTAGTTCCATTCTCGTCGACCCAAAATGTCTGGATAAGCGCATTCAAATTAGGGGCAACCCGAAGTCAAGGTCAAATTGCGCGACACATTAATAGCCAACATGGATATCTTCGCATGGAGTGAAGATGATATGACTAGAGTTCCGAGTGAAATTGCTGAACATAAGTTGAATGCTAATCCTAACTTAACCTCGGCGCGCTAGAAGAAAAGACTAATGGCCCCTGAAAGAAGTGAATGGTTAAGGTTGAGGGTTGATAAGTTGGTTCATGTGATCATATTGAGGGAGGTGCGGTACCAAACTTGGGTAGCGAATCCCGTTTTAGTTATAAAAAAAAGGGAGATGACTCATGGCACATGTGTGTCAATTTCAAATACATCAACAAGGCATACCCCATAGATAACTATCCTTTACCTGAAATCGACTAGAAGGTTGAGTCAATCTCAGGTTTTAGGTTCAAGTGTTTTTTGGATGCATACAAGGGGTACCACCAGACTCAGATGGCAGAAGCAGACGAGGATAAAACCACGTTGCATACTGATCAAGGTATCTACTGTTATACTAAGATGCCTTTTGGGTTGAAGAATGTGGGGGCGACATATAGAGTGTAGTGGATGTGGCATTCAAAGACCAAATCGACAGGAACCTTGAAGCTTATGTGGATGACTTGGTCATTAAAAGCAATACGGAGGTAAAATTATTGGCCGATATTGTTGAAACATTTAACTCTCTGCGTAAAATCAACATGAAACTTAATCCTATGAAGTGTAGCTTTGGGGAAGAAGAGGGCAAGTTCTTGGGGCATGTAATAACGCCAAAAAGAATCAAGGCTAATCCTAAAAAAATTGAAGCAGTGGAAAGAATGAATTCCCCAAAGTCTAGGAAAGAAGTTCAAAGTTTAACAGAAAAGTTGGATGCACTAACGCGATTTTTGTCAAAAGCCACAGAGCGGTCATTACCATTCTTTCACACTCTGAATAATTAATTAAAAAAATAAACTTCTGATGTTGAGAAGAGGCAGATAAAGCTTTCCTTGATTGAAGATGCTCTTAAAAGAGCTTCCTACTTTAACTGCGCCTATGGAGGGGGAGACTTTGATGATGTATCTTGCGACTTCAACGGAAGCTATTAGTTGTGTTCTCGTTGCAGATAGGGGGCAAGTATGTCTCATGATTCTTCTTGCTTAAATGAGTATTAAATGTGATATGATGTTGGTATATGTGTTTCCCACTATTCTGATGCAGGTACAAATGCGTGTGTATTTTGTCAGCAAAGCACTTAGTGGCAGCGAGGTCAATTATCCACCTATTGAAAAGCTCATTTACAAGCTAGTACACACAGCTCGACAGTTGTGCAGGTACTTCCAGGTGTATCCAATTGTGGTGTTAACTGACCAACCTATAAGACAGGTACAAGTCACGGTATGCGGTACGCGCATCCGAATTTCTTATTTACGCAATCTTATAAGACGCAATCTATGCGCTTGAATTAGTTGCGATATGTTGATAAGTGCTACGTGATAACAGGTTTTTTACAAGCCTGAGGTTTCGGTTTGATTGGCCAAATAGGCCTTAGAGTTTGGAGAGCACGAAATCAATTATTCCCCGCGCACGGCAGTGAAGGTCGGATACTGGTGGATTACCTGGCCGAGACTACGGGAGAAGTAGAGGCACTTGCGGAAAGTACCACAAAAGGTGATGATGAAATTCAGGTCTGGGAATTATATAAAGATGGTGCTTGAGGCCAAGAAGGTGCATATGCCGGTTTAGTCCTCACGAGTCGTGATGGAGAAGAGCACACATATGCGCTCCGATTCGCATTCACTGCGACAAACAATGAATCTGAGTATGAAGCATTACTGTTCGGGATGCGTATAGCGCAACAACTTAAAATAAAATATTTAGATGCATATGTAAACTCGTAGTTGGTCGCGAACCAGTTCAATGGTGGTTTGTTTGAGGCGTATGATGCCTCTATGCAGAGCTACCTTGAACTGGTGCATGAATTGGCAAATGAATTTGATGTTTTCCGACTGATGCAGGTACCTAGGGGTCAAAACAAGAAAGCGAACGTGCTCAGCAAATTGGCTGCCTTAGCTTTTGATCATCTGCACAAGAGCGTCTAGGTAGAAGAGTTAACGGAGAAATCTATTAATGAGAGGTCCACCGTTGCACCCATCGAAGAAGAGGATCCAAACTGGATGACACCTCTGATAACATTCTTAACTGAGGTTGTGCTCCCTGCAGATGAAAAAGAAGCGCGGAAGATTCGCATGAAAGCTTCGATGTATGCATTGATTAAAGGGGTATTATACATGAAGTCTTATTTAGGACCAAGTTTATTGGGTATTGGCCTAAATCAGGCTAAAGAGGTGCTCTGAGAGGTTCATGAAGGATATTGCGCCTTGCATTCGGGATATAGAACTATCGTTGTGAAGGTAATGTGCATCAACAATTACTGGCCCACTATCTGAAATGTCCCGTTCATATTGATTATAAACGTTCCATATTAATTGATTTAGTCGCGAGGTTTTGACCTCTATATGAGACGTTTTTCAAAGACTGCATTCATTTTTAAAACAATCATAACCTTTATTTTATCTATAAAGGTTTAAAAAGCATTACGTAGATTATCAAATAATGATAATCTAAAATATACCGTTTACACACGACCATTACATAATGGTTTACAATAAGAATATATTACATCAAAAATAAGTTCCTTAAATGCAGCTTTTACATAATATCATACGAGCATGGACTCCAAATCTTGTCCTTATTTTAGTATGCAACAGCGGAAGCTCTTAATAATCACCTGAGAATAAACATGCTTAAAACGTCAACAAAAATGTTGGTGAGTTATAGGTTTAACCTCTATATTATCAAATCATAATAATAGACCACAAGATTTCATATTATAATATACATCCCATACATGGAGATAAAAAATCATTCATATGGTGAACACCTGGTAACCGACATTAACAAGATGCATATAAGAATATCCCCTATCATTCCGGGAAATCCTTCGGACATGATAAAAACGAATTCGAAGTACTAAAGCATCCGGTACTTTGGATGGGGTTCGTTAGGCCCAATAGATCTATCTTTAGGATTCGCGTCAATTAGTAGATCGGTTTACTAATTCTTAGGTTACCAAGCAAAAGGGGCATATTCGGCTTCGATATTCTTCAAACTTACAACATTACTATATTACATATAACATGAAATATAGTACACTTTGATACAGGACAGTTTTGAAAATAAATCTAGTTAATACACGAGTTGTTCAGCAAAGGAAATAAAGACACGTAATTCATAAGTCCAGAAACAAGTCATGCATTCTGGTTTTACTAAGACGACTTCCCATCCTTGGTTTTGTGGAAAGTAACCGTTATGACCATTGGCTAGGCAGCATGTTGTAATGTCGTCAAAAGGACGAGGGTTTCGTAATGCCCAACAGCCCCGTAACAATCTAAAAACCTTGTTTCTCATCTCAACTACCGAGTCCGTCACTTGTGGGAACGTTTTATTTAAAAGCTGCAACCCAATGTTCTTTTTCTCAATTTGATGAGAAGCGAACATTATTAACCCGTAAGCATAACATGCTTCTTTATGTTGCATGTTAGAAGCTCTTTCTAACTCACGAAATCCTATGTTGGGATATGTTGAGTCAAAATAGGTTCTTAACCTATAGCATAAAATTGCATTTGGGTTCCGCGCATTTAACGCTTTAAAGAAAACACGGCGTAACTTACGGTCTCCCCAATGTAATATACCCCACCTATCAAAGGAAAGCCTTTTATAAACTAAGGCATTTCTAGAAAGTCTTTCAAATGTTTGACAAGTTAATTTCGCCATAACTAAATGTGCTGATGAATTCTGACCGACTCTAGACAAGATTTCCTCAATCATATCCTCTGGTAGGTCTTCTAAAATATTCAGTTGTCTATCCTTAACGTCCACTTTGTTTTTATACTGTAAAATAGACAAGGATTAGATTCGTAAAAGATAATTAACAAACAATACAAGCAATTTTTACATAGAACATAAAAGTACAAGCACACTACAATACATATAATGCACAACATGATTACAACCCTCTAATCTGAATCACTAGTTTCTTTTTCTTCGGACTTGGTTCATTTTCCTAATTTTCTAGGAATATATCGAGTTCCTCTAATACGAGCCGTCGTTTTCCATAATGGTTTAGAAAAACCTGGTGGTTCAGAGGTTCCCGGGTCATTGTTACATTTTAGGAAATACGGATGTTGTCGATACATATAAAGTCCATCGGGGTTGGAATCGCGTTTCTCTATTTTTATATCTTTTCCCTTATTATTTTCTTACGCTTTATTAAATTGGGTCGAGGTAATTTCTATAACATTATTGGAATCCTCATCGGGATCCGATTCATCGGAAAATTGGTAATCTTCCCAATATTTTGCTTCCTCGGTGGAAACACCATTGACCATTATTAACTTTGGTCTGTTAGTTGAGGATTTTCTTTTATTTAATCGATTTACTATAGGTATCAATATTTCTTCCTCTGGAACCTCTTCTTCTTCTGGTTCCTCCTCTTCCGATTCATCCTCTTCTGGTTCCTCTTCTTCCGGTTCCTCCTCTTCCTGTTCCTCCTCTTCCGGTTCCTCCTCTTCCGGTTCCTCTTCGGGAATTTGTGAATCTTTCCAAAATATATTCGACTCTTCATTATTATTAGGTGAATCAATGGGATTTGTACTAGAGGTAGATATCTATCACAGAATATCAAACACGTTAAGAGATTAATATATCACATAATATTTACATGTTAATAATATATAGTTTCTAACAAAACTGTTAAGCAATCATTTTTAAAGAAAACAAGGTCGAAGTCCAGACTCACTAATGTATCCTAACAAACTCGATAAGACACACTAATGCAAATTTATGGTTCTCTAAGACCAACACTTGGATACCAACTGAAATGTCCCGTTCATATTGATTATAAACGTTCCATATTAATTGATTTCGTCGCGAGGTTTTGACCTCTATATGAGACATTTTTCAAAGACCGAATTCATTTTTAAAACAACCATAACCTTTATTTTATCTATAAAGGTTTAAAAAGCATTACGTAGATTATCAAATAATGATAATCTAAAATATACCGTTTACACACGACCATTACATAATGGTTTACAATAAGAATATATTACATCAAAAATAAGTTTCTTGAATGCAGTTTTTACATAATATCATACAAGCATGGACTCCAAATCTTGTCCTTATTTTAGTATGCAATAGCGGAAGCTCTTAAAAATCACCTGAGAATAAACATGCTTAAAACGTCAACAAAAATGTTGGTGAGTTATAGGTTTAACCTATATATTATCAAATCATAATAATAGACCACAAGATTTCATATTTCAATATACATCCCATACATGGAGATAAAAAATCATTCATATGGTGAACACCTGGTAACCGACATTAACAAGATGCATATAAGAATATCCCCTATCATTCCGGGAAATCCTTCGGACATGATAAAAACGAATTCGAAGTACTAAAGCATCCGGTACTTTGGATGGGGTTCATTAGGCCCAATAGATCTATCTTTAGGATTCGCGTCAATTAGTAGATCGGTTTACTAATTCTTAGGTTACCAAGCAAAAGGGGCATATTCGGCTTCGATCATTCACCCATATAATGTAGTTTCATTTACTTGTGTCTATTTTGTAAAGCATTTATAAAACTGCATGTATTCTCATCCCAAAATATTAGATTTTAAAAGTGGGACTATAACTCACTTTCACAGATTTTTACTTCGTCGGGAAGTAAGACTTGGCCACTGGTCGATTCACGAACCTATAACAAATATGTACATATATATCAAAGTATGTTCAAAATATATTTACAACATTTTTAATACGTTTTACTGTTTTAAGTTTATTAAGTCAGCTGTCCTCGTTAGTAACCTACAACTAGTTGTCCACAGTTAGATGTATAGAAATAAATCGATATATATTATCTTGAATCAATCCACGATCCAGTGTATATACGTCTCAGGCTAGATCACAACTCAAAGTATACATATTTTTGGAATCAACCTCAACCCTGTATAGCTAACTCCAACATTACTGCATATAGAGTGTCTATGGTTGTTCCAAATAATATATATACATGGGTCGATATGATATGTCAAAACATTTGCATACGTGTCTATGGTATCCCAAGATTACATAATATATTAGAATACATGTATAATACAATATAAGTTAGCTAGGATATGATTAATATAGATTTGTTACAATATTTCCCGTAGCTACAACAATCAAAAAATATTCAATCTTGTTTTACCCATAACTTCTTCGTTTTAAATCCGTTTTGAGTGAATCAAATTGCTATGGTTTCATATTGAACACTATTTTATGAATATAAACAGAAAAAGTATAGGTTTATAGTCAAAAATATAAGTTACAAGTCATTTTTGTAAAGGTAGTCGTTTCAGTCGAAAAAACGACGTCTAGATGACCATTTTAGGAAACATAATTCCACTTTGAGTTTAACCATGATTTTTGGATATAGTTTCATGTTCATAAGAAAAATAATTTTCCCAGAAGAAAAATTTTTAAATCAAAGTTTAACATAGTTTTTAATTAACTAACCCAAAATAGCCCGCGGTGTTACTACGACGGCGTATATCCGGTTTTACGGTGTTTTTCGTGTTTTCAGATTTTAAATCATTAAGTTAGCATATCATATAGATATAGAACATGTGTTTATTTGATTTTAAAAGTCAAGTTAGAAGGATTAACTTTTGTTTGCGAACAAGTTTAGAATTAACTAAACTATGTTCTAGTGATTTCAAGTTTAAACCTTCGAATAAGGTGGTTTTATATATATGAATCGAATGATGTTATGAACATCATTACTACCTCAATTTTTGTGGATAAACCTACTGGAAATGAGAAAAATAGATCTAGCTTCAAAGGATCCTTGGATGGCTTGAAAGTTCTTGAAGCAGAATCATGACACGAAAACAAGTTCAAGTAAGATTTCCACTCGAAATAAGATTGTTATAGTTATAGAAATTGAATCAAAGTTTGAATATGAGTATTACCTTGTATTATAAAGATATATTACTATAAATAAGAAATATTTCTTAAGGTTGGATGATCACTTTACAAGATTGGAAGTAAGCTAGCAAACTTGGAAGTATTCTTGATTTTATGAAACTAGAACTTATAGAATTTATGAAGAACACTTAGAACTTGAAGATAGAACTTGAGAGAGACCAATTAGATGAAGAAAAATGAAGAATGAAAGTGTTTGTAGGTGTTTTTGGTCGTTGGTATATGGATTAGATATAAAGGATGTGTAATTTTGTTTACATGTAAATAAGTCATGAATGATTACTCATATTTTTGTAATTTTATGAGATATTTCATGCTAGTTGCCAAATGATGGTTCCCACATGTGTTAGGTGACTCACATGGGCTGCTAAGAGCTGATCATTGGAGTGTATATACCAATAGTGAAATGTCCCGTTCATATTAATTATAAACGTTCCATATTAATTGATTTCGTCGCGAGGTTTTGACCTCTGTATGAGACGTTTTTCAAAGACTGCATTCATTTTTAAAACAACCATAACCTTTATTTTATCTATAAAGGTTTAAAAAGCATTACGTAGATTATCAAATAATGATAATCTAAAATATACCATTTACATACGACCATTACATAATGGTTTACAATAAGAATATATTACATCAAAAATAAGTTTCTTGAATGCAGTTTTTACATAATATCATACAAGCATGACTCCAAATCTTGTCCTTATTTTAGTATGCAATAGCGGAAGCTCTTAATAATCACCTGAGAATAAACATGCTTAAAACGTCAACAAAAATGTTGGTGAGTTATAGGTTTAACCTATATATTATCAAATCATAATAATAGACCACAAGATTTCATATTTCAATATACATCCCATACATAGAGATAAAATTCATTCATATGGTGAACACCTGGTAACCGAAATTAACAAGATGCATATAAGAATATCCCCTATCATTCCAGGAAATCCTTCGGACATGATAAAAACGAATTCGAAGTACTAAAGCATCCGGTACTTTGGATGGGGTTCGTTAGGCCCAATAGATCTATCTTTAGGATTTGCGTCAATTAGTAGATCGGTTTACTAATTCTTAGGCTACCAAGTAAAAGGGGCATATTCGGCTTCGATCATTCACCCATATAATGTAGTTTCATTTACTTGTGCTATTTCGTAAAACATTTATAAAACTGCATGTATTCTCATCCCAAAATATTAAATTTTTAAAAGTGGGACTATAACTCACTTTTACAGATTTTTACTTCGTCGGGAAGTAAGACTTGGCCACTGGTCGATTCACGAACCTATAACAAATATGTACATATATATATCAAAGTATGTTCAAAATATATTTACAACACTTTTAACACATTTTGATGTTTTAAGTTTATTAAGTCAGCTGTTGTAGTGACCCGAACTTTTCCATGTTTATATATATTAATTGAGATTTATATTTACATGATTAAATGTTTCCAACATGTTAAGCAATCAAACTTGTTAAGACTTGATTAATTGAAATAGGTTTCATATAGACAATTGACCACCCAAGTTGACCGGTGATTCACGAACGTTAAAACTTGTAAAAACTATATGATGACATATATATGGTTATATATATAGTTAACATGATATTATGATAAGTAAACATATCATTAATTATATTAACAATGAACTACATATGTAAAAACAAGACTACTAACTTAATGATTTTGAAACGAGACATATATGTAACGATTATCGTTGTAACGACATTTAATGTATATATATCATATTAAGAGATATTCGTACATCATAATATCATGATAATATAATAATTTAAAATCTCTTTTGATATTATAAACATTGGGTTAACAACATTTAACAAGATCGTTAACCTAAAGGTTTCAAAACAACATTTACATGTAACGACTAACGATGACTTAACGACTCAGTTAAAATGTATATACATGTAGTGTTTTAATATGTATTCATACACTTTTGAAAGACTTCAAGACACTTATCAAAATACTTCTACTTAACAAAAATGCTTACAATTACATCCTCGTTCAGTTTCATCAACAATTCTACTCGTATGCACCCGTATTCGTACTCGTACAATACACAGCTTTTAGATGTATGTACTATTGGTATATACACTCCAATGATCAGCTCTTAGCAGCCCATGTGAGTCACCTAACACATGTGGGAACCATCATTTGGCAACTAGCATGAAATATCTCATAAAATTACAAAAATATGAGTAATCATTCATGACTTATTTACATGAAAACAAAATTACATATCCTTTATATCTAATCCATACACCAACGACCAAAAACACCTACAAACACTTTCATTCTTCAATTTTCTTCATCTAATTGATCTCTCTCAAGTTCTATCTTCAAGTTCTAAGTGTTCTTCATAAATTCCAAAAGTTCTAGTTTCATAAAATCAAGAATACTTTCAAGTTTGCTAGCTCACTTCCAATCTTGTAAGGTGATCATCCAACCTTAAGAAATCTTTGTTTCTTACAGTAGGTTATCATTCTAATACAAGGTAATAATCATATTCAAACTTTGGTTCAATTTCTATAACTATAACAATCTTATTTCAAGTGATGATCTTACTTGAACTTGTTTTCGTGTCATGATTTTGCTTCAAGAACTTCGAGCCATCCAAGGATCCATTGAAGCTAGATCCATTTTTCTCTCTTCCAGTAGGTTTATCCAAGGAACTTAAGGTAGTAATGATGTTCATAACATCATTCGATTCATACATATAAAGCTATCTTATTCGAAGGTTTAAACTTGTAATCACTAGAACATAGTTTAGTTAATTCTAAACTTGTTCGCAAACAAAAGTTAATCCTTCTAACTTGACTTTTAAAATCAACTAAACACATGTTCTATATCTATATGATATGCTAACTTAATGATTTAAAACCTGGAAACACGAAAAACACCGTAAAACCGGATTTACGCCGTCGTAGTAACACCGCGGGCTGTTTTGGGTTAGTTAATTAAAAACTATGATAAACTTTGATTTAAAAGTTGTTATTCTGAGAAAATGATTTTTATTATGAACATGAAACTATATCCAAAAATTATGGTTAAACTCAAAGTGGAAGTATGTTTTCTAAAATGGTCATCTAGACGTCGTTCTTTCGACTGAAATGACTACCTTTATAAAAACAACTTGTAACTTATTTTTCCGACTATAAACCTATACTTTTTCTGTTTAGATTCATAAAATAAAGTTCAATATGAAACCATAGCAATTTGATTCACTCAAAACGGATTTAAAATGAAGAAGTTATGGGTAAAACAAGATTGGATAATTTTTCTCATTTTAGCTACGTGAAAATTGGTAACAAATCTATTCCAACCATAACTTAATCAACTTGTATTGTATATTATGTAATCTTGAGATACCATAGACACGTATACAATGTTTCGACCTATCATGTCGACACATCTATATATATTTCGGAACAACCATAGACACTCTATATGTGAATGTTGGAGTTAGCTATACAGGGTTGAGGTTGATTCCAAAATATATATAGTTTGAGTTGTGATCAATACTGAGATACATATACACTGGGTCGTGGATTGATTCAAGATAATATTTATCGATTTATTTCTGTACATCTAACTGTGGACAACTAGTTGTAGGTTATTAACGAGGACAGCCGACTTAATAAACTTAAAACATCAAAATATATTAAAAGTGTTGTAAATATATTTTGAACATACTTTGATATATATGTATATATTGTTATAGGTTCGTGAATCAACCAGTGGCCAAGTCTTACTTCCCGACGAAGTAAAAATCTGTGAAAGTGAGTTATAGTCCCACTTTTAAAATCTAATATTTTTGGGATGAGAATACATGCAGGTTTTATAAATGATTTACAAAATAGACACAAGTACGTGAAACTACATTCTATGGTTGAATTATCGAAATCGAATATGCCCCTTTTTATTAAGTCTGGTAATCTAAGAATTAGGGAACAGACACCCTAATTGACGCGAATCCTAAAGATAGATCTATCGGGCCCAACAAGCCCCATCCAAAGTACCGGATGCTTTAGTACTTCGAAATTTATATCATATCCGAAGGGTGTCCCGGAATGATGGGGATATTCTTATATATGCATCTTGTTAATGACGGTTACCAGGTGTTCACCATATGAATGATTTTTATCTCTATGTATGGGATGTGTATTGAAATATGAAATCTTGTGGTCTATTATTATGATTTGATATATATAGGTTAAACCTATAACTCACCAACATTTTTGTTGACGTTTTAAGCATGTTTATTCTCAGGTGATTATTAAGAGCTTCCGCTGTCGCATACTTAAATAAGGACGAGATTTGGAGTCCATGCTTGTATGATATTGTGTAAAAACTGCATTCAAGAAATTTATTTTGTTGTAACATATTTGTATTGTAAACCATTATGTAATGGTCGTGTGTAAACAGGATATTTTAGATTATCATTATTTGATAATCTACGTAAAGCTTTTTAAACCTTTATTGATGAAATAAAGGTTATGGTTTGTTTTAAAATGAATGCAGTCTTTGAAAAACGTCTCATATAGAGGTCAAAACCTCGCAACGAAATCAATTAATATGGAACGTTTTTAATCAATAAGAACGGGACATTCCAGTTGGTATCCGAGCGTTGGTCTTAGAGAACCAGAATTTTTCATTAGTGTGTCTTATCGAGTTTGTTAGGATGCATTAGTGAGTCTGGACTTCGACCGTGTTTACTTGAAAAATGATTGCTTAACAAATTTTGTTGGAAACTATATATTTTTAACATGTGAATATTATGTGATATATTAATCTCTTAACGCGTTTGATATTATGTGATAGATGTCTACCTCTAGAACAAGTCCCATTGACTCACCTAATAATAATGAAGAGTCAAATGTAAATTGGAATGATTCGTGGACTGATTCACAAGTTCCCGAAGAGGAACCGGAAGAAGAGTCGGAACCGGAAGAAGAATCGGAACCGGAAGAAGAATCGGAACCGGATGAAGAAATAGAACCGGTGGGGGAAATAATAAAACGGTTAAGTAAAAGAAAATCCTCAACCAACCGACCAAGGTTAATTATGGTCAATGGTGTTTCCGCCAAGGAAGCAAAATATTGGGAGGATTACCAATTCTCCGATGAATCGGATTCCGACGAGAATTCCGATGATGTTATAGAAATTACCCCAACTGAATTTAAAAAGGCAAAAGAAAATAATAAGGGAAAGGGCATAAAAATAGAGAAATCTAATTCCAACCCCGATGAACTTTATATGTATCGTCAACGCCCGAAGTCCTTAAGTTGTAACAATGACCCGGGAACCTCTAAACCACCAGGTTTTTCTAAACCAATGTGGACAACGACGGCTCGTATTAGGGGAACATCATATATCCCTAGAAACTTGGCAAAACGAACCAAAACCGAAGAAGAAGAAACGAGCGAGTCGGAATAAGATAGTTGTATTCGTGTGGTGTAATATATGTAATATAGTGTTCTTATGCTTTATGATATATGTAAAAATTTCTTGTATTAATAAGTATTTTTTTTATGAATCTAACTCTTGTCTATTTTACAGTTTAAAAACACAAAATGGATAGACAACCCAATATTTTAAGAGACCTACCCGGAGACATGATTGATGAAATCTTGTCTAGAGTCGGCCAGAATTCCTCGGCACAACTATTTAAGGCGAGATCAGTTTGTAAGACATTCGAAGAACGTTCCAAGAATGTCTTGGTTTATAAGAGACTTTCGTTTGAAAGATGGGGGATATCACATTGGGAAACCCATAAGTTACGATGTGTTTACTTTGACGCATATATTGCGGGGAACCCAAATGCTATTTTACGCAACGGGTTAAGAAATTATTTTGACTCAATATATCCGAATATTAGACTTCGTGATTTAGAAAAAGCGGCTAACATGCAACATAAAGAAGCATGTTATGCTTACGGATTAGTAATGTTCGCTTCTCACCAAAGTGAGAACAAGAACATCGGGCTACAACTATTAAACAAAACGTTTCCACAAGTGACGGAGTAGGTAATTGGGGTAAGAAATGAGGTTTTTAGATTATTACGGGACTGTTGGACATTACGTAACCCTCGTCCCTTTGACGACGTTACAACACGCTGTCTTATCAACGGCCATAACGGTTATGTTGCACAAGACCAAGGATGGGAAGTAGTCCTAGTAAAACCAGAATGCATGACTTGTTTCTGGACGTATGAATTACGTGTCTTTATTGCCTTTGCTGAACGACTTGTGTACTAGCTAGAATTATCTTCACAACTATCTTGTATCAAAGTTATTGTGTGCTATATTTCATGCTTTATGTAAAATAAGCGGTATTGTAAGTTTGTAAAATATTGTATAAAAGTTTGAACGCGAAATATTATTATAATCAGTTTTTTCATATAGAATTGTAGTAGTTGAATTGTATATTAGCTACTAGGTATGAACTTAACGGGTAGGTACTACCCGAATTTAAACTTATAAAACGCTAATATGAAGAAAAAGCTTTTATAAATGAGTTCATATTATGCTACGAAATACTATTAACTACTCTTAATATTCTGTATGATTAACTTGTTCCATTTAACTATTTTGAAGGAAATGGCACCGACTACTCGACACACCGTGAATATGAATGAAGAGGAATTCCGTACTTTTCTAGCTTCAAACATAGCCGCAGTACAGGCTGCGCTACATACCAACAATAACCTTGGATCTAGCAGTACAGGAAATCGTGTAGGATGCACCTATAAAGAATTCACTGCCTGCAAACCTTTGGAATTTGATGGAACCGAAGGACCGATCGGATTGAAACGGTGGACCGAGAAGGTCGAATCGGAGTTTGCCATAAGTAAGTGTACTGAAGAGGACAAAGTAAAGTACGCTACGCATACCTTCACAGGTTCTGCGTTAACATGGTGGAATACCTATCTAGAGCAAGTGGGACAAGACGATGCGTACGCACTACCGTGGTCAGCATTCAAGCACTTAATGAACGAGAAGTACCGTCCCAGAACCGAGGTCAATAAGCTCAAGACAGAACTTAGAGGGTTACGAACCCAAGGATTTGATATTACCACGTACGAAAGACGATTCACAGAATTGTGCCTATTGTGTCCGGGAGCATTCGAAGATGAGGAAGAGAAGATCGACGCATTTGTGAAAGGATTACCGGAAAGAATCCAAGAAGATATAAGTTCACACGAGCCCGCCTCCATACAACAGGCATGTAGAATGGCTCACAAACTCGTGAACCAAATTGAAGAAAGAATTAAAGAACAGACTGCTGAAGAGGCCAATGTGAAGCAAGTCAAAAGAAAGTGGGAGGAAAACGGTGATAAGAATCACCAATACAACAACAGCAGCAATTACAACAATAATCGTAACAATTATCCCAACAATCGCAACATCAATTGCAACTACAACAAACGGCCCAACAACAACAACAACAACAACAACAACAGCAACTACAACAATCATCCCAACAACAATAATAACCGCAACAACAACAACAATCAGAAGCAGCTATGCCAAAGGTGTGAAAAGAATCACTCGGGGTTCTGCACCAAATTTTGCAACAAGTGTAAAAGAAATGGTCATAGCGCGACGAAGTGTGAGGTCTACGGACCAGGGGTTAATAGAACGAAAGGAACAAATGGTGTCGGAACGAGTAATGGCGGAGCAAGTAGTGTCGGAGCAAGTTATGCCAATGTAGTTTGTTATAAATGTGGAAAACCGGGCCACATTATTAGAAATTGCCCGAACCAGGAGAACACGAATGGACAAGGCCGTGGAAGAGTTTTCAATATTAATGCGGCAGAGGCACAGGAAGACCCAGAGCTTGTTACGGGTACGTTTCTTATTGACAATAAATCTGCTTACGTTTTATTTGATTCGGGCGCAGATAGAAGCTATATGAGTAGAGAATTTTGTGCTAAATTAAGTTGTCCATTGACGCCTTTGGATAGTAAATTTTTACTCGAATTAGCAAATGGTAAATTAATTTCAGCAGATAATATATGTCGGAATCGAGAAATTAAACTGGTTAGCGAAACATTTAAGATTGATTTGATACCAGTAGAGTTAGGGAGTTTTGATGTGATAATCGGTATGGACTGGTTGAAAGAAGTGAAAGCGGAGATCATTTGTTACAAAAATGCAATTCGCATTATACGAGAAAAAGGAAAACCCTTAATGGTGTACGGAGAAAAGGGCAACACGAAGCTACATCTTATTAGTAATTTGAAGGCACAAAAACTAATAAGAAAAGGTTGCTATGCTGTTCTAGCACACGTCGAGAAAGTACAAACTGAAGAAAAGAGCATCAATGATGTTCCCGTCGCAAAAGAATTTCCTGATGTATTTCCAAAGGAATTACCGGGATTACCCCCACATCGATCCGTTGAATTTCAAATAGATCTTGTACCAGGAGCTGCACCAATAGCTCGTGCTCCTTACAGACTCGCACCCAACGAGATGAAAGAACTACAAAGCCAATTACAAGAACTTTTAGAGCATGGTTTCATTCGACCAAGCACATCACCGTGGGGAGCTCCTGTTTTGTTTGTCAAGAAGAAAGATGGTACATTCAGGTTGTGTATCGACTACCGAGAGTTGAACAAACTTACCATCAAGAACCGCTACCCACTACCGAGAATCGATGACTTATTTGATCAACTACAAGGCTCGTCTATTTATTCAAAGATTGACTTACTTTCCGGGTATCATCAAATGCGGGTGAAAGAAGATGATATTCCAAAGACTGCTTTCAGAACACGTTACGGTCATTACGAGTTTATGGTCATGCCGTTTGGTTTAACTAATGCACCAGCTGTGTTCATGGACCTTATGAACCGAGTGTGTGGACCATACCTTGACAAGTTTGTCATTGTTTTCATTGATGACATACTTATTTACTCAAAGAATGACCAAGAACACGGTAAACATTTGAGAAAGGTGTTAGAAGTATTGAGGAAGGAAGAATTGTACGCTAAGTTTTCAAAGTGTGCATTTTGGTTGGAAGAAGTTCAATTCCTCGGTCACATAGTGAACAAAGAAGGTATTAAGGTGGATCCGGCAAAGATAGAAACTGTTGAAAAGTGGGAAACCCCGAAAACTCCGAAACACATACGCCAGTTTTTAGGACTAGCTGGTTACTACAGAAGGTTCATCCAAGACTTTTCCAGAATAGCAAAACCCTTGACTGCATTAACGCATAAAGGGAAGAAATTTGAATGGAATGATGAACAAGAGAAAGCGTTTCAGTTATTGAAGAAAAAGCTAACTACGGCACCTATATTGTCATTGCCTGAAGGGAATGATGATTTTGTGATTTATTGTGATGCATCAAAGCAAGGTCTCGGTTGTGTATTAATGCAACGAACGAAGGTGATTGCTTATGCGTCTAGACAATTGAAGATTCACGAACAAAATTATACGACGCATGATTTGGAATTAGGCGCGGTTGTTTTTGCATTAAAGACTTGGAGGCACTACTTATATGGGGTCAAAAGTATTATATATACCGACCACAAAAGTCTTCAACACATATTTAATCAGAAACAACTGAATATTAGGCAGCGTAGGTGGATTGAATTATTGAATGATTACGACTTTGAGATTCGTTACCACCCGGGGAAGGCAAATGTGGTAGCCGATGCCTTGAGCAGGAAGGACAGAGAACCCATTCAAGTAAAATCTATGAATATAATGATTCATAATAACATTACTACTCAAATAAAGGAGGCGCAACAAGGAGTTTTAAAAGAGGGAAATTTAAAGGATGAAATACCCAAAGGATCGGAGAAGCATCTTAATATTCGGGAAGACGGAACCCGGTATAGGGCTGAAAGGATTTGGGTACCAAAATTTGGAGATATGAGAGAAATGGTACTTAGAGAAGCTCATAAAACCAGATACTCAATACATCCTGGAACGGGGAAGATGTACAAGGATCTCAAGAAACATTTTTGGTGGCCGGGTATGAAAGCCGATGTTGCTAAATACGTAGGAGAATGTTTGACGTGTTCTAAGGTCAAAGCTGAGCATCAGAAACCATCAGGTCTACTTCAACAACCCGAAATCCCGGAATGGAAATGGGAAAACATTACCATGGATTTCATCACTAAATTGCCAAGGACTGTAAGTGGTTTTGATACTATTTGGGTAATAGTTGACCGTCTCACCAAATCAGCACACTTCTTGCCAATAAGAGAAGATGACAAGATGGAGAAGTTAGCACGACTGTATTTGAAGGAAGTCATCTCCAGACATGGAATACCAATCTCTATTATCTCTGATAGGGATGGCAGATTTATTTCAAGATTCTGGCAGACATTACAGCAAGCATTAGGAACTCGTCTAGACATGAGTACTGCCTACCATCCACAAACTGATGGGCAGAGCGAAAGGACGATACAAACGCTTGAAGACATGCTACGAGCATGTGTTATTGATTTCGGAAACAGTTGGGATCGACATCTACCGTTAGCAGAATTTTCCTACAACAACAGCTACCATTCAAGCATTGAGATGGCGCCGTTTGAAGCACTTTATGGTAGAAAGTGCAGGTCTCCGATTTGTTGGAGTGAAGTGGGGGATAGACAGATTACGGGACCGGAGATTATACAAGAAACTACCGAGAAGATCATCCAAATTCAACAACGGTTGAAAACCGCCCAAAGTCGACAAAAGAGCTACGCTGACATTAAAAGAAAAGATATAGAATTTGAAATTGGAGAGATGGTCATGCTTAAAGTTGCACCTTGGAAAGGCGTTGTTCGATTTGGTAAACGAGGGAAATTAAATCCAAGGTATATTGGACCATTCAAGATTATTGATCGTGTCGGACCAGTAGCTTACCGACTTGAGTTACCTCAACAACTCGCGGCTGTACATAACACTTTCCACGTCTCGAATTTGAAGAAATGTTTTGCTAAAGAAGATCTCACTATTCCGTTAGATGAAATCCAAATCAACGAAAAACTTCAATTCATCGAAGAACCCGTCGAAATAATGGATCGTGAGGTTAAAAGACTTAAGCAAAACAAGATACCAATTGTTAAGGTTCGATGGAATGCTCGTAGAGGACCCGAGTTCACCTGGGAGCGTGAAGATCAGATGAAGAAGAAATACCCGCATCTATTTCCAGAAGATTCGTCAACACCTTCAACAGCTTAAAATTTCGGGACGAAATTTATTTAACGGGTAGGTACTGTAGTGACCCGAACTTTTCCATGTTTATATATATTAATTGAGATTGATATTTACATGATTAAATGTTTCCAACATGTTAAGCAATCAAACTTGTTAAGACTTGATTAATTGAAATAGGTTTCATATAGACAATTGACCACCCAAGTTGACCGGTGATTCACGAACGTTAAAACTTGTAAAAACTATATGATGACATATATATGGTTATATATATAGTTAACATGATATTATGATAAGTAAACATATCATTAATTATATTAACAATGAACTACATATGTAAAAACAAGACTACTAACTTAATGATTTTGAAACGAGACATATATGTAACGATTATCGTTGTAACGACATTTAATGTATATATATCATATTAAGAGATATTCGTACATCATAATATCATGATAATATAATAATTTAAAATCTCTTTTGATATTATAAACATTGGGTTAACAACATTTAACAAGATCGTTAACCTAAAGGTTTCAAAACAACATTTACATGTAACGACTAACGATGACTTAACGACTCAGTTAAAATGTATATACATGTAGTGTTTTAATATGTATTCATACACTTTTGAAAGACTTCAAGACACTTATCAAAATACTTCTACTTAACAAAAATGCTTACAATTACATCCTCGTTCAGTTTCATCAACAATTCTACTCGTATGCACCCGTATTCGTACTCGTACAATACACAGCTTTTAGATGTATGTACTATTGGTATATACACTCCAATGATCAGCTCTTAGCAGCCCATGTGAGTCACCTAACACATGTGGGAACCATCATTTGGCAACTAGCATGAAATATCTCATAAAATTACAAATATATGAGTAATCATTCATGACTTATTTACATGAAAACAAAATTACATATCCTTTATATCTAATCCATACACCAACGACCAAAAACACCTACAAACACTTTCATTCTTCAATTTTCTTCATCTAATTGATCTCTCTCAAGTTCTATCTTCAAGTTCTAAGTGTTCTTCATAAATTCCAAAAGTTCTAGTTTCATAAAATCAAGAATACTTTCAAGTTTGCTAGCTCACTTCCAATCTTGTAAGGTGATCATCCAACCTCAAGAAATCTTTGTTTCTTACAGTAGGTTATCATTCTAATACAAGGTAATAATCATATTCAAACTTTGGTTCAATTTCTATAACTATAACAATCTTATTTCAAGTGATGATCTTACTTGAACTTGTTTTCGTGTCATGATTTTGCTTCAAGAACTTCGAGCCATCCAAGGATCCATTGAAGCTAGATCCATTTTTCTCTATTCCAGTAGGTTTATCCAAGGAACTTAAGGTAGTAATGATGTTCATAACATCATTCGATTCATACATATAAAGCTATCTTATTCGAAGGTTTAAACTTGTAATCACTAGAACATAGTTTAGTTAATTCTAAACTTGTTCGCAAACAAAAGTTAATCCTTCTAACTTGACTTTTAAAATCAACTAAACACATGTTCTATATCTATATGATATGCTAACTTAATGATTTAAAACCTGGAAACACGAAAAACACCGTAAAACCGGATTTACGCCGTCGTAGTAACACCGCGGGCTGTTTTGGGTTAGTTAATTAAAAACTATGATAAAATTTGATTTAAAAGTTGTTATTCTGAGAAAATGATTTTTATTATGAACATGAAACTATATCCAAAAATTATGGTTAAACTCAAAGTGGAAGTATGTTTTCTAAAATGGTCATCTAGACGTCGTTCTTTCGACTGAAATGACTACCTTTACAAAAACGACTTGTAACTTATTTTTACGACTATAAACCTATACTTTTTCTGTTTAGATTCATAAAATAGAGTTCAATATGAAACCATAGCAATTTGATTCACTCAAAACGGATTTAAAATGAAGAAGTTATGGGTAAAACAAGATTGGATAATTTTTCTCATTTTAGCTACGTGAAAATTGGTAACAAATCTATTCCAACCATAACTTAATCAACTTGTATTGTATATTATGTAATCTTGAGATACCATAGACACGTATACAATGTTTCGACCTATCATGTCGACACATCTATATATATTTCGGAACAACCATAGACACTCTATATGTGAATGTTGGAGTTAGCTATACAGGGTTGAGGTTGATTCCAAAATATATATAGTTTGAGTTATGATCAATACTGAGATACGTATACACTGGGTCGTGGATTGATTCAAGATAATATTTATTGATTTATTTCTGTACATCTAACTGTGGACAACTAGTTGTAGGTTATTAACGAGGACAGCTGACTTAATAAACTTAAAACATCAAAATATATTAAAAGTGTTGTAAATATATTTTGAACATACTTTGATATATATGTATATATTATTATAGGTTCGTGAATCAACCAGTGGCCAAGTCTTACTTCCCGACGAAGTAAAAATCTGTGAAAGTGAGTTATAGTCCCACTTTTAAAATCTAATATTTTTGGGATGAGAATACATGCAGGTTTTATAAATGATTTACAAAATAGACACAAGTACGTGAAACTACATTCTATGGTTGAATTATCGAAATCGAATATGCCCCTTTTTATTAAGTCTGGTAATCTAAGAATTAGGGAACAGACACCCTAATTGACGCGAATCCTAAAGATAGATCTATCGGGCCCAACAAGCTCCATCCAAAGTACCGGATGCTTTAGTACTTCGAAATTTATATCATATCCTAAGGGTGTCCCGGAATGATGGGGATATTCTTATATATGCATCTTGTTAATGTCGGTTACCAGGTGTTCACCATATGAATGATTTTTATCTCTATGTATGGGATGTGTATTGAAATATGAAATCTTGTGGTCTATTATTATGATTTGATATATATAGGTTAAACCTATAACTCACCAACATTTTTGTTGACGTTTTAAGCATGTTTATTCTCAGGTGATTATTAAGAGCTTCCGCTGTCGCATACTTAAATAAGGACGAGATTTGGAGTCCATGCTTGTATGATATTGTGTAAAAACTGCATTCAAGAAATTTATTTTGTTGTAACATATTTGTATTGTAAACCATTATGTAATGGTCGTGTGTAAACAGGATATTTTAGATTATCATTATTTGATAATCTACGTAAAGCTTTTTAAACCTTTATTGATGAAATAAAGGTTATGGTTTGTTTTAAAATGAATGCAGTCTTTGAAAAACGTCTCATATAGAGGTCAAAACCTCGCAACGAAATCAATTAATATGGAACGTTTTTAATCAATAAGAACGGGACATTTCAGCTGTCCTCGTTAATAACCTACAACTAGTTGTCTAAAGTTAGATGTACAGAAAAAAATTGATATATATTATCTTGAATCAATCCACGACCCAGTGTATACACGTCTCAGGCTAGATCACAACTCAAAGTATATATATATTTTTGAAATCAACCTCAACCCTGTATAGCTAACTCCCACATTACTGCATATAGAGTGTATATGGTTGTTCCAAATAATATATACACATGGGTCGATATGATATGTCAAAACATTTGCATACGTGTCTATGGTATCCCAAGATTACATAATATATTAGAATACATGTATAATACAATATAAGTTAGCTAGGATATGATTAATATAGATTTGTTAACAATTTTCACGTAGCTACAACAAGAAAAAATATCCAATCTTGTTTTACCCATAACTTATTCGTTTTAAATCCGTTTTGAGTGAATCAAATTGTTATGGTTTCATATTGAAATCTATTTTATGAATCTAGACAGAAAAAGTATAGGTTTATAGTCAGAAATATAAGTTACAAGTCATTTTTGTAAAGGTAGTCATTTCAGTCGAAAGAACGACGTCTAGATGACCATTTTGGAAAACATACTTCCACTTTGAGTTTAACCATAATTTTTGGATATAGTTTCATGTTCATAAGAAAAATCATTTTCATAGAATAACAACTTTTAAATCAAAGTTTATCATAGTTTTTAATTAACTAACCCAAAACAGCCCGCGGTGTTACTACGACGGTGTATATCCGGTTTTACGGTGTTTTTCGTGTTTTCGGGTTTTAAATCATTAAGTTAGCATATCATATAGATATATAACATGTGTTAAGTTGATTTTAAAAGTCAAGTTAGAAGGATTAACTTTTGTTTATGAACAAGTTTAGAATTAACTAAACTATGTTCTAGTGATTACATGTTCAAATCTTCGAATAAGATAGTTTTATATGTATGAATCGAATGATGTTATGAACATCATTACTACCTCAAGTTTAGTAGGTAAACCTACTGGAAGTGACAAGAAATGATCTAGCTTCAAAGGATCTTGGATGGCTTGAAAGTTCTTGAAGTAGAATCATGACACGAAAACAAGTTCAAGTAAGATTTCCACTCGAAATAAGATTGTTATAGTTATAGAAATTGAATCAAAGTTTGAATATGAGTATTACCTTGTATTAAAAATATATCTTACTGTAAATAAGAAAGATTTCTTGAGGTTGGATGATCACTCTACAAGATTGGAAGTAAGCTAGCAAACTTGGAAGTATTCTTGATTTTATGAAACTAGAACTTGTAGAATTTATGAAGAACACTTAGAACTTGAAGATAGAACTTGAGAGAGATCAATTAGATGAAGAACATTGAAGAATGAAAGTGTTTGTAGGTGTTTTTGGTCGTTGGTATATGGATTAGATATAAAGGATGTGTAACTTTGTTTATATGTAAATAAGTCATGAATGATTACTCATATTTTTGTAATTTTATGAGATATTTCATGTAGTTGCCAAATGATGGTTCCCACATGTGTTAGGTGACTCACATGGGCTACTTAGAGCTGATCATTGGAGTGTATATACCAATAGTACATACATCTAAAATCTGTGTATTGTACGAGTACGAATACGGGTGTATACGAGTAGAATTGTTGATGAAACTGAACGAGGATGTAATTGTAAGCATTTTTGTTAAGTAGAAGTATTTTGATAAGTGTCTTGAAGTCTTTCAAAAGTGTATGAATACATATTAAAACACTACATGTATATACATTTTAACTGAGTCATTAAGTCATCGTTAGTCGTTACATGTAAATGTTGATTTGAAACCTTTAAGTTAACGATCTTGTTAAATGTTGTTAACCCATTGTTTATTAAATCAAATGAGATGTTAAATTATTACATTATCATGATATCATGATGTATTAATATATCTTAA
This sequence comes from Rutidosis leptorrhynchoides, assembly GCF_046630445.1. Taxonomy (NCBI): domain Eukaryota; kingdom Viridiplantae; phylum Streptophyta; class Magnoliopsida; order Asterales; family Asteraceae; genus Rutidosis; species Rutidosis leptorrhynchoides. The sequence goes on from NC_092335.1 coordinate 452,023,394, forward strand.
TATTATATATATACATTAAATGTCGTTACAACGATAATCGTTACATATATGTCTTGTTTCAAAATCATTAAGTTAGTAGTCTTGTTTTTACATATGTAGTTCATTGTTAATATACTTAATGATATGTTTACTTATCATAATATCATGTTAACTATATATATATCCATATATATGTCATCATATAGTTTTTACAAGTTTTAACGTTCGTGAATCACCGGTCAACTTGGATGGTCAAATGTCTATATGAAACCTATTTCAATTAATCAAGTCTTAGCAAGTTTGATTGTTTAACATGTTGGAAACACTTAATCATGTAAATAACAATTTCATTTAATATATATACACATGGAAAAGTTCGGGTCACTACAGTACCTACCCGTTAAATAAATTTCGTCCCGAAATTTTAAGCAGTTGGAGGTGTTGAAGTATCTTCTGGAAATAAGTGCGGGTATTTCCTCTTCATCTGATCTTATTGTTCCTAGGTGAACTTGGGTCCTCTACGAGCATTCCATCGAACCTTAACAATTGGTATCTTGTTTTGTTTAAGTCTTTTAACCTCACGATCCATTATTTCGACGGGTTCTTCGATGAATTGAAGTTTTTCGTTGATTTGGATTTCGTCTAACAGAATAGTGAGATCTTCTTTAGCAAAATATTTCTTCAAATTCGAGACGTGGAAAGTTTTATGTACAGCCGCGAGTTGTTGAGGTAACTCAAGTCGGTAAGCTACTGGTCCGACACGATCAATAATCTTGAATGGTCCAATATACCTTGGATTTAATTTACCTCGTTTACCAAATCGAACAACGCCTTTCTAAGGTGCAACCTTAAGCATGACCATCTCTCCAATTTCAAATTCTATATCTTTTCTTTTAATGTCGGCATAGCTCTTTTGTTGACTTTGGGCGGTTTTCAACCGTTGTTGAATTTGGATGATCTTCTCGGTAGTTTCTTGTATTATCTCCGGACCCGTAATCTGTCTATCCCCCACTTCACTCCAACAAATTAGAGACCTGCACTTTCTACCATAAAGTGCTTCAAATAGTACCATCTCAATGCTTGAATGGTAGCTGTTGTTGTAGGAAAATTCTGCTAACGGTAGATGTCGATCCCAACTGTTTCTGAAATCAATAACACATGCTCGTAGCATGTCTTTAAGCGTTTGTATCGTCCTTTTGCTCTGCCCATCAGTTTGTGGATGATAGGCAGTACTCATGTCTAGACGAGTTCCTAATACTTGCTGTAATGTCTGCCAGAATCTTGAAATAAATCTGTCATCCCTATCAGAGATAATAGAGATTGGTATTCCATGTCTGGAGACGACTTCCTTCAAATACAGTCGTGCTAACTTCTCCATCTTATCATCTTCTCTTATTGGCAGGAAGTGTGTTGATTTGGTGAGACGATCAACTATTACCCAAATAGTATCAAAACCACTTGCAGTCCTTGGCAATTTAGTGATGAAATCCATGGTAATGTTTTCCCATTTCCATTCCGGGATTTCGGGTTGTTGAAGTAGACCTGATGGTTTTTGATGCTCAGCTTTGACCTTAGACCACGTCAAACATTCTCCTACGTATTTAGAAACATCGGCTTTCATACCCGGCCACCAAAAATGTTTCCTGAGATCCTTGTACATCTTCCCCGTTCCAAGATGTATTGAGTATCTGGTTTTTTGAGCTTCTCTAAGTACCATTTCTCTCATATCTCAAAATTTTGGTACCCAAATCCTTTCAGCCCTATACCGGGTTCCGTCTTCTCGAATATTAAGATGCTTCTCCGATCCTTTGGGTATTTCATCCTTTAAATTTCCCTCTTTTAAAACTCCTTGTTGCGCCTTGTAACGACCCTAATTTTTCCGTTATCTTTTACCGTTAATTATTTAATGACCGTTAACTGTTATTCGTGCCACGTCATTTCTATGGCCTATATTATTATTTTTGTAATAATATATTAATTATTATGTGTTATATGAATATTTGTATTCATATCTTTAATTGTACGTTTCTACGTGTCGCGGATTTCTATCCGGCGAATCTTTTCGGTTTTCAAACCAACGGTCGAGCTTTTGGGATTTTTAAATCCTAATTATTTTAAATATGATATTTTTATATCATATGATTATATATAGTATTTATATATATTTTTCATCGCGTATTTGTTATCTCTCCGAATTTTCAATCGCGTAGCCGTGTTTTCGCGTTTCGGGTTTCGATCTGGAAATCGGGCCACAAGGAACTTACATTTAATCAAATTGGGCTAAGTGGGGCCCAACCCACTTCTAATTTTGGCCGAAGCCTCAGGGGAGAGGGAGTATACTCCCTTGTTTTCCATTTTGCATTTTCATTCTCTCATTTTCACTTCTAAAAACACCAAAACCTAATTTTATTTGCTCTCTCCTTCTCCCTCCCCTTGTGTCCATCTCCCAACACCTCAACATCATCATCAATTCACCAAAAATTATTGCTTGGATCATAGGGCTTTCATCATCATCGTTTTCCTCTCGTTCTTCTCTACACGATCATACCACTTGATTATTGATTAGGGTATAAAACCTAACCCTAGATTTTTAATTTTTCTTTATTTTTATGTATTTTGATGTTATATTGATAGTATGATGATTACATATTATTGTATTGATGATTGTATGCGTAGAATTGCTCGATTATACATGTTTTCGGTTTGATAAAATTGGGACAGCAGCTATTTCGTGTATTTCTGATATGGTGACTCTTATAAAAGTTAAAATAAAGTATCTATATGAGTTCCTCTCATCAAGACATTAATTTTAGACTCCGGATTCATGTCGTTTCGATTCCCGGAGCCCTAGATATGATCAAAGTGGTATTTTGTTAAGATTGAAACGTGATATTGGTATGAACCAGGTTTGGTCCGACTTTGTGACCATATTTGGTGACTTTAGGGTGTGTTAGTGTGTTAGGATCAATGATGGGACGAACTTTCATGTTCGGGTCATCTAAATCCGAGCCACGAATCACCCGTTGCGTCTAAAACACGATTTTGATTGAATTAAAGTTTCAAGTGATATCTTGGCTGATCACCACGATTTGTGGGCTGTTCTTGGTGTGTTCTTGAGTGTACCAAGGTATCGGGTGGTTTGATTAGGCGGAGATATATGTAAGGCTCGCCGAAAACCGACACACGGGGCTCAAGATACGACCCGATGAACTTTTGATTTAAAACTTGTGATTAATTATTAAACTTATGATATAAATAATGAATTTCATTATCTTTTAATTACTTATGATATAAAAAGTAATTATTATAATTTAAGACTTATGATATATATTTATTATATCATTTAATTATTACTTATGATTTAATTAACATTTTAATTAAACTTATGATTAATAATACTTTTATTATTAATGGAAAATACTTATGATAAGTATTAAAATTATATTATAAGATTATTATTATAAGACTTATAATAAAGATTAATTAATTATTTATTTATTATAAGGCTTAGTTATTATTTAATTATAATTTAATTATTAAATACTTATGATTTAATAATTATAATTAGAAACTTAAGATATGATTAATAATCCATTATTAATTAATAATACTTATGATATGATTTAAAATTTATTATTATTTAATAATACTTATATTATGACTAATATTTAATTAATTAATTAAATACTTATGTTATATTAATTATATCATTTAAACTTATATTAACTTTAATAATTCATTTTAATTTAATTAAACTTATGTTATGACATAATTAGACATATTTAACTTTAATAAACATTATAACTTACATTATTATTACAACTTACACTTTTAAAATTAACGTTGACTATGTTTGACCAAGGTTGACTTTTGAGTTGACTTTCGGTTGACTTTGACTTTCAGTTGACTTTTGTTGACTTTCTAAATAAGGAAACTTTCTTAACTTAAAACTTTCTAAAAATAGAAACTTTCTAAATTTGGAAACTTTCCAAAAATAGAAACTTTCCAAAAATAGAAACTTTCCAAAAATAGAAACTTTCCAAAACTAGAAACTTTCCAAAAATGGAAACCTGCTAAAAATAGAAACTTTCTAAAAATAGAAAGTGTGTCCGTACGCTGTTCCGATCAAACCGATGCATGTTGAGTATTGTTCTATGACTACTTGCAACATGTACAATAGCTATCATACTAAGACTTGACCTAAGTTAGTTATTTATATCGACCTGCTTTATTTATAGGTCGACGTTGTGATCATTCCTGATCACTTTACTTCGATTGCTGTTCACTTATATGTGTGGTTACTTCGTTTGCTATTAAGGTGAGTTATAATCCCATTTTTTTTTCTATTTTAAATCTTTTGGGATGAGAATACATGCAATTTATTTTATATTTTGGACACAAGTGGAGGTTGGTTTAAATTATTCATTGTGAGTTGAACAAAAATATTCCCTAGTTTGGTAACTGTAATCACTGGTTTCTACTGGTGAACGCGAATCCTACGGATAGATCTATCGGGTTTGACAACCCAATTTCGAGCTAGTCGCGCTAGCAATTTATAATCGGAATGTTTAGTACTTCGTAATTTGTTGTAGATACACTTGTTCGGTGTATATTATTTATTGTGTTTAGCAAGGGTAAATAAATGGTTAAGTGGTTACCAGGTGGCTCACGGTAAATAGAATAATGTTTTTATATGTTTTCTAGCATATAATTTTGTGGTCCAAAAAGGAGTTTTTATGTTTTCAAATATAAATTTTTACGGTTTAAATTAAATATTGTTTGCAATATTAAACCTATAATTCACTCAACATTTTTGTTGACAGTTACTCGCATGTTTTATTCTCAAGTTCATGATTGATTGCTTCCGCTGTGCTTAGAGAGTCTGCATATTTATGATTGCAGCTTTTGTTAAACAATAACTTGCATTCTATTTTGATACATTTAATAGTGGATGTTGTTGACTTTGTTTTGGTCAACTTTTGGTTAAGTAATAATGTATGGTTTTTCTAAACTTACATATTTTGATAGATTTCCTTTATAGGAAATTATTTTTAAATAAAGAATGCATGGTTATTTATTAAATTCATATAGAGTTATGATCAAGCTGTGGGACCAAAATAACGATGGTCGTCAAGTGTACTTTGACGGGTCGTTAAAGTTGGTATCGGAGCTGGCTTGAACACGTCCAATGAGGCGTGTTAGCCATAGAGGGGGTTCTCACAGTGTAACCTGTGACAAAGCATTGGCTCTTACTCCTCGCGGTCCCTGTTGGGGTTGGCTTGGCGGAAACGTGGGCCGTAAAACCAGTGTCTGAGGTATACTCAATGGTCACCCTGTTCTCAGGAAAGGCACTGAGTGGGATTTTTGTCCTCAACTGAAGTTAAAGTTGGTATCAGAGATCTGGTTGTAGGGAATTAGGCTGCATTGATGTCGTTATCCGAGTCAATAGGGTGCATTAGTGAGTCTAATCTACAGCCCGACCTATAATATATTATTATATGTGATTATTTGTATCGTATTGGTATGTATATTGTAATCATACACACATCTCGATTATGTTCTGAATCCGGGAGGAACTCCCATTCTGATTTAAACGTATTCTCCGACTCATGCGAACTTATCCTTATAAGAACACCTCAGGTAGTGAAACCGAGGGATGTCATTCTTGACTTCTGAAATTCTCGACATTTCTATGTCATCTATTATGGTTATGTATATAACGTTTGACATATATCACGCAAGATGTCATTCTTGACTTCTAAATGCTCGGCATTTCAATGTCAGCTATTATGTTTAGGTATATAACATTCTTGTTATATTACGTGCCTTTGTGCCGTTGTGCCTATGTGCTTTGGTTTTTGAACCGAAAAACGTCATTCTTGACTTTTAGATATTCTTGGTATTTCGAAGACATTTTTATGTCATCGTTATTCCTATTCATTATTTTTGATGTTTTTTCTCTTGTGCTATCCTTAGCACATTGTTTAAGAAATCATTTTAGAGAAATTGTGTGGAAATTCGAGGTTGATTGCGTGTCCTGACCTCATGTAGTGCTATTGGAATGGAACTATGAATTAGTGAAATATAATAGCGTCAGGCCAACGTGATTATATTACGTTAATTCATAAAGAAGTCCCAATATTGTGACATGAGGAATAGAAAGCGAGTCAAAGAAAATTTTTACACCACTCATTCAGAAATTCCGATGTATTACATGGGTAGGAAAAACATTCATATCTTATTTGTTGATATACGAGAAGCTCGTTTTAACCGGATTATCTATCTCATGCTCTATCCTTCATAACTCGCTTGTTAGCAATAGCTTCGCTCGGGAACAGTTTTGGCCCAAGGACTTATGTCCTGATATTAGTCAAAACAACATTTAACTCATTGGTTTTCATGACCTCGTAACATTATGTCGCACGACGATTCAAGTCCTTTACTCGATCTTCCACGATCTTACTTCAACTTGTAACCTCTGAATACAGATACTCTGTTTATCATCAGGAGTTTTACACATTTGTTTAATTGGACGGTTCTCACGAGATTTATGGGCGAATAGAAGTAATGAAATATTTTGTCATGTATACAAATTATAAAATCATATATGTACGTATGGATTCAAATGAATAAATTTACACTTACCTATTTTGGCTAGTATATACTAAATCATACCTTCAAGAATTATTTTAAACCACTCATTTATTGAGCTGTTTGATTAAGTCAAATTGTTTTATATAAAATGGTACACATTGTACATACTTCTAAATTACTAAGAACTTCGCTCCGTTTATGATTTCGCATCAAACGTTTAAAGCTTTTTCAAAACCCCTTTTGATTGATCTTATCAAATTTTCACATTACTCTACAGAGTGTTTGGATCACGGTTCTTCTTATTCTCTGTTTAAGGATGAAACTTACCATTAAGTTCGTTGATAGAAACTCTTACACCACTTTGGATTCCGGTTTTATAAAATTTGTTGGAAAGTCTTTGCGCTCGTAAAATTTTCCCTCTTATGTTTGGACATGGCCGAAACGCGGACCGATAAATCAATTTTCTGAGGTACACTCGGTGGTCACCCTATTGTAGAAAAGGCGCTATGTGGGTTTCTACCCCAACTGTTGTTATAGTGAGTATCATGGATATATATTACACTAGACCGTTTGAGGAGTTTCTACTCTCAATATTCGCTGTCAACCGTAACACCCTCGAAAACATCAATCCTATGATCCAATACTTTGAGGTGCACGAAATTATTTTTAGAGATTCATCTCACCTGAAGTTGGCCATTCTTTATAACCCATGATTCGCGTTCTTTTCATCCACACATAAATTTAAGAATATGGATGACTCCTAGATTTCCTCGCTCATTGTACAAGGAAGTTAACTCTCGTTGAAATATCACACTTTTCGTATGTCTTCCTTTCGGAAATGTAATGAAAATTTACTTTGAAGTCCATGATCCTCGTTATCTCCTTTGAGAGAATTGCCTTAAATATCTATGCCACCGATGTGACTACTCCATATATTTCTTCCTTCATTGTTGCAACTATATTTCATTCATCCCAGTTCGTCCCCTTGGGGAGCTCCTATTTTGTTTGTCAAGAAGAAAGATGGTTCGTTCCGATTGTGTATTGATTATCGCGAGTTAAACAAGCGTACTATTAAGAATCGTTACCCTTTTCCGAGAATTGATGATCTGTTCGATCAACTTCTAGGTTTGTCCATTTATTCTAAGATTGATCTTCGTTCTGGTTATCACCAATTGCATGTTAAAGAATCTGATGTTCCGAAAACCGCTTTTCGCACCCGTTATGGTCACTTCGAATTCCTTGTTATGCCGTTTGGATTAACAAATGCACCTGCTGTGTTCATGGACCTCATGAACCGTGTGTGCAGACCCTATCTGGACAAATTCGTTATTGTTTTCATCGACGACATCCTTATTTATACTAAGAGTGATGAAGAGGACGAAGAACATTTGAAGTTGGTGCTTGATTTATTGAGAGAAGAAGAGTTGTACGCCAAGTTCTCTAAGTGTGCTTTCTGATTAAGAGAAGTTCAATTCCTTGGACATATTGTTAGTAACCAGGGAATTCAAGTTGATCCTGCCAAGATTGAGGCAATTGAGAAGTGAGAAATTCTGAAAACTCCTACTCAGATTCGTCAGTTCCTAGGTTTGGCAGGCTATTTTAGAAGGTTCACTCAAGAATTTTCATGAGTAGCGAAACCTCTGACTGCTTTAAAGCAATATGGGAAGAAGTACGAGTGGAAGAGTGAACAAGAGTCTGCTTTCCAGACTCTGAAGAAGAAGTTAACTTCTGCACCGATATTATCACTACCTGAGAGTAATGATGATTTTGTTATCTATAGTGATGCTTCATGCCGAGACTTGGGTTGTGTTTTGATGCAGTGAAAGAAAGTCATTGCCTACGCGGCATGACGGTTAAAGATTCATGAACAGAATTATACAACCCATGATTTAGAATTGGGAGATATTGTGTTCGCACTCAAGATTTGAGACATTACTTATATAGGGTCAAATGTACTGTGTACACTAATCACAAAGGTCTTCAACATATCCTTGATCAGAAACAGTCGAATATGAGGCAACGAAGATGGATTGAGACGTTGAACGATTATGATTGTGAACTTTTATATCATCCGGGTAAGGCTAATGTTGTGGCCAATACATTAAGTCGTAAAGAGAGGACTGAACCTCATAGGTTTAGGGCCTTAAATATGACCATTCGAACAAACCTCGCAAGGCAGATTCTTGCAGCTCAATAAGAAGCCTTGAAGGAGGAGAATTTTGTAACGAAGGTCCGAGGCTTGAGTAAATAGTTAGAGGTACGAACCGATGGTACTCGGTATTTTGCGGGACGCCTTTGGGTTCCGAAGTTTGGTGATCTGCGATAACTTGTTCTAGAGGAGACTCATAAGTCTAGGTACTCTATTCATCCTGATTCAGGAAAGATGTATCATGATCTTAAGGAGCTGTATTGGTGGCCTCATTTGAAGGCTGATGTGGCTACGTATGTGGCTAAGTGTTTGACCTGTGCTAAGGTTAAAGCTGAACATCAGAACTGTCAGGACTTTTTGTGCAACTTGAAATTCCCGAGTGGAAGTGGGAAAGCATCACAATGGATTTTATTACGAAGTTACCGAGAGTTGTGGGTGGTTATGATACATTTTGGGTTATTGTTGACCGACTCACAAAGTCAGCTCGTTCCTTGCCAATTAAGAAAACAGATTTGATGGAGAAACTTACTCGTTTGTTTGAAGGAGATTGTTTTGAGGCATGGTGTCCCTGTATTTATCATCTCATACCGAGATAGTCGATTCACATCGAGGTTTTGGCAATCCTTACAAGATGCTTTGGGAACTAAATTGTATATGAACACTGCTTATCATCCACAGTCAGATGGTCAGAGTGAAAGGACCATTCAAACGTTGGAAGACATGTTACAAGCATGCATCATTGATTTTGGTAATGGGTGGGATAGGTACTTGTCGTTGGCTGAATTTTCTAATAATAACAGTTATCATGCAAGTATTAAAGCCGCACTGTTTGAAGCTCTGTATGGTAGAAAGTGTAGGTCTCCTATCTGTTGGAATGAGGTTGGGGATGCTCAACTCACAGGTCCATAAATTATTCATGAGACTACCGAGAAGATCGTACAGATTAAGGAAAGTTTGAGAACCACCAGAAGTAGGCAAAAGAGTCATGCCAATAAGAGAAGGAACGATATTGAATTTCAGGTCAGTGACCGTGTTATGTTGAAGGTATCACCTTGGAAAGGCGTGGTACGTTTTGGAAAAAGGGAAAAATTGAATCCTCGTTTTGTTGGACCATTTGAGATTATTGAGAGAGTTGGACCGTGGCTTATCGTTTGAGATTGCCACAAGAACTCGGTGCTGTTCATGACGTTTTTCATGTATCGAATTTGAAGAAGTGTTTGGCCTAGGTCGATAAAACCATTCCTCTAGATGAACTTCATGTTGATAAACAACTCCAATTTATTGAGGAACCTGTTGAAATTATGGATCGAGAGGTTAAGACTCTCAAGCAAAGTAGAATTCCTATCGTCCGAGTGAGATGGAATGCCAGACACGGACCCGAGTTCACTTGGGAACGTGAAGATTAGATGAAGCAGAAGTACCCACATTTGTTCTCAGATTCCGAGACAACCCTGCACCTGCTTAAATTTCGGGACGAAATTTCCGTAACGGGAAGGTACTGTAACGACCCTAATTTTTCCGTTATCTTTTACCGTTAATTATTTAACAACCGTTAACTGTTATTCGTGCCACGTCATTTCTATGACCTGTATTATTATTTTTGTAATAATATATTAATTATTATGTGTTATATGAATATTTGTATTCATATCTTTAATTGTACGTTTCTACGTGTCGCGGATTTCTATCCGGCGAATCTTTTCGGTTTTCAAACCAACGGTCGAGCTTTTGGGATTTTTAAATCCTAATTATTTTAAATATGATATTTTTATATCATATGATTATATATAGTATTTATATATATTTTTCGTCGCGTATTTGTTATCTCTCCGAATTTTCAATCGCGTAGCCGTGTTTTCGCGTTTCGGGTTTCGATCTGGAAATCGGGCCACAAGGAACTTACATTTAATTAAATTGGGATAAGTGGGGCCCACCCCACTTCTAATTTCGGCCGAAGCCTCATGGGGAGAGGGAGTATACTCCCTTGTTTTCCATTTTGCATTTTCATTCTCTCATTTTCACTTCTAAAAACACCAAAACCTAATTTTATTTGCTCTCTCCTTCTCCCTCCCCTTGTGGCCATCTCCCAACACCTCAACATCATCATCAATTCACCAAAAATTATTGCTTGGATCATAGGGCTTTCATCATCATCGTTTTCCTCTCGTTCTTCTCTACACGATCATACCACTTGATTATTGATTAGGGTATAAAACCTAACCCTAGATTTTTAATTTTTATTTATTTTTCTGTATTTTGATGTTATATTGATAGTATGATGATTACATATTATTGTATTGATGATTGTATGCGTAGAATTGCTCGATTATACATGTTTTCGGTTTGATAAAATTGGGACAGCAGCTATTTCGTGTATTTCTGATATTGTGACTGTTATAAAAGTTAAAATAAAGTATCTATATGAGTTTCTCTCATCAAGACATTAATTTTAGACTCCGGATTCATGTCGTTTCGATTCCCGGAGCCCTAGATATGATCAAAGTGGTATTTTGTTAAGATTGAAACGTGATATTGGTATGAACCAGGTTTGGTCCGACTTTGTGACCATATTTGGTGAATTTAGGGTGTGTTAGTGTGTTAGGATCAATGATGGGACGAACTTTCATGTTCGGGTCATCTAAATCCGAGCCACGAATCACCCGTTGCGTCTAAAACACGATTTTGATTGAATTAAAGTTTCAAGTGATGTCTTGGCTGATCACCATGATTTGTGGGCTGTTCTTGGTGTGTTCTTGAGTGTACCAAGGTGTCAGGTGGTTTGATTAGGCGGAGATATATGTAAGGCTCGCCGAAAACCGACACACGGGGCTCAAGATACGACCCGATGAACTTTTGATTTAAAACTTGTGATTAATTATTAAACTTATGATATAAATAATGAATTTCATTATCTTTTAATTACTTATGATATAAAAAGTAATTATTATAATTTAAGACTTATGATATATATTTATTATATCATTTAATTATTACTTATAATTTAATTAACATTTTAATTAAACTTATGATTAATAATACTTTTATTATTAATGGAAAATACTTATGATAAGTATTAAAATTATATTATAAGATTATTATTATAAGACTTATAATAAAGATTAATTAATTATTTATTTATTATAAGGCTTAGTTATTATTTAATTATAATTTAATTATTAAATACTTATGATTTAATAATTATAATTAGAAACTTAAGATATGATTAATAATCCATTATTAATTAATAATACTTATGATATGATTTAAAATTTATTATTTATTAATAATACTTATATTATGACTAATATTTAATTAATTAATTAAATACTTATGTTATATTAATTATATCATTTAAACTTATATTAACTTTAATAATTCATTTTAATTTAATTAAACTTATGTTATGACATAATTAGACATATTTAACTTTAATAAACATTATAACTTATATTATTATTACAACTTACATTTTTAAAATTAACGTTGACTATGTTTGACCAAGGTTGACTTTTGAGTTGACTTTTGGTTGACTTTGACTTTCAGTTGACTTTTGTTGACTTTCTAAATAAGGAAACTTTCCTAACTTAAAACTTTCTAAAAATAGAAACTTTTTAAATTTGGAAACTTTCTAAAAATAGAAACTTCCAAAAATAGAAACTTTTCAAAAATAGAAACTTTCCAAAAATAGAAACTTTTCAAAAATGGAAACCTGCTAAAAATAGAAACTTTCTAAAAATAGAAAGTGTGTCCGTACGCTGTTCCGATCAAACCGATGCATGTTGAGTATTGTTCTATGACTACTTGCAACATGTACAATAGCTATCATACTAAGACTTGACCTAAGTTAGTTATTTATATCGACCTGCTTTATTTATAGGTCGGCGTTGTGATCATTCCTGATCACTTTACTTCGATTACTATTCGCTTATATGTGTGGTTACTTCGTTTGCTATTAAGGTGAGTTATAATCCCATTTTTTTTCTATTTTAAATCTTTTGGGATGAGAATACATGCAATTTATTTTATATTTTGGACACAAGTAGAGGTTGGTTTAAATTATTCATTGTGAGTTGAACAAAAATATTCCCTAGTCTGGTAACTGTAATCACTGGTTTCTACTGGTGAACGCGAATCCTACGGATAGATCTATCGGGTTTGATAACCCCATTTCGAGCTAGTCGCGCTAGCAATTTATAATCGGAATGTTTAGTACTTCGTAATTTGTTGTAGATACACTTGTTCGATGTATATTATTTATTGTGTTTGGTAAGGGTAAATAAATGGTTAAGTGGTTACCAGGTGGCTCACGGTAAACGGAATAATGTTTTTATATGTTTTCTAGCATATAATTTTGTGGTCCAAAAAGGAGTTTTTATATTTTCAAATATAAATTTTTACGGTTTAAATTAAATATTGTTTGCAATATTAAACCTATAATTCACTCAACATTTTTGTTGACAGTTACTCGCATGTTTTATTCTCAGGTTCATGATTGATTGCTTCTGCCGTGCTTAGAGAGTCTGCATATTTATGATGGCAGCTTTTGTTAAACAATAACTTGCATTCTATTTTGATACATTTAATAGTGGATGTTGTTGACTTTGTTTTGGTCAACTTTTGGTTAAGTAATAATGTATGGTTTTTCTAAACTTACATATTTTGATAGATTTCCTTTATAGGAAATCATTTTTAAATAAAGAATGCATGGTTATTTATTAAATTCATATAGAGTTATGATCAAGCTGTGGGACCAAAATAACGATGGTCGTCAAGTGTACTTTGACGGGTCGTTAAACGCCTCCTTTATTTGAGTAGTAAGGTTATTGTGAATCATTATATTCATAAATTTTACTCGAATGGGTTCTCTATCCTTCCTGCTCAAGACGTCGGCTACTACATTTGCCTTCCCCGGGTGGTAACGAATCTCAAAGTCGTAATCATTCAACAATTCAATCCACCTACGCTGCCTCATATTCAGTTGTTTCTGATTAAATATGTGTTGAAGACTTTTGTGGTCGGTATATATAATACTTTTGACCCCATATAAGTAGTGCCTCCAAGTCTTTAATGCAAAAACAACAACGCCTAATTCCAAATCATGCGTCGTATAATTCTGTTCGTGAATCTTCAATTGTCTAGACGCATAAGCAATTACTTTCGTTCGTTGCATTAATACACAACCGAGACCTTTCTTTGAGGCGTCACAATATATCACAAAATCATCATTCCCTTCAGGTAATAACAATATAGGTGCCATAGTTAACTTTTTCTTTAACAATTGAAACGCTTTCTCTTGTTCATCTTTCCATTCAAATTTCTTTCCTTTATGCGTTAATGCAGTCAAGGGTTTTGCTATTCTGGAAAAGTCTTGGATGAACCTTCTGTAGTAACCCGCTAGTCCTAAAAACTGGCGTATGTGTATCGGAGTTTTTGGGGTTTCCCACTTTTCATCGGTTTCGATCTTTGCTGGATCCACCTGAATACCTTCTTTGTTCACTATGTGACCGAGGAATTGAACTTCTTCCAACCAAAATGCACACTTTGAAAACTTAGCGTACAGTTTTTCTTTTCTCAGTAACTCTAGCACTTTTCTCAAATGTTCTTCGTGCTCTTGATCATTCTTCGAGTAAATAAGTATGTCATCGATGAAAACAATGACAAACTTGTCAAGATATGGCCCACACACTATGTTCATGAGGTCCATGAACACAGCTGGTGCGTTAGTCAATCCAAACGGCATAACCATAAACTCATAATGACCGTAACGCGTCCTAAAAGCAGTCTTTAGAATATCATCCTCCTTCACCCGCATTTGATGATATCCAGAACGTAAATCGATCTTCGAATAAACAGACGAGCCTTGTAGTTGATCAAATAAGTCGTCGATTCTCGGTAGTGGGTAGCGGTTCTTGATGGTAAGTTTGTTCAACTCTCGGTAGTCGATATACAACCTGAATGTACCATCTTTCTTCTTGACAAACAAAACAGGAGCTCCCCACGGTGATGTGCTTGGTCGAATGAAACCACGCTCTAAAAGTTCTTGTAATTGGCTCTGAAGTTCCTTCATTTCACTAGGTACGAGTCTGTATGGAGCACGAGCTATTGGTGCAGCTCCCGGTACAAGGTCTATTTGAAATTCAACGGATCGGTGTGGAGGTAGTCCCGGTAATTCTTTCGAAAATATATCGGGAAATTCTTTTGCGACGGGAATATCATTGATGTTCTTTTCTTCGGAATTGACTTTCTCGACGTGTGCTAGCACAGCATAGCAACCTTTTCTTATTAGTTTTTGTGCCTTCAGGTTACTAATAAGATTTAACTTCGCGTTGCTCTTTTCTCCGTACACCATTAAGGGTTTTCCTTTTTCTCGTATAATGCGAATTGCATTTTTGTAACAAACGATTTCTGCTTTCACTTCTCTCAACCAGTCCATACCGATTATCACATCAAAACTCCCTAACTCTACTGGTATCAAGTCAATCTTAAATGTTTCGCTAACCAGTTTAATTTCTCGATTCCGACATATATTATCTGCTGAAATTAATTTACCATTTGCTAATTCGAGTAAAAATTTACTATCCAAAGGCGCCAATGGGCAACTTAATTTAGCACAAAATTCTCTACTCATCTAGCTTCTATCCACACCCGAATCAAATAAAACATAAGTAGATTTATCGTCAATAAGAAACGTACCTGTAACAAGCTCCGGGTCTTTCTGTGCTTCTGCCGCATTAATATTGAAAACTCTTCCACGGCCTTGCCCATTAGTATTCCCCTGATTCGGGCAATTTCTAATAATGTGGCCCGGTTTTCCACATTTATAACAAACAGCGTTGGTATTACTTGCTCTGACACTATTTGTTTCGGCATTACTTGTTCCGGCATTATTTGTTCCTTTAGTTCTGTTAAAATTTGGTCAGTAGACCTCACACTTTGTCGCGCTATGACCATTTTTTTTACACCTGTTGCAAAATGTTGTGCAAAACCCCTGATGATTTTCTTCACACCTATGACATGGCTGTTTTTGATTTTTGTTACCGTTGTTGTTATTGAGGTTGTTGTTGGGATTGTTATTGTTGTTGAAATGGTTGTTGTAGTTGTTGTTGTTGTTGTACTGGTGACTCTTGTCACCGTTTTCCTCCCACTTCCTCTTGAGTTGTTTCGTGTTGGCTTCTTCGGCCGCCTACTCTTTAATTCTTCCCTCAATCTGATTTATGAGTTTATGATCCATTCGACTTGCCTTCTGTATAGAAGCGGGCTCGTGTGAACTCACATCTTCTTGAATCCTTACTGGTAACCCTTTTACAAACGCGTCGATCTTCGCTTCTTCATCTTCGAATGCTCCCGGACACAATAGGCACAACTCTGTGAATCGTCGTTCATATGTGGTAACGTCGAACCCTTGTGTTCGTAACTCTCTAAGTTCTACCTTGAGTTTATTGACTTCGTTTCTAGGATGGTACTGCTCGTTCATCAATTGCTTGAATGCCGACCACGGTAGTGCGTAAGCAGCATTTTGTCCTACCTGTTCAAGATAGGTGTTCCACCACGTTAACGCAGTACCTGTGAAGGTATGCGTAGCATACTTAACTTTGTCCTCTTCAGTACACTTACTTATGGCAAACACCGATTCGACTTTCTCGGTCCACCGTTTCAATCCAATTGGTCCTTCGGTTCCATCAAATTCCAAAGGTTTGAAGGCAGTGAATTCTTTATAGGTGCATCCTACACGATTTCTTACGCCGTTAGCTGCATTCCTAGATTCAGCGTTATTGTTGGTATGTAGCGCAGCCTGTACTGCGGCTATGTTTGCAGCAAGAAAGGTACGAAATTCCTCTTCGTTCATATTCATAGTGTGTCGAGTAGTCGGTGCCATTTCCTTCAAAATAGACAACTGAATCGAGTTAATCATACAGAATATTAAGAGTAGTCAATAGTATATCGTAGCATAATATGAACTCATTTATAAAAGCTTTTTTTCATATTAGCGTTTTATAAGTTTAAATTCGGGTACTACCTACCCGTTAAGTTCATACTTAGTAGCTAATATACAATTCAACTACTATAATTCCATATGAAAAACTGATTATAATAATATATCACATATAAATATTCTTCAAACTTACAACTTCGCTATATTACATATAACATGAAATATAGTACACTTTGATACTGGATAGTTTTGAAGATAAATCTAGTTAATACGCAAGTTGTTCAGCAAAGGAAATAAAGACACGTAATTCATAGGTCCAGAAACAAGTCATGCATTCTGGTTTTACTAAGACGACTTCCCATCCTTGGTCTTGTGGAAAATAACCGTTATGACCATTGGCTAGGCAGCATGTTGTAATGCCGTCAAAAGGACGAGGGTTTCGTAATGTCCAACAGCCCCGTAATAATCTAAAAACCTTGTTTCTCACCCCAACTACTGAATCCGTCACTTGTGGGAAAGTATTATTTAAAAGCTGTAATCCGATGTTCTTTTTCTCAGTTTGGTAAGAAGCGAACATCACTAACCCGTAAGTATAACATGCTTCTTTATGTTGCATGTTAGAAGCTCTTTCTAATTCACGAAATCCTATATTGGGATATGTTGAGTCAAAATAGGTTCTTAACCCGAAGCGTAAAATTGCATTTGGGTTCCCCGCATTTAATGCTTTAAAGAAAACACGGCGTAACTTACGGTCTCCCCAATGTGATATACCCTACCTATCAAAGGAAAGCCTTTTATAAACTAAGGCATTTTCGGAAAGTTTTTCAAATGTTTGACAAGTTAATTTCGCCATAACTAAATGTGCTGATGAATTCTGACCGACTCTAGACAAGATTTCCTCAATCATATCCTCTGGTAGGTCTTCTAAAATATTCGGTCGTCTACCCTTAACGTCCATTTTGTTTTTATACTGTAAAATAGACAAGGATTAGATTCGTAAAAGATAATTAACAAACAATACAAGCAATTTTTACATAGAACATAAAAGTACAAGCACAGTACAATACATATAATACACAACATGATTACAACCCTCTTATCTGAATCACTGGTTTCTTCTTCTTCGGACTTGGTTCGTTTTCCTATTTTTCTAGGAATATATGATGTTCCTCTAATACGAGCTGTCATTTTCCATAATGGTTTAGAAAAACCTGGTGGTTTAGAGGTTCCCGGGTCATTGTTACATTTTAGGAAATACGGATGTTGTCGATACATATAAAGTTCATCGGGGTTGGAATCGGGTTTCTCTATTTTTATACCTTTTCCCTTATTATTTTCTTTCGCTTTATTAAATTGGGTCGAGGTAATTTCTATAACATCATCGAAATCCTCATCGGTATCCGATTCATCGGAAAATTGGTAATCCTCCCAATATTTTGCTTCATCGGCGGAAACACCATTGACCATTATTAACTTTGGTCCGTTGGTTGAAGATTTTCTTTTATTTAATCGATTTACTATAGGTATCAATATTTCTTCCTCCGGAACCTCTTCTTCTTCTGGTTCCTCCTCTTCCGATTCCTCCTCTTCAGGTTCCTCTTCTTCTGGTTCCTCCTCTTCCGGTTCCTCTTCTTCCGGTTCCTCTTCGGGAATTTGTGAATCTTCCCAAAATATATTTGATTCTTCATTATTATTAGGTGAATCAATGGGATTTGTACTAGAGGTAGACATCTATCACACAATATCAAACACGTTAAGATATTAATATATCACATAATATTTACCTGTTAATAATATATAGTTTCCAATAACAAAAATGTTAAGCAATCGTTTTTGAAGAAAAATACGGTCGAAGTCCAGACTCACTAATGCATCCTAACAAACTCGGTAAGACACACTAATGCAATTTTCTGGTTCTCTAAGACCAACGCTCTGATACCAACTGAAATGTCCCGTTCATATTGATTATAAACGTTCCATATTAATTGATTTCGTCGTGAGGTTTTGACCTCTATATGAGATGTTTTTCAAAGACTGCATTCATTTTTAAAACAACCATAACCTTTATTTTATCTATAAAGGTTTAAAAAGCATTACGTAGATTATCAAATAATAAAAATCTAAAATATACCGTTTACACACGACCATTACATAATGGTTTACAATAAGAATATATTACATCAAAAATAAGTTTCTTGAATGCAGTTTTTACATAATGTCATACAAGCATGGACTCCAAATCTTGTCCTTATTTTAGTATGCAACAGCGGAAGCTCTTAATAATCACCTGAGAATAAACATGCTTAAAATGTCAATAAAATGTTGGTGAGTTATAGGTTTAACCTATATATTATCAAATCATAATAATAGACCACAAGATTTCATATTTCAATATACATCCCATACATAGAGATAAAATTCATTCATATGGTGAACACATTGTAACCGACATTAACAAGAAGCATATAAGAATATCCCCTATCATTCCAAGAAATCCTTCGGACATGATAAAAACGAATTCGAAGTACTAAAGCATCCAGTACTTTGGATGGGGTTTGTTAGGCCCAATAGATCTATCTTTAGGATTCACGTCAATTAGTAGACCGGTTTACTAATTCTTAGGCTACCAAGCAAAAGGGCATATTCGGCTTCGATCATTCACCCATATAATGTAGTTTCATTTACTTGTGTCTATTTCGTAAAACATTTATAAAACTACATGTATTCACATCCAAAAATATTAGATTTTTAAAAGTGGGACTATAACTCACTTTCACAGATTTTTACTTCGTCGGGAAGTAAGACTTGGCCACTGGTCGATTCACGAACCTATAACAAATATGTACATATATATCAAAGTATGTTCAAAATATATTTACAACACTTTTAATACATTTTGATGTTTTAAGTTTATTAAGTCGGCTGTCCTCGTTAGTAACCTACAACTAGTTGTTCAAAGTTAGATGTACAGACAAAATTGATATATATTATCTTGAATCAATCCACGACTCAGTGTATACACGTCTCAGGCTAGATCACAACTCAAAATATATATATTTTTGGAATCAACCTCAACCCTGTATAGCTAACTCCCACATTACTGCATATAGAGTGTCTATGGTTGTTCCAAATAATATATACACATGGGTCGATATGATATGTCAAAACATTTGCATACGTGTCTATGGTATTCCAAGATTACATAATATATTAGAATACATGTATAATACAATATAAGTTAGCTAGGATATGATTAATATAGATTTGTTACCAATTTTCACGTAGCTACAACAAGAAAAAATATCCAATTTTTTTTTCCCCATAACTTATTCGTTTTAAATCCGTTTTGAGTGAATCAAATTGCTATGGTTTCATATTGAACTCTATTTTATGAATCTAGACAGAAAAAGTATAGGTTTATAGAAGGAAATATAAGTTACAAGTCGTTTTTGTAAAGGTAGTCATTTCAGTCGAAAGAACGACGTTAAGATGACCATTTTGGAAAACATAATTCCACTTTGAGTTTAACCATAATTTTTGGATATAGTTTCATGTTCATAAGAAAAATCATTTTCCCAGAATAACAACTTTTAAATCAAAGTTTATCATAGTTTTTAATTAACTAACCCAAAACAGCCCGCGGTGTTACTACGACGGCGTATATCCGGTTTTACGGTGTTTTTCGTGTTTTCAGGTTTTAAATCATTAAGTTAGCATATCATATAGATATAGAACATGTGTTAAGTTGATTTTAAAAGTCAAGTTAGAAGGATTAACTTTTGTTTACGAACAAGTTTAGAATTAACTAAACTATGTTCTAGTGATTACATGTTCAAATCTTCGAATAAGATAGTTTTATATGTACGAATCGAATGATGTTATGAACATCATTACTATCTCAATTTTAGTAGGTAAACCTACTAGAAGTGACAAGAAATGATCTAGCTTCAAAGGATCTTGGATGGCTTGAAAGTTCTTGAAGTAGAATCATGACACGAAAACAAGTGCAAGTAAGATTTCCACTTGAAATAAGATTGTTATAGTTATAGAAATTGAATCAAAGTTTGAATATAAGTATTACCTTGTATTAGAAAGATATCTTACTGTAAATAAGAAAGATTTCTTGAGGTTGGATGATCACTCTACAAGATTGGAAGTAAGCTAGCAAACTTGGAAGTATTCTTGATTTTATGAAACTAGAACTTGTAAAATTTATGAAGAACACTTAGAACTTGAAGATAGAACTTGAGAGAGATCAATTAGATGAATAAAATTGAAGAATTAAAGTGTTTTTAGGTGTTTTTGGTCGTTGGTATATGGATTAGATATAAAGGATGTGTAATTTTGTTTATATGTAAATAAGTCATGAATGATTACTCATATTTTTGTAATTTTATGAGATATTTCATGCTAGTTGCCAAATGATGGTTCCCACATGTGTTAGGTGACTCACATGAGCTGCTAAGAGCTAATCATTGGAGTGTATATACCAATAGTACATACATCTAAAAGCTGTGTATTGTACGAGTACGAATACGGGTGTATACGAGTAAAATTATTGATGAAACTGAACGAGGATGTAATTGTAAGCATTTTTGTTAAGTAGAAGTATTTTGATAAGTGTCTTGAAGTCTTTCAAAAGTGTATGAATACATATTAAAACACTACATGTATATACATTTTAACTAAGCCGTTAAGTCATCGTTAGTCGTTACATGTAAATGTTGATTTGAAACCTTTAAGTTAACGATCTTGTTAAATGTTGTTAACCCATTGTTTATTAAATCAAATGAGATGTTAAATTATTAGATTATCATGATGTATTAATATATCTTAATATGATATATATACATTAAATGTCGTTACAACGATAATCGTTACATATATGTCTCGTTTCAAAATCATTAAGTTAGTAGTCTTGTTTTTACATATGTAGTTCATTGTTAATATACTTAATGATATGTTTAATTATCATAATATCATGTTAACTATATATATATATCCATATATATGTCATCATATAGTTTTTACAAGTTTTAACGTTCGTGAATCACCGGTCAACTTGGATGGTCAAATGTCTATATGAAACCTATTTCAATTAATCAAGTCTTAACAAGTTTGATTGCTTAACATGTTGGAAACACTTAATCATGTAAATAAAAATTTCATTTAATATATATAAACATGGAAAAGTTCGGGTCACTACAAATAGTACATACATCTAAAAGCTGTGTATTGTACGAGTACGGATACGGGTGCATACGAGTAGAATTGTTGATGAAACTGAACGAGGATGTAATTGTAAGCATTTTTGTTAAGTAGAAGTATTTTGATAAGTGTCCTGAAGTCTTTCAAAAGTGTATGAATACATATTAAAACACTACATGTAAATACATTTTAACTGAGTCGTTAAGTCATCGTTAGTCGTTACATGTATATGTTGTTTTGAAACCTTTAGGATAACGGTCTTGTTAAATGTTATTAACCCATTGTTTATTATATCTAAAGAGATGTTAAATTGTTACATTATCATGATATTATGATATATAATATATCTTAGTATGATACATATACAGTTAAATGTCGTTACAACGATAATCGTTACATATATGTCTCGTTTCGAAATCATTAAGTTAGTAGTCTTATTTTTACATATGTAGTTCATTGTTAATACACTTAATGATATATTTACTTATCATTTAACATAATAAACCAAGTGTATCAATATCTTAATATGATTCATATGTACTTAGTAAGACGTTGTTATAACGATAATCGTTATATATATCGTTTTCGAGTTTCTTAATTTAATAGTCTCATTTTTATGTATATAACTCATTTTTAAAATACCTTTACTTATCATAAAATCATGTTAACTATATATATAACCATATATATGTCATCATATAGTTTTTACAAGTTTTAATGTTCGTGAATCACCGGTCAACTTGGGTGGTCAAATGTCTATATGAAACCTATTTCAATTAATCAATTCTTAACAAGTTTGATTGCTTAACATGTTGGAAACACTTAATTATGTAAATAACAATTTTATTTAATATATATATAAACATGGAAAAGTTCGGGTCACTACACTATCCATAGCGATGCGACAAAAGTTGTAAGGGCATGTCAATCATGTCAACAGAATGCACCAATTAGCAGAGCACTGCAACATCCAATGATACCAATAACGGCAGCATGGCCCTTTTGTAAGTGGGTCATCGACATTGTCAGTCCAATTACCGCGTGGTCAGGTATGCACAAGATAATCTACTTGTACAATACTTTGTAATATACGCGCTTCCATAGTATTTAAATTATCAATTCCTTACTCAGAAGGAATAAATTTGTTAATGGTAGCAATCGATTACTTCACTAAATGGGTGGAGGCAACGGCATTGGTAACAGTTACTAGCAGGCGCATTACGAAACTTCTTTTGGGAAGTTATTGTCTGCATGTTTGGTATCCCCAATGAAATTGTCAGCGATAATAGCGCCCAGTTCGAGGGTGAACCCTTCAAATCCTGGTGTCAAGAACTGAACATCAAGTAGTCTTTTACTTTAGTCGCACACCGCAGGCAAACGGACAATGTGAAGTAACGAATCGAGATATTGTTAGGGGTATAAAAGCGCGCTTGGGCTTGTATGGAAATGAGTGGGTTGATGAGCTCCCTAGTGTTTTATAGGCGCATCGTACCACTCACGGGAATAGTACAGGTGAAGCACCGTTCAGCTTGGTTTATGGGACGGAAGCTGTCATTCTTGCCGAGTTATTGGTGCCAACAAAGCGCATACGAGGCTTTGGTAAGTCAAGTAATGATGAAGACTTGCGCACAAATCTAGATCTGCTAGAGGAGTACAGAGAAATAGTGGTCATACGTGAAGCTATCAACAAACAAAAAATCTCTAAGTTGGGGATTATGTATGGTGCAATAATGAGGCAAGTCGTGCAGAAAATACTGGAAAGCTGGGGCCTAATTGGGAAGGTCCTTATGAAGTTATTGGCACAAGTGCAACTGGATCTTATATCCATGCAGGAATTAATGGAGAGCGAGTATCTCGTACGTGGTACGCAACCAATTTGAAAAGATGTTACATATAATTGTCAGGCTGCAGCACTTGGGATTGATCACCCCGCTCTTTTAAGCACTTGCATTTTTTTAGTTTACTTGAAATGTTGTTTTATTTACTTGTAAGACAATTCGTATTTCTTTTATGGATGTAATAAGTTGTCATTTGGATATGACTTGTGAATTTTATTTATTTTGGAATGAATTAATTTAATTTTTGAAATAGAAGTATTTGGTTACACTTCGACGCACATTATTGAAGCAATTTCCTCCTTAAGGGATGATCTCTAGCTTCCGCGTGGTAGAAGCCTGTTTGGTTACAAGGCTAGATTTTAGGGTGGGTAATAGACATTGGTTTGTCTAGACTAACACACTCATGCAGACTAGAACACTGCAAGTCATGACTACAAATGACTAGCATTAGGGTTGCTTGCCTACTAACCTAATTGTTGGTTCACTTGGAAGACTCTTGATGTTTTACTTAGTAATTCAATGAAAAGCGTTGACTATGTGCACGATAGTATGGCATCGGTTAGCATTATTAAATTTAGAGTATAAATGAGTATGCATTGGCTTGTATGGAAATAATTATTTAAGTTTTGAGAACTTGAAACGCCTATTGACGAGAACAATAAAATAAAAAAAGATATTGGATTACTTTGTTATAAACCACTTGCATAAACAAATGATATAATGCATAATATTGACAAGATTGTATGATTACAAAAGAGATGTGCATTGCACAAATATTCATTGGCACGCAAGTCATTACAATAAAGTAAACTTAAACTAATAAAGGGGTGGCTTATCAGTAACGGTGCCCTACACTAATGGTAACAATCCTTTGAACCCTCGCCCACGGCGATAAGGCGGATTGCCCCATGGAAACGGAAAAAAAATACTAAAAGGTGGGGAGCGCGCCCTTAATGTCAGAAGCGCCTCACCAAGCGCAATAATAACGAGTGCGCCCCCAGGAGTAGTGAGCGCAAGGGGCCAAAAGCATCTAACAAATCCTGCTCATAGCGCTCCCAGGACCCCCACGCTCCAAGCAAAAAACATCAAAGGATGCCTAACTAAGCGCATCCTATGACCCTGCACCGCGAGCAGTACCTCGCGCACCTACAGTTTCATTTCGATGAGATCCTGCACAAAAATTACAGTATCAGAGATTGCATCAACGAGGGATTGAATGGTGATATTTTCCAGCACCTTGCTGGAATCAACGACTTTTTCGAAAGCATCATCTTCAAGTTGGTCAGTAATGATTTGAGGAACAGTTGGAGGAACAGCTGAGTATGAAGCTCAATGATAATAGAAGCACCAAAAACATGGGTCGCAATGGTTGGAAGCACAGTCCTGAAATCATTGTAGTTCTTTATCATGGCATCACGGTCTGCGCTAACCTCATCAACATGAGCAGTGAGATCACTTCTTCTCAAAAGTAAGCAAGTCAAGATTAGAATTGGCAATAGCAATATCCTCCCTAAGTACCCTGTTCTCCTCTTCATAATCAACTTGTGAAGATAACAAATTAAAATTTTCCTTCTTCAACGTTTCAACAGCGGCCTCGACTGTCTTTAGCGCTTCATTGGCCACTTTAAGCAGGGTCTCCAAAAGCTGCAGCCTTTTCTGTAACTGCCCGGTCATGTGAAGACTGCCGCGATGTGTGCGCTCAGTATTCAACCTGTCGCAGTCCCTGGTCCACGTCAAGAATGACATCTGCGTATCAAAATATAACTTCTGCTCTGGAGTCATCTTTTCTAACTCTTTCTTGATACCGGCAGGAGTGCACCCTTGCATATACAAATTTTTCTCATGCGAGGTGCACCTTGAGATGTTCAGAATCGAAGCTAAGTTGCCCACCTAAATATATCAACATAACGGTTAGTGTTCAATTTTGGAGCCCATACAGAGGGTCCAGTTTTAGCTCGAAAAGTAGCAGGAGTTGGAGGTAATGGATCAACGACAACAAGCGGAGCTGGGGTTACAGGTTGTGTAGTAACCGCTGGGGGCGTAGAAACAACAGGGAGCGCAGTGGTAACTAGGGCTGTAATAGCAACAGGAGGCTCCACATCTTCGTCAATTTGAACAAATGGCAACATGAAGTCATAATCAGGCGCACAGGATATGTAAGGATAAACTTTGATAATTAAAACAAAGTGCAAAAGTAATTGCATACCTTCATATGAACATGCAGTATTGTTTTTCTTAATCGGAGGATTGTGGCGCACGGATGGTCTGCACTTTAGAGAAGCTTCATCCACCTCCTCACCCTCTTGAGGAACTTCAACCACATTCACACAAATCAAGCACTTCCTTTTTGATCGTATAACCCTTTGAAATCATCCTCAACAAGAATTCCTCGAATATTCATCTCTGCAAAAATGACACGCATAGGTTAGCATGCATAACAGGTAATCATTTATTTTGAATGATTTAGGCAATAAATATCATACGCTTTCCTATAAGAAGGATGACCGAGCTAGTACCAATAAATGGTCAGTAAAATGTAATTCTTGTGGATAAAGAACTTAGTTGGGATGAACGCGTAATTTGAGCTTTTGGCCAGAGCACGGGTTGAACAATTCTTGTTTGGCCGGATTCATCGAGGGGGTTTATTAAAAGAGGTATTTTAACCAGTGTGCCATTGGAGAATGTTTTAAGATTCACGAGGAATGAACTTGTTGCTGATGAAATAGAAGGAAACTTTACAAGAATTCTGTAAACCTTTTTTCTGACCGGTGGTCAACGAAACTCGATCGGAGAAACCATAACAATCATGTTTGCTAAGTTAATACCGAAAAACATATTGGAAAACAATCAATGACTGTTCACGGTTGTTTGCCCTACACCACATTTTAAAGGAGATAAACGAGCAGCGCTGTAAGGATGGAGCTGGCCTAACCTATGTTTTATGCCGATAAAACTTTCATGAAGAAATTGGTTGGAGGAATTCGAATATTACCAACTTCTAGGGTTTGATCGTACACACTGATCATATTTGGGGGTGGTTTATGGGTTCGCTCGTCTGCTTTTGGAAGTGTAGGGGAATAATCGGTGATCGGAGGATGTCATTCGGTTATGCATTTAATTTATTCTTGGTCAAGGGTGGATGCGATGGAATGTACATGAAAAATGGTTGGTGTCGAAGAAGAAGATGCCATGATTAAGAAAGAAGATTAAAAGGGAAGTAAACATACTGACCTGTGCTACTGGATTGTGTGTTGCCGCAACTTGAGCGGAAAATATCAGGAGTGAAGATAGAAAAGAAGATATTTTGAATTTTTTACCTCAAAATGGTAAAAACTTGGGTCCTATATATAATCTACAATTCTGGGGCTCCAAAATTAGGATATTAGTGACAATTATACACGTGTTACAATCTGAACGATTGTAGATGAAAATGAATGGTTAACGATAAGTAAATCGCAAAGTTTGTTTTGAAAACGGTACAGGTTAGCAAATCTTGGTGGTTACGAAGTTGTGATTTGATAGGCTGTCATGATTACCTGTCCTGCAGCCGTTTTCAATACCATCATTAGCAGACGTTTTGATTGACAGCGTATGTTTAGTATTTAATGCTAACAGTGCAAAAATCTTGGTTAAGTGATTTCATTTACATAATTTATCTTTGTTTAAAGATATTTTTTACATACGCAATTTAAAATGTGACGTGAGGTTTACTTTTCATAAGTTTCTTAGTAGAGTTTAATATGATGTGCCCTGGTGATTTCGCGTCACATTATACTGGGGTGACTTAATGATACGTGTACCTTCGCGCATGGCGCTCGTACGTATCACGTGCTGCATGCACGTCCACAATAATTAAACTACGTGTGATTGGGGGTGTGCTATACGACTTTGTTTGGCGCGCACGAAATCAATCTGATACAATATTATCCTTAATTAAAAGCAATCCTTTTTCAACTATAATTGCGTTATTTATGGTTATTATTCTGGAAGGATCTAGAACGAATTAAGGATAATCTAGGGTTAGGGTTTCAATATAAAGTTAACCTTAACCTCATTCATTACACACAACGTATTATGTATTACTCGATATTGATTGCATCCAGGAAACGCACTTACGGTAAAAGGTATGTTCTTCGAACATAAACCCTATGCAACCACCCTAGCGGCCATTGTTGCGGTTGCCATCAATGGTGATTATCAATAATTACTCTGAATGTTTTGTTAATCCGCAAAATAACTTTTGCAGTTATCAAAAACGTATCATTTTTCTCGGATTTTGTCACGACCCGAAAATTTCCGACCAAATTTAAACTTAATCTTAATATGAATCCGACATGATAAGCTAAGTTTGTAATATTGAGCTCAAAATTTTTGAACTATTTCATAAAATCAATTGACTTTCGACTGTTCCCAACGACTCACGATACGATTACTTAAATAGATATGCATATATATATATATATATATATATATATATATATATATATATATATATATATATATATATATATATATATATATATATATATATATATATATATATATATATATATATATATATATATATATATATATATGTATATATATGTATATAAAGATATGAAATATGGTATGTGGTAATTATTGGAATTATTTATGTAAAATAATAATAACATAAAATAATTATTATCTATATATAAATAAAATATATAGAATATATAAATAGGGTTTCGAAGTTATTTAGTAAACGAAAGTAACACTCAATTGTCATTTGATTGACAGTAAACGGGTTAAAAAGAAACTTATGTGATTTTAAAATAAACGGTTTGCCAAAAATTAGTTTTACAAACTATAGGCTTTTATCCTCCACTGATTAGCAAAGAAGCACGATATCCGTAAACAAAATAGGTGTCGACAGATAATTAAAAGTAGTGTCATAATCCTTCTATTACACATTTTGTTTCATTGTATTTAACATATTATTAGTGTTAGTATCTTATCAATATTTAATTACTTTATGAGCTGTATGCAATTAGATATTTTTTTCACTTTTCATTCAGGCACGTTAGTTGCTTCCTACATATGATATTATTATTGTAATAGCTATATATATATATATATACAATACATGCTTTTGAATGGAAAACACAAACACATCTCCTAAATCACCAAAAATCCACTTGCATTTGTCTAACTCATTCCTTCTTTTGATTAGCACAACAACCATCTAGCTTGTAAACTAGTATCTTATGTTTTCTTCCTGCTCGATCACCTTCCCACGAACACCACAACAAATCGCCATCCTTCACCATCCTCACCGACCACCCCACTTCTTCTTCTTTCTTGTAATGGAGACCACCATAACCTTTTATCACCATCAACGTTTCCTTGCTTCGTTTGTGAACCATATCACCACCATGAAGACCGGCCATCATGACCAACCCGAAAGACACCAACATCGACACTTTATGAAATCCCATTTATGTTTCATCTATATATCCTATCCATTGATTCACCACCAACCGACAATCCTAGCACCATCACCTCACACCCATTACCACCATAAACCATCATTGATCATCACTATCATCAAACCACGACAAAACACGAGAACCATCTTCTTGTTTGATCACCATCATCAACCCACCACGAAAACTACAACCGTTATCACCATGAACCTCCACCACTAAACCACATCTCTCTCTTAAATGAAAAACCACCAATACACACTACACACCCTCGAAACCACCTTCACTATTTAAACAACATCACCATCTATCATTTTATCTTTTGTTTTTAACAACCATCACCAACACCAACATGATTATTAATGCTACTGCTGCGGCTCGTATGAACTGACACCCAAACCCAATATCAAAGAAACTGAAACCCTTTTATTTCTAACTACAGATTGAATTCTTTTCTTTTCCTTTTTATGATGCAAAACATTCTCTCCTTCTGCCTATGAGTCACTGTCGACTGCATCACAATTAATAACTAAAGTCCATGAATTCTTATTCGATCAGACCCACACAACCATCTTCTGGATTTCTCTTGTTCGATTGCTATTACCACAAGAATTCTTGATGAGCTGTTAAACGAAATCAAGTCACTTCTATTGTTTTTCTGTTACGAACTCATAATTAAATATTGATGATTAGATGATCACGATGATGATGATGATGAGGAGTTATATGATAATAATGATTAAAGATAATGATTAAAGATGATGAGCTGTAAAGGGGTTGATAGCTACTGAATTCCCTTTCTTTTATTCGTGGCTGTGGTCACCAACAGGAAATACATCCGCTATATGAACCTATTTTTTTGGAGTTAATTTAATTGGGCCGAATGATTGATCGTGGACTCTAAATAAAAGGGATTAGCTAAGTAGGCCAAGAGGTTTTATCTTCTGATTTGGGCTGCCCATTTTGTCGAAGCCCAAAATGTAGTTACTGCTTGCTGTTCGATGACCTTTTTACTAAAACTGCCTTGTTTCAATTTTTTTTTACCACGAAGGGAGTTAAATGATTGGAGTAACGAAGCTAGATGAATATTAATGACATAAAATAACGAACGTCATTGTTATAGTGAACATATATGATGTTGTTAATGACTAAGATGACTAACGGTAATAATAATTAATCGATACGATTATGTACGCTGAAATGGTATTGATAATATGATGATAATAGTAGGATGATGAGAATAATAAGATGATGAAAATAGGAATAAGATTATGATTATGACTGGGAATAGGATTGATCGTATTTAGAGGGAAGAAGAAGGAAGAAAATGGAGACAGATAAATAAAATGGGTTAGCGGGACGTCGCGGGTTCAAACCCGGACTTGGGCATATTTTTCTTAAGGGTTACTCCTTTGAGGTAGTATTACTGTTACCATTACTATTATTATTAGTATTATCATTAAAATTATCAATTTTAAAATTATTATTATTAACAAAAGTATTTTTATTAAAGTTATCATTTTCATTATTATCATAAGTATTATCAATTCTTATTATCATTATTAACATTATTATTATTATTATAAATTTTTTTCATTTTTATTAATATTATTAAAATTATCATTTTTATTAAGATTATCATTGTTATTAAAAACTATCATCCTTATTAAAATCATTATTATTACTACTATCATTATTATTATTATTATTAAACTATATTCTTATAAATTATTTATTTAGAGTATACAAAATAAATATAGATAACCTATAATTTAAGATATAAAATGGTAAATAAAATATATATACTTTAATTAAGATTTAGTATAAATTTTATATATAATTACAACACTAAAATATAAATTTTATATAATAGATAGAATTATTGGATTCTATGAGTTAATATATATAATTGATATAGGTTCGTTAGTTCGATGTCAACCCTACACTTGTTAAATGTCGTCATATGTATTTTTACTACAAAATACAGTATGATGAGTTTCATTTGCTCCCTTTTTAATTGCTTTTGCAGTATATATTTTTGGGCTGAGAATACATGCGCTGCTTTTATAAATGTTTACAAAATAGACACAAGTACTTAAAAATATATTCTACGTTGAGTTGTACCACTGGCATATTTCCCTGTAGCTTGGTAACTAATATTTACATGGGTATTGTAAACGCGAATCCTGTTGATAGATCTATCAGGCCTGACAACCCCAACCGGACTGGACGACCAGTATTCAACGGTTGCACAGTACTTCGTTTCGGTGACTACACTTGGTACAGTGTAGTGAGATTTCATAATAAAGGGAATATGCGACGATGATTAAATGTTAAGTATGGTTACCAAGTGCTCAACCACTTAGAATGCTTTACATACACTTGCGAGTGTATTATGTTTATGATTATGAAATCTTGTGGTCTATTAAGATATTGAAATGATTGTTATGATAAACCTATGAACTCACCAACCTTTTGGTTGACACTTTTAAGCATGTTTATTCTCAGGTACGAATTAAGTCTTCCGCTGTGCATTTGCTCATTTTAAGGACATTACTTGGAGTCGATCATCGCAATGGGACCAGATGTTAATGATTTCGTCCAGGTGGATTAGGACGGGTCATTACAGGTGGTATCAGAGCGGTGGTCGTAGCGAACCAGGTCTTGCATTAGTGTGTCAAACTAGTAGTTGTTAGGACGCATTAGCAAGTCTGGACTTCGACCTTAGTTGCATATTATAAGTATTGTATATCATTCCTAGTGGAAAATTACCTGCTAATCATTCCTAAGTCTAGACATGCCTTACTGCCTTTATTGCATAGATAGTGTATAGACAAATTCATATTTTAGCTAATCTATTACGGTAAACTGTGCCTGATATCTTCCGTAAATTTCTCCGTAATTTAAGGGATCCTGATCCTGGTACTATATATATCTAGGCATATAATGCATTTAGAATACCATTCAACTATCAATTGCTGTCACTAAACTCTTCATACCAAAAATCTTTTATGAGATCGCGTAAGATGGCCTCTACGAATCGACCAAGTTCTTCTGACTCCGAAGACAGCGTGACAGGAGCACACCAACCAATCAACTACCGTGATTACTGGAGAAAATGGGGGTGGGTTCGCGACATACTCACCCTATGGAGAAGGGAAGAAGGTACTCCATATCATGAACCGAATCTACCACCTAATCTTGGAGTACTCGACCCGCTAACCGGCGAACCTGTCCGCAACACCGTTTATACACTTTTTGCGAGAATTTTTCATCTTGAGACTACCATTAATGGAACTAGAGGAGATATCCAACCTCCACCTCACACTAATAACCAGCCAGGGTTAGTAGAAGAAGTCAACGAACTTCGTGCCCGAGTAGTAGCTTTGGAGAATATGATGCAAAACTTACCAGCTTCAGGAGCATCACCGGCACCAACAGTACCACCAGTATCAATAGTTGTACCATCAACAACACAAGCCTCAACATCTCATTCTGTACCTCGAGCATAATGTTCGTTCTATGTATCGTTCTACACCGATTATCTTTGTTCTACATACCGTTCTATATCATTTATCTGACACTTATGTAATCTCTAATGTTTTAGAGATTATGTATTCTAGTTCTAACGAAAATCATAAGAGCTTAATATCATATTAACTCATTAAATCCATGATTACATCTGAAGAAAATATATATGCAAGTATATTTTCATAAAGATTGTAATTAAAAATTCTTTCGTACAAACTGTTAATGATGAAAATATTTTAACGGGTAGGTAATACCCGAGGAATATTTAGGTTTCACATTAATAAGTTACACTGTACATTCTTCAAATCCGATTCAACAGTCATTTACTATCCTACTTACATCCACCGATATACGTATCCGTTCATCGCATAATAACCATTTTCATTCAATTTCATATTTGAATTTTGACTTATCAAAATCTAACAAGTGGCATAATGAAGAAAACATTGGACAAAATAAAATTTGTTAGAAACAAACGAATTAACTAAATGAAATTTTGTTAAGAATCCACGATAACTGTTCCAGCTAACTGTTCCTAGCTAACTGATTACATTTTATTTATCGCAATTTAATTATCGCAATTTTATTTATCGTCATTTAATTTCTGTTATTTACTTTACGCATTTACTTTATCGTCATTTAATTTCTGTTATTTATTTTACGCACTTTAATTAACGGGACACGTATACAAGGTTTCGACCTATCATATCGACCCATCTATATATATATTTCGGAACAACCATAGACACTCTATATGTGAATGTTGGAGTTGGCTATACAGGGTTGAGGTTGATTCCAAAATATATATATGGTTTGAGTTGTGATCAATACTGAGACCGGTATGTAATGACCCGCACTTTTTCGATCGTTCTATATTTATAAGATTAATATTTATATAAATTAAACCTTACCAACATGATAAGCAATCCAAATTGTTGAGATTTATGTTTTTGAAATGAGTTTTACACAACGTTTGACCGTCTAGTTTGACCGATGATATCACGAACTATATAATATATGATAATTATACGTTTGTGTATATATATGTATATATACATATTTAACATGATCTAAGGATGTTTTAATATCTTATTTTGTATTAATAACAATAAGTTATAAGTATATTTTGAAACTACTAACTTAAGTTTTCAAAACGATAACCATACGTAACGTTATTTGACATAAATACTTATAACCTATAATGTTTATACATATATCGTATATGTAATGTATTTAATCACTTTTTAAGGACTTAAATACATAAAACAATATAAGTATATTCACAAAAGATAGCTATATTTGAATTCTCATTCCATTTTTCACAAAATTTCTATACGTATATCTAGAGTACATGTACTCGTATCATACCTAACCTCTATACGTATTTACTATTGGTATATACACATCAAATCACCACCAACCAGCCCTTGTTCAATGCCTTATGTATAAGGTAACTACTTTTGTTATCTAGTATGACAATTTCACATGATTAAAAGATTTTTTCACAAAATTACAAACTTATACACCTTTTACACCACCATTTATACTCTATTCCATTTTCATTTTACTACACATTTCCTTTAACAAAAACACACTCTTAAGAAACTCCATAACCATTCAGCTAAAATCCATGAAGATCTAGCCATAAAAACATCACTTAATCACCATAAGAAAACTCTTACAAAAACACTTCAAGAATCCTTCCAAGAACACAAGTTTACTTCCAATCTTTCATCCAATTCCATCACCCTTTTGGTTCTAGGTCTTTACTCCACTTTTACAGCAATCTTGTCCAAGTAACTTGAGGTAGTAACTATGTTCATAACCTTATTCGATTCATATATGTATAGCTATCTTATTTTATGGTATAAAATTTTAACAACAAGAACATAGTTTGAATGTTTTCAAACTTGTTTGCAAACTAAATAGATCCTTCTAACTTAACTTTTAAAATACTTCAAGACCTATAATATATCATAAATATATTCTAATTTAACAAGGTATAACTTTGTTTTTCAAAGAACACCTTAAAAACTGTTTTTACGATGTCGGAGTGCAACCGGGGGCTGTTTTGGGTTGGATAATTAAAAACCATCTTAAACTTTGAATTGGAGGTTTATTTTCTGGAAAAATGATTTTTACTATGAATATGATAACACATAAAAATTTCATGATTTAACTCATAGTATAAGTATTTTTAGAAAAATAATCATTTAAGGT
Organism: Rutidosis leptorrhynchoides; assembly: GCF_046630445.1. Lineage (NCBI taxonomy): Eukaryota > Viridiplantae > Streptophyta > Magnoliopsida > Asterales > Asteraceae > Rutidosis > Rutidosis leptorrhynchoides. Next base: position 452,058,293 of record NC_092335.1, read on the forward strand.
TGTTTACATGATGGAAAATGATTAACTTCATAAGTTTCACTAAAGTTTGACCTATGACCTGTGATTTCGAATACAAACTAAGGTATTTACAGTTCATAGTCTTAAAGAGGGACTCGATCCAAGGAAGTGGCAAGTTGAATCAACAAAAACGGAGTTGTAACGAAGAAACTATGACCAAAACGAGATCGGATATCTAAGACTAGTTTAGCTACGAAAATAATTGGAGAAAATTAAATAAATCACATCTTTTTAAAATAACATGATATTTTATATATATGTACTCATAATTTAATTTTATATGGTTCAGGATCACCCATAAACAATACGAGAAGATTAATCATAAGATCCCATGATTGTACGCAACACGTCATTTGACAACACCGGTACTTTATGTACGCAACACGTCATTTGACAACACCGGTACCGTGGGTCAAGATTAATCTCGACCAATACATATACGATGGGGGTTTTATTTATTTCATTGGGGGTTTATTAAACACCTAAAAATGAACCATTAAAATTGAATTACTAACATCGGACTGCTAACTACGGACTAAGGAATTATTAAAAGTATTAAAAGTATTATAAGTATATATATGTGACGTTTGTTTAAAATGAAAATATATTGATAAATTATATATGGATAGGTTCGTAATATCAATCGGAGACCAAGTCAAAATTACATATCTTCAAGATGAAAGTGAGTATATAGTCCCACTTTTAAACTCTAAATATTTCGGGATGAGAATACATGTATTTTATGTTTTACGATATGGACACAAGTAACTGAAAAATATATTCTACGTTGAGTTGTACCACTGGCATACTTCCCTGTAGCTTGGTAACTATTATTTACAGCGGTATTGTAAACGCGAATCCTGTTGATAGATCTATCGGGCCTGACAACCCCAACCGGACTGGACGACCAGTATTCAACGGTTGCACAGTACTTCGTTTCATGACTACACTTGGTACGGTGTAGTAAGATTTCATAATAAAGGGAATATGCGACGTGATTAAATGTTAAGTATGGTTACCAAGTGCTCAACCACTTAGAATATTCTTATTAAAATGTTTACATATGAAATCTTGTGGTCTATATTTATATCGCTGCCGGCATTAAACCTATATCTCACCAACTTTATGTTGACGTTTTAAACATGTCTATTCTCAGGTGATAACTAAAAGCTTCCGCTGCAACATGTTGAATTTAAGCAAGATCTTGAGTATGCATATTTGTGTCAAAAATAAAACTGCATATCCGAGGAATTGTAATGTAAAATATGCTATAAATCGTATTGTTATCATCACATGTAAAGTTTGTAAGTCTAAGATTATCGCTAAACGATAATCATCTTTATATTGTCTAAAACTTGTATTAAAATAAGAGTTATGGTTTGTAATGTAAAATAAATGCAGTTGTTCTTTTAAAAATGTCGCATATAGAGGTCAATACCTCGCAATGAAATCATACGTTATTTAACTCGTTCTTATGGTTAAGAACGGACGGGTCACGGTACGTATTAAATAATTCGAATATTATATATTAAACTATATATGAACTATTGGACTATTGGACTCTGGGACTATCAACATTGGACAATTAAAAATGAATTAAAATATTGATTATAACATATGAAACTAAACAATTCTTCAAGTTTGCCACTTGATTTCATTTTAAACTTCATTTGCATCTTGGTGATTACAATCTGCGTTCAAACCTTTCATGATTCTTGAAAACACCTCGATCTAGAGGATGAACCAGCCGCACTTCATCTACGGAAGAAAAAATTGATGCATATAGTTATGCACCTGGAAAAAAAAAACCCCTCGGAAACTGAGTAAACGTTTAACACGTAGCTGTGCTAATTCCTTTAGTGTTATTATTACCCAAAATAATTTGGTAATCCCTTTCAAAGTAGCAAATTTTGTCACAGCTCCAGCAAGTCAACTCCGACTTTTCATCCGAAACAACCTTATTATAACCTTGATATATATGCGTACTCTTTATTGTTACTGGGGAACCTTTTATATTCCACCATATTTCCATCAACGTTTAATCATCTAAAAACACAATTATCCTGAAACCACCTCGGTTTGATAACCGATGACCCAGATCTGTTAACTTTGAAAATGCTGACGAAGCAGCATGTTGTAGATGGTCTTAATGGCCAAAAGTTGATGATAAAGAAGGAAGTATTAGGAACGCTCGATAGAAAATTTGGTACTGAAAATCAGATTGAGCACACCATGAGGGAGACTAAGGATAAATACAAGGACTAAACCCTATATTCAAAGAATCCAGGTAATTCTGGATCCGATGAAATCTTTAGAGAATATCTTGCTCCAAGGTCATGTTAAAATCTTGCGGAAAATTTTTCTTTATCAACCTTCGAACTTAGAAATTCCATCATAAGATATCTTCGATATTTCTGAGGATATTTTCATAAATATTCTTGTCCGAAATTATCTACCTCTTCGTGTTTTCTGTATTCCATTATATTGGAAACTTCTGTAAAATCTAAGTATGAATTATGAATGAATTGTGGAGAAGTGTTGGGAATTGAAGCATGGGTTAGTATAATATAATTACACTTGGCCAACGTGATTATATTACAGTAAGTCATGCTAAATTTCTAATGTAACGTGATGATGATTCACATACCTTATCCTCATCGTGTGCCATGTTACACGACTCTTTCATTCTACTTAATCTCTAAGCATATCACGAAAATATTTTCTTGATATTTTTGTTACTCCGTAACTCCGACAGTTTGCTAATAAATTATGCGAACACATTTTCTTTCTGATTAGAAGATTTCTTTAAATTCCTCGAATTCCGAAATTCGACAGTGACTACGTCAAAAGTTAAAACGAACCTCTATTTACTTCATTTCACTCTTTTGTGATAGCTTCACTCATACGCATCGAGTAACTTAATTATTTTATCAATATTACTCAATGTTAATAAAACCCTATTTTGTCAACTCTTATTCGCCATGAAAACATTTTTATTGATAGCCATGGCGATCTCACTCAAATTTCGGGACGAAATTTCTTTAACGGGTAGGTACTGTCACGACCCGAAAATTTCCGACCAAATTTAAACTTAATCTTAATATGAATCCGACATGATAAGCTAAGTTTGTAATATTGAGCTCAAAATTTTTGAACTATTTCATAAAATCAATTGACTTTCGACTGTTCCCAACGACTCACGATACGATTACTTAAATAGATATGCATATATATATATATATATATATATATATATATATATATATATATATATATATATATATATATATATATATATATATATATAAAGATATGAAATATGGTATGTGGTAATTATTGGAATTATTTATGTAAAATAATAATAACATAAAATAATTATTATCTATATATAAATAAAATATATAGAATATATAAATAGGGTTTCGAAGTTATTTAGTAAACGAAAGTAACACTCAATTGTCATTTGATTGACATTAAACGGGTTAAAAAGAAACTTATGTGATTTTAAAATAAACGGTTTGCCGAAAATGAGTTTTACAAACTATAGGCTTTTATCCGCCACTGATTAGCAAAGAAGCACGATATCCGTAAACAAAATAGGTGTCGACAGATAATTAAAAGTAGTGTCATAATCCTTCTATTACACATTTTGTTTCATTGTATTTAACATATTATTAGTGTTAGTATCTTATCAATATTTAATTACTTTATGAGCTGTATGCAATTAGATATTTCTTTTCACTTTTCATTCAGGCACGTTAGTTGCTTCCTACATATGATATTATTATTGTAATAGCTATATATATATATATATATATATATATATATATATATATATATATATATATATATATACAATACATGCTTTTGAATGGAAAACACAAACACATCTCCTAAATCACCAAAAATCCACTTGCATTTGTCTAACTCATTCCTTCTTTTGATTAGCACAACAACCATCTAGCTTGTAAACTAGTATCTTATGTTTTCTTCCTGCTCGATCACCTTCCCACGAACACCACAACAAATCGCCACCCTTCACCATCCTCACCGACCACCCTACTTCTTCTTCTTTCTTGTAATGGAGACCACCATAACCTTTTATCACCATCAACGTTTCCTTGCTTCGTTTGTGAACCATATCACCACCATGAAGACCGGCCATCATGACCAACCCCAAAGACACCAAC